>NW_021604564.1:24905891-24985857 GCF_004785775.1 Grammomys surdaster | reverse complement strand
GAAAAAGAACAAACTTAAGGGAGAAATTGTCTGGTCTGGTTCACAGTTCAAAGGTACAGTCCACCATGGCAGGGAATTCAAGAGTTCAGGGACTTAGCAGTTGGTCATATCACACTGCAATCAGGAAACAGGAATGAGAGCCTGCTGCTGCTCAGCTCAATTTCTGCATTTGTATGTCCAGGATCTTTGCTAGAGAAGGTCCTATTCACAATCAAGATGGATCTTCCTGGGGACTGCACAGACGGCTTGGCTGGTAAAAGCACTGACCAGACCACGAAAGGCCATGTTGGGGTCTGTGGTCTGTGATGTGGCTGGAGGCTGTGCTGATGTCTGTGGTCTGAGCTTCCACAGGAGGCCATGTTGATGTCCGTGGTACCTTTGAAAACCACGTGGATTTCCATTGTCTGTGCTGCTATCTAAGGTCACATACTGTTGCCAAGTCCCATAATGGTGTCTGTGGTCCATGCTGCAGCCGAGGGCTATATTGATATCTGTGGTCTGTACTGCCTCCAAAGACCAAGTGGATGTTCGTGGCCCATGCTATTACCAGAAACCATGTGGAATTCTATGATCTGTGCTCCTGCTGACTGTAAGAGGCAAGGAGGCTTCTTTTGCAGGGGTGTGGATGACTGCAGACTCACAGTTGAGAATTAGAGACATAGAAGACTTGTGTGATAATCTCTATATCTCCACCTGACTCCCTCCTCAAGAGAGAGAGAGAGAGAGAGAGAGAGAGAGAGAGAGAGAGAGAGAGACAGAGAAACAGAGAGAGACAGAGAGAGACAGAGAGAGACTAGTCACTATTGAAGAGAACTAATACAAATTGTGATAGGAATCCTGAAGTGTGTCTCTTCACATTTGATGACTTCTGGTGGGAGTGGGGGTGGGGAAGGACTCTGTTTTCTCTTACAGGCTGGCCATTGGGATTTTGACCATGCTCCAGTGAGCATATGAGCAACACATATTGAACTTGGCATTTTCTTTTTTCTTTTCTTTTTCTTTTCTTTGTGGGAGGTCACAAGGGTGGGTGAGGGTGGGCCTGGGAAGACTGGAAAGTGAGTGTGTCAGGTGCATCATGTGAAATTCCCAAATAATTGATAATAATATTATGTTGGACTGAGAGGTTTTGAAATAAAGAGCTGTTGGTGGGGGAAAAAAATCAAGCACTGACCAGGGTTCGATTCCCAGAGCCTACAATGGCAGGGCAGACAAATCACCCATAAACATAAATAACATTTAAAAAGAAGAAAATGGACCCTCTATGGGCTATCAGGATGACTCCATGGGTCAGGAAGGACAGTTGTCACCAAGCTTGAAAGCAGAGTTTCTCTATTGGTGACATGAAGCTGTGTGGTAATACAATCACTCGAGGACAGTTTTAGGCAGTGTCGTATTTACAAATGCTGAATGCATGTATTAAGATGCAGAGACTTTTCTTCCTAATGCCTAATAGAAATGCACTTATATATGCACAAATCCATCTGTTGATATAAGCAGGGTCTTGGTGACAGCTACATGTTCACTGGCAGTGGCTACACATCTGCATTTTTAACTAACATGCTGGTTGGCTCACACACAGGGAATTTTGAGAATCTTGCATTCAATAGTCTGAAGATCTATTTGCAGAACAATTGTAATAGTTTCAACAGCTCTCAAAATCCACCAGGCCAATGTATTTGAGTTAGTCAACAGAACAGTGTATGTTTTCAATGCTGAACTAACAAAAGGGTATCAAGGCGGAGTTACACTTAAGCACTGTCTTTGTCCCCCCATGCCTGTGAAATCCAGCCTTACAGAAAAGAGCATTTCACAAACAAGTTAAAATTTTAATTACGTTCTCACAGCCACGGTCCCGGGCAGCTGCTGCTGAGCTCGGTCATGTAGCCCTGTTGTGAATTAATATTTCAGGCAGGCTGTTTTCCCATGAAGTTCTTTGGATTCAATAAAGCCAGGATATGTAAGCTCAGGAAATAAGTGAAAACAAAAACCCCTCAATCCTCAGAAACTGTCAAAAAGCAACTGAGAAAATCCTACACCGGATCAACTTGAGAATTTATGTGCTTAAAGAAGCTGGTACATTTGGAGTGTTCACCTCACAGAGAGGTCCCCTAAACATGAGCAGCCCTTGACACTGAAACAGAGTACCTACAGGTCATTTCACAGGAGTGGAAGGGCAGTCAGGAGTATAGTACTGTGACAGATCATCTTGTTTGTCCACTTGATGGATCTTGGTTGAAGAATTGCCTCCATTACTAGCCTGTTGACTTGTCTGTGGAATTTCCTTGATTGCTAATTGATATAGAAGGGTCCAGCCCACAATGGGTGTCACCATACCTAAGCAAGTGGACTTCAATTAGATAAGAAAGGGAGAGCCTGGGAGGAGGTCAGTAAGCAGTGTTCCTCTGTGGTTTCTTTTTCAAGATCCTGACTTGAGTTCCTGCCCTAACTTCCCTTAGTGATGGATACTGACCTGGAGGTGTAATGAAACAAACTCTTTCCTTCTAAAGTCACTCCCTGTCATAGTTCATCATAGGAACAGAAAGCAAACTAGATCATCCCCTTAAAGATAAACAAAAGACCCAAGCCATTCTTGATGTTTGGGTTTTCCACAAGTTGAGAGGTCAAACAAACCCATGTGCAAAATCTTTGGCAACCTAACACGCATAGAATGGAAAGGACATTCAATCAAAATTAAACATTGCTATGATTCAAAGTCAACCCATAAAGCCAAATTCTTAAGCACTCAACAAAGTCATCACTTTCAGATCTTCTGCGAGAAATCTCAGTCATTAGTGAGAAAAGACAGAAGTGACAACTTCTCTGACTGTAAACCACAAAGCTGCCATTCTGCCCAGCCTACTGCCATTGTAGAGCCTGTTCCCTGTTGTAGAGTCTCCACTTATCATCTCTCAACTGAACAGTGTGTGTGCACGCATGTTTGCACGTGTGTGCGTGTGCATGTGTGTATGTGTGTGTGCATGTGTTGTGTATATGAACATCCACATGTGTATACAGGTGTGTAAAAGAAAGATGTGTCCTGATCTATAACCCTCTATCTTATTACCTTGAGAGAAGACGTCTCACTGAACCTGGAGCTGGCTATTTTTTGGTTCGGCTGCTGACACTTAAGCCCCAGTATCTCTCTTGTCTGTGCAACTCCAACACTTTTTCTGGTATTACAGACATGGGTGGTCATGCCCAGTTTGTACATGTGCATTGGAGACCTGAATATGGGTTCTTATGCATGCATAGTGAGGGCTCTTAGCCACTGAACTATCTTCTCAGCCCAGAATGATTTTTCAACCTTACCACGAACAAAAGCAATGTGAATTTGTACCTTGAAATTCAAGATTGATCAAGGCAGCCAGGCAATTCCAAGGATAGACAACCAGCCCCTCCACTACCTCCATCCCCCAGTGCTCTACAGGATAAGCTATGATGTCTAGTATGTGTGTGTGGGGGAATTGCACTAGGTGTATTTGTTAGTTAGGTGATATTGTCAGCTTACACCAGGGTTTCTGGGACACAGTCCCATTGTGAAGTGATAATGGACTGTTCAGAGGTAGCCCATCGGCAGGCACCAACATCTTAACCCTAAGATTTAGAAGCACCAAGGCATGCAGCTCCGCTCTGTACTGCAAAGGTAACACACTTAGGTGTAGCAAATAAGATGGAAGAGCCTTCATTGTAACAAGACCTTGGCACACAGACAACGATGTGTAAGTGACTGTGATGGGACGCGTGGGAGGAAGAACTCTGACTATACAAAAGGAAGTTTAGAGGCCAGGACTCAGGGGACACTTATCTCTCCTTCCATCATTAATCAGCTGTCTCAAGGGAGCTGGCAAATACTTTAAATATCAAGAGCCTTGGTCACTTTCAAGGAGCAGCCCATCCAAGTCCACCCTGAATTCCAGAATCATCACTCAGCCTTTAATATCGTATTTTGCAGGCAGTGAAGTCACAAGGAGAAAGAAGAAATGGAGGCCAGTGACAGTGGCTAGTGCCCATAGAAGGACATGCTAGGAAGCCTGGGCTGGGAATGTCCTGTCCCCACCTCCTCTCACCTGCCACTTTGCCAGTCATGTGAGTGTGGCAGCCTCAGAAAGGTGAAGTGACCATCTCTTTTGGTTTTGGTTGTTTTAAGGTAAAGACAGGCCTGGTAACACAAACTGTTTTGAATATCTATTTGGAACACTGAGGCAGGAGGATCTCAAGTTCAAGGCCAGCCTGAACAATTTAGTGAGCTCCTGCATAAAGATCAAAAGTAAATTAAAAATAATAATAAAAGAAAGGCTGGTGATGTAGCTCATTGGTGATGTGCTTATCAGGCACGTGTGAAATTCCGTGTTCAATCTCCAGCCCACTTGGTACCCATTCCATACATCTGGTAACTCCAAAGAGTTTGTACTCAGGAGTTATTTGGCTTCCTGAGGAAATTTTTTTCTGAGGAAATGCTGAGGAACAAGAATAACCTCTTCATTTATCTTTAAAGGTGGTAGTTCCTTTAAAAAAGAAAAAAAAGAAAGGAGGTTGAGCAGGAGGGAAAGAAGGAGGGAGGGGGAAGCTATTTAGGACAGTAAAATGACTCTCTTTTAATTTTGGGTTGGAAGCTCATGCAGTGGTTGTTTATCTTAGAGATACACTTTGGCCTCATAGTTTACATTTACCTGAACTGCATGGGTAGTTTTAATTAATACATTAATAGAGCTGATAGTGAATTCATGATGATTCAAGTTAAAATCCAGCATGCCCACTTACAGCAAAACCAAGCTGAAAGCAGTGACTGTGGACCACTTAGCTACCGAGGACTTTTTAAATCACGAGTAGAAGTTGTTGTTTGTGGCTCATTCTGTGTTTCTGGATGGATACTCATAGTTAAATCCACCTGTGGTTCTGTTGTTCGTTTATTTTTGAGTCAGGCTCTCATACGCCTGTGCTGGCTTAGAATTCATTCTGTAATCAAGGATGCTAGTGATCTGACCCTCCTGCTGTCACCACTCAAGGTTAGGATCACTAGCATGTACCTCCATACCTGCACTATCCACCTATATATTAATTTTATTACTTTTAATTACATGTATGTGTACCTCTTATGTGGGTATGCATGTATGAGTGAAGGTGCCCAAGGAAGCCAAAAGAGGGCAACAGATGCCCTGGAGCTGAGGTAACAGGCAGGTGTGAACCACCTGACATAGGTACTGGGAATTGAACTCAAGTCTTTGGGAGGAGCAGTGTGTTGAGCCACAGTCCCCTCTCTGTAATTTTCAAGCAAAGCAGAGTCAGCAGCTGTCGGGCATGAGGCTATGAGTTGGTGCCAGGCAGACCTTTCTAATCTGTTGCTTCCATCCCACTCTGACACCATCTTGGTCCTAACTCTGACTCACCTTCCCCTCAGAGAATAACCAAGTTACACCAATTAGTAATCTCCCTTCACTTCCAACAGAGGAGAAACCCATGCACTCTAGGAGTCAGTCTTCACCAAGGCGGTTGTGGTAGCCAGTAGGTTCTATCAAGATTCAGAGTATGAGGAACTAGGCAAAGGCACACACGAGCCAAACAGACATGGCATAGAGCCCAAGGAAGCAGATGTATGTACGTGCTGTATTTGGTTCTCTCTCCCTCTACCCTGACCAGCGACTGGCAGAGACTAAGAATGATAAGAATTAAATGGAAGCAATGGTGACCCAGAGAAAGCGATGAGAACATGGACCGAGCCAGAACTGACAATATGGGCCTAGTTCTTCTGTACTGTGAGAAGATAGCTAAACCCAGTGGAAGTCAATATTCAATACTGGTTTAAATAAATCCACAACATCAAAGCAAAGCCTACAGTATTATCATCTAATTTTCAATAATTCAGGGAAACATTTATCAAGCATCTTCTAAGCCCTGTCTAGATATTAGGCATATCCCAAATGAACAAAACAAAGTCCATACCATCATAAAGCTTCCATTCTAGTGGGAAGACAGACAAAAAGTACACAGATACCATGGAGATATCATAGGTTTGGTTTGATTTGTTTTTTGACCTTGAGGCTGACTACCCAATGTCAAGTGTACTCTTCAAAGTGTGATCCGTTGATGGGGCTAATATCTGGCTACTTGTACCCAGTTAGCTCTGAGTCTGGTTTCTTTCAGACCTACGCTTCTTTCTCTGGTTGATATAATGTGAACAAATTAGGGAAAATGCTAGGGACAATATGTCTAGTCAACACAAAATGTCGGGATGATGAAACTGCTTTTTCAGTTAAAGGATGGAAAGGGAGACTCAGTGAGCTATAAACCCAGAATGCAAGGCTATTCTGTTATACCTTGTGCTCAAGTCTGATTCCTAGGAAAGCTAATGTCTTCTGAACATTAGGGTGGAGGTAGCTGGGGCTTCTAAACAGCCGCTCTTAACGACATCATTGATTTTATCCAAAGAATCAAAGGATTTGGGACATCAGGACTTAAGAGATAAGGAAAAACTATTCACGGTTAAATAACGCAAACGCAAGCCCTTTTTGTTTTGCTTTTAAACTTTTAAGGTCCTCTGTTTGAAACCTTTGATGCTTCATTTCACGTATGTCTGGTTTTCATTTTGAATTGACAGATCTGCAGTGTGTACTGCAGTGTGCTTAGAAGGTACACCTGTAATTGTAAGAAGAAAATCAGGTCTGTGGCTACTGCAACAAACCTGTCTCTTTCCCTATCTTTCCACTGGGAAACAAGGTAGCCTGTACATAGTGCTTCATAACCCAGTTTCCCAGAGTCCTAACTCAGAGCCCCAGTCACATACATGATTCAACCTAAGCACTGGACTCTTGGAGGACAGCCAACCTTCACAAGACAAGGCAAGATTCCCCATGACACCAAGGACTCCAGTCAGAACCCATAATATATTGGCATCCACTTTCTGCGTTACCCAGTTTGAATGGAAAGGGGAAGTCATGGGAGAAACAACCTACTCCTAGGAGTCAAGGCAAAAGCTGAGCTTTCAGGCTGCAGAGATGGCTCAGAAGATATTGATGGCTGCTTCTGCTGGGGACTAGAGTTCAGTTCCCAGACCCATGTCAGGTAGCCACAGCTGCCTGTAACTCCAGGGCTATCTGACACCTCAGGCCTCTGCAGGCAACTGTGTTTACACACACAAACACACACACACACACACACACACACACACACCACCTTAAAATAATAAAAATAAATCGTTTTTTTTTTAAAAAAAAAAAAGCTTAGCTTCCCGACACCCTCAAATAGTTCAATATTGATGCAAGGACAAGTCCTGTTTCTTCCACTCTAAAACTACGAAGCCAGACCTGAACTCCTCAGGTACTGTGTTTCCTGTCTCATCTGTCATAGCCCTCTGCGCAGAAATCAAAGAGGAGGCAAGAGGTCTGTTGCTCTGTACATCCAACCACAGCATGGCAGGTGCCAAAACCAGAACCTTATCATCTGGAAAAGCCTCGCTTTCCCAGAGGCTGCATCTTTGAACATGGGCTTACCCATTGCGACTGATACATTACCAGGAATTGTCAGTTTTCTCTGATATCAGCCTGCTTTTTGCTACTCCCTTTTCATCAGTACGCTTCAACGGCCAGAAGCAGCAAGCTTTACCAGACCTCCGAGCCCCCGCGCATGCTCGCTCCTTGAATCACACTAGCAGCAAGCTTTACTATGCCGCCAAGCCTCCGGCGCATGCTCTCTCCTCACATAACAGTTGCTTCGCACACCTATGGATCCCAAAAACTACAGTTTAAGATCTTTGGTTTTGCTAATGGTCCCAGCCAAGTATCTCGGCAGTGCCTTTTGCTCCAGCCAACTCTGGCTTCAGCTTGGCGCCTTGCTTTGGCTGTGGCATATTAACAGACAGAATTGAAGAGAAGCTTCTACTGCTGCGTGCACGTGTGCGCCTCTGCCACGACTAGAACATTTGTGGGCTAGCCTGATGATAGGGTTGGAAGCAGAGTTCACTGGTCACAGGCTTTCCAGCCACGCCTATGCTAGGTCAGCTAACAGTGAACCAGTCCACAGATCAGGATGTCTACCCTGTCGGAATGAACAGAGTTGCCTGGCTAACTCACAGCCCAAAGCAACCATGCCCATCCCTGGGCAGACTCAGAACTAAATAAGGGTTCGAGCAAGGCTGGACATGGTGGCACAAACCTGTGATCTGAGCTCTTGGGAGACGCGGTCAAGAGAATTGCCGAGAATTCGAGGCCACCCTGAGCTACATGGCAAGACCCTGATCCCAAAACACTAAAGCAACAACACAAACCTAAAAAAGGGTCAACAGGATGGCCCAGCAAATGAACAGGTTATGTGCTGCTAAACCTGTCAACTTGGGTCTAATCCCCAGAGTCTGTAAGGTGAAGGGAGAGGGCAGACTCCAGCCGGTTTTCTTCAGACTTCCATAGAGTGACTATATACACAAACAAACACAAGCCAAATAACTGTACTAATTAAAAAAAACAGATAAAAATATAGTATTTCATAATACATGAACCCAAGCAACGTTCAAATTCTGCTGTCCATACACAGCATTTTACCGAAACATAGTCATGCCTATTTCGTTCCATAATGTCTGGGGATGCTTCTGTGTTGCAGAAAGAGTCTGGAGCTAACCTGAGATGACTTTGTGAGCTACTGAGTGGTTACTTGTCTCAGCCACTGACAATTGGTAGATTGGTTACACAGCATCACTGTAGGGAAATTCGCTGACACATCTTGTCTGAGAGCTCAATTCCCCTGAAGAAAGTACTAGGGGGGCATCAGGAATGAGGTCGGGCCAAAGCCAGCCTGCTCCACTTCCGCACTACAGGCATGACCTTGCGCTGGGTCAGTGGCTGGGCCATGGGCTTGAACGGCAGACACCAGCATATCAATAGTACTGTATCCTTTGGTAGTCCCCATGTGGAGAGCACACAACATCAGCCACTCTGCTACAGCGACTCTGTAACACAGAATTTTGATGAGTTTCATCCACCACCAAACGTATACTCAGAGGCCAGTTTGCACTGGAGCAGAGATAGAAAGAGCTTCTGAAAGATAAAACCTAGACAGTATTTACCTAGATTAATTTGGTTATGTTTACACAGCGAGGCTAAAATCTAATTTCCACCCTGGAGTCTACTGGTAGAAACTCAGCAGGATCATGATATCAGTTAATAAAGGAAAATTAAGCTACATTTTCTTATCACCTATGACTATGCTGAGAGTCAATTTTGCAAATGTGATAAGAATTTTATATAAAGAATAAATGGGGGCCTGGAGAGGCTCAGTGGTTAGAGCACTTACCACACACATGTGATGCGTGGAGTTCAGATCCCCAGAACCCACACAAATGTCAGGTGGAAGTAGTGGCCAACCTTTAATTCCAGCTCAAGAAGGCAGAAATGGAGTCCCCTGAGCAAGCCGGCTAGGGAACCTAGCCCTAATGGTGAGCTCTCCATTCGATTGACAGGCCCCTACACAAAGAATAAAGTGGAAGAGTGAATGCGAATGACCCCTGACCTCAACCCCCACATGCACCTGAACATATACACATACACACACATGCAAACACGCATACATATGCATGCAGAGCGCACATGCATAATTGAAATGGATAAGGAAGACAGCATAAACAGATGAATTACCACACAAACAGGAAATTCCCCACCGCACAGCTGTGTACTCTTCCCACCATTTTTCTGGCACTGTGTCCAGCCAAGGTATTAATCCAGAACGAACTCCTCATCTCAAAATGACTTTCAAGGCCAAGTCCAAGAAGCAACTTGTAGAGCCAGCTCCCTCATGCAGGAATGCCTGAACAATCCCCTCTTCCCCTGCTCCCTTGGCTCTGGGGTGCAGTAGGTAGTCTCAAAGCCCTGGGTAAATGCACACAGAGCACGCTGGCATCCTCTAAGACTGAGAAGCTTGCATCTTTCCAGAGACGCTGGCCTTAAATCTGTACTGAAAAATCCTCTGAGATCATGTCGAGGCAATGTTTTCCCTGAGCCGGGAGAAGTTCAGACTCCCACATCTGGAATTTGACCTTTGTGCATGTTGTCATTTCACCCACCACAGGAAACCTTTCTGGGCTGGGCTGAAATATGTAAGCGTTCAGCACTGTGGCTGGTAGCAATCCCACCCAGCTGTGTGGAATGGGAAGCAACAGGGCAATTAATATTCTGTGAAGACGTCAGGGACCAGACGAAAGCCGGCCATTTATCATGGCTGACTCATCGTTCGAAGAGCAAACACATCATTGTCTGTGGGCTTCTGCTGACTCACTTGCCAGCCCCAAGAGACATGCACCTAAGTGGAGCTGCAAGCTACCCAGCCTGCCTTGGGAGGGCATTGCCCTTTCATGTCAGCCACATTGGGTTCAGTCTCTAGAGAAGTTGCCATGAATCTTCTACAGAGGGGTTTCAAATGCATGAAGAATTGTTACTGAGAGGACTGGCCTCTTTCTTGTGTCATTTTATGTAAACAAAGCAGGAAAAGCCACATGTGTGACATATTAAAAAGAACCATGGGATGGATGGTGGTAGGCTGGAGATACCTCACAGGCTATGAGTCCTCACTGCTGTAGCAGAGCACCCGGGGTCAGATCCCAGCGCTCACAAGGCATCTCACAACCATTTTTAAGTCCATCTTTAAGTCCGGTTTCAGGGATCTGATGCTCTTTTCTGGCCAAGAACAGCACCAGGCAGGCACACATGTGGTACATATTCATACTACAATCAAATTCTCATGCACATAAAACAATATAAATACAAATCTTAAAAAAGAGCCATGGGGGCTGGGACAGAAGCTCAGTGAGTAAAAGGCTTGCCTTGCATGATGACAGTCAGCCAGGTACAACCTACCTGGAAAGAGACTCAACTAGGAACTGTCTAGAACAGGTTGGCCTGTGTGCCTGTTTGTGGGGGATTATCTTGATTGCGATCACTGATGTGGGAAGAAGACTCAGGCTGAAAGTGGACAGCCCCATTGGAGGTCCTGGATTATATAAAAGTAGAGAGAGCTAGCTGAGAACTAAGCACACACACATTCATTTCTCTCTGCTCTTGACTGTGGAAAGGATGTGTCCAGTTGGTTTAAGGTCCTGCTGCCTTGATGTCCCTGCTATGATGGATGTAACCTGGCATCGTAAGCTACAATGAGCCCCTCTCTCCTAAACTGCTTTTGGTCAGAGAGTTTTGTCTCAGCAATGGACATGAAACTAGGATACATTAAGCCTGGGCCTGAGTTCCAACTGAAGAAGGGGAAGAAGAGGGAGAAGACTGGTGACTTGTGTTCCATCACCCACTAAAGGTGGGGAGGAGAAGGGATGCAGAGCCTAGGCCAGGTGTGGTGGCCTGGATTTAGAATCTCAGCACTAGGAAGGGGAAGACAGGAATCCCTAGGGCTGGCAATATGGCCAGCAAGAATAGCCTACTTGGAAAGTTCTAGGCCAATAAGAAACTGTGGCCTCTCTCCTCTTCGTGTACATATGTGCACCTGCATACACAATAACCAGAGAACTTTTGAGTGAGAAAGGAAGCATTGCCATCATGTTAGGAGTGTTTTCCTACTAAGGAGCAAGGGAGTGTGGTGGTGGATGAGAAGTTTGAGTCAGGCAGCCTGAGTCCATGTCCCGTCTCAGCTGCTGGTAGCTAATGAATAACAGACAAAGTAGCTATTGAGTGACGGACATAGGCTAATCACTCAGACTATCTAAGCTCAGATTTCATTACCTGTAAAGTGGGGAACAGTTACACTCTCCATCTTGCTGAGCAGTTGGGAGAGAAGGATTAAAACAGACGGACTATAAGGAGAACACGGAGCTTGGTCTGAAGTGCTCAATAAATAGTAGGTATTATTAAGGCCAACAAGGCACTCCACGGAAACCTCCAGATCCTTCATGTGGTTGGCATTAGATTAGTGGGAGTGGGGTGAGGGAGATGGAGGAGGACTGGATGCCTGGGGGAATCTCGGGTCCTAAGCATCTTGAGGAGCAGTGCCTTTGTGCCCAGGAGGAGAAGGACACATCCTGTTGGGGCCTCAGATATTCATTCACAAACAACAGCAGTAAACAATGCTTTGATTGTAAGCTTTTGAAGACTGCGCTCAGACTTCCCTTTAAGGACCTCATTTAAGTGTGCACACAAAGCAATACAGTCCAGTTTTTTTTTTTTAAATTAAAAGACCGGCTTGTAATGACATACAGAAACTGATACTTACATGGTTCCGTTAAGTGCACTCCTTTTAAACCGCTAATTCTTACTCGGCAGAAAGTGGTCCTTATGTCAAAGTCCTTAAGAGGTCCAACAGCTTGTATAACCAGCGAGCCTCATGGTTAGTTAGCAGCTTTCAGGACTTGGATTCCCAGTGATAAACAAAAGAATTCCGAAGGCCACGATCCATAAACTCTCCATAGAAACATATGGAGCTGCTTAAGGAGGTTGGCTCGGAGCTGTTGTTTTGAAAACAAGTATCCGCAGCCAGAGTCTCTACTGAGTGCTATTTATCGAATGGTTGGAGAAGGGCAAGACCCCACGGATCCTGCAGGGCTGCTTGCCAGCGATCCCAAACATTGTGCAGAGAGCCTCGAAGCCTCCCGATAATATGTGCAGAATGCAGGACGTCTGCATGCTTGTATCCATTCTACCCAAGGCCCGGGGAGCGGGGTTGGGGGGGATGTAGGCAGGATCCCTAACTTCCTGGAGAACCTTTTAAAAACTCTGATGCCTCTGCCTCTCTCACTCAGAGCTCTCTGGCCACAACCCTCCAAGACTCCATGGACCACTCGGTCTTTCCCATACTTTAGCAATTCATCTGAAAGCTAGTCATTTGATGGATAACTCCAATCCAGCCTCGACCTGCTCACCTGTTGATAGTTACCCCATCAGGAACGGCTTTCTTAGTAAGTGCTTATCTTTGTTGTTGCAGTAATAAAATCTAATTACAAATTCAGATTATAGATGAGTAAATTGATTAGGTTCTGGCTACCCTGTTTTATTTTTTATTTTTTATTTTTTGAACAAGAAGCATAGATGTGACTAGAACTCAGATGTAATGCTGCTATGACGAGCTATTTCACCAAAATTTCCTTGGAAAACTGTGCTTTGGGTGTTCTCTGATGGCCGGTGCATAGCTGCTGAGATACAGAAAATGGACCTGTTAGCCACCACACTCCAAACCTTGGACATCACTGGAAATCTTGACTTTTTGAGTGCTGTTTAGGGATCAAGGGAGAATTTCCTTATTTTTATATTTCCTTAGTCCCAGAACAACATAAAAGTGCCTTTCTCTAAAACTAGTCTTTTTACCCCACATAGTCAAAATGTTATTCAAGATTTTATGATTTAGTAAAATGGCAGACTAGAATTGGATTCAAATTATAAATGTTTCATAGTTTTAATGAGATAATTTGTAACTTCCAGGGAAACTAAAGCAAAAGCTAGATAATCTATTTCACATTCATTTGTTTATTTATTGATTTATTCCACATAAGTTTTATTTAAAAATGTTAATGAATGCAGGAAAATATGAAAATGGTTCATATTAATGAGAGACCATGGGGGTGTTTCACGTCTAATCCTTCAGAAAGAAATGTCTAGAAGCGAAGAGGTAATTGAACACAGAACAGTTTCCAAGTGTGACTCAGGATGACGCTCACATTGGCACTGTGAGTCTGCCTGTGGTGGCAGGCACTGGTTACCTGTTCTGTATGCTCATGTGGACACAGGAAGTGCGCATTGCATCCTAGTCACCAGAACCATGGAGCTGAGAGCGTTGCCTAGAAACTAAGACACCCCCAGAACTCGAGTTAACGAAGTCATCTAGACAATCATTGATCTCCTCAGATAGGACGATGGCAAGGTAAGGGCATCAAATTATGTCTTTTACAAGAAATGATTTCATTTTTATCTTCTGTTTACATCAGTACCATATTTGGCACCCTATGTACATTTTATATACTTTCCATTAATTTTTGGTGAGTTAGCATGTAAAGAAGTGAACTTTGTTCACAAAGAGGCGACATTTTTCACGTGTGTATCATTGTATTTGTATCCCCTGCCCTCCCCCATCTGTTATCACTCTTTCGGAAATCCTTCCCCACTCCAAATCATCCCCCTCAGCCTTTATGACATATATATTCTATTACTCTCTTGTTCCTCTTTCCTCTCCCATTAGATGTCTGCTTCCCTCTTCTAGACAGACACATTTCCACATATGGAAAAAAGCATGGTATATTTGTCTGAGTCTAGAGTATTTTCTTGAATATAACAGTCTTTATAGTTATGCATCTTCCTGCAAATGCCTTTTTTATGGTTGTATAAATTTCCACAGTGTATATGTACCACATTTTCTTTATCCACTCATCTGTTGATAGACATCTAGGCCGGTTCACTTCCTGACTGTTGTGAATACAGCAACTATTAGCATAGATGTGCCAATATCTTTGTTGATTGTTGACTTAGAATCCTTTAGGTATATACCAGAAAATTGTATACATGGGTCACATGGTAGTGCCATTTTAAGTCTTTTGTGGAACCTCTATGCTAATGTCCACAGTCACAGACTCAGGTAATAACCTTAGCCAAATGAGGCTTGTGAGACAGGTAAGCTTGTCCTATGGACAGGATGACCAGCCCTTTTTCCCCAGGGTCTCCTGACTCTGCTTTTGGATGAGGCACCCATTTTCCCACCTCACCTGGGAGCCATGTGGCTGTGGCTGTGGTTGTCTTGGCTTTATTATTTTCATCAATCATTTGTATTCCTCTGCATCTTTCAGCTGTCCTACCACTTCACTATGGGTTGTCAAAGCTTCCCTGTCTCTAGGATAGAGTCTATCTTTCCTCATCCTGACACTTGTCCTTCTATGACTCATAAAAAGGTATCTTCTAGTCCATGGCCTTACCTGGAGGACTCTAATACTCAAATGGAAGAGCTTCTCAGTAGATAAAGCAAGAGAATTCCCAAACTGAAGAACCGATGTGGGGATACAATCCAGAAGCCACAGAGATGTAATGCAAAACTCAAGTAGCATAAACATATGAACTCAGACCTAGATTTCTATACCTAGCTGCATTAGCCTACTAGCTCCCATGTCTAAGTACCACAAGGTGTGTCACTGCAGGAATGGGTGTGTATTCATTCCAAGTTCTGTAACCCTTAGGGCACCATCAAGGTGTCAGCAAGGTTGGCTTCCCTTAAGGCTTCACTCTTTGCTTGCCAACAGCCATCTTCTCTCTTCATGTCTTCTCCTCTGTGCATGCATGTCCCTGGGGTTTCTTGCTCTTACAGAGACACACGCCATATTGGATCAGGGATCACTCTTTCTAAAATTAATTGTCTCTTTAAGGCCCACTCTCACACAGTTGCATTGAGTGTTATCAGAATTCTAATGTGAAATCTGAAGGACACAATTCAGTCCATTATACCAACAGAACTCTCATCAAAGGTAAAGGTTAAATGCACAGATTAAAAAAAAAAAACACTAAGGAAATTTGCGACTCATAGGTAGTGGTGAAATTAGCCCCTCCATCACTGACCACATTTCATGGAGTCATTTCTAAAAGTTAGAAACAGAACTGAAATAAATTTTTCAAAAACTGTCCTAATGTTATTTGAATATCTTAAATAACCATCTGACCTTCTTCAGGGACTTGATGGTGCATTCCCCTCTTTGTGAATAACACACCATCCCCTTTTCCTAAAATATGCACCCAAATCCTTCTGTTGAGTACTTCAACACCTTTCAGTTGTCTTATTCTGAAAATTTGACTTCTTGGTTGACTTGTAAAACCCTCCTTTCTCTGTGCATCCCAAAGCCATTGCCAAAAGGAGTTGATACATGAGGGGGACAGGGAAGAACTTTGCATTTGTATGTAAAAGAGAATATGAAATGTTAACTCACTCATCAAATTAAAATAGATAGGAAGTATGTAGGTGTTCTGGCCTCTGCTTGCTGGTCTTTTCATTTCTTCCTGCACAAACAAACATCAAAAGCTGTGAATGCTCCTTGGCTTGATGGTAAAGTTACACTTTAGTGAACTCATTGCAAATAGAAAATATCGAACATCAGCAGTGCATTTAATACACATAATCCTACCAAGCGTTGTAGCTTAGTGACACAGTATGACACACAGTGTCATTGTTAGCTTGAGGAATGCCTGGCTGGCTAGGTGCTGTGCTCATGGCTGAGGCCCAGCACCTTGTAAAAATGTCATATCGCACATCACTGATCAAGAAAAAGATCAAAATTTACAGTTTAAATATAATTTCTACTGAATGCATATAGCTTTCACACCATTATAAGGTTGGGAGACTTTAGGCTAGACATCCTAGAAAGGGACTATCTACTTCAAAATTCTAAATATGCGAGTGTTCCAAACCATAGCCTATTACAGAAAGGAAAATTAAAATTACGCTGAACAAAGAAGAAAATTTCAACCAAGAGGAAAGAAACGGAGCGTGCAAGAGGGAAGGATATCTAATCAGTTGGAAGCAGGGATCAGTGTGAACAAGCATTGCATGCTGCAGACAACAGGATCATGTGATGAGAGCATCACTAGTCCTGGACAGAGCATGCAACAAGCATCTCTATATGTTTCTATGGAGACCTCCATGCGTATATGATGACCTTGAATCCCCTTGGAACCAGCTTCTAGGGGTTGAGACGACAAGTGTGCACCAACACAACCAGTTTCATGCAGTGTCAGGAATCGAACCCAGGGCCTGGTGCATGCCAGGTAAGTACTATACCAACTAAGCTACATTCCCAGCCCTTTGACAGAAAGAATTTCACCCCTTGCACAGGTCAGAAAAACACAGAGAGGTCAAACAAGAGAAAAAGACAACCCAGACAGTAGAAGCAGCAGACACTGCCAGTGTCCCTGGCCATCAGGCAAGCACTAGAACCATGCTGTGAGTGATAGTCTACAGAATCTGGAGTTATAGATGACTCAGTCAACACTGGAGATGCCGCAGAGGACACTAGCTTTCCACCCATGTTCTCACCAACTACATGTCAACCCCAGACGTAGATGGATCTGCCTATAGCACAGTAAAATGACAGCAGCTTGGGAAATTGATTCGAGAGCTAACTACTGGCCCATGAGCAAGCATGCTAAGAATGACCAGCTTAGGATTTTTGAAAAGGTTGGGGTTAAATGGAAAGGTTAGGAAGTGAACGAGGAGTAATGGAACACACAGAAAATGGATAGAAATTCAGAAAATTTGAGGCATACAATTAAGGCTGACTTAATTCAAAGCTGCTCACAGCTATAGCAGGCTCTATAGGATTCTAGGAATCAGTTACAAAGGTGCTTCAAGATATACGTCCCCTTGGTCTTGAGGGCAGTATGGCAGGGCTGGGCTTCCCTATCCTCCCAGGCTGTTTGAAGCTTCACTCATGCCTCTTTTCTGAGAGACTTGAATCAGCCAAGGTCCTCAGGAGGTCAGCACTGTAGGAGGCAGAGCACAGGGAAGGAGAGGGGCCACTCACTCTGCCGCAGGCACTTTCCATAGGCAGGATGCTCCACCACTGAGAAAGAGAGTCAACAGAAGCCACAGGGCAAACCTTGCTTCCTGCGACAAAGCCATGCTGGATAAGCAGGAATCTTGTGCAACAGGACGGAGGAACAAGGAATGAAGCCCAAAGGTCAGCCACAGAGCAGGGAAACCAGGGAAACCAGGAAAACGATGCTCTGAGAAGAGGCCCAAAGCACCTTCATGTATAGGTAATGCTCCATTGATAGGCCCAAAGTGGGATCCATCTCAAGGGGAGATCCCAAGGCCTGACACTATTACTGAGGCTATGGCATGCTCCCAAAAGAGGCCTATTATGACTACCCTCCAAAAGACCCAACAAGCATCTGAAAGTGTCAGATGCAGATATTTACACCCAACCAACGGACAGAAGCTGCTGACCCCTGTGGTTGAATTAGGGAAAAGCTGGAAGAAGCTGAGGAAGAGGGTGACCCTGTAGGAGGACCAGCAGTCTCAACTAACCTGGACCCCCGAGATCTCTCAGACACTGAGCCACCAATCAGGCAGCATACAGTAGCTGATATGAGATATAGGTGGGGTGGGGAGGGAGTGTGGGGTGTGGGGGCTAGCCGGAGCTAGCTCATCTGGTTCTCAGACTCTTGGGTCTCTAGGTGCCACTGAGGGGAGCTGTGGAAAAGCTGAGAACGAAGTAGGGGCAAATGGGCTTTATTGACCCATGGCCAAAGCGGGGAGAATGGGAGAGAGACTCAGGCTGTCTCATCACAGGGATGAGAGTCTCGCTTGGCTTGTTTGGGTTAGTGGTCTCTGTGGCTGGGAAAGCAGAGAGTTCTTCTACGAGAGATTAGACAGCAGCTCTGTAGAGGAAGGCCTGCTCCACTGTTCCTCACGGCAGGATCCTGAAGAAAAGAAACGGTCCATGTCTTAAAATGTTTATTGTCATGGTTGAAAGTAGATGAAAACTATACCCCCCCATTTCCTCAGGGCAAGCCTGAGGTTAAATACCTTTTGCAAAGAGGAGGGTCTGAGAAGGAATGTTTAATTGGCTGTGCCCTCTGTCCTTTAAATACCTCATTAACATGAAGATCTGTCTTGAGGCTCTGCGGCCTGTAGTCTTGCCCTCTACTTGTGGAGGGGCTGGGGGAGCCCTACATGACTGAAGGACCCAAATCTATGGAGGTCTGTGGCCTCGTATCAGGAGCCTGGAGTCTGGGAGCATGGTGAAATGTATGCTGTCCCTTAGGATAACCTGGGGTCTCTGGCGATTTCCAGCCTGTACTCTGTCAGAAACCAGGTTGCCTTTCACAGTCCTAGAAGAGTAGACCAGGAGGGGAATAAAGTCTGAACAGTAAAAAAGATTAAAGAATAAATGAAAAAATAAAAATTAAAAAATTAAAAAAATTTAACCAGTTTTAGTTTTAACATGGATTTGTTTTGTTATTTTGACAGGTGGCCCAGACTGGCCTCAAAGTCATCATGTAGTCAAGGATTGCCACCTCATGATGGTTGGTGTTACAGACATGTGTCAACATATTTATGCAGTGTCAGGGACTCAACCCAGAACTTCATACATGTGAAGCAAGGAAGGTACCAGGCAAGTCATATCTTCAGTCCAAGTTTAAAAAGTTTATAATGTAGAAATTACACCAGTTTCCAAAGCTTGATGCTTTCCTGGATTAGAACTATGCAATACAACATGGTGGAGATGCCAGGCAGTGGGGCCAGTCACCCTGGCACCACTAATGTAGACAAGTGACCTACTAATGTAGACAAATGTCTACTAATGTAGACAAGTGACCCTAGACACCTATGCTGGGGATCTTGGCTGTAGTGTTTCAGGGGCTAGCGCTACTGAAAACATTTCAATGTAAGATATTTTCAGCTTATGATCTCTTTGGTGAACTGCAACTCAATTATAAGTGGTAGCATTTTTGTATTGAATAGTGTTACCCACTGTCATATAACAATCCACCTCAAGCCATGAGGCTTAATGTGGGACCATGAAAGGATGGCTTGGTTCCTGATGGAGTGCTGGCTAGAGATGGCCGGAGACCCAACAGATGTCCATGCCTGAGAGGGACGGCATATATTTTGCCACGCTCCCAGACTCCAGGCTCCTGACACGTGGTCTAAGACCTCCATTTGAACAACGCCTTTCAGTCACGTAGGGCAACACCTCTACCAGCCCCTCCACAGGTAGAGGGCGTGACTACAGGCCTCAGCCTCAAGAGATCTCCATATTAATGAGATACCTAAAGGCCAGAAGGTGTAGCCAATTAAGTATTTCTTCCCAGACCCTCCTCCTTACAAATGATATTTAATCAAAGGCCCACCCTAGAAGTGCAGCCAGATTCATCTACCTTTCCGCCATGACAATAAACCCTTTAAAACCATGGACTTCCTCATGTCTTTGGGGCCCCCCTGCTGTGGAACACCGTGGAGAAGGCCTTTAACTAATGAGCCACTGCTGCCACTGCCACCTAACCTTCTCTGTGTTTCTGCTGTGGAGGCCGCAGATTCGAGCAAGCTAGCTGAACAGCCGGCACAGCTGAGCGAATACAGTAACCAAGAGTCTCCAGGGCTTACTTCTCTCCTCTCGTTCCTCTCGGGTCTCTGTTCTTCATCAGCCTGGGAGCCCAAGAGGGAAGACCACCAGCCTCCGGATCCACTCAGGAGCCCTGCCCCCATGGAACTTCAGACTGAGATCTCTCCACGCCCGGGCAGAGCCCAGGGCAGCTTCTCACAGCCCAGCGTCAGCCTGGCGCCACATGGGGGGAACTCAAGTCAAATTTCTGAGCTTCTGCTCCCTGGAGCCACACCTCCCTGAGCTGCCCCTGGTGGGCGGAAGACACGCGGGAACCACAACTCCGCCTAACAGGACCCATGCCCACACCCACTCGCGAGCTAACAGCCCCACAGCTTAAGACAACAAGAGTTCCTTTACATCTCATTATTTTCTGGGCCAGGACATTGGGCAGGATGTGGTTGCCCAGATCCTTTGTGGTATATGAGGTAAACTGGGGTCAGTTGTAAGTATTCAGCTGGTGCCTGAGCTGAGCTAAAAAGTTCAGGCTCTCTCCGTTCACACGCAACAGAACACTACAGAGCAGTGAAGTGGAATGCGGTGACATCTGCGATTTCTAGGACATTCGGCAACCTTCTTTAAAGTTTAGTAAAAAAATATCCCTCATGTAAAATGCAGAAATACGAGAAAATATGTACACATTTGCAAATTTGCATAAATGCAAAAGAAATAAAGGAAGGATAAATCAGGACTTAATGAAATGTACCTTAGAGCCAGCGGGTGAAAGCAGAGAAGGAAGAGAGAGAATCATCATCATAAAAAGACCTTGGGGCCTAGTTGCCAGTGATGCTTACCTTCTGTTGTATACTGGATTAGCAAGCAAAGAGACACACCTCTGTGTGTCTTGAGGATGTCTCCAGAGAGGTTTGCCTAAGGAGGGAAGACCACCCTGAAAGTGAGTGGTCATTCAGAAACCTGAGGTCCCAGACTAAATAAAATGGAAACAGAGAAAGCAAGTTAAGCACTGCTCTCTCTCCCTTCCTCCCTCTCTCCCTCACTCCCTCTCTCCCTCTTTTCCCCCTCTCCCTCTCCTCCATCCCTCCCCCTCTCCCTCTCTTTCTCCCTCCCTCTCCCTGTCCCTTCACCCTCACTCTCCTTTCTCCCTCTTCCTTCCATCCTTCTTCTCTTCCTCCTTCTCTTCCCTCTTTCCCTCCTTCCCTCCCCCTTCTCCCTCCCTCTCTCCCCCTCCCTCCTCCCCAACAGGGAACACAATGTGCCTCACCCATCTCCCCAACAGCACCCTTGCCACTTTCCCTCCCCTCAAACCTCCAGCCAAAATAAACTCTTCCTCTCTATCTCCTCTCGGCATGCATTTTGTCATAGTAGAAAGAGAAGTAACGACTACCTTATTATTTTTAGACTCGTGATCAGGTACCACACAGGAAAAAGTCATGAAAAGGTGATCAAGATAGGATGGGACCCTCAAATGGAGCAAAGACAGTGACAGAAAACTTGCCTAACAACTATCAGCACTAGATTAAATATTAAATTGAAGGGAAAGTCAAAAGAGCATTAGTGTACCTAGGACAGGAGATTTTGACTGGATACAATAGGCTAAGAAGATACTGCACACAATTCCTGTCCTGCAGGGGTTGGTTAGCATGGGGTCACTCTGAAATTATTTTATGTGTTGTTTGTTACGATTAAAAACATTGAGTAACTGTGAGTAAAGAACCCAGACACAATTAGACAGGAGGAATAAGTAATGGCATCTTAAAGTCCAGTAGGGCAGTTCTTGTTCGAAAGACTTTAATTACATATTTGATAAGAAGTTAGGGGGAGGATTGAAAGACCTCATTCACAAAGAACAATGAACATTTAAGGAACAGGGATTGTAACGGCCCTGATTTAATCATCACATGCAGCAAGCGCGCCTAGAATCACAAGTCAGCAGCCACATTTATGTCAATCAATCAAAATATTTTTATTTTTTTAAAAAATAGGAAAACATAAGTAAACATGTCATGGCTAGGAAGAACAAAGTTTCTTGCTGTCAGCCGACACGTTATATCTAAGGAGACAAGAGCAGCTAGAATGAAGCCTGTGGTGTTCTACTGCTTCCAAAGGCTTAAATGTGTGGTTTTTAACATGAGCACATATGAGCAGATGCAGAAATAAACTCAGCTATACATACTGTCGTGTTCTTCTGACTGAAAAGGGCTAGTAGCCCTGCCATACCTGCAGTCAGATCTTGTTTCCAAATGTCATTCTTCAATAAGAGGAATGGATTGACCAAAGATCAATGGTGATCTTATGAAACCAAGTTTAGGGTTGGGAAAATATAACTCAGTCATAGAACACCTGTACTTTGAGTAATGATGTTTAAAAAGCTGCCATTGTGTGGGAAGGACAGAGAAGCAGACCAAAGCTCTGAGAGATCCAATCTTGTACAATCTGAGCCAGAGATAATTACAGTATCTAATTACTGCTAAGGCAAATGAATGAATGAATGAATGAATGAATGAATGAATGAATATGGAAATAGGAGAAAAGATTCAGCTCTTACAGTGGATTTCCAATTAATAAATTTAGAAGAAATTGTTGATGAGAAAATCATGCTTTGGCATGCATTGTGTAATATACGTTGTAAGGGCCATCAGACACTGCTAAAAATAATTGTCGAAAGAAGGGCATACCTGGGACTCTTGTAGTGCCTGTGTTGTGTCCCCATATGAGAGTGCAAAGAGAAAATACTGGTTACCTACCACAGAGACCATCCCCTTCACTGAGTGTCAGAAGCAGGCACAGCCTGTAAGTCATGTTGCTGTCATGTGCCCTGTAATATCTAAGCTAAATCGGACAACCTGTCACATCAACAGCATTCTAATCAAAGGAACAACCTCAAGGTAATAATGAAAACACAAAAGACCATCTCGAATAAAAAAAAAATGTGTAAAGACCTAAATAGTCCTCTTCAAAAGTAAAACAGATGAGGTAGAAAATATTTTCAGATAGAACAACACAGCATGCTCTAAATAGCTTATTTAGTCCTGGACTGAGGAAAAAAGGGGGTTAACTGACCTGCCCAAAGTTATTGTTTGTAAGAAGCAGAGCCACGACTTAAACTAGACAGAGATGGCCAGTAAATGGCTGGAGAGATACGCCTAGAGAAGTTGTCATCCTGTGGCATAATAAGACGTCTGTGGGGCTTGGGAGATGGCTCTGTGGATAAAGGCACTTGCTGCCAAGCCTAGGGGCCACGTCTCTAGGACCCGCATGGCATAAAGAAAAATGTTTATGCAGTGAAGGCTCCATAAGAACTATACTGGCAGGGTTTGGAGTGTCTCCAGGTTGCCCCATACACAAAAGTACTCTCTGTATACAACTGCTAGGGCGTGGGGGTCCCCCACCCTCTTCACTCACCTGGGCCTATGCAGCTCTTCCATGCAGCCACTTCTGGGTTGTATCTTTTTTTTTTTAATAAATAGGCTGTGCATTTTCCTGGGTCTATGAGCCATCCCATCTTACAGTTAAACACAGAGAATGGATTATCTGAACCTGCAATTTGTAGCCAAACCTGGGAGGATTTGTGGGTGATCTAAGAACATCCCACTTATGGGTAGTATCTGAGGTTGGAACAGTCTCCAGGGACTGAATCCCCAACTTAGAGGCTTTGTGCCAATTCCAGCTCGTGTGGCTAATTCCAACTGAGATGAAGTATAGGATGCCAGCTGCTGCCAGGAATTCATGTCCAATACCCGTATGCATGCAATAACAATTAATAAAAAAGAAGCCGTGAACTTGAAGAAAGCAAGGAGTAAGTATATGGGGGTTGTGGAGGTAAGAGAAATGTTAATTATAATCTCAAAACAACAGCAGCAACAAAAAAGACTTGACATGCAAAGTGTTATGTATTGAGTCTGAGGTTTGTTTTTTTTTAAAAAAAAAATAGACAAATAACCTTTCTCCACACAAGAGGGTAGGAAGTGTGAGATACAGAAAGAGACTCCACCACAGCCTAACGCCCACTTAGAGCAGAACAAGTTCTTTGTAGATCTGGGAACCTCATGCCTTGTGCATACCAGGCAAGCACTATACCAGTCAAGGTCTACCCACCCCCATCCCCATCCCTCACCCCACCTCCACCTCCATTCCACCCCTACCCCTCCACGTGCACTCCAGCCTCAGAAATTCTTGAGCCCAGTTTCAGTGCACACATGCATCAGTCTGCTAGAGTTGTAGAGTTGAAGTCTAAAGACACGCCCACCCATGCTTTACAGACACGTTTACATCTGAATAATCAGGAGTTTCACCAATAAAAACACAGGTGTGAACTTTATGGATAAAATTAAGAGTAGTATGATGGGGTAACCCAAAAGACTCAGGTCAAAAATAAAAAGTAAACTTCCAGTCATGAGGAACTCTTGCTTTAAGGAGCATATAAAAAGAGTGGCTATGGTGGTGCATGCCTTTATGCTGGCAAAGGCAGTTGAATCTCTGAGTTCTGTGCCAGCCTGGGTTACAGAGTGAGCTCCAGGACAGCCAGGGCTACACAGAGAAACCCTTTCTTTGAAAACAAGCAAATGTCCAGGTATAAACCTGGAAGGTGAACTGAGAATGTGTCACAGGTCTCAGTTGTCCAGCACGATGAGTTGAACTGAAGTTTCCGGCATATGAAAGTGTTCTTTTCTGTAACAACAAAGATTATCATAGATATTAACTGTATCCAGTTTCACTCTGGTTCGTAGATGATACAGGGACTACCCAATCACAGGACTTTATGTAGAAGTGTTTATGTACTAGTTTCCTACTGACAATAGACATGATTTCTGCAAGTAGAGCAGATATTCAAGTAAATAAAGAAAAACAAAAATAAACTCATAGGTGGTGCTGGGGAAGAAAAGCAAGTCTAACCCCATACCCTTTGACTCTGTAGGCCTTCCTGGCAAATGAGTGGTTCTTTTCACGATGCTTAGACACCCTTGCATTTTTTTTCTTTGAAGATATTTTGAATTAAATTGCAGATATTCCAGTAATGATCTTGAGACATAATAGCATCTGTTAATAAGAACAGTACTTTCTGAAATATTATGACATGTTTCACTACTTCCTTCAAAAACATAGAATAACAATATATAAAATTGGAAAACTGACACCAAAAACGGTAAATTGAAATGCCAAAACCACAGGGCTGTTTCTTAGTGACTGTGTTGTAAAATGTGTCTCAGGTATGTAATTAATTGTTGGGAATTGTGTTGGAAAGAGGAAGGATGTTGAAATGAATGGAACAAGACCTAAAAAGCAACAATAAAATATAAGGAACTTTTGCCAAGAAAGGAGGAAAAAAATGCTTTCCAGTTATGATGGCTGCATGGTCAGGGGCTGGGAAAGGCTACCTGGATCAGGAACATGTCAGCAATCAGCAAACTGAAATCTGACTCAAGAGATCATCTGGGGCAATCATCCATCTGCCTCCTGTTATCCAAGGAAGAGGAAGGAAGGGCGGAGGAGAAGGAGGAAAGAGAAGCGGACCAAGAGGAGGATGAAAGGGAAGAGAGACTAGGAAGTGGGTGGAGGAAGAAAAAGAAGAAAGAGGGGGAAAGAGAAAGTAAAGGAAGAGAAGGAGGATAAGACGCAGAAGGAGAAGGAGGCGGAGGAGGAGGAGGAGGAGGAGGAGGAGGAGGAGGAGGAGGAGGAGGAGAAGGGGCAATCAGCCTTGATTCATGACAGCTTAAGAAGAAAGTATGATTCAATCTGTCTTCAAATTTCTCAGAAATTCCTCCAAACCCTACAGTCTCTGTTCCTAATAACTAATGGGAGTCCAAGGAAACAGTGTCCTCCTGGCTGGTCTCCAGGCTGCCTTTATCTGTGAGAACTGATACTCAAGATAAAGATCTGCTCCTTGATGGGGCAGTTTACTGAAAAGGAAATGGCAACCTTCTGCACTTGCCCCCCAAGCCCAGCCTTTACCATCCATAAGGAGGAATACAGTGTAGGCTTCTTGCAGAGATGACAACAGGCATGGAGTACCTGGGCCTGGGCACTCAGGACAGGGTAGCTGTCATCATTGATCAAAATAAGATTTAAGACTTATACAGAGCGTCCCTACTCCTTTTAATTCTGAGATTGTGCAGCTCTGGTGAGATAGGTAGGGAAGGGTTACTGACCCATTTTACAAATGACTCAGTGAAGACTTGTAATTCCTTAGGCCCAGCCAGCTGGCCAGTGGAAGAAGGCACACTTTGAAGAACAAGACAAAAACTAGATAGCCTCACATTTCAAGGAAGCCCAGAGAGTGTATGGATTAAGAAACACTACAGCAGAGAAAATTGAAGAAGAGCCAGAAGGATTCTGATTAACCCTCAATTCATGAGAAAAAAAACCACCCTGCTAAGACCCTCTTTCCCTATGCATAACTGACCGCTGGAATTTTATACTTCTTTGAAATACCAGTAGGGCAACAGAATGCACACATAGCTCGGTAAGGGCTGGCCACAGTGCTTCTCCTTAAGGTGGAGGAAGAGAAATCCATTACATTAGATGTTCCTGAGATAAGAGCTCCAGAGACCAAGTGCAGCCCAGGATTTTGTTGTGAGGAGAAAAGATGAGCAGAGGGGGGAGGAATTATTTCTGGCATACCTAATTATGACAGAAGCTCACCCCCGAATCCTCAGGGTGATTCACATGCTTAGATATCAGCATGTCAAATTACCTCTTCAGATCTTAATAAAATAATCCTGGAAGTTTCAGCTCAGACCATGAGAGAGAGAAAGCCTTCTGTTGAATGAGATAGCAGCTAAGTGAGCCACAACTTTTATCATAATTGTTCAGTGTGGGTTTTTAAAGTTAAAATAAAATAAGAAAGGATTCCATATTTGCACCTCTCTTTCTGCCTTCACCTCATTCGTGTGTGTGTGTGTGTGTGTGTGTGTGTGTGTGTGTGTGTGTATCTGTGTGTGTGTATGTGTGTGTTGCCTTTTGGGGGGGATAGGCTATCATAGCTACAGAAATGAAACTAGAAAGCCATACTGAGATTGTAAGAATGCACTGCTGTACCTTTGTTTTTACGGCAGTTCTGGGGACAAAACTCAGCTCCTTGCACTTGAAAGTCCACCATTTTACTGACAGAGCCTCCCCCAGCCCCAATACTTACCTTCTACTGACTTTAACACCGAAACATTTAAAGCAAACCAACACCCTAGTGTAGAAAGTCTCAGAGGAGCCAGAATGTCCCTTAGAATTGTGCCCGGCACCCAGGATGTTGCTAATCTGCACACAGCTGACAGTGAGAACTGGTCGGGAGGAGATGAGGCACTCAGAGGTTGTCTCTGGTTCTTCAATGACATAACTTCCAAAGCCTCATTTAAAGCTAATTTTCTAAACTCTATGACCTTTCTTTCTTCCACTTTTCCAGATGAGACTTAATGAGAGTTTCAGGTCACTACACACCCTGCTCAGGTGTGGTATTACTCCTAAGCCCGGCGAGAACATGGGCTCAAGGTCAGGAGCTTGAGGTCGTGGAGCTTGAGAGAGTACTTAGCAGGGCTTTTTATTTTTTTCATTTATTAAATGGAGATAGACTACCTCGAAATATCATTACATTATTAATGTTGCACCGTGTCGCTCCAGCATCCTTAGGTTCTCAGCGGTTGCTAATTGCTCCCATTCTTCAGTTACAGCTTTGCTTAACATATGCCAGCAAAGGCCTGAGGAAATCCATGGCATCAGGAAGAAAGAGTGAAATTCAAATGTCCATGAAGAGCAAAGACGGGGTGGATGTGACAACAGGCTGCCTGCTGTAGGCTAAATGTGGTCAGCTGTGCCGGGCTGAGCTTCCTGAGGTCTCATGGGTGGCCAGCCCACCAACTTCTGCATTCAACTTAATGCAGAGTGAGAGAGGTGACAAAAATCCACCCCTATCACTGGACAGGAAGCTGGGTCCTTCGTCCTCTGTGTCTTTCACCAGAGCACATGAAACCCACAAGGCAAAAAGGACCTATGTGTTAGGTCATAGAACTCGGAATATGATGGGAGTCATGGCTCCCAGGTAACCTCTGAAAAGGGGTGGAGCTATAGGAGGGAAGACGGTTTCGGTAAAAGTGAGCCTCTGCTTCCTAGTGGCAGTGTGAAGCTGTGGAACTCCACATAGAAGATGGCCAACAGCATCTGCAGGAAGAGCGTGTGGGTTAAGGTGCATCAGCAGGTGTGACCAGCAATTGCCAGGGAAGATTTTCACCCATTGAGAAACAATGACTGCAACCTTGAGCTTTGTTGCCAGATAACCTGGCTTTAGGATTATATTAAGCCTTTCTCCCCTTCTTAGAAATCCTCAGATGATTACAGCTTGCAATGTTTAAGTAGGTCACAAAACTCAAAGAATATATTGTTCCCCCTCCAATAGACCTCTGAAACTAGGTTTCAGAGAATTAGACGGCAATTCTCCCTATCAGGGTCTGTTATGACAAATTCCACATGCCTGGCTGCTGTCTCTCTCCACTCTGTTTAAAGGCTCACTGCTCAGTAAAAGCTACGAGCATTTTTTTTTCCTCAGAGAAGAAAATAATTCTCCAGGTGAACGAAAGCTGGACATGGATTTCTACTGGCTCCCAATTGACATGGCGTTGGAGATTCATGGCACAGCTCTGTAGAGATGGCCAAAAGGACCATAGGAATGCCACCGTAGAGAAAACAATAAGGTTTAAAGGCCTAGCCCCACTAAAGCCCTTATAACAACCACAGTCATGGTTGGCTATGGCTTGACATGCTCTGATAGTTGTGACCCGCTCACCTCCATCAAAAAAACCCGTTCATCCATGCTGCTTATACAGAGAGGAAATAATGAAAACTCTTCTAAGGACTCTCCCCCCTTTTGTAGTTCATTCTAGGGTTCATACAGAACTAAGGAACAAGATTCTGATTAGGAGGTAGCTGGACTCATACGAACAGACACTTTCTACTAGTCTCTATTTTTTAAAAAAAGACTTATTTGTTTATTTTATTATTACTATTAATTGTGTCTGTGTGTGTGTGTGTGTGTGTTTGTGTGTGTGTGTGTGTGTGTGTGTGTGCTTCTGGAGGCCAGAAGAGGGCATTGGCTACCCTAGAGCTGGAGAAAAGCAAGAGTTTATAACCACTGACCCATCTCCCCCACCATTCGTTCCAGCAGGGTTCAGAGTGTGCTCTACCACACTGATACTTTACTGATACACTGATACTTTACACACTGATATAATACTGATACTCTCTGCATCTTTATCTGACTCACTCTCCCAATGAAGTGTTGTCAATGATTCTCAATAAATGTTACAGGTTTGTTGGTTTTGTTTTTGTTTGCTTGGAAGCAAGGTCTCAGGTAGCCTAGGCTCAAACCACTTCAAGCTCACTGTGTAGTCAGGAATGGTCTTGTACTCCTGATCCTCTTATCTCCATCCCCCAAGTGGTAAATGGTGGGATTACAGGTGTGCAATACAACAGTGGGGTTTTGGTGGGACTGAAACTAGAACCGGGGCTTTATGTATGCTGAGCAGGAACTCGAGCAACTGGGCTACGGCCTCAGCCTTGACTGTTGTTTTCAGCAAAGACTTTAACTCAGATTCTGAGCTACTGCTAAGTATGAAGCGGTCAAGTAGAACCTCTATATACATGCATGCCCCCACACATGAACATGCATGCACATATATCATACACACGTATAACTCTCCAAAAGCAGATGGTTCTCTACTCTTTAGCATAGTGGGAGAGATCTGCTGAAATGAAATAAACCAAGAGCAACGTGTACTGATTGTCCGTAATATTATGGCTGCTGAGGAGGGTCCCTTACAATGACTAAGTTATAACAACCATGACTATAGTTATACTATTGAGGAAACATGCTAAGGCCCAACAGTGAGACTAGGATTTCACCTGGGCTCCCCCTGAGACTAAGACCTAGCATCAAATGTCCAGCAAGCATCATAAAGGATTTCCGTTCGTCATGGTTCGCATACAACTCAAAAACTGAATCCGTTGTGATTCTTGGATGTCTCTTGAGGGTGAAGACCTGGCTCTGGGATCCTGGTATGGTGCCAGGTTTCACTTCTCTCCAAGACAGGCCCTGTGTTGCTTTTCTAGTTTACACCACAAAATGCTGCTTTCCAAAGCGGTGATCGTTAGAGATTTGCAGAATGCTTCACATATGCCATTCATTTTTAATGGGCTATTTGACTCCCCGTGAAGTTCACACACAAGGAAGTGATTGTACAATGTGAAACAAGGAAAAAACACACAGCCTGATCCTCCAGGGTGCTGAGAACATGGGGCAGTGGGTACTTGAAGAGTTTTATAGGAAGGCTCTGTACATGGCCATGCCTTTCATCACAGAACAAATTAAACTATAATCATGACCATGCTGCCACAGTACTACTGGATGGAGTTCTTTGTGATAACATACATATGGAACTCTTTTCAGGTCTACCAGGATAAAAACAGAACAAAATCAGAATGGCAAATTTTTCAAGATTTGAAATAAAAATGATGTGTCCTAATACTTTCTGAGGCTACCAAGATAGCTCTGTGGATATTGATACTTGTTACTAAGCCTGATGCTCCGAGTTTGATCTCCAGGACCTACAAGGTGGAAGAAGAGATCCAACTCCCAAAAGCTATCCTCTGACCTCCACATACTCGCTGTGACTTGTGGGTATCCTCCCCTCACCTCACAAATAAATACATACTTGTAAAACAATTCTCATAGTCTTTCCTACTACAAGATATACCATTATGAGGTGTCCAAACATCTTCCCTAGTCTACTGTTTCATAGGGTTAAATGTCATTCTAAGGAAACAGGCCATCTTTAAGGTATTTTGAAATCTATTCTCTAAGGTTTCAGTTTGCAGAAAAGAAACCTATTGTATGACCGACCAGTCAGGTTTGCAGAAAAGACAAACTGAGGAGGAATGTTACTTCCATTCCCTTAGAGGTCACCACAGGGCCCCTGCACAGCTGGTGGGAGACTGAGAACTGATGCCTCCCAGGTAGGATGCTACCTACATGTGTTTTGGGTAGTTGTCTTTTGTTGTCCTTTAGAGTCAACGTGTGTCTGCCAAGCTCAGCATTGAAGAATGCATGCAAGAATCTAAAAGCAAGTAGACACTAACCTTGCACTTTGTTGAGGAAGGGAACTGTTGTTGGCTTTCACAACCATGGGTCTTCTTCTGGCCCCGACCTGGAGAGAATAGCCATTCTTTGCTCCACCCCTGGCCTCACTGGAAATGTTGTCTCGGGGTCCTGGGCAGCAGCCTCTTTCCAGGATCCACTGCTCATGAAAAGAACAGGGCTACTGGTTGCTAAATCTAACTTGGCTCTGCTGCTCTACAGCTGGTGGCTGCAATAGTCTCACGCTTCAGATTTCCTATCGATGATGAGTAACAATATCCCTTCTGCTACAAAGAAGAAAAAACCGAAATGTTGGTAAAGTATTCAACCCTGGGACCTGCCTGTACCAGATGCTGAACAAATGGGGGCTATCATGGTAAGAGCTATTATTTCGGCTATTTCCTAAACTTCCTCTTCTTTGTTTTGTCTGCTTAATTCTTCCCTTGTCTGTTTTTAATGTTCTTCCAGGAGGTATTCAGTGGACCCAGAGTTCCTTTCTCCTGACTTGTATTTTCCCCATAACCCCCCTCTTCTACCCTCCCTCCTCAGCTCAGTCAGCCACAGTTCTCATGTCTTCAACAGGAACCGGCCGTCCTTTTCCCTAAACTCCATCTGGAACCAGGCATGATTTCCAGAGAGCAGCGCCACATCTGCATGTCATTAGAGTTCAGCGCCCTGGGACCCCATTGGTCTGGACAAGATGCCAAACCCACAGTGACTTTTTAGGGAAAAGCAACAGCGTCAAGAAGCTCCGTTATACATCTAAAATAGAATTTGATTCGTAAAAACATCACTTCAGGAACAAATCTGTGGATCTTCAGAAAAGGAAGCTTTTTACATTTTCTACTAGGGTGAGTCTTTCCGTTGATTTAATGGGGACAGAAACGAAGGTACTAAAAATTTATTGGGCATCTATTTTGTGCAAGGAACTGTGATAAGCATTTCACACTCATTATGTTATTTAATTTTTATAACAATCCTCGAGGGTATTGTTATCTTTAGCATGAGAAAGCTGAGCTTCCCAGGAGGTAAAGTGAGCTACCTAAGCATCAAAGCTAGGAGGTAGCAGAACAGAGATGTCCATTCAAGTCCCACTTCATTGTGCTATGGAATGCTTTACCGCATATGAAACACAGCAGAACATGTTCTTCATGTTGGTATAAATAGTCTACCTAGTCCTTGAACTCATTAGAGGCTGAAGATTCTCCTGTGCGGTGGGAATGAGGGAGCTTGTACATTATTTGACAGACAGGTGGCTTGCAGCACTCTCTGGTCACAGGATGTCTTTCACACAATCTGATCTTTTTTTGGTTGGTTGGTTGGATAGTTGTGGTTTGTTTGTTTGTTTGTTTGTTTGTTTGTTTGTTTTTGAGACAGGGTTTCTCTGTATAACCCTGGTTGTCCCGGAACTTCCTCTAAAGACCAGGCTGGTATCAAATTCAGAGATCCACCTGCCTCTGCCTCCCAAGTGCTGGATTTAAAGCTGTGTGCCACTACTGCCTGATGATCTCTTTTTTATCTCAGAATTTCCATAAAGTCCATGATTACATGATGGACAGTTTTTCTTTTACTTCTAACAGTTATTCAGAAAGCACTGAGCCTACTGTCTAAAGGTGAACTCTCTTTCCTTGGAACTGTACATGGACAAAGGCAAGGACTATGACCTCTTCCTTTCAAGATAGACATGCCAAGAGCCAGATGTTATTGAGACCAGTAGCTCAAATATACTGGATTTATAACCTGGAACTTAGAAAATTATACTTATGAGGCCTCTTCTCAAGGGGCACATGTGGTGGAAAGCAAAGTTTATTAAGCTGCTCTTGGTGAGAGTAGTAGGATAGTAGGTAATGTCATGACTGACAAGCTCAACTGTGTTCTACAGAGGCAAGGCTAAGATGACTACAGGACTCTTGTTTTGTAGAACAGGGTCTTCATCTCTGATTCCAGAACTAGGTCTTCCAGGGCAGACTGGTCCTGATACCCAAAATTCATTTATTTGTTTTGAGTGATATCTGTATGTTATGTTCTGTTTAAGTGATGACTGTGTGTTGTGTCCTGCTTGAGGTTCTGGGTATGTAATCCGTGAGGCAAGTAAATGAACAAAAGTTAAAAGACCTTCAGTGATTTTTTTAAAGTTGCTTCTCCCAAGCCAGTTTTACTGAGGTCTCAGGTTTTCTACCAAATTATTCACATTGAATGACCCACCTCCATAGAGAATAAATAAATATTGCTGATAACACCATAAATTTTGGTCATAGGGCTTGGGGAAATCACGGTGGTACTTACAACTGACTAGCTTTCATAATACTAAGAGGCATGAGGCAGGCTTCTGGAGAAGCAGAGATCAACTGTGAACCCAGGCACACTGTGAACCCAGTGTGCCACACTAATGATTGGCTGGGATAGATGCCCATTGTTGCAATAGGGACATGACCGTTATGGAGGTAACCCATCAGTTTCTGATGGATTTAAGGCCTGTTGCACAGGAGGAAACTCATGCTTAGAACCTAAGGTTGGGGTGCTCATGGGCCCCGAGGGTGAATCTACTATTATTATTTTGCTAAATAGACATAGTATCACGCTGCTCACTAAATTCATATCTTTATACACTCAGTTCAGCTCTCAGATGTCGTTAGGGAACATGGGGAGTGGACAGAGGTTAATACAGAGATTTATAACTGGCCAAAGAGATTAAGTATCTATGAAGTACTCAGCCACTTGGGATGTGACATATAATATTCTCTTGGTGATCTTTAGACTCATAAGTAAATGTTTATATGATGAAGACTCCTCTGTAATGCTTGCACTTTGTGCTGTGGCTCTAAGCCTAGATTCTGGTACTTTCCAGTCTGGATCCATACTGTAGCTCTTCAAAAACCTGCCTTCCTGGCTTCAGCAAGCTGCTTAGACTCTGTGCTCCTGTCTTCTATGGTGTGAAATCGTGGGTGATTATCTTTGCTGTGAAGTGTGTGTGTGTGTGTGTGTGTGTGACAAGTTATAGACTGGTAATACAGATGTCACACAATGGGACGTCTGTATCACACTCTTTCCTCCAAGGCTCAGGATACATCACAGAAGAAGGTGAAGAAAGATTGTAAGACTCAGGGATCAAGGAAGACCAGCAACAAACCAGTGTCTTCTGAACATAACAGGACTCACAGCAGATGTGGTTACCTGCACAGGACCTTATACATGATGAAACCAGTAACCATCCCAGTATGGAGGGGGCGGGGCATGAGCCTCTGCCTCTCTCTAAGGAGTCTTGCCTGTGGCTTATTTTTCTAAACATCAAATCTATCTATCATCTATCTATCTATCTATCTATCTATCTATCTATCTATCTATCTAGCTTTGTGCTGAGTCCTCTCCTAGGGATTCATCAATGAGCAAACCAGAGAGAGGTCCTGATGAAGAAAGGCAAAAAAAATTATATGCTATCCAAAATTGGAGTTTGTTGTAGGGTAAGTTAGAAGGTAAAATGCCAAGAGAACAGTAACAAACAGTGAAGAGGAAGGGAGAACTGAGACTGTAGGAGGTGGGATGAGATGAGCGTTCAGAACTTAAATTTACTGGTTGAGCAGATCACTCATTAAATAAGAAGTTCACATTAAGCCCAAACATGGAAATGGCGGTGAAGATCCAGACACAGAACCCTTAGACAACTACATGCATTGCTAACATATAAAGAAGTACATAGGAACCTTAACATATGTCCCAGGAACTGCAAAGAGACCAGGATGCCTGAACAAAAAGGAGCAAGAAATGGCGGGAAAGAGAGGCAAAAAAGACAGCAATGGCTTGGCTGCTTAATTTGAACATCTTAAGAAACCACTGCAAGGTTTTGGACAAGTCGTGATGTGATCTGACTTAAGGACCACTCAGTCATATTGAGCATGGCTGTGGGGAGTGGAAGCAGTAAGACCAGTGAAGAAGCTGTGATAACACCGCAGGGAGACTGTGGGAGGGTGTCAAGTGGGCTATTGTATATTTAAATAGCAAAGCCAACAGAAATTTATATGAGGCAAGACGGTAAGAAAGAAGCCAACAGTATACTGTGGCTAAGAAACAAAAATAGACACCTTTAACAGGAAGGAGATTGGGGTGAGTTGGGAGGACCAGAGTTTGGTTTCAAAAGAGTAATCTTGAGGTGTCTATTCGACATCTAAACGGGAATGCCAAGTACGCAGTTGGAGCTGGAGTGCAGGCAGGAAGTCTGGCTTGATCTAGAATAATAAAAACCCCAATGCTGCATCCGAGTAGATGCTGTCCTAAGCACCTCAAGTCTGTAACTCATCTGGTCCTCACAACACCAAAAGTTTGCATCAAAGATTGACATCCACAATTTCACACTGTAGAAGACAGGAGCACAGAGTCTAAGCAGCTTGCTGAAGCCAGGAAGGCAGGTTTTTGAAGAGCTATAGTATGGATCCTGACTGGAAAGTACCAGAATCTAGGCTTAGAGCCACAGCACAAAGTGCAGGCACTACACTGAGGAGTCTGCAGCATACACACAGCATTTACTTATGAGTCTAAAGATCGCCAAGAAAATATTATAATGAAAAAAATAGTTACGAAATTTGTTCACAAAATAACATGGACATCAGCAAGATAACTTAGTGGAGAAAGATATTTGCTTTTAAAAGTAATGAACCAAGTTAAATCCTGGGACCTACATGTTAAAAAGAGAACCAGCTCCTGTATACTGTCCTCTTACTTCTATATGTAAACACATAGGCATAAAGACACATGTACAATATACAACACACCCCATATACTACACATGCCATACACATCACAAACACACACACCACACACATACCACATACCGCACATACACATGTACATACCTCACACACACACCAGATACACAAACACACACCATATACCACACACACCACAACACACACAACACCCATATACATCCACACATAACACACATGCACACACCACACACACATACATGCATATCATACACATATATACCACATATACCACACACACATTTATGCACATACCACACACCACACAAACATGTACACACACACACACATATGCACACATACTACATACACCACACATACCACACATGCCACATACATACACAGACACATGTACACACATATACACATACACACATACCACACACACATACATGCATGCACACATCACACCATAAACACACCACAACATACACACACACATGCCAAATAAATGTAATTAACTTTAATTAAAATGAACCTATCTCTAAGCCAATCACTATTGAAGCTGGACGACGGAGACACAGAGCTTTTTCATATTTCTCTACTTTGTGCTTTGCTAAATGATTGCAGAATACAAAGTGAAAGCAAAGACAGAGAGCCAAGGAGGAAAAGCTGTCAAAAGAGATCAAGAGCCAAAAGTGAGCATGAAGAAGTGTGGGGCAGTCGACTTCGCCACCAGACAGAAGGGCTGATAAGGTAGTAGCGAAGTTCAGAACCCACAATGAAACTCACAATTGAGAACGGCAGGAGTGTGAACAAGCTCCTGACCAGGTGCTTGTACTGGAGCACGTGACCACGACACCCCATTAAGAAGACCATGACAACTGGTCGGGTGGAATAGAACCTAGAGTTCTCCCTGCTAATGAGGTAGATAGCCCCTGAGGATTTAGCCAATGAGCGTTCCTTCTTGAGCATCCCTTCCTGCAAAAGGTATTTAATCGTGGTTCACCCTGAGTAAATCCTATGCATCGTCATTCACCATGAATAAAGCAGTTTGGGCAAGCAAGGACTGTCTCATTCATTAAGAATCGTGGGGATTGGGGTGGGGGGCTGCATCATACAGAGCTGCACTTAAGTCTCCTGTAGAAGGCAAAGGCCCCTTAGTACACCTGGCACTCACTTGAACTAAGCTGGATTCCTTCCACATGCACACCAGCCCAGCGCTCATCCCAGGCCTGCTGGCTCCTGTTCCCAACTCCTTGTGGTCCCCAGCGGTGTCTAGGTACACAGGAGTTTGAGAACCACAGCTTCTGTCTCAGCTCCCCACTCCCCTGACCCCCGGAGAAAGATAGGCTGGAGCCCCCTATCTTAGACTGAGTTTTGCCTCCCCTGAGTGACAGGCAACTGGCACCCCAGAGACAAGAAAGGAAAGCAGCCTAGTGCCCCTGTGTTTCCCCTCCTTAAGCAGCAGATCAACAGCGGTCACACAGCCCAGTGACAAGGTGGAAACGCAGACCCACAGAGAAGAAAGAAAACTCAGAGCATGGAATCCTGGAGACCACATGCTCCAGTTACCTACAGCTACACAGCACATTCTCAGAAGTCCATAGAAAATGCCATAGAAGACTTTGGAAGTTTCCCCTCCACCACCACCAGGGAGGGGGAAAACCCTCAAATTAGAACTACTATATGATCCAGTGATCTCACTCTGAGATATATATCCAAGGATACAAGAATCTATATTATGGTGTGTCTTCTTTTCTGTGCTCATTGCAATATGACTCATAAGAGGCAGAAAATGGGGTCAGCACCAATGACCATCAGCAGTGGTAGATACAGACTATGTGATAGATAGACACAGCGAATGCTATTCAACCCTAAAGAAGATACTTATGCCACCATGAGAACAAAACTGGGCCCAGAGGACATAGTGTTGTGTGAAATAAGCCAGGCACAGAAAGGCCAAGCCACATGGGTTTTCCCTTATGTGAGTCTGAAAAAGTCACTCCCAATAGTGGAGAATAGAATGATCCCTGCAGGGTGAGGTAGTGGCTGGTTAAGCCATAGAGCTTAGGTAGGAGTATTTGTATGGAATAATGAGTGTCATTAACAGCATCGTGTACACTTAAAGCTTCCTGTGAGTAACTTCATTTTCATTTTTTTAACACAAGTGGTATAAAGGGGGAATGGGAATAACAGAGATGGAGGTTTACATAGGGAGAGGGATGGGAAGTTAGAGCGGAGGAGGGTGAGTGAGAGGGATAACTAACCCTAAAGATGTTTGGAAAAGCCCTATGGAAACCTACTGTTTTATGCGATTCATATATTCATGTAAGAGTTTTATCACAGTTACAGTACACAAGGATAATGCTCTTCCAGAAGCCACACAGTGTCAAACAAAAAGCTCATTGTAAAATTGAGGTATCTCCTCTCTAGGTTTTGCTCAGTGGTACCCCAGAGACTCCAGAAACAACATAGGCCATTGTTATTGGTCTTGGTTGCCATCCTAAAGGTGATGGTAAGACTTTGTTGCTCAAAACATCACATACTTTGGCGACAGAACTTAAATCGTTACTGACCAGGAAGCTTCTTCCTTCTTGGCTAACTCTTATACTGCTAGAGTGTGCTATGCAGGGGTCTCATTCAGCCATGAACTCTTCAACTACAATAATGACTGGTGTGTTGAGATACAACCATTGGCGCAATAGAGACAGAAATGTTATGAAGGTAACCAACTGCTTTCTGCTTAGATTTAAGGCCTGCTCAACGGGAGGAAGCACATGTCTGTTACTGTAAATCTGGACAAGAACTCATGGCTAGTGAGCTCATAGGCCTCAGGGGTGAACTGTTAAATGGAAATAGTAACAAATGCCCCCCTAAATTCATATCTCTGTACCCACAGATTAGTTCCACTCTCGGACCTCATCAGAAAAGTTCTTCGTACAGCAGAAACAACTCGTCAAAGTGCAGAGAATGATCGTCTGTGGAAAGCTCAGCCACAAACAGCACGTATGTATCACTGCCCATCCTCCTGAGGGTCAGGGACTACTGTGAAAAGAGACCAGAAAGATTGTAGGAGCCAGACATCATGGAGAGGCAGAGCAACATAGTGTCTTCTGGACATTACAAGACCCCTGCATTGTGAGCTCACAGTAGTTATGGATGCCTGCACAAGACATGTACAAGACTGAGCTAGTCAACAGGATGGAGGCGGGGTTCATGAGTCCCCACCCCTAGCTGAGGATGATTGACAGTTGGTATCTTCCAGGTGAGGAGAATCCTTTCTCTTTAGAGATGTGGCCCCTGGTAAGCTGACCATGTTCCAGTGGGTGGCCCCATACTTAGGAGGACAAAGACAGCACAAATCGGAATCAGTGAGCTGTACAAAGAAGGAAGAAAGGAAGGAAGGAAGGAAAGAAGGAAGGAAGGAGGGAGGGAGGGAGGGAGGGAGGGTGGGAGGGAGGGAGGGAGGGAGGGAAGAAGGAAAAAAGAAAACGTGAAATTGGAAGAGCTTTTGGGGGTTGAAGATTGATCTCAGAGGAGCTAAGGACTGAAGAGTAAATATAATCAAAATATACTGTATAGTTGTAAAAAATTCTCAAAATTGAGTAAATGTTTCTTAATTGTCATTTATGCATATCTATGTGTGATTATATGTTTCTTAATTGTCATTTATGCATAACCGTGTGTGGTTATAAGGTGCCCTTGGGGAGGGACACATAGAAGCCAGAAAAAAGCACTGGATCCTGTGAGCCATCCACTTTAGAGAGAGGTCTTCAATCCATAGAGTTACCTAGCATAGATGACTGGTCAAACTGAAAATTTGTGTTTCTCTCTCTCTCTCTCTCTCTCTCTCTCTCTCTCTCTCTCTCTCTCTCTCTCTCTCTGTGTGTGTGTGTGTGTGTGTGTGTGTGTAGGCCAGACTATGTGGGTGTTATTCTTTCTCAGGCCTTGTTTCTCGATGGGACCTGACTTGCTCACAGGACTGTCAAGGTCTAGTATTACAGGAGCTCAGCCAAAGTATCTCCATCTTTGTCTAAGGAGGGATCAGGGCTCCCCTTCTGCTGCTGAGATATGCAGATGACATCTCATACGTCAGCAACATGTACATCTGAGACCACAGGACTGGAGGAGCAGCTAAGGGGCACAAAGTCAGCTTTTTTTCTTTCTTTCCCTTTTTCGCTAACGTGAGAACATAGGGTGTGTGAAGCCATCCGGTGTGACACATTTGGGTTATGATGCTATAATTTTGCAAGTTTTTCAATATCATAGTTTGCTTTCTAATTCTGTGATAAACCCGATGACTAAAAACGACTTTGGGAGAAGAGTTCATTCCATTGTACAGGTTAGAATCCATCCTGGAAGGAAATCAGCTGGAGCCCAAGGTGGGAACCTGTGGGCAGGAGCTGATGCAGAGGCCATGAATGGGTGCTGCTTACTGGCTTGCTCCTCAAAGTTTGCTCAGCCTGCTTTCTCACATACCCAGGACCACCTGCCCAGGGGCAGCACTGCCTCTAGTGTGCTGGGCTCTCCCACATCAATCTTTGATGAAGAAAAAGCCCCCTGCAGACTTGTCTACAAGCCAATCTGATGGGGCAAGACCTCAGTTGAGGATGCCTCTTTTCTCAGATGAGTCTAGCTTGAGCCAGGTTGACAAAACAAACAGTGAAGCAAGCAACCCCAGTGCATCTATTTATTTGTGTTCAAATCTTATCCCAGTGATATAAGTGATGAAGTAACTTTAAAAGAAGGGAAGATTTACTTTCCACATGGTTTCTGTTTATCACAGTGTATGATCTGGTGGAGCAGAGATGTTCAACCAAAGGCTACCAGAAGACAGATGGACAGACAGAGAGAGACAGAGACTGAAAGACAGAGACAGAAACAGGCACACACAGAGAGAAATATAGGAGAGAGACTAGAAGAGAAACTGAGATATTCAGAGAGACATAGACACTGAGAGAGACAGAATCAGAGAGACACAGAGACAGAGAGTGTCCACAGGCTCACCTAGAAATCCCTCATTAATGGCCAATTAAATAGCAAAATATAGACAAATACTTTGTCATTGTCTGGTAGCATCCAGAGTGAGAGCCTTGTCAAAGGTGAGAGGTACAGGACACTCCCATCCTGACAATAACCTATAAACAGCACCTTTGGTTAGAGTTCACCCAACCAGTTCTGAACATACCTAATGAGGATCACGGTACTTGGTAAATGCACTCTTTGCTTTACTCTGTCAAACTCAATCTCTAATTGAAAACTCATATCCTGGTCATTGATTCTTCAGAACTGTCAACACGAGTCTCTTCTCCTGGCTCCTCTGTGGTCCACCATTTTCTGAGAACAGTTCCCCCCTTGGGTTTTGTTGTCTTGCCTCCCTCAGTTTCTCTATAATTTCCCTTGGCCTGTTCCCAGCACTTTAGAGCTCAAGGACTTGTTTGGGCATCAGATATGGCTCTTCTCAGCCCCCTCTCACCTCACGCCTTGACTGGCATTTTCTATCTTGAATTCAACTACAACAGCTCCTGTGCTGGTGTCACTGCATCGTGGCATCACTCGCACGGCCACCTCTGGCTTTTCCAAAAATACAGCAGCCAGAATTTATATTATGTTTCCATCTGTCTTTGTCTGTGATAGGCAGCAACACACAGCACTTAAGTTAGTGTTTCTCTATCCCACTTCTGCTTGAAATTGGTACCACCGTGTCTTAGTGTGCTCCTCTGTTGCTATGATAAATACCGTGGCCAAAGAAGCTTAGGGAGAAAAGGCTTATTTCAGATGACAATTCACAAGTTGCAATCCATCACTGAGGGAAGTCAGGGCAGAAGCTCAAAGCAGAAATTTACGCAGAGACCATGGGAGATCACTGCTTATTGGCTTGCTCTCCATGGCTTGCTCAGCCTGCTTTCTTGTGACCTGCTCAGGGATCACAGCATCCACATTGAGCTGGGCCCTCCTACATCAATCACTAATCAAGAAAATTCTCAATAGGCATAACCACAGACCTCAGTCTGATGAAGGCAACTCCTCATTGGAGTTCTGTCTTCACAAGTGACTCTAGTTTGTTTCAAGCTGACAAAACCTAACCATCACACACCCCATGTGAACTAACTGGAACTATAGTTTAAAGCTATGGGTTTCAAGCTTCTTAGAAGCTGCAGAACTCATTATTCAGATTTATTCAGTGCTAGGAAATAATGCTGGGTGAGAGGCTCTGGTGTTGGGTGGTGACTGTGGAACTCCGGAATTCCTTTTCTTCTCTTTCCATTGCCTTTAGTTTGCAGACATCTCTATGTTGAGGGCCTTACAGTTTGCAGACTTCTGAGTGAGAACTCCTCCAGATTAAGGTCAGCAGCAAGACCTACACCACCAAGACAGGATCTGCAATAACCTACCATTCCACACTCACCGTCTTGTGGTAAAGCCTGAAGAACGACATCAGGCTCAGAGTCTTCCTCACCTCACCAGCTGTAGCTCACTGGGAAGTTTACTTCAATTCAATGTCCCAATTTTTCCAACGTAATCATTCCAGTTAGTCATTAACTAAGACACTCTTTGTTAAGAAGGTTTGACAATACTGAGAAGAAGTGGGCTTAGGAGACGGCACGGCTGACCCAAAAAGGTGGTGGAGAAATACTCGTGACTATTTTCATCTAAAATTATATCTTGTTTCCAGGGGAATCCTGAGTGACTCATCCTAGCTCTCTGTTGACTCAAAGCTCACCCTGTGGTCAGCAGCAGCCACTTCCCTCTCCTGCAAGGGATACACAGACTGTTCTAAGACATGCCAGCTTAATGTTCTAAAACGAGACATGGGGTTCACCCTGCAGAGGGACCTGCTCTAGATCAAAGTTCACTTCTAATGACACATAGCACACAGCTCTCCAGTAGAAACGGATGGAGACACTCAACTGGACGTGTAAATCTAAGGTTAATTGGGAGCTGAGTGTTGTGGTCCAAAGATAAAGGTTACCAGGTATTGCTTGCACCGTCCTGAGTGTGACCCTTGGTTATAGTCACAAACACATGTCATTAATTTATGGTTTTTTTTTCCTTTGTATAGTCTTCAGCTGGAAAAAACAAGAAAAAAGAAATTAGTCATTATACCCAGAAGGAATTTGTGAACAGGACATAAAATGTAAAGATCGTACACTGCGGGGGTGGGAGGGTGATGTAAGAAATAAAGACAGACCAGGAAACAAGCTGCCAAATCTTTGGGCTGATGCACTTCCGTGGGGTGTTTTATAATCCTTACATATTGTGCTTGAATCTGTAACCCTCAGGTGGAGCAAGTATCCCCCAAGGCAGGCTGGGAAAAGCCTTCCTAGGCAGTGTGAAAGGTCCTTCCAAGGATAACAAGGCCAACTGGTTTCTTTCCTGAGTTTGTATTTCCTTTATTACTTTTTGCTCACCAAACCTACAGGGAGCATAGAGTACAGATATCAACTCTAATAACCTGTCCACTCTCTGCACATATGGAATGAGATTGGAACAGCAGTCCTTCAGGCTCATGGGAATCAGACTCCTTTGTGGCCAGCACAGAATGAATGACTTTCTGCATCTTCATCCCTGTGCCCACAAAGGGAAAGCAATTGATGGATATTCACAGTTGCTTATCAATCCCTAGAAATCCTACAGTCAAATATCTTTCATGTGTTTAGCACCAAACAGTAATAATAATTTATAATAATTTCTTTGGTAGCAGAGTCTGATGTTTCAAGCATGAAGCTTCTTGTGGTCATTACTGGCCTTGGTGATGGTAACAATGAACATGCTTTGTGGCAGAAATATAAATATATATGCATATGTATATATAAATATACATGAACTGAGTATATATAATACATAATGTATTATACAAATAAGCATACAGTAACTCCTGTAATCATACATACAATATATACATATACATGTACACATATATATATCACATATATATTATTATATTTATATATATAAAACACACACATACACACACACACACACACACACACACACATATATATATATATATATATATATATATATATAACCTTTTTAAAGTCTAGAAGATTCAAATCTGCTATTCTTAAAGGCTCTATGGATTCAAGTAAAGGGTGATGGCCCTGACCTGAGTGTTCTGAGGTAGAAAGAAGTCGAAGAGAAAGGGTAGCATTCTTCATCTGCAGAAAGATCTAGAAGGGTGACAAACCTCAGTAGCATGAGAGCTCACCTCAGTGGGAGCTGTTGGGACTATCTGTCTCAGCACTGGCTGAGGTCCAGATAACCTTAGGATAGAGAACTCTGCCACACCTGCCTCCTGGGTTCCTTGTCTCCGTCCTAAGGCCCTCATTTCCTGGTCATCTTCATTTCTTGCTCTTGCTGTCTCTCTTTTCTCCCATCTTCTCCTCAAATTCCATTAGTGGATACTAATCCACTGGTAATGATAGCAATCTAAAGGCACTTGACAAAGGTAAAATAAATTTCATCTTGATTTGATTCTATTTTGTTGATCCAGAAACCTGGGCTCAATCTCTAGCCCTAGAACTATGTGACCACAGAGGAATTTGTTAGTCAGTGTGTTTCCCATGTCCTTATTCATAAAATCAAGATAGCTCTACAACTTCACGCAGCTGCAGAAAGTGTTAGGTTAGCTGCTGTGTGGGTTACTTAGAACACTGCAGAAACAGTAAACACTGCCTCAAATCTGAGCTAAGGCGCCCCTCTGCTACCTGAAACTGTCTTCTAACTTCGGGCACTAATCATACGCTGTATGTGTACTTAGACATCATTACATTAACTTTGTAAGCACATCTGACGGTCAATAACTCCCTGCTAAATGCAGGTGTGGAAGTGATGAGACGATCCAGTCAGTGAAGCATGCTACAGCACAAGATCCCATATCACCACATACTGCACAGGACAATAATAATCTACAGCACAAGAACCCACATCACCACATACTGCACAGGACAATAATAATCATCTACAACATTTAGAGGACTAGAAAGATGGTTCAGTGCACTTGCTGTTGTTGCAGAGGACCTGGTGAGCCTACACCTACATGGGACTGCACAACCATCTGTACCTCCAGTTCCAGAGGACCCAACACCCTCTTTTGGCCTTTGCAGGCATCAGGCACATATATGGTGCACATAAGTGCATCCAGGCGAAATTTCCATACATGTGAAATAAAATAAATAAATCTGCTAAGATACAAATTTTAAACATTTAAAATAAATAAAAATTTATATATCTATAAGTGACTTTTTAAAAAAAAAATAGCACTTGAATAGTATGAAGTAACACCATGCTTACATGGTGTTGTCCCCAGTGTGAAGTGACACTGCTCTTACATGGTGCCACCAATGGTGACATTCTGCTCATGTGCACTGTCTCTCCACTTCTCCCTTCTCTTTTCAAAAATAGATTTGTTTTGAAAGCTAAGAAATAAAATCACATTAAAAAGGGGTAATGAAGCATTTTCCCTACAGAAGCCAGAATTGGACTGTCCATCAGAAGCAACTCTTCAGTCAGATCCTTCACCAGGAGCATGTGCTTCTCTGGATCACCCATAAACATTAGTGTGAATTATAGCATGGTCCAGATAACAGTACTCAGAGAACTTAATCTATACTATGATGAATTAGATAAATTCAATTGGTTAAGTGTCAAAGTGAGAGGAGGAATCTTTTCAAAGGCTTCCCAGTCCTTCCCATCCCACACTGTCCCTTTAGAATCAGAGGATCGGGATGTCTCCTGGATTTCCTGAAGGTGTGGAGTCACCACTGGACTCCCAGGTACAAAAGCTGCAGTGTTCCCACTCAAGCCTATGGTTGCACTGACATGTATATATGTGTTTATACATATGTATGTATAACATGTGTGTATGTGTGTATGTTTATGCATAATTGTGTGCATATGTGTGAGCATGTATATATGTGTATATGTGCATGTGCAAATGTCTGTATGTGGGTGTGTATCTGTATGTGTATATGCATTCATACACCAAGAACGCTCTATAGATCCACACCTTTCTCATGTCTTACTCTGACTAATGAGCTAATGTCAGGTCTGGTAAGACTTTTTATCCTGGGTCAGCCTTCACTGGACCAGCCCATATACGTCACAGTCAAATTCACCTTCACCCTAGCAAATTTATCAAAAAAAAAGTATTCTCCGAGAGAAATGTCCAACCTAGGCAGAAAAAGAAATCACAGTGAAATGTGGGGTTTAAAGCTGCAGAGACTGAGATGGAAGAGGTTTCAGTTCTTACTGCTCACTTGCTCACGGGAGGGTTTACAGCTCCTGAAGCCCTGCCAGGGCTTTGAAAATGAAAGCTTGCAGTTCGAGAGTGACGCCTCACGACAGCCAGGATCAGTCTGGTGATAGGTGAAGCATTTCGTCATCGCCTTCCTCAGACAGAACTCAGTGGCAGGGTTAATCAGTGCAGCGCATCCTCAGAGGCTGAGGGCAGTAGAATCCAGCTCTGCAATTAATCACTGGGTTGCATTCTGATTCGCTCTGAATGTCTTTTTAAATGATATTTAAAAGAAACATTATTTAAAGAATATTTTACACTGTTTAATAAAGATCCAGTATACCCTTTGTGGGCCAGAAAATAAATGGATCCCTAGCCCAAGTCTCTTCAGGGCTGTCGTGGGCAACAGTTCTCTACACAGAAAAGAGAATGGCAAGAGGTGACAAGAAACTGTTGCTCATGACAAGAAAAACAGCATGTAAGAAAGCACGCAGGAGAGAAAGGGTGGGTGTGAATAAAATTGGGCTTCCTGCTTGTTCATCTGGGTTCTTGACTGAAATGCAAAATGACTGACAAGGGAGAGAAGAAGGCTTGGGAACCTAGGACCTTGAATGCCAAGAAAGGAGACTTGATGTATCGAGTAACGAGAACCACTGAAGGTCTGGGCAGCAGACACAGCGTGATCAAAGGAAAGCATACACTGTGCGGTCCATCTGCCACGGTTATAATGCAAGCTTATCCCTCAGTAGAAGGCATGACCTTGCAGACTTTATGTATCTTTTGGGGGTCTCTCAAGCTGCACAATGCAAGCAGTAATACATGTTCGAGGTTCTTGCCAACAACATTAGAATTAACATGGAGCACAGCAATCCAAGGGCTTGGCACAGAAACAGTGCCTACTCAATGACATTAATTGTTAGTATCGCTGCACTGGGGGTAAGAAGAAAGAAAGAGTGAGACTCTGGAGTCTAGGCACAGGCCAGCAAAGCCCAGGCAAGGGGCAAGGAGAGAGTGGGGAGGATTCAGGGGACATAGCATAGAATCAAAGACAGAAGGCTCAGAAAGAGTGACTTGTCTGTTGCCATTTGATAATTACTGGATGAATACAAGGAAGGACATGAGATCATGGGGACACCAAAGCATGGCCAATATCAAGGTCATATGAGACAGAAACACACCAGCATTGACACCACACTGGACCTGGGTTTCCAAGATGACTATAGAAATAGCAAGCCACATTTCTCTCCCTGGTGATCCAGCCTTGAGCTTGGGATCCTCCTGCCCCAGCCTCCCAAACTGGACTCTGATTTAGTGAAAGCTGCCCTGGAAGGCAACTTCCAAAGCCACAGAGCGGGCTGGTTTGTGGTACAACAGCAGCGTACGCTGCACTCCAGGCTATTGAACGGCAGCTGTTTCTCCCCCCACCCCACAAGCCTGCGCTACAGCTCACCTCCCCACAACCCCTTCTCCACAAACTGCAGCCATGCCCTGCAGAGCTGGTGATGAGCTTCCCTGTCCTCTCTCGCTTTATAGCCCTCTCAGCACAAATAACTGCTGATGTTCTCAGGCAGCAGCATATAGCTATCCTTGGATAACAGGTAGGAAAACACCTGCCTTGGAAGAGCACGGCAGCAACCGACAGCTCATCACCCTGACATTTTCATTAGAAGCTGTGACACAATTCTCTTCCCAAAGCAGTAGTAGTAATTTACACCACTTTGCTCACAGGGGATTAATGGGACGTACATGTAGGAGCCTCAGCCCTGGGTCCTGCACACAAGTTTCCATCTGGCTCTGGATCACTCGTGGGTTTCAGCCATGTCAGCGTCACATAAGTCTCAGAGGAATCAACCAGCCCATGCATCCCAACATGTGTGTGCCTGCCAGGACCCACAGGGGGGGCTCTATAGAGTATGTAAACGGACTTTAATACCGCAGGGTACCTTTGGGATGCGTGTCTAATTTGCTAGGCCATGAAGAGCTGACTAGCCAGTCCATGCTTCTTTAAAGGCATCTGCTCTGTGCCTGCAGCCCTGTGAAGCAAGGGCTTCCACTGTCTCCCCCTTTCCCTTCCCTGCCAGCCACAGATACTCGGCCTGAAGTCCTTCTTTGGCTCTTGAAAAGCCACGGGAGATTTATGGTGTTCTGGACTTTTGTCTTCTTCACTGAAGTAACTGTTTTTCTCTGTGTGGCTTTTTCCTGGAGAGACATGAACAAATGTCTACTATTGTCTACTATATGTCTACTATAGGTCAAAAGTATTCTTCAGTCTTTCTCTTTATACAGGTTGCTGTTGTCTCAGATACATGGCTCTGTGTTTGTTTTTTTTAAGGTTCATTTATGTATGCATGTGTGTATTTTTCACACATCTGTGTCATCTGTGTGCATGTGTGTGTGTGTGTGTGTGTGTGTGTGTGTGTGTGTGTGTGTGTGTTGGAGTGTATGCTCATGGAGAGCAGAGAGGGTTTGGGATTCCCTGAAGCTGGAGTTACAGGTGGTTGTGAGATACCAGATACAGATGCTGGGACCTGAGCACAGGTCCTCATTTTGGGTCACCTATAAACATTAATGTGACTATTAATCACATGGTCCAGCTAATGATAGTCAGAGAAGTCCATTTTAAATTAAGTTGAATTAGATAAATTCCGTCGGTTAAGCACTGGAATGAGAAAAGGAATCTTTCTGAAGACATTCTTCCATGAAATCTCACACTGTTCCATCAGAGTCAGAGGGTGGAGCTGTTCCTTGATCCTGCCAGACCATTTAGGCATTGAGTCATCTCCATCACTAACCCCTTCATATAAGGTTCAGGGTTCCCCACTCACATCAATGGTTGTTCTACTGCATGCGTAATAATCAAATCAGGGCATTCAACACATCTGTCCTCAAGTGCTTGCAACTTAGAAGAAGAGTTTCCAAAACAGTAAGTAGCCTGTCCTTTGGATCATCACAAAAACCTTTCTTAGAATCTTTGGATCAGACAGTGCACTTCAGACTCCCTCTAGCTGAAGACCTCAGTTAGTAAAGGTCTTTTTCCTTGCAATCATGAGTACCTGAATTCAATCCCCCAGAGCTCCCTGGTTTTGGGAAAGTGAACATATGTTGTTCCTTGGAGCTCACTGGCAGCCAATGTAGCCTGCTTGACAAGATCTGTGTTGATGAGAGACCCTGTGTCAAAAACCGAAGTGGATAGTACCTGAGGAAGGACCCCTGAGATTGTCCTCTGGCCTATTCACACTTGAACACTTCACACACACACACATACACACAAACACACACACATGCATGCACCCACACAGAAGTACATGCACACAGATGCACATACAGACACATAGAGACACACTCCCATGTGCACACACATAGACACATGCACATAAAAACACAAACACACACACACACACAAAGCACACAGAACCTAAAGTTCTAAAACAAGCAAGCCCCTAAAGTTCATTAGTTCCCTGTTTTTATGAAAGTAGATTATGGACTCACAAAAATTATAACAAAATATTTTTAAAAGGGGACACTCAATATTGGCTATATATAATATTATATATATATATAATTAGCTATTATAGTTAGAATTATTAGATTGGAATCTTTTGTTTTATATATAACAAAAGATTCCAATCTCTTCTTCTGCCTTCCACCTAAGGTTCATGTCAAAAAGACCTTCCCTCTCCTCTGTTATTTCTTCCTTTCTCCAGCCCTCCCTCTCCCAAAAGATCTCTGCCCCTCTGTCTCAAGCAACATAACCAGAAAAGACGTCATGGTGGCTCAGTTTTTCCTCAGAGTTGCTTTGCTGTAAGTGCGACTCTCAGCCTGCATGATACAGAGCTCTGAGGGCTTAAACCTGCTCGGACAGCTCAAGGGAAAAGCCAGAAGCAGAAACAGTTCTCAGTACCTTCACAATTAAAAGACAGACAACCGACGGTTTTGTAGACCCCATTGTTTGTGATTTCCTAGAGCCAATTCTGTTTGGATTTTGCTCTTGTTTTTGTTTTGTTTTGTTTCAAACACAGAACAAGCCACAAGGAAAATAGCCAAAGCTTATGGCACAAGGACAGGTGGAGCTGGGGACATGGTTTAGCTGATCAAGTGTTTGTTGTACAAGGATGAGTTCGGATCCCCAGAGCCCATGTAAAGGCTACATAGGCAAGATAGCGGCCTGTAATCCCAGCCCTTGGGAGACAGAAGGAAATCCCCAGGGCACATTATTAGAGAAACTAGTCAAAATAGTGAGCTTTGTGTTCAGAAAGAACCCTTGCCTCAAATGTTTAAACTAAAGAAAAATTAAGGAGGGCACTGAACATCAGCCTCTGTCCTCCACAGTCACATACACATGCAAGCATGCACACACATACGGTACATATATGCAAAGAGGAGAGGAGACACATCACCCGCAGGGGTAATGACATGACAGTGTTTGCAACTGTAGTGGAGGATGTAGTGGAGGAAGTCCTTGGTCCAGTGACGGCTGGATGCCCCAGTGTGGGGGAAATTGTGGGTGGAGAAGTGGGAGGGGGAGGGGGAACATCCTCATAGAAGTAGGAGGAGGTGGGATGGGATAGGGGGTTCCTGGGTGGGTGAGGGAAATGGAGAAAGGGGATTATATCTGAAATGTAAATAAAATATCATATATATATATATATATGTATATACATATATATATATATACATGATGCAGCCAGGCCTGTGTGCTGGGATGGCCCAGAGCAGAGGCTGGGCAGGGAAAGAAGGGCCGAGGATGCCCACAGAGCTGCGGGTGGTCTGTGACAGTTCAGAAAGGCACGGGACTCCTGGGCAGGACATGGAGAGTTGGCTTTGGGGCTAAGGATGAAGACCTTTCCAGAGGGAAAAGCTAGCTGACCTGGGGTCAGGAGTCTACGGGGAATCCATAAGGTTCTGCAGTCACACAGTGACATGCGTGAACCTTGATCTGATGCTAACCATCTGTGACAGCAAGTCCTTGGAGCCTTCTTTCTTTATCTCCCAAGTTTCTTTCTCAGAAGGTGCAGAAGGATATTCTGTGGAAAGTGTGTGCAATCTAGCTCCCTTGCCTTAGAAATCATACATTCAACACCCCTGCCTTTGTGTACTGCAGGTCCCTATAACATACTCTTTAAGGGACCCTGAAGGGAGTTACCACACTGAGTTCCAGGGTTCAGTTAAGCCTCTACTGGTCCCAAATTGCTCCCACTGAGGTCCTAAATCAAACAAGGCGAGGCTAAAGTACAGCAGCAGCTTGCCACAGGTTGTCTGGGGCAGCCTTTCCACATTTCAAGTAGGGCATCCCTGGCAATCTCACCTAGGACCTATACCAGGAATAGCTTGAGTGTCCTGTCCTGGTTCCTCCCTTCCCTCCCTGACAAGCTTCAGAGGAGATGCCGCTGGGAGGTCCTCTGTCTTTGAGCTGATCTCGCTCTGCCAGGCCACAGCCTTAAGTGTCCTGACCAGCTCCTGATGTGTCCAAGCGTAGGCTTGCATGGACCCTGGTGTGCAGCAAGGTACAGTGCAGTGGGGGCTCTACTCCCCTACTGAGTACCACACTTGTGACCTGGGGCAGCCCTGCTTCCATCTTTAATCTGAGTGTGACCCAGGCACATGAAGACTCAGTGCTATGGGACAGAGATGGGATGGTGAGGGCTGAGTTAGCACCCATCTGCAGCGGAGGAACAGAGGACGAATTTGCAATGTCTGGCAAGTTTTCAGTGTCAACGTTACTGCCACGGCCCATTTCAATCTACCAACATAACACAGGTCAGCTCACAAAATAACTCAAAATGCAACAGCCCATTCACCGGAGCTGGTACCACAGGCCTGTAGCAAACCACTCAACCAATCACCTGGAAGTCTTGCAGAGTAGTTTATAAAGCAACTTTAAAGTTCATGACACTTAATAAAGCCCTTTCGTGCCCTAGGATGCTTGTAAAGACAGCATCCTACCCCAGCTGCCCTATGACATGATAACAAAAGGCTCCCAGTCTCACTGGGAAATGGTCGCTGCTTCCATGTGCTCTGAGAGCATGGCATTGGGTGGCATCATGAAGGAAACAGATATACCCTGACGGGTGAAATCTCAGAGATGCTCACCAAACAAAAACACTGTCACGGAGTAAGCAAATAGTGACAAGCTTAATGCTGCTGGCAGTGTGGAGCTGTCGGTGCTGAGCAGTTGAGCTGGGCTTGGTGGGAGCGGCTGGTTAGCCATTTGTCAGGCAAAGTCAAAACAGCCCTTCAGCTACAGCACAGAAGGCAGGACGAAGCTCATCAGCATTTTATTTATGACTCTTAATTAGCAAGCAGAAAAGGAGGGAAGAAGTTCTCAGCTTGGGGTACACAGACTTGCCCTGACATTGTCTTTGTCAAGAGCATTCAAGTGCCCACAACTGAGAGCCAACTATGGGAGCTGCATTTTATCAACAGCGGAAGGAAGCTTCACCCTGGGGGTAAGTGTATTTACCTTAATATTGCCAGTGACGGTCAGAGAGGCAAGCTGGCTTTTCTAAGGTGGACAGTGAGGCCTTCAGTCAGACCATTGCTGACGCCCTAGCTGGAGCATCGTCATGATGGGCTTGAGCTAGAGGTACATTTCCTTACCAAAGTCCTTACACTTAAGAATGCATTTCCAGGGCCTGGGAGATGATTTACTAGGTTAAGTGCTGACTGTGAGCTATGAGGATCTGAGTTTGGATCTCCAGCACCTGTGTAAAAGCCAGCATGGCAGCATATGTTTGTAACCTCAGCACACAGCATTCCTGGGACTCACAGACGAACCAGTCGTCTGCAAGTCAGATCAAACTCAAGAGCTATAGACTCAGTAAAAGATCCTGTCCCCAAAAGTAACGTGAAGAGAGACAGAAGACACCCAACACTGACCTCTGGCATGCACCTACCTGCACACATCTGCTTCCTCTGGGTGTTTTTAGGAGAGCTACAGAGCCAGTGAGGAAACCGGTACTACACTGGGTTTGATGGTTCCAGTCTGATTTTCAGAACTTGTGGCCATGCTTTGTGACCAACGGTCTCGCCAGCCATGGGACAGGGAATAAAGAACGAATCCTCCGTAGCTTGGCTCCGAAGTGGCACACTGCTCTATAGCAACTGACTCTGTGAGGTTCTGTAAGCATAAGAAACATGAGCAGGCCTACACACTAGAAAGACATGTACCCCCATGTGACAGATGGCATTAAGAAGTACTACAGCTGGTGCCTTTGATCAAGTGGAAAACCTTGACATTTACACAAAAGAGTGAGGCCATTTTAATGACATAAATCATCTTTAGGTCAATGTTCACTGTCCCTGTGATCTCAAAAGGATAAAGGTCTGTCATTCAAGAAGGAACTACATTGGAGGCAGCTTTCAAATCTTCCAAGGAGGTGTGGCAGTGCTGTGTATGTATCCAGTACCTGATTTCCTCTTCCCAGGGCTTCACAAACACTTCACTCCTTTATCTTCTTAGGATCAAACTGGCCCATGTCTTAATTTGGCCAAGGAAGTGCCAGATGTGATGTGTGTCACTCCTGGAACACAGACCAGACCGAGATGGCAAACAATCCACCAATTAGGTCTCAAAGCTGCCCAGCCAAACAGATGCTCACCGAGCTTTGGGAGCTGTTGTTATCACAGTATGACTTCATTTCTCCTCCAAGTAGGAGGAGTCAATTGTAACTAGGGGAACACAGCATGAGATCAAAGGTTGAAAACTCCTGGCCTCTTCAGATCCCACAGGCAGTCTGGGACTCTGAACTGCTTGAAGCGTTCTTCTTGAAGTCGTCATGAGATCAATGTCAGCAGACTGGGCATAATAAATCTATACATTTTCAGTTGCTCACTGGGAAGGCTCTAGATCACAGGGTACTTAGAAGTCTCCTGAACTGACATGAAATTGAGATTCATTAGGTGAGCACTGTTCGCACAGTGATCATACACTGATCTGAGAGGGCCATATTCCAAGATCACCACTGGATGCCTGATGCTTCAGATGATAGCAGAGCCTTCAGACCCCCTCTATGGATGGAGTTTGGTAGCACGGTGGCTACTCCATGGGGGGGTGAGCAGATCACCTGACCTAGATGACTCAAGTTCCAGACAGGATGCAATGGTGACACAAGATTTCACAAAGCCACTCAGAATGTCGTGTAACTTCAAATATACAAATTATTCACCTCTAGAACTTTCCATTTAATATCCCTGATCGTGGCTAACTGAGAAACTACTGGGAGTGAAACCATGAACAAATGGAAGACCCATGAATTAGACATGGCAGGAAGATATAAGAGACTGGAATGCTTTATTTCTTTCTATCATAGAACTCATAATCTAACTATTCCATTCATACTTATCACTGGAGACAAGAGATAATGAAAATTTTAAATAAAAACCTTTATACAACAATCCATGTAATACTACAAAGCAATGGGATGGGTGACCAAATCTACTGTCTACAGAAGGTTCTGGAGGTGTGCTCAGTGGCTTTAGTCACCTCTGAGGACCTAGCCACAATCTGTGTTCATGCCACAGACCATATGTTCTTGTTGGCACCTATGGCTGATGCTGGCTCTGAATAAAGAAATAGAGGGGGATGTTCAGACTCTCAAGACAAGTAGCTGAGGAGAAGAGAGCGCCTCCCATTCTGAGGGTGCAAGTGGAAAAAGCCAAACACTAATACACTGCCTATGGGGCCTGCCTTGCTTTGCCAGAGTCCCTCGGCATGACAAGGAGAGGCCTGGAGCAAGGCAGAACAGGGCCATGAAGCCATAGCAGCTCTATGGCCTGTGTATCCCTTGAACTCTGTGCCCCTGCTCCAAATGGCTTGGCTCTATCAGCCATGGATGCGGCCAACTCACTGGGCAACAACCGAAGCACTGATTGCCATATTCATCATGGACACCAAGCAGTAGTATTCGATCTGTCTCTTAAACAAAGTGTTAAGTGTCACCAAGGAAGATTTGGTTATTACACAGAGACTGGTATCTAATCTTCCCCAACCCAAACAAACACATGCTGTGCAAAGTTACATGTCACCACAGTTAAAATAATGGTTCTTCACCTCAGGTGTCTGGAATCACTGAAGACTAGGTGAGTATGGATGACTGGATTTCCACAAACATGGAGAGTTAGAGTCCAACCCTCTGGGCTGTGCAGAGGTGGTTCAGTAGTTAAGAATATTTGCTGTTCTTGCAGAGGACCAACGTTTAGGTCCCAGCTTCCACGTGGCAGCTTGCAACTACCTGTAACTCCAGTTGCAGGGGATCTAACACCCTCTTCTATCCTTCAAGAGCACCTTGATACATGTAGTGCACATACAGACAAGCAGGCACACATAGATAGATAGATAGATAGATAGATAGATAGATAGATAGATAGATAGATAGATGGATTATGAAAGATAGATAGATGATTGATTATGATAGATAGAGAGAGAGATAGAGAGATAGAGAGATAGATAGATATTTAAAGAGTTCAGCTCTCCTCAAGTCTGAGCAACCCACCAGAGTACAGTAGCAGGATGCCCACCCTCATTGAGCCTGGGAGAACATTAGTATTCTCACAGTAAACTGTCAGTATCCTCAACATTCCTCCTGAGAAGAAGAGCTGCTCTTTCTGCAGGTGATGATGCCAAGGCAGCATTCCTGAAGTGGCCTGGTTCCAAAGCTCTCTACAGACAGACATGGAGTGTGCCAGTTCATCCTCCTCTCCCTCCTCACCCTGACAATTGACTGGAAATCTTGAGTGCATAGTCATTGAGTAACAGCTTCATAGACCAGACACTGAAAAGCTGCATACAGAAAACACAAACCATGTGGCCATGCTCCTGGACTGAAGACAGATTGTCAAGGTCATGATGAGGCTGAAGAAATGAGCTAATGAGAAGACACAGGGTCAAAGCCAGTCAAGTGGGATCCCACAATGGTGGACACAGAGGCCTAGCCTCTGTAATGGATAAGGTGGACATAGGATAAGGCTGGTTCTGTGGCCTCCCATGGGACACTAGTTTCCCATGACAGTCTTGCCCCTGAATCAAGTTCAAAATCCTGTCAGCAGGCCACCTCAGTGTGTCCCAGCAATTCCCCTCCAACTGTTTAGCATACATGAAGAAGGGTGGGTTCCAGAGACCTAGACACTGGCCTGTCTACACAGTCCCAATGCTCCCACGTGCATGTCAGCAAATGCTTTTCATGTCAGGCATCTGATACTTAGCATGGCAGGTTACACTGTCACTCATTCCTGCAGGGTTTGACGCTGTCTCAACATCTATTTGTTCTGCAGAATATTTTTAGCAGGAGATTGGAAGAAGGGCTGCCGAGAGAGTCGGTGGGGAAGAAAAAAAAGCTGTCCTGATGGGGGCTGTGTCACATTCTTGATGTGAGCTAAGTGCCTCGAACGTATACATGTTCAAAACACAATTGCTAATAATGCCTCCTTGTGTTTATAAAAAACAAGTACATGGAATTGAAAATAAGGCTCAGGGGATCCCTGGCAATTGCGGCTCTTCCTTCCTCCCTCCGGAAGAGAGCCAGGGAACACCTAAAGTGGTCTTAGAAAGAAATAGCACAGAGCAGGAGATTTCAAGGGGAAAACAAAACCCCTTTTTCAAATACGTTTCAAACATTCCACATGCCTGTTTCCGGAACTCTCCAGAAGAACTGAGAGCTGAGAATGCTATGCCTCCCCCATCTCCATCCTCTAAACTGGCTTTCAGGTGACACAATGACAAGACCTCTGCGGTGAGCTGTCTGGAGAGACGCAGCCAGCCATCGGAGCAGGGGTGCTGCCATCTCTTGGATGTTCATGGCCAAAGCAAGACTCTGTCCCAGAAAGGATGGATTTCAGTGATAATATGAAATGTTACCGGGCAATCTGTTCTGAAATAATTGCTCGGTATGTTGGCCTTCTTTTTCTTTTGAGAATTTCAAAGGCATGGCAGGCCAAAAGCAGCACCAGCCTGAGGGGTACCAAAATGACTAAATCCAGCCCACCACAAATCGTAGCTGCTTGTGCTCTTCTCAATTAGTGGAATGCAATTAATGGTATTGTTGAAACACTCCTGTCACTTCAATCCAGTGCTATTTAGAGCGTCAGTTTAGAGCTGTGTGCAAATTTTAGAATGTGCGGTTTCTTAGCCAACATGAGTAGTAGCACCTAATCTCTGAGATGCACCTAAGTTTCAACATAGACAATAATGGCAGCCTTCTTTCCCATCCTTATACACACACACACACACACACACACATACTCACAAACACACATCCACTTACACACATACTCAAACACACATATATTCACACACACATGCACTCAAACATAGACATACACACACAATCTTATATACACATATTGGGATATACACACCCATAGGCTCAATCATACTCTCATACAGATACATACAGACACAGATACACAGAGGCTCATACACACAAATACACACACACACACACACATATATATATATATACACACACACAAGCTCATATATATGCATATATATGTATATATACATACATGCAGAGGCACACACATACATATATACATATACATACATACATACATATATATATATGCACACACACATATACTCAAGCATACACATACACAGAGGACCACATCATTCAAATATATATACATCAACATATACACAGACATGTACACATATCCTCTTTCTTTAATACACACACAGAGAGGCTCATATACACACTCACATATATGTATATACCCACACAAGCACGCATAAACACAGAGGCTCACATGCTTATTCACATACACTCAAGAGCTGCTCAGCTCAGCTGTCACAACATCTCCCTCCCCAGTGGAAAACTCGATGTGTCCACACTGGAAATATCTAGGGTGTTCTGAAGTAGGATACAAATCCCAAGGCTTTCATTGCATGATGGTCCTTTTGAAATATTTATATCGATCGGCCCAGTTCCTGAGAGGAAATAGGTTGTTTCTCTGATTCTCCCAAGTATAGGTCATTTGAGCTGTTGGCTTGTCATATATTTTTTTTAATCTCCACATTTCTCTGCAGATGTGAAAGGACGATTTAAACAGCAATGTTGGCTGCTTTGGGCTAGATTTTCAAAGCTACGCCAGGGGAGGTGAAAGCACAAATCCTGTTATTGTTACAGGATTAATGCACAGAAGTCCCCGAATACCACTTTGGAAATGTAGCCTAGGAATATTATTTTAATATATTGTGTGTTATTTTTAGACCCAGCTATAGCCCAATTATCAGCTGGTGTATCAAAACGGAGACAAGACAGAGAGCTGTCATTAATCCAGAATTCTAGTGAGATTTTTGGTATTTGTGTTTTCTTATCTCTTAGATATCTGGATTATTTGGAAGGAAAATTGGACAGAAACCAATGCAGCTGTTTCCTACCTGCTCTGTTGCTATAGAGGCTGCTGCTTAGAGCGCTGGTTCTATAGAATGTTTTGGCCCAGTTCCCCCGACCCCAGGGGAGAGAGATTGTGCAAAGAGAGGCATTAAATCCTAGAGATCTTTTGACCGTGTCACAAAAAAAGCTGAAATCAACCATAGCACACACATGACTTCAAGGCAGCAAGCCATGGTTCCTGCCTCCAGTTATTTCTGTTTCTGCTTTGACACATCTTAGATTGTTGTCCAAAAATAACTACCTGCAGAAGATCTTCCAAATGGAGTAGCTTTGCTCCAAGTTGCCCTATGGGCATCAGTGGACACTCGCTGGTTTTGTGGACCCCTACTGTCACTTTATTAAGCCAGGCTTGTCTTTCCTTTTGGCCCCAGGAAATGTACAGAAAAGAGATGGCCACAGCCCTGGGACCAAGATGCCTCCAATACGTAAGCGGGAGCCTTTAGTTAGTGAAGAAACACTGGCTTTAGGGACTTAGGTAACTCGGTGGACAAACTGCAATCTGTGAACTTGTGAGGACCAGAGTTTGGATCCCCAGAACCCACATAGACAGGTAGAATAGCCACCTTTAATCCTAGCACTCCGAGGAGACAGAGACCTGCTCTCCAGTACGAGGTAGGGAGCTATGATAGGCAGTACTGATGAGCTCTGGGCCCATCAAGGACCCTGCTTCAGCGAACACAGTGGAAAGAGTCAGGAAGACATCTGGTATCAACTTTCTAACCTTACATTCGTATGCAGACAGATGTGAACGTTGATACACACAAGCACTCATACAACACACATAGACATGCAAAACAAAAAAATAAAGAGGCATTCACACAAGAGTTTCCTGAGTTTCAAATCTCAGGGGTATCTTCTGTTATCTCAGAGGGAGTGGCCTGTGTTTAATCTCCAACACACACACACACACACACACACACACACACTTTCAGGATCTATAGGGATTAGGTCCAGCACCCCAGCACATACTAAAACCCATCAAAGCTCAAATCCATTATATGAAGTGTAATATTTGTGTATAAGCGACATACAATTTTCTATATGTTTTCTCTTGGTTCCTTTTATTACAATGTAAATGCTGTGCAAATTACTAGGGGAGTACTATACATGCTAAGCATCTGCTCTGCTTCTCCATCTCTTCTTTCTCCTCCTCCTCCTTTTCTTCCTCTTCCTCCTCCTCTTCCTCCTCCTCCACCTAGTTGATCCCTCCGATGCAGAAGCTGTAGATATGGAGGACTGTCTATTAAGAACAAACCTGTTTATTTAGCTCCAAGTGAGGAGTGGTGAATAGTGCACATCCCACTTCAGCAAACATAGGTGTTTTTGTAGATTTTGTTCATGCTCTCAAGAGCAGTGAGCTGACAAGCCTTGCTAACACCCGTGTCAGGGACTTGATGCATGTCTCGAGTGGGTCTGACTCAAATTACAAGTCAACTTTTCTGTATAATTGGCACACAAAGATTAAGCTGTACGTTGGACTGAAGGAAACTGTCCATTTTGGTTCCTGAAGTGAACCATTCTTAACCAGTGTTCTTCATCTCTGAAGCAGAAATGATTGAATCCTAAACTCTTAAAACCAAGAAATGTATGGACAGCACACACTGGAGTCAATGGCTTATGAAATCTTTTAGAAAGGACACAAAGTTGGGAGGTATGAAAGCAGAGGTCTTTGTCTCTGGGAGATCAAAAAATATGACACAAAATTCTCAAAGAATTCACAAAACATTTATTTTTAAAAACCCAGAAGTGTCTCCAGGTGTAGCATTTGGAAATAAAAATAGGTCAATTAATTATTCATATGAGAATTCTTACATTCATATAATATATAAAAGATTTATGCCCTAGTTAGGGTTATTATTGCTGTGATAGATACTGTGAGCAAAAATAACTTCAGGAGGAAAGGGCTTATTTGGCTTAAGCTTCAACATGGCTGTTGATTACTGAAGGAAATCAGGACAGGAATTCAAACAAGGCAGGAACCTAGAGGCAGGAGCTGATGCAGAGACCATGAAGGAGTGCTGCTTACTGGCTTGCTCCCTCTGGCATGCTGAGCCTGCTTTCTTATAGAACCCAGGACTGCCAGCCCAGGGATGGCACCACCAAAGTAGGCTGGGCCTCCCACATCAATCACTAACTAAGAAAATACCCTATAGGCTTGCCTACAGCCTCGTCATCTGGAAGCATTTTCCCAATTGAGGTCCCCTCCTCTCAAATCTCTTGTGTCAAGCTGACATAAAACTAGCCAACACAAAGACGCATGTGTTTAATCTCAGCACTCAGGAGGCACAGACAGGTGGATCTCTGAGTAGGAAGCCAGCTTGGTCTAGTGAGTGAATTCCAGAATAGCCAGGGCTACACAGAGAAACCCTGTCTGGGGTGGGGTTGGGGCAGCCAGCACAGTATCTTAGGGATATATACTGTTGCAATGTCAAATACTATACTAAATAGTCTATGAATATCCCCTTTTCTCAAACATGAAGTGGAAACTTCTGATTTCTTTGGAAAGTCAATTATGTCAAATGAGGTTTTGCTGGGGCACACAGGTGAAAGGATGTTTTGCTAAGACAGGCATGTGAAAGAATGTTTTCCTGAAGCAAACACAGGTGAAGGGATGTTTTACTATAGCAGACGTGAAAGGACACGTGGTAAAAGAATATAAATATGACCCCACAGAGAGGGGGAGAAGGAGAATTGGTTTTCTTTGCTCTGTCTCCCTATTGTTTGCTAATGACACACATGTATTGGTTCACCTTACATTGTGTTGCTGAGCTTTGCTTGTGGTGATGCCAGAGAGAAATCCACCAAAGAACTTATGAATTTCAGCTCTTGTTATCCCAGTTGGGTCCTGGGAATCTCTCGATTCCCTAGCATCTGGAACTTTCTAGTGCCCCCCCCATTCCTCACCCCCTACTGCTACATATTTCTATTCATTTTCCTGACCCTCTGGACTTCTCTCCTGCCTTTTCCCATACTTGATTCTGCCCCCCACTTCTCCTCTCCCTCTTCCCTCCCTTCCAGGTCTCTCTCTCTCTCCCTCTATCTCCTGGGATTATTTTGTTCCCCCTTCTAAGTAGGATTGAAGCATTTACACTTTGGTCTTCCTTCTTGTTAAGCTTCATATGGTCTATGAGTTGTATCATGGGTATTCTGAACTTTTGGGCTAATATCCACTTACCAGTGAGTATATATCATGTGTGTTAGCCAAAATATCCAATGAAGGGGAGATAGAAACCATAGAGGCCACCTCCAGTAGATAGTTATGGCTCCCAGTTCAGGGGTAGGGTCACCCACCTAGCTCAAAATTTTTAACCCAGAATTGTTTCTATCTAAAAGAAATTCAGGGACAAAAAAAAATGGAGCAGAGACTGAAGGAAAGGTCATCCAGAGACCACTCCACCTTGGGATTCATCCCATCTGCAGACACCAAACCCCAATACTATTGCTGATGCCAAGAACTGCTTTATTGCTGTCCCCTGAGAGGTTCTACCAGCACATGACTAATACAGATGCAGATACTCACAGTCATCCATCGGTCTGAGCCCGGGTACCCCAATGGAAGACTTAGAGGAAGGACTGAAGGAGCTGAGGAAGATTGCAAGCCCATAGGAAGAACAACAATATTAACTAACCAGACCACCCACAACTCCCAGGTACTAAGCCACCAACCAAAGAGTATATATGAAGAGTCCCATGACTCCAGCCAAATATGTAACAGAGGATGGCCTTATCTGGCATCAATGAAAGGAGAGGTTCTTGATCTTATGGAGGGTTGATGACCCAGCGTAGGGAGATGCTAAAGGGGTGAGGCAGGAGGTGGGGGGGAATACCCTATTAGAGGAAAGAGGGAGGGAGGACAGGATGGGGGGGTTGTGGATAGGAAACAGGGAAGTTGGACATTTGAAATGTAAATTAATAAAAAAAACCAACCAATTTTAAAAACAAAAACGTATTGTGAAGTTTCTGTGGCTACTTGCTGCTTCAGCAGCAGCAGGCTGGTTGGCAAACCTTCTGGCTTTTTCAGGATTGAACTGCCACTGGTGGTTCATGTGTGGTGTCTGCCTGCCAAGAGGACTGGACTGCAGCCTCTGATTCGTATTTGGTGTTTGCTTTGGGACTGAACCGCTAATATCCTGACAATGAAGATTAGACTCACCCCCCCCAAAAAAAAAAATATTTCTAAACAGGTCTACTTCCCCCATGTTGCCCTAATAACTTTTCTTTTCCAATACCTCTGGTGGGTGGTGGGCTAAAAGGGAGGTTGAACACTTATTAAAATATGCTGCAAAAATTTATACCTACACAAACATTCATTTAAAAACTGTTAGGATATTTGCATGTTAGGATATTTTTATCATCTACCAAGAGTAAAAACTTGCAGCTGAGTATGGTGGCAAACACATGTAATCCCAGGTCATCCTCAACAGGGAGCCTGAGACAGGAAATCATGAGTTTGAAGACAGACTAGGTAACATAGTGAGACATTTTCTCCCAAATAAATAAACAAGTAAAACCTCATAGCATACCTAAAAGCTTATCATCACACATCTCATGAATAAGAACATGAATGAACACTACAAATTACTAACAGTTGAATGCACTTCAATGTTGGTAAAAATACAGAGGTCGCGTCAGAGGGTTATTATCAGGATAAAGCCAGCTAAGTATAGGAAGAATGCAAAGTGCTCCCAGGGAGTTTCACCTGCTGGCTTGCACACCCTAAGGAGTCCTCTGCCCTTCTGTACAAAGCATTGGCATGCTTCCAACTAGCAGAATCAGGATATCACTTCTGTGGTTAAGTTACAAGAGACTATTTGAGCTAATTTGTTACACAGCAATAGGTAGCTAACACAACAACCTGTCAATATACAAAGACAGTATATTGTTTTAGGGGTGTTGCAAATTATGTGGATTAGGGGTCATTTTCTAATGTGTGTGTGTGTGTGTGTGTGTGTGTGTAGTCATGCATGTTCACTTGTATGTGTTTATGTATACACATGCATGTGCACTTCTCAGGGGCTGTCTACCATGTTTTTGAAGACAGGGTCTCTTGTTCCGGCCTGGAACTCATCACTTAGGCTGATGGGTCAGGGACCTCCCTGACTCTACCTCCTTAGCGCTACTACAGGCACAGCACAACACCCCGCTTTTCCACCCAGGATCTAACTCAGGCCCTCATGCTTGCACAGTAGGCAGGTTACTGACTGAGCCATTGTCCCCATGAACATTTGCCGTGGACATGTTTCCATGTGGGGTGTGAGTCTTAGGGACTGTCAACTACATGAAAGATAGGACAAGGCCATGGAGCTATTTCAGATAGAAGAGATGTGATATAGCTCAATGCTACATGTGTTCCTCAGAAAGTTCTGAGCCCCAGACAAACCAGACACATTTGGGGGATTAGTGAGATTTGAATAGGAGGGCTGTGTGTCAATACTGATTTCATGATTTAAAGACTGTCTGGTGGTTTTGTATGTGTATTTTGAAAAGTACATATTGGATTCTGAAAGCTGATAAGACTTAAGAAGTTCAGAACACATGGTTAAAGTTATTTCAAAATACTTTTCTTTTAAAAAGAAGTCTATTAAATAAGAGAGAGAGATGGTGACAACTTTGGACATGGAGGTGACATGGAAGTGGTAGGAAATGGTCAGATTCTGGATGTACTTTGGAAAAAGAATCAGATGAGATTTCTTGATGAACTGGATATAAATACAAAGCAGAATTCATTGCAGTCACGAGTCCAAGGTTTTGGGTCTGAACACCTAGAATTTTAAGTGAAGGTTTGGTCACCCCAGTGAATGTTAGCTCTTCTTAGGGACTGTCACCTACATGAGAGATGGGACAAGACTCTGGAGCCATTTCAGACAGAAGACCCTACCATCTGTTATGTAATCTATGTCTGGGACAGGCTGGTGGGAAGATGAAGAGGTTTTTGTTAGAGAGGTGAGTTGGAGATGTTCATAGACCTTACAATGGAGGCACCAGGTCCTTCACTGCCAGGACGGGAGGCAGAGAAAGGTGGCTGGGCTGCAGAGTCACACGTGGGAGCTATCAGCAAGCAGAGGGCGTTTAAGTCATGAAGGCATGCTCACTGAGGGAGGGAAGTGGTCCAGTAGATCAGAGTGTTTTCAGGACTTTCTAGCTGGAAGTTCCTCCCACACGTCACCAAAATCTATCCACCTCTGCGAAAATCCATGGCTATTCCCCAAAGTTCCTTGTTCTCGAAGTACTAAAAATCAGATATGTGTATGAAAAGAGGGTTTCATAGGTGAGAACACGCTAAGCATTGCTTCCATGTCCCTGTTCTATGTGTGTCAGGCATGAGTGGCTTACATGGATTATCATAGGAGTCTTTATCTCAACCTCAGGAGGGAAAAACATCAGTTCTATTTTTCCTACGAGGAAACAGGCTTAGGATTAAGATAATTTGTTCTGTGTCTGAGAGGTGGTAAATAAGGCTGCTGGAGTCCATTCTCTTGTGATTCACCTACACTGACTTTCAGTTCCATGGCTACAGTGTCCCACCTTCAGTACTGGAGAAAGATTAGACAGAGTTTGTATGATCCCCTAGAGCCCACTTGACTGCTGGAACAGCATGACAATGTATTTCCCCACAGAATCCTCCCTGCTACTACCACATAAATATGTAACTGAAGATTTAACTAATGAACAGAAAATTTTATTCCATAAACTAGATGTTCTTTACTTTCTTAGGTGCCAACACTCTGAGAGTGGCCCTAGAAACTTTGATGGGAGTAAAAAGAAATATGGAACATGTGAAGGATATATTAGGATCCCCAAATTCTAGATTCTGACTATAACCATCCCATGAATGGGAACCCTCTCCCTCTCTGTGTGTACATGAGTACATGTAGAAGTCAGAGATATCCCCCTCCCCCTCTCAGTATGCACATGGGTACATGTGAAAGTCAGAGCCTGGCTTTGTGGATCAGTTCTTACTTCCTATTTTGCTTGAGGCAGAACCTGTTGTTCACCACTGTGTGACATACACCAGGGTTTCTGGCTCATGAGCTTCCAGGGTTAGGAGGAGGGGAAGAATTCCATGAGATAATTCTGTCTTTGCCTCCATCTTTGGATGGAGCCCTAAGAGCGTCTAGTGAGCCTGGGGACTTGAACCAGATCCTTATTTTTTCCTGACAAAGACTTTACTCATTGAGCCACCTTCCCCAGCCCTGAAACCATGTGTTTTTAGGAACTTTCCTGAAATGTCTTTCTTTTGGCTGCTGTTGTCTGCCACTTTTATAAGCTACTGAACCACATCACTGGTGTGAACAGTTTCATAGCTTACATATTTCTTTTTGTAATCAGTTTAGTCGATCTTGTAACTATAAAGAGTGAGATGGTAAATCCCCAGCTCCCATTCTGAGTCAGAATTTATGACAAGAACAACGTGCTTGTGCCCAAACAGAACCATGCATGTATGGTAATACAGCACTTGAAATTTATATACTTCCTTTTATCCAAGGAACAGAAAGTGTCTCTATAAAATGGATTAAGAGCCAACTGTCTACAGCAGGCAGTGAGAACAGTTCAAAATAGGACTGCTAAGGGAACCATTTAATTTCTGCAAGGCCAGGGTTCATGCTATGCAGCCACGGATCCAGTTTTATAGACATTACTGGAGACCACTGACATTTTCAAGGGTTATGCATCTAACAGCAACCTGTCCACTAGTTGTGTAATTGGAGGTATTCACTCATGAGTGCTGTTTGCTACTGAATAGCGTGCAAGAGGAGCCCATGGCGTTAGTAAGCAGATTGGCAGCAGAATGCCTTCCAGTCTGACCTCTGACTCACAGGTGGGCTCTTTGTTTTAGTAAGCATAGCTCTTTATAATTCTCTTTGCCAGTCTTAATGTCTTAATAGATAGATAGATAGATAGATAGATAGATAGATAGATAGATAGATATCATGAATCAAACTCACACCTCCTGGTCCCACCACCCCTTCTGCATTTGTAAACTCCATCTCCAGCAATGAGATGTTTGGCTTCTGTTATCTTCATTATTTCTACTTACAGATGCAATCAATTTATTAATTTTATCAACAGAATCAACTTTCCCCAGGCTAGCTGTCTCTCCTGAAGTACCCTCAGCTTCTGTTCCACCAGCGGGTGGGTACCTTTCTACCCCAGCCCACCCCTCTACAAGGGCCTCCAAATAACTTTTATGTGTGTTTTTAGCTGTTGTGATGTTGTCTTCACAGTGAAAGGAATGAAAAGAGAAACAATAATACCATCTACTGCTGTGAGTTCATTCTTACTTGAAAGCTGGGAAATCTTAATAAAAATCTAAGTCCACCCGCACTCTCTACTCAAAACTCTCCTTGGTTCTCCATTTTACTCAGAATAAGAAACAAGTCTCTGACAATGTCTAGAAGGTCTAACCAGGGGTAAAGACTAGACCTCTCACTGACTTCTTTGCTTACCATTCTCCCTCTTACTTCAGTTACACTAGCTTTATTATTCTCCAAATATGACCCTCAGCTTCCCATGGAGGGGACATTTACACCTATATTCCTCTGTGCCTGAAACAGCTCTCATGCAGCTACAGAGCTATACTGCCTTATCGTCTTGAAGTCTTTCCTATGACACTACCCCAGTGAAACCCACTTTAATTAGCCTTTTAATAACTGCAATTAGAATAATCAGCTTCTTAAGAAGCTGATTGGATCAGACCAAAACCAACTTCCAGCACTGAAGCACTGTGTGTGTGTGTGTGCGCATACATACACATATATTAAAAATTAATTACTACTGGTTAGTTGGGTAATGAACCATCACTAGACTCAGAAGCTTTCCACATTGGAAAACCAAACTGGAGAGGCAAGCTTTAGGAAGAATTGAAGGAGAGGCAGGCATTTTTCTGTGTAAGTACCACATTCCATGTCCTTGAAAGATGGAGGATAATTATCTGAAGCTCATGTAAAGGGCCACATGAAGAAATTCATGTTTCCCAAGACCAGAGTCGGGAAGTCTGTGGCTGTGGTGGCATTTGGAAATGATGAACTCCTCGTGATGATATCTCTCATCTTGAGTTCTTGCCTTTTGACACAATTCCTGGGCACTACTCTCTCCCACCTGGAAAAGCATACTCTTATCAATATTTTAATCTCAGCATCTCTCCACCTGCCCTAAACTTTAGTTGCTCAGTTACATCTAGTCTCTGCTAAACACCCCCTACAACCCCCCTATAGGAGTGGCCTGTGTGGCCATCTGTTCAAGATCTCACACAGCTGGTCACCTTTTCTCCCTCAGAAGCATGATGAACTCTCCTCCCTTCTTGTGTCTCTCCACTTGTCTCCAGGGACTGGAAAGTCTCGTCTATCCTTTCTGTCTAGCAACTGGTCCATGGCTTCTTTACTGACAGATCAAGAACCAGTTGGGGAATCATAAGTACCCCACAGGACATTCTGGTCAGTTTTGCGTTAAACGTCTGGCTTCTGGAATCAGCTCAGATGAACATGTAAACTTAGAAAGGTGCGTTGTGAAAGCAGTGACTGAGAATGAGGAAGGGAGTGAGAGTCAAGCAAGATGACAACAGCCATTACAGAATCAACCTCTGACAAGTGAGGGGGCCCCTGAAGGATATCAGCTTAACCTACTACACCCGGGCCTGCAACACAATGCCCAAGAGGGCTGTCTAGCCTCTCCAACACAGGGCTGAAATACATACCCCTGGGAAAATGACACAGTAGAGGTTCAATGTGTGGGTAGAGGAAAATGACTGCATCGTCAAGCTGACCAAACTTTTGAAAACCTACTGTCTAAAATTTGATGAAAATCTACTCTTGGAGTTGTCCAGAAAGCTGTTCCCTGGGAGATGGATCACTGGAGGCATTGCTCTACAAAATATCTGTCTGGATTCAGCTTCTTTTGAACACATTTGTGCTGAATCATAACAGCCATGACTACCCTTGAAAGAAAACTACTCTGCTCTCTTTGAAAGGACAAAGCCTCTAAAGTGGTGTGTGGAGTTTTACAAACAGACCCCTGAGCCATCATGGCAAGAAACAGGCCTGGCATCTTCGGCAGGAGCTGAGGTAAGGACCCCTTTGAGCTCAGATGAAGTGACTTTTATCCTTGACTAAACTCCCTTCTGCTGGTGGAGACTAGGCCACTCTTGCTTCTGCTTCACAGTGAATTCTTCTTAATAACATGTTGGAATGGTAACACAGCATGGCTGTAGTGGTGGGACGGTGTTCTCCATGCATGCTTCTGTCGACAAGTCCCCAGTAAATTGCACTCAGTGTGCCTTTGAGTCTGATTGCCTATCTCTTCTGTCTCACAGCAGCTCGGAGCTGGTCTTCACACACTAGAACTACTTACTCTGGATCAATTACACAAGAAGAGGTGACAGAATAAGCCACTAGCTACTGGGTGTCTAGGGCATAGCAAGAGCCAGGTACTGGAGAAGCCACAGGCAGGAAAGAGCCTGCTGCTAAGCAAGGAAGCCCTCTCCTCTGGAAACATCTCTCAAGCACTCTTTACTAGCAAAGCCTAACTTGGTGCCATCTGATGAAGAAAAAGTAGTTAAGAGGTCCATATCCATTTTCTCACAGCAGATTATTAATAGAGTGTGGATGTGTAGCTTTGAGGCAAGAGTTAATTCTGCACTTGTCTTCCCAACTAAGAATATTATTCTTTGGTGAATTTGGTCCCAAGGAAGTTCAATGCTGTAGTAAGTATCTTTTTTAAAAAAAAGTGCATAGTTCATTTAAGCAAATTCTTCCAACAAGGATACAAACAGTGAAAGTGTTATACAACATCTGAAGCTATGGGCCTCATCAGGTCAGCACAGAATGAGAAAAGACTTTCTGGAAGGAGTTGTATCTGCTCCCACTTTCTGAGGACACCTTACAGTCCACTGGTTTTCTAGTCTTGCCTGGGTAATCTGAGAATATGATGTAAGTCATCTTATGAGTATGTCACCTCCTTGCCCAATGAAAACAGCACTTGTGGAATATTACGCAGTCAGCACATGTGCCACAGTAAGATGGGAAGTGATTCTCATAACCATAAGTAGAAGTGTTGAGCAGTAGTGTCTTGTGTGAAGCAAGTGATGCTACGTAGAAGCCAAGGTCACAAGGAAAAACTCACGTCTGTTTTCCTTAGCTAGAACCAGAGTAATTGTTTCTCCCCTTCCAGGTATTACAGTTTTAGCTTATTTTTTAAATATATTTTGTTGAATACACTGCAAGAGCATTATAGAAGTCAGAGGACAACTTGCAGGAGTTGATTCTTTCCTTCCACAGTGGGTTTGAGGGACCAACTCAGGTTGTCAGGCTAGTAGGGTAAACATTTTATTTCCCTGAGTCACCTCACTGGCCATTATTATGTTTCTATATTTATAAATTCACAGTAGTGATCATGTATCACCTCTAGCTTTGAGGCAAAAGAATACAACTAGCAATAATCACACCAATTATGCCCACTATGTATGTTTCCAGGCAAACTAAATCAAGGTTGGCATGCAGACTATGACTAGTGAAACTCCATTCTGAGTGGCTGAATCATGGTTTGACCAAACTCGAGTGGCTGATTCATGGTTTGACCAAACTCAAGTGGCTTGGACCCCATAGCAGTTTAATCACCTTAGATAGGTCATTTGCTCCCAATGTAGAAGTGGCTAAATTACCTGAGAGAAGTTACATAAGGAAAGAAAAGAGCACTTCAGTTCAAAGTTCAGAGCAATTTAGTCCACCATGGCAGAGAAGGCAGGGCCAAGATAGCTTCTCAGTCTGAGGCAGTGAGAGCATGCAGCCAAAGCTTTTCTCATGGTGCACACAGCAAGCAGAGCTAGGCGGGGACTAGAGGTGGGTATAACTGTGTCAGCCATGCCCCATCTCCTAAGGTCTTCTTATATCAGCTAAGAACAGCCCTGCTCAGGTGGAGTTTCATGGCTATACAAGACATGTGTTACCAAATCCTCATACTCAGGGGTCTATGTGGGTCTGATTTCTGGCTAGTGATCTTTAGGAAGCGCAATTAACCTACTCAAATTCCTCAATAATCAATCTTGTTATTTCTAGGCCATGAAGGAAATTCAAGTGCATAATCTATACAGTTCTCTCTCTCTCTCTCTCTCTCTCTCTCTCTCTCTCTCTCTCTCTCTCTCTCTCTCTCCTTTCATCTCCTCTGCTCTGATGTTTTAATGTTTCTGTCTTACACTCTCTATGAACTACAGAAACTCTTTTTGCCCGTGCCCAGCCTGTGTGGTTTTCTTTCCTTCTTCTCCCTCTACTCTCAGCATGTTACCTATCTTCCTTAAAGACCAGGCTCCTTTTCATAAAGAAGTGGGAGGAGGAGGGAGGAATTACAGGACTCTCTTTGGTAGACTAGGGAAGATAGGAACCCAAAGACAGTCACACATTGTCTTTTCTTTTGTTGCTTTGTTCCATAGCACACAGTATCTCTCTGCTTGACAGAGGTACCCACAGCATGGTGATACTGAAAATTCGCAAGACCCCTACCTCCTAGTTCAAACAAATGAGAAGAGCAACAGAGATAGGAAGAACACAGCTAAGGTGGCAGAGTGTCCTTCGCATTGCTCTGTGTTGTATGACTTTAAATCCTGTGGTTTGTGGTCATCAAGAAAATGATTGTCTCCCTCTAGACAGAGGCCTCAGAAGTACACCCATTGTTTACGCTGGGTTCATTGTGTGTTGCAGAGACAGAACAAACCCAGAGAGGAACCACTGAGTACGTCTGTAAGAACATGTCTAAAAAGATTATTCCAGGGCAGCAAGATAGCTCTGCTGCTAAAGGCACTTACCACACAAGCTCGGTGACCTTAATCTCCAGAACTACATAAAGGTAGAAAGGGAAGACCCAGCCCTCAAAGTTGTCCTTTGACACCCCTGCACTGGAGCACTCGTGTGCCCACATATACACCACTCGAACACCCACAAGCACACACAAGCTACCTTATCGATCCTTAACTGATAGGGACCTTTATGATCTAGAGTATCATTTTAAACTTTGCTCTCTGTCTTGGGTGTGATCTTAACTGGCAAGAAACTATCAACACAAGTGAAGCCTCATTAGGATTTGTGGCAAGAGATGTAACTCAAAGGTGTTACCATGAGACTTCGTATCAACCAGCCTGGTAAATGTGTTGCTCTTCAGTCTCCCCCTCAGAGTGAATTGACGGAAGCCAGAGGAATACACAAAGGCTCCTATGTCCATCCCAGCCCCAGATCGTCTCCTTCAGCTCTGCTCCAGCTGGTGCTGATGTTCAGAGAGAAAGGGGGCTGGATCTCAAGTGATATCTAAAATAACAGCCAAGATCCTGATGGGAAATTCTGTGATGTGGAGTACAGATTCGCACGCAGTGCAGAGAGAGTACATTCTCTCTCAGGCCAAAGTGGAACAGAATTCTGTCAGGCATGGGATTGGAGCCCTGGGGAGGTGGTTTGTTATGGAAAGAAAACAGTGGGGCAGATAAGGCTGCTCTTCAGCCAGAGCCCTGCTCTCTGGTGTGGTCTAGTCAAACACACTCTTTCAGAAATCACCACTCAGCAACTGAATAAGCTTCTGCCGGGTGGTTGACTTTGCATGAGGCTCTAGTAATAAAACATCAATTAAGGGGCTGGAGAGCTGGCTCTGTGGTTAAGAACACTTGTTGCTCTTTCTTTGTTTTCCGATATTTTATTTATTTACATTTCAGATGTTATCCCCTTTCTCCATTCCCTTCCCCATTAGCCCCTTATCCCGTCCCTCCTCCTCCTTTTTGCTTTTATACTGTTTAAATTACATGCAAGTATTAAGGTAAATTCTAGGTTGAAGAACTAGCAATTGAGTAGATTCAAATAGTCCAGGAACAAGCAAGACAATAAACACAACAGTCAAAGAACAAGCAAGGCAATAAACAAAATTCCGTGAACACTCCCGTGATCACTGTTTCTAAGGGCTTATCAGGATGACCAAAATATCTGAGCCAACTTCCCTGTCCTAGCCCAAAGTTATACTAGACTTCAGTTGTCAGAACCCACATCAGGTGTCTCACAATCAGAGAGACAAAGAGACAGAGAGAGATAAAAAATTAATCAAAAAGAAAAAAGACTTTTAAAAGGTCACTAGAAGCTGAAGAGTAAAGGTCACTAAAAGCTCAGGGAGTAAAAACCTGAGGACCTGAGCTATCAGAAACTACAAGTCCCCAGAAACTATAGTTTAAAAACAAACAACAGGTGTGACAGGTACAATGGCACACACTTAAAATCCCAGAATTCCAGTGCGTGTGCAAGGGAGAACAGCTGGACCCATAGGTCATGCTGGCCAGCCAGCTTGTCCTACATAGTGAGTTCCAGGCTAATAAGAGCCCCTAACTCAAGAAACAAGATGAATGAGGAACGGGATCTGAGGTTGTGTGCCAACTCCACATGCATACATATGCACGTGTGTCTGCATGTGGAACATTCACACACCCATGCACAGAGATTTGATCAGTGTCTTTAAATTTTCTGTTTAGATTGCATCTTGAAGCTTTCTTTTGAACACATTGTGGTTCGCACTTAAGAGGTGGTTCCTGGTGGCAATCTATGATGATGTTGGTGGCCATGGCAATGGGCATCACAACTGTCCACAAGTGCAAAGAGCCTATACTGAAGACACTTTGGTGCAGTTCTTTGGGGGTAAAGATGTCACTGAGTAGTATGAGAATTACAGAAAAGGTGGCTGCTCCCAAGATGGATTGCTGCTCCTCTAAGAACTCTCAGAATCAGCAGAAAGTCCTAGACCAGCCTTCACTTTTCCCTAGACTCCGGAATTGAGTGATGGAGAGTTGGGATTTGGGTTCTAAGGTGAGCACAAGGAAGTATCATGGAAAAAATAGAAACTGAGCTAGGGAAATTCTCATTTGCTGGGCAACAGTGTTAGGGCAAGCATCAGTACAGCCCACATCTTCAAGGTCCTGTAGCAGATGAAGGTTACTTCACTGTCCATAGGAGGAGTCACCTAAGATGATACCAACTCAACTTCCCCTCAGAAGAATGTCCATGTCACTTATTGGACTCATTTGGAGTATTAGTGGGGGGCATACAGGCAAAGGGTAAGTGAATAACTTCCCAGATACCTTTTAAGTGCTGGGGATTGAACCCAGGGTCTTACTAGTGCTAAAAAAGTGCCAGCCACTGAGTTATATCCCAAAGTTCTCAGATATTTACTAGAAGCAATTACCAGTCATTGTGAGTTAGATTCTTTGCAGGTACATAAAGCTAGCTGCTCCCAACCCAGTAAGAGTGACTGTGCACTGTTAACAAAGATACCTGCCTCTGGTTCTCCAGCCAGTTCACATTGCAAAAGCTTCCAGTGAGAACAGCCAGCTGGTCCTTAGAGAGTGAGGTCTCCACTTCCCTGAATGCCAGATACTTTCAGCACACCCAAACTAGATTGACTGAGGGGGGATCTAGCCACAGCCATAGAGTGAAGCAGACAGATCCATGCTGAGGACAGAGCATTATGAATCTCCTCAATAACCTTTCCCTGTCAATCAGAACTAGCCGCAACAACAAAAGAAACTAAAATGTGTTGAGTACATGCTGCTTGCCTGGCCCCAGGTTAAGTGTTATTATCTATTTTCATACTAGTCTGGCAAGGTACTATTATCCTACTCATTAAACTTTTACAAAGCATTCCTGAAGCTCAGAGAAGAAAAGAACTTGCCAAAGATTACTGTACTAGAGAGCAAAGGAGAAAGGGCTTGAAGCCCATGTCTATCAAACACCACAGCCTTTCCATAGACAGGGGAGAATATAAGAGAAAAGACCCTCCCCGAGAACCACAGTTGAGGAAGCATGTAGTAGCCCTTACCCTTTCTATATCTGTGTCACAGGGGCAGATGGATTCTAACCCCTGAGGGTATCTAAATACATTTGTGATTTTCATTAAAGCAAAATAGCAATTACGTACTTGAAATATTTATAAAATAAGTCAACTACATTTGAGGGGAAACGTAGCAGCATTGCAATTAGACACGATCTGCACACGCTGTGGGGTGTTTCTCTAACAAAGGAGCAAGGAATAATGCCGCTAATAAAAACAATGACGATCCCGTGTAAATGTTCTAATAACTCATTTAGCACTGTTCCGAGTGCAACTGTATATTAGGAGCTTCAAATACAGCCTTTGATGAAAGATTAAATATATCTTCTGCTCATTCCCCTCTGCAAAGCTAGTGATTCAAGTGGGCTAATTTGTTCCCTTTCTTCTAGTAAAACGTTTTAAGTGATCTATAAATGTTTTCCTTCTTCTATTCATACTGTAAGAGAAGCCAAATGAATAATAATGAATATGAATATATGGATAAGAAGTTGTTCTAATGATTAGAAGTTAATGGGTACTCCATCATACACACACACACACAAATTCATTATATATATATGCATACAATACATATATATATATCACACAAACATCATAAAGTTCTATCATACATATGAACATACAACAAGCATACCATACATACACATAACACATACAAAAATACAACACACACCACAATACAATACAAACCACATATACACACACACCACATATAAAAATGCACACATATATAATACACATATACTTACAATACATATATACCACACATGCATAACCCGCAATGCACACCACCACATATACATACACCAGAAACATATATCACACACCACATATGCACATATTACACATATACATCATACATACATACATACAAACATACATACATACATACATACATAAACTATAAATACATACAGAGACATAAGCATGTGTGTACAGTCACATAAAATTCTCACACAGGGTCCATCAAAGACATTTCAAAATGAATATTCATTCAGGAAATTCTGTCAAATAAGTGCTAACCTGAAAGAATTTTCTGGTCACCTTTGAAAAACTTATCATGCTAATTAACAGAGCATAGATTTTTTTTCACAAGGGAGCAATCTAAATGTATATAATTTATATATTTCGTTCTTCAAGTGGAAATTAAAATTAACTGATTAAAATGTGTTTCAGTTTGAATATGAAACGTCCCCCATAGGTTCATATGTCAAAAGCCTGAACCCCAGCTGACAGTGCTATTTTTGGAAGGTTTTAGAAACTTTAGGAAGTAGGACTTAGCTGGAGCCAGTAGATCACTGAAGGGTAAGCCCTTGGAGGTATCTGGTACATGGACCCTCCCTGTGTGTTTTATGCTTTGCATTCACAGCAAGACGACAAACCTTCTCCATGTTCCTGCTGCTGTGCCATCCTGCCAGAGTATCCCGGGTCAAACCAACATGGGCAGTTGACTCTGAAGCTGTGAGCAAAATGAATCTGCTCTGCTTCAAGTTGTTCTTTGGGTATCTAGTCACAGAGGTGAAATATGGCAGCTAAAATGGGATGAGGGAAGTTTTCTTCCTTGTTGCTTCAAAGCAAGTCTAGGGTGTTCCCAAGCCAGCATGGACACAGGCCATCCCATTTTTATCTTGAGTAGCACTTAAGATACATAGCTTGTTTTTCAGCATCAACTAAGGCAACTACAGTCTGTGCAATAGTTAACCTAAAGGGACAGAGCCACACTTAGCCAACATATCAGACTTCATTTTGAAAGGCTGCAGAGGTGGGCATAAACTCCAAACCACAGGGCAAGGCATCCACGGTTTCCAGCATTCTGTGGACTGCACTGCCTCCTTGGCCTTCAGGGCTTCCTGAGAAAAGAACCAGGCCTTATTTTTTCTTACCTCTGTTTCTAGTGTTGTAGGGTTCTGGGTCCTGTATCTGCCCCACCACAGGGCATGGCTGCTTGGGGAGGCAGAACTCGGCGAGCTTGACTATGCTTGTCCCTCGCTATGCCAGGTGGGTGTGAGACAGCCAGAGCTGGTTTGGGGATCTGCTGGCCTGTGACTAGGCCAAAGCCATCTGGTTCTCAGGCTCTTGGATATTCAGGTGCCACTGAGAGCCCCAGAAGAGCTAAGAATGAAGTAGGGGCTCGAAGAGTAGATCTAGCCCAGGGTCGGGGAGGAAAAGGGGAGAGCTCCAGCTAATCCCATGGAGAAAGTCCTTGGCTTGTCAGCGGTTGGCTTGGTGGTGATTGTGGCTGGAAGCAGCGAGGGCTTCTACGGGAAACTAGACAGCAGCTCTATAGATGAAGGCTTTCTCCATAGCTCCCCTCGATGGACCTAGATGAAAGAGACAGTCTGTGGTTCCAAACCATTTACTGCCATGATGGAATTAGATGTATAAAGCCACACCCCCACTTCTCAGGGTGAGCCTGAAATTAAACACCTTTTGCAGGGAGGAATGTTTGGGAAGGCAAGCTTATTGGCTATGCTCTCCAGGACCCTGTGTACCTCATTAGCATGGAGATCTCGTCTTAAGCCTACGTGACCACATCTCTTTTCCTATTGTCTTGGCCTGAGATATTAGGAATGCCTCATCTATGTGTGGAAGGGCTTTTGGTGTTACCCTTAATTGACTGAATGCCACAAATCTAGGGAATGGGGGTGCTGTGGCTAGTGACAGGGTCCTGGTGCCCAGGAGCAGGCGAAGCTCCTACTGTCCCTTCAGGGTCTCCGGGGCTTCAAAACTTTTAGAGGATCAAGCTACCTCTCACTGTCCCACAGTGTCAGGCACAGGATGAGGATATCCACCAGTCAATGTTCATCCTGAAGTAAGTTGTAAAACAAGTAAAATGTGCTGGCCATGTAGCTATAAGGATCTCAGTTCAAACCCCAGTATCCACATAAAAAGCTGGGTATGATAGTGCATGCTTATATTCCCAGTACCAGGAAAGGGGAGACAGGCAGATCTCTGGAGCTCACTGGCCATGCAGCATATCCTAATCAGAAAGCACTAGGGCAAAACAAAACCCTGCCTAAAAGATAACAAGAGGGGCTGGGCAGTGATAGCACACACCTTTAATCCCAGCACTTGGGAGACAAAAGCACGTGGATCTCTGAGTTCAAAGCCAGCCAAGTCTACAGAGTGAGTTCCAAGACAGCCAGGGCTGCACAGAGAAACCCTGTGTTTGGGGACGGGGTGGGGGTGGGCGTGGAGAATCAAGGTGTATAGCTTCTAGAACATGAAATTCAAGGGACCCCTCTAGTCTCCTCATGCATGAGCACATACGTGTACAGCATATAAGTAAGCATGCACATGAAGTGTACTTAATATTTCCTCCCTATCTTGCAATACCTTAGAATATCTGGGTTGAAACTGCATATCCCGCACAGTAGTCTTCTGCTTTCTCTAGGAAAGGTTTTACACGGGGCTGCTGAGATATCTCAACCAATAAAAACGTAGGGAGTGAGTGTGGGGACCTGGAACTCGCATTCCATGGGTCCCGTGTCTGCAAAGGTTAAGTGGTTTTATCAACTGTTTAGCAATCACCTTAAACTATTTGACCTCTCTGAATTCAAGCTGCTCTGAAGTTTAAAGGAGATAATCTATAAAAACCAATGAGCACATTAAATATTTTAGCAGTGTTTTGTTTTCATGATAGGAAAAGACAGAAAAAAAAAAAGAATCCAAATCTTAAACGTTTCATTATCAATCCATAATTAATCTGAGCCTTTACTTTCATGGACAGACCTGAGAACTGGGATGGAAACCATTTAAAGGGGTTCGCACTAAGTGTGTGAGAGAGGAAAGGTACCCCCAGGGAACACACGCAGAGTTAGCAGAGGGTATGAAATAAAAGGCAACATTCTTTATACAGTGGAAGTGGCTTCAAATATAAAAGGTCAGGGCTAAACATCAGGAGGGAAATGAGAGCGAACAAGACGAGTTGAGAACTTAGTATAAGATCACGATCAACTTTAACCCAAGAGTCTGAGCCACACACATACTACCGCTAGAGAATAACAACATCACTAGTGACCTTTGAGGACCCACAGTGTACAGGAGAGAGGCCAGAACACTGCTCCAGTCCTCACAGAAGGGCTCCTTCCTGTGAGAGTGACTCGCAGCTTGACACAAGTCCTCAGACAATAAATACTGCAGCAGCTCATTTTAAATGACTTCTGAGAATAATGATATTAGAGACCAGAGTGTAAATATTATCAGCCTTGACACTCTGAAAGCAAAATTGCAACTGAGAGCAGCCAGAAGGTGAAGGAGGTAGAAAAAAAAAGTCACAGGAAGGAAGAGGCGTATCAACATCCTAAGTGGACGGCCAAGAGCTCCTGTCGATACTCAGCTGAAAAGAGAGATTTAAGGGCATCATTCTGAGTTACAAAAGTAACCATTAGAAGAGCCAAAAATAGAGATATAATTATATTATAAAGAAGAGGGGGATGAGGGCAGAGGATGAGCTAAGTTTTCATCCAGCACAGCAGGAGAGCATGAAGAATTTCAGAGATGTGTTTAGACACAGAGGCATTGACACTTAGACAACTCAGAGTAAACCTGTTAAAGGTAGAGAGTCCTGGTACTCAGGGAGAATAAGGAAAATACTAATGTTTTCAGTGTGAACCCTTCCACATGCTGTTTAAGGACATGTGGAAGGAATGTTTTAAGCAATGTGCATGAATTATTTAATTTTTAAAAAGATGTATTTTTAACATGATATGTGCTTGGTTCATAGCAAGCACCAATGACCTGTCACTTCATGGTGCAGACACACCCTATTTATTCTTCACCACTTTGCACAGCATCCAGAATGTACATGCAACAAGTAGCTCTCTATTGAATGAATGATGAATGACCCTCGATTTCAGCCACTGAATCTCCAATGAACTCCATCCGCACAATGAAGAAATGTACAGAGGAAGGTTCAATGGAGTCATTAGTTTAGATGTGACTGAGTCTTTCCAATCCAAGAGCTCTGCAGTTGAGCATTGGCTGCATTTCTAGATCTCCCCCAGTCTTCAACAGCAGCCCCAGGATCACTGTTACCATAGTCTGCTTGCTAGCGGCCCTGCTCCTCACAGGCAGCAGGGAGTCATCCTCCTACACGCACATAGGCATATAGTGCCACACAAGAGTATCCAAATGCCAAGTGAGATCACCCCCCTATTCGTGATGGATTGGTTTAACCAGCCTCCTTCCAAATGGAGGCTTGGAATGCGTGTTTTAAACAGCATGGAAACATTTATATTATGTTGAGCTTGGTTTTAAATGCTGCAGTTCCCTGCTTGTGATTTAGCAATTAATCCAGCTCTGAGTTCCTCTGCTGCCAAAACATCATGCAGGTAGGTTTCCAGAGCTGAGGCAGTCAACACAGACAGCAGAACCTGGAGACAAAACGCTGAATTTGGATCATGGCGAATAAATTTTCCAGGTCTCTCTGAGTCTTGCCTTTGGGTCTTGAACACATAACTCTGCTTAAGGACATGCTCCAAAGTCCATCAGGAATAGTGGTACCAACTTTAATGCCAGCACCTAAGGGGCAGAAGCAGTCTGATTGCTGTAAGTTTGAGACAAGCTTGGACTACATAGGGAGTTCCAGGACAGCCAGAGCTATATACAGAGAGATTGTGTGTGTGTGTGTGTGTGTGTGTGTGTGTGTGTGTGTGTGTGTGT
>NW_021604564.1:24867442-24905881 GCF_004785775.1 Grammomys surdaster | reverse complement strand
TGTGTGTGTGTGTGTGTGTGTGTGTGTGTGTGTGTGTGTGTGTGTGTCTGTCTGTCTGTGTGTCTGTGTGTGAGAAGGGGGGAGAGAGAGGGAGAGAGAGAGAGAGAGAGAGAGAGAAAACATGTCCCAAAACAATGTCTCTTCTTTTCTTCTTCTCTTCCCCCTCCCCATTTTCCTCTTCTTCCTCTTCCTCCTTCTCTTCCTCCTCCTTCTTTTCTATTTAAGGACAAGCATAAGGAGAAAAAAATTATACCATCTGTCCTGAAAAACTTGAATTCATTCTTTTTAATGTTAGGTGTAACCACAATCTTATAATCCACAGAAAAGAGGCTTTTAGACGTGGCTGATGGGCTCACCTTAAATACACCTTCGTTTGGCACAGGACAGTGCATTCACTTTTACTTTGCTTTTTTTTCTCACCCTTAAATATAACATTTTCCATTTTAACTTAATATGCTAATGTTTTCTTGAAAGAAAACTGAAAGGCTTGAGTTTCCATGCAGGGAGACATTTTTGAAAAGTGTTTTGAGAGATACACTACAGATCAGGTAGATTCTTGGATTTAAGGAAAGAAAAAGACGAGCCAGGAAGATGGCTTAGGGGTTAAAGTGCTTTCACTGCATAAGTGTGAGGATTACAGCTTGTCTCCTCAGAACCCACAGAAATCTCAGGAGGTAATCAACCTATAGTCCCAACCTCAGAGGTGTCAACAGGAGATATTTGGAGTAAGCTTGCTAGAAAGCTCTGGATTTGACTGAGAGATCCTGCCTCAAAGACGAAAGTAGAAGAGTAATTCAGAAAGGTTTTAACCTTTTAAACTTGGGACTCCACACACGTGTGCATTCACACACATTCACATACGCACACACACACACATACACATACACACCACAGACACAACCATATTAAAGAGAAAGGCATTTGGGAGTAAGAATGTAGAGACCCAAAAGAATTAGTGAGATGACTGGAGAGAGAGCTCAGCAGTTACGAGCACTTGCTGGGTTCAGTTCCCAGCACCCACGGGCAACTCATAACCTGTACAACCCATAGCTCCAGTTCCAAAAGATCTGATGCCCTCTTCCAGCTGCCAAGGGCACCAGACATATCCATGGCGCACAGACACAAATGCAGGCAAAACACCCATACACATAAAAATAATAATAACAAAATATGTTTTAATTAGTTAGGGCTGGAAAGATGGCTCAACAAACGAAGGCACGTGCTGCCAAGCCTGAGTTGAATCTCGTTAGATTTCCCCAGGTTGTCCTCTGACCTCCACATGCCTGCCCTGATTTCATGTAACTACACTCACATGCATATATAGGTTTAAAAAATTAATGTAAAAATATAATTTAAAAATCAGCAAAAAGTAATTTCTGACTACTATGTCAGAGTGCCACTTCTAAAGTAAAACAAAATTAGCACAGTGACTCAGCTCGATCCGGGCAAATTAGCTCTTCCCTCTCTGAAACCCCCCTCACCCTGCCTACCCATGGCTACCTTTTCTTCCTGCTGCCACTCCACCAAACAACCACAGCCCCATCTCTGGAGAGTCTCAAAGGGAGCAAAGCTGCCGAGCTCTCTAAACCCAGCCCAGAACCTTCTACCCTGTGAGCCTTGGTGTTATTGGATGATGAACAGCCCTCTCTCTGCAATCTGCCACTGTTGTTAAACAGGGGTTGTAACGGGGCCTCCCACCTGCGCTGCCTTTGTAATTAGCACATTTGCTCTCTGTGTATATATATGTCACTGGCGCTCGACATGTGAGCTGAGTGATAGTCAACCAAATTACAAGGCTATAAAATATCAACTGCTGCCTGGGAGAAAGTCGGAGCCATCCGGACAACTGACACCCACAGCAGCAGAACCTGATGCCCTTGCCCATCCCTTCCACACTTACATAACGTGATATTATATACATCTTCAAGTATAAACCATAAGTGAATTATTGGGAAAGGGTCACTAGAGCCTGGGTGATTTTAATTACTTTCTTTTAATTCCTAAGAAGTCTTAGCTGGGTCATGTCAGCTGATCGACATATCTCCAGAACATTTGGAAACATTTGGAAAATCCTGGTTTGTGGAACAGCATCTGCCCTGTGCTCTAGGTGCTGTTTGTATTTATTTAGGCAATTGGGTGCTGACTACTAAATCCTAGAAAGGAATTCATTACATAGGACGTCCTATGCTGCCCGTCAGGTGTCAAATGAAGCCAGCCAACACTGAAGGAAATTTACAGATGCCTTTCCTGGGTTCTACCCTCTGTCCAGTGGTTCTCAATCTTCCTAATGCTGTGACCCTTTAATACAGTTCCGCATGTTGTGGTGACCCCTAAAAACTTCTGCTCCAGGTGAGTGGTGGTGGTACAGGCCTTTAATCCCAACACAGGCAGATCTGAGTTCAAGGCCAGCTTGGTCTACAGTGAGAGTTCTGTTCCCTGAAGAATGAACCTGTACTCTTAACTCTTCCTATTCTGTCACTTGCCTTCAGTCTCCCGCTTCCCTACCTCTGGCCCCCATGGTAACCATGCTTTACTGGCTTTCTACTCTAACTCCCACTAGAGAGCTCACCCACATTTGCTTCCTGATGCTGTACTAAAACACCATGGCCAACCCCTATGTGGTGAGGAAAGGCTTTATTTGCCTCACAGATTCCAGCCCATCATTGACACAAGGCAGGAAGAAACTCAATGCAGAAGCTCAGAGCAGGGACTGAAACAAAGAGTCCAGAGGAAACGCTGTTTACTGGCTTTTTACTGTCTTTCCCTCCTTTGGCTTGCTCAGCTACTTTCTTATACAACCAGGCTCACCTGCCTAGGGATGGCACCACCCACAGTGGGCAGAGCCTTCCTACACCAATTAGCTATTGAGAAAATGGCCCTCAGAAAACTTGGACTTTCTTCCAGGCAGCAGTTGATATAGTCATAGCCTTGAGATTTAGTTACCTAATTGAGCCATAGGCCAATCTGATTGGAGCAATTCCTCAATTAAGTTCCTTCTATTTTGTGTGAGGTTGACAAGAAACTAGCCAGCACAGAGTCCAGCCCAAAACTGATGCTGATTAAATATTTTGTTGAGCTATAAGCTGAAATTCATTATAAAATGAAGTTCTTCCCCCATCCCAGACCAAAACAGAAAAAACAGTGTTTCATCTGTGTTAAAGATTCTACAAAGCTGATTAGCTGATTATACATTTCATGATTATGGAATGCTGGGATGTTGCAGGTTTAGATCCAAATTATCTTGAGGTATCTTTAGCACTCTTAAGCCATGGCTCACCTATGTATTTGGCCTAACATCTATCAGTGTGACGACTAGGTAAATCCTTGTGAAGTATTGAAGGCTACCTTTGTTGGTATCAAGATCTGGCTTCATGGTTGCAAATTGCCTCCGAACCCAGCAATGATGATGATGTCACCCATAGGGGACAGGGACCTGAGCATCTGTTGCCGTGGCAATCGCCATACATTCCCAGCATCCATTTGGTTTAGCTCCCACATTTACCTGCGAGCAATTACATCACAGCCTAAATAAAAGGCAGATCCTCTTGAGCTTCGCTTTCTCTCTTCTCGCTTGACTCCATCGCCCCCTCTTTGCCCCTCCCTCACAATAAACCTCTCTCACGTGGAACTGCAATGGCCTGGTGTCCAGACAGAGCCACGATTCCAACACAACAACCTTCACCTTCTATCAACCCTAAGGCCAAGGATGTTATCAGCAGATAATATCCAAAGCTTCGAACAGAGATGTCTCCACCTCACTGTAACCAGCTATTTGATTTCCTATTGAGATGTTTGTGCTTGATTTGTGACTTTCTTTGTTCTATTGCTGCAAACGTTTTATGAGATTGTTACCATGTTGGAACTTGGAATTTGGGTAACTTGAATCAATGCTCCCAGGCATGGTCACTTTTATTTAAATACAAAATAAATTGTCTCTTACTCTCTTTGAGGCAAGAAATATGTGAGTTGATATTATTAAATAAGAAGTCTAAATTGTATATACATACACACACACACACACACACACAGCTTATGTGAGTGTCTTATTGTTTAAATATAAAATATAGACTCCTCCATGAATTGTAGGGTTCTCTTCAAAATCTGATTCTAATCTTTCCTTTTGGCAATATCTCTGCCCTCCAGCCACACACCAGATCTGGGTTCAATTTCTCCAAAGTCCAGGCAGAAATTAGTTCTCTGTCTGGGCACATTCCCCAGGCCAGGATAGGAATTCAGTTAGCTATTTATGGAATGCCTGGTAAAAATAAGAAAGGAAATTTAGGCTTGCAAGTTTTTTCTGGAGTCTAGAACATGAGTGTGAATAGTTTTACCTAGTCACATGATAAGAGCAAGGGACTTCACTATGTGGGGTAAAGAATTGGAAAGGTGGGCCCCAGATTGGTAACAGCAGAATAGGACTCACTTCGCAAAAATATGCATCATTCCTCATGAGTAACTTACTTTATAGTTGATGAACTGTATGGAGTCACTATCATTGTAGTCAGTTCTCCATATTTCCTATCTCCTCTATCCCAAAAGGCTCAGGCTTAGTTGAGCCCATTGTCAGGATGTTGAAGAACAATGTTGCTAGAGACGAGGGTAGACTTTTTTTTTTTTTACCTCCTTGCCTACAATATGTCTGCAACACAGTCTTACCCAAATTCTGGAATCATCTCAAACACAAGATGAGTCAGAAAGCCACTGCTTTATCATAGGGAGGGTCAGCAGAAGTGCGGAAGACAGATGAGATGCTAGGAAACCCTCCTCTCAAGGACGGCTAAGCCAATGAGAAGGCAGTGAGTCTTACAGATAATGCTTCAGGCCTTTGCATGTATCACGTCGAGATCCAAATGAGTTGTTCAGCATTCCTGGCAAATCAGTTGGAAAGGTCATTTCCCTTGGCCAGTTTGGCGCTTAGTCTTCCAAACATACTATCTCTCTAGGCAATTTTTCCCTTACAAATATGGAATAGTATACTTTCTAGATAAGGATATCTCCATTTACCCCAGACTCCCCCATTTTTTATATCCTTCATGGAAAGGCTGCAATGAACCCATCTTTATTGCTAAGTAGAACTAGTCCAGTGACATCAGTAGCCCAAAAAGGAAGTGCCTTTTCTCATAACAGAGCCCCTGCAATGCTCCTGCAAGGACAGTGGTGAAACTGAGACCCAAATAAGAGCTGGATGCAAAATGAAGCCCAGATTTTAATTCTCTTTCCAGATATATCCAAGAATTGTACGATCGGGCAGGAGTATTCTCACACTTCTGCAGGACCATCCTTAGTTAAATGATAAGTCTAAAACCCAGTGAGCTAATGTGGCTTCTCTGAGCCAAGCTCTGACTGGAATGCAGAAGCCTGTGACTCCTGTCATGGCACATGGTCGCTGGTGCCATGCTGACCTGCATCCCAACTTTGAAGCTTACCTAACTTGCTACTTCAGGTAGGTGTAAAGTCTCCTTCCTTTATCTGTGAAACAGAGTGATTGTTCCTCCCTCATATTTAAAGTGCTTAAATGAATGACTCTGTGATGAATGCTCACACCAGAGCCTGCAACTTAGATGCAATTATATTGTCCTCCCTTTGACTCAGGACCCTCCCCAAGAGGAGGAAGAGGGGCAAGGCCATAGAGCTAGAAAACACGCTCCTCACACACAGCCTTCACCTAGCTCCTTCCAGCCACGTCAGCCTTTAAGGAGCCCTACAATGCCTGATGCCTAGTATCCATGGTCCTACTGCGTGTCTTCTCATCAAATGTGTTCCTGGTCATGTCTGTCTGTGCTAAGTCCTCTTTTAGTTGAATGCTCAGGAATTCTGCATTGAGGCAACCTGGTTGTTCCCCATCACCTTCCCACACAGGCCTGTCCCCCTCCAACCCGCAGTGGCCTCCAAAAATTGAGTTCAACTGGAGGCCCCGGTGGCTTGTATTTTGGCCGTGGAAAGCAAATGATAAGCTATTCCCGGAGCTTGCAAACAAAGTCACGCATGTGGCGCCATCAGAGATGGAGCAGGCACACACATACTCAGGCAAGCTCTCGAAGGAGGAGAAACCCCTCCCCCTCCCCACGGTGCCCTCAAGATGGAGGCTTCTGTATGTCTAACTTTGTGACGGGGAGTGTGGGGGTGGAGCCGATATAAATTTGAGAAACGTTAAAGGATAATTGGGGGAAAAAAAAGGAGAGGAGATTAGGAGGTGAAATGAACAAAACGCTTCATATGTCCATGTGCCAAGGGGGAGGTGAGGTGTGAGAGAAAGTCTGACGCGGTAGCCAATAAGCCACGAGGGGCAAACGCTTGGCTTGAGTAAGGAGAATCTGCTCCTGCCTGCAGCAGAGCTTGGCAGTGAATCAGCACATTAGCAACAGAATATCTTCTTCAGGAGCCACAGACAGTTCATTTGCATATGCTCTGCACACGCCCGCCCGCGCGCGCGCGCGCGCGCACACACACACACACACACACACACAGAGGAGGGAGCCTCTGGTAGTTACAACCTTCATCATGTGACATTTCTTTTGATATTGCCAAAATTATGTGTATCATTGAACATTATCAAGACCTATTTGCCTAGCAATCCGAAGATCTCTCTTAAAAGCAAGGTTTTGGAAATTTTAGGAAAATATCACATGTCTTCTGACAATTTCTTCCAGCCCTTCCTTTTGTTGAAAGCAAAACAAAAACAAGAATAGAACCCAAACGCTGTCTGGGTTATGAGATTACAAGATATTTTCCCCTTTCCTTTTCTTTCATCTTATACGATTGTATTTTCCAATTTTTCTTCAGTGTATTTTTTCTTCATGTGTTCTTTTTCTAATATTGAAAATGCTATAAGGTAAAAATAATATAGAGTATGCCAAGTCAAAGTTTCCACTGGAGCAGCCTGGCTAGTTAAAGATGTTCAATGAACCAACAAGCACCAGCTACAGCATCTCTGGAAAAGGACAAGGCTGCAGGAGAGGGCAGGAGGGTAGGAACAAAGGAGAGTCCCAGAGATGCTTTTAAACAAATGCTAGAACCTGCATAGTAACTGTGCTGAGCAAGATGTCCCCTGGAGACATCAGTAACTCTCAGGCAGTGAGCATCAGGTCCCAGGTTGGTCCTTTGCAATTCAACTGGAACCATCCCTCTTGCAAAGTGGCTCCTGGTTTTATACTGCACATGAGTTTAATTGCTAATTAAGTGTTGACAGAGGACAGAGTCCATGTCTTCAAAGATAGTCCTACTTTGATAATGTCAAACCAAAGGCCACTAGGTTTTAAGTATCCACCAGACCAAAACAACAGCATCCCACACAACCTTGGTGGTCTCTCTGGATGCTCATTTTGATTCCATGAAACATCTTCTTCACTTCTACCTGGTGACTTTAGTCACTGAGGAATCTGCAGCAGAAACCCTGCCCTTTCCTTTTTAAAATGTGCTGTGGACATCAGAGGGGTTGGCTATTGAGGGTTGCTCCCTTAGAGGACCTGTGTTCCATTCCAGCACCTTTATCACGAGGTTCACAACCACCTATAACCCCAGCTCCATGAGATCTGATACCCTCTTCTGGTCTCCACAGACACCCATGCCCCTCTACACACACAAATAAAAATAAAATCTTTTTTTAAATGAATTATTTTTTAATTGGTGTTTGATTTTAAATTAGTTTTAAAAGCAAAAGGTTTTCATATGCCATTTCCACAAACACTTCATCTTAAGACTAAGTCTCCCCAACCTTCACCTTCCCTCAGTACCCCTCCCTCCACCCACCTCACCCCCAGTGCTGTTTACTGCTAGACATAATTCCCAGGGTGAGTGCCATCTACTGGCATTGAATTAAGAGTCATGAATTTTTCCAAACTCCAGGTGTTGTACACAGACGAGACTTCTAACTAGGTTCTATCATCATGCAACAGGTCTTTCTGTATACTAAGTGACCACCATCGACCCCATTTGCAGCCATCCCTTGGACCTTCCCACAGCCCAGGCCTACTCGCAGGGACCCCAGCAGCAAAGGAGGCCTTGATCCATGGAGGTTGGGCAAGCGATATTTGAACTGAAAAAAGGCCGATTTGAGTACATATCCAGTGTCACATGACAGGGGTCGAGAACCATGGACAGGTGGAACTATCAGAAGGGCAGGGGTAAAGATTTGCCTGTGACAACCTCTTATCAGAGACTTTCTATCTGAACCACCTAGCTGGAACTCAGGGTGTCTCCTCCCCCACACAACATCTGGCTGGATCCTCTACTTGCTTTCCAGTTCGTCTACATCCCTTGATGTCTCCACAGAGTTTGTAGCTATTTGCTTGAACCTAGCCCTGAAGTGGGTTCAACCCAGCTGGCAGCATCTCTGAGCCATAATATCAGCTTGGATCTTGCATCTTGAGATTTTCACCCATATTCCTAGCTGATAGTTCCATTATGGAAGTAACAAGGGAGGAAGGGGCAACTTCTGTTTGGCCTTGAGCTCCAAGTTATCTTTGTGAAGGAACATCTGGCCTCTTATCCCTACAGTGGGGCAAAAAGAATTTCCTCATGTCATGGCTATAATGTGATACATTATAATGTAAACTGTATAATATATAATGTATACATTATAATGTATAGTGTACGTTATAAAGGAGGCACTGAATGCAAGAAGAGAACTTGTCACATGTTTAGCGCCCAATAGATTTTTGCAGTAGATAGATCTTCCCAGCCTTGGCCAGTCACAAGCCAGGAACTGCCACACCACAGTGGTTCTCAGAGGTGATTTTCCTAGTTACATGGATAGAGGGTTCCCAAGCTCTAATGGGCTAGAGGCCAGGCATGCTGTTGACTTCCTGTGATGTGCAACACAGTCCTCTACAAGAAAAGGATCATTTGGACCAAAGCATCAGCAGTGCCAAGACTCAGAAACTGTGCATGGTCCTAGCTGCCCACCTGGATTCTTTTAGCTCTTCTGTTAATGTGCCTTATGAGCTATGGTGACTGTGGTTGGTCTCTATGCCTGACTCCTCCCAAGTCTAGCCTATCCATTGCCTCCTGAGCTTCCCAGAGCTCAACTGTTGGATTCTTTGCGAAATGGCCAACAGGTTTCATTGCTTTGACCTGAGCTCATCCCAGCAGGAGACAGGTAGAACAACCAAGCTTTCTCGCTGACCAGGAACAGGCAAGAAACCGGTTCCTGCAGGGACCTGGCTGAGAGCCACAGGAAAGCAGGCACAGCCGGGAGCATTCCACCCAAACTGGCTCCACACCAGACCCAGCCAGTGAGTCACTGCCACATGCTGCAGCCTCTCCCCCATGACCTTTCTTTATCCCTTCATTAGCTGTAAATCTTTAGGAGTAAAACAGCAGAGAACAGACTGGGAAGGCCCTGGCAGACTAACACCCCAGGCAAATGCCCAAATCAAAATTCAGAGTTAAAAACCCGGGCTCTGAATGAGTGCCAATCATGGCAAGCCAGGCTCTTCAGATCCATCTCTGCAAACCAGAGACGTGGACAAACAGAGCCTGTCTCTCTGCATAGTTTAAATCGTGTGGCAACCCTGGAGCATCTTTCAGGAGAAAGAACAGATGTGTTTAGCAATACCCAGATGGTAGGGGACAAATTGAAAGACCTCTGTAACACTGGCCAGTAACTCATGCTTACACCAAACCACACTGTACCCTGAAAGAAACCACCCTCTCATCCCCAGCTCCTCTTGCATCAAATGGAATAATGAAGTCTCCCCACACAGCAACAGGGAAACAATAACGCAGATTAGTAGGCCATGTTTTGGCACAAAAGAAAGCAAAAGTGATTTTCTGCTTTGTGGGTTTTTTTTTTTCTCTTCCTTTTGGGGGAAAAGACCAGTGAGAAGGGGAGCTGCCTTCCTCAGGGATTTTTACCCAGCTTGTCCTCTCCTGAGCTGTCCTTCTCCATATGGAGTCTTCAAAGCAGCTGCTTTGGAAGCAGCCACAGAATTTGAAGATTCTAGGGCTATCCCAAGGACCCACTGACTCGGCCTTTCTGTGGATGATGCTTTAGACAGGTCTTGTAAACACACCATTAGATTTTACACCTGCCAAAGTCTGAGAACCTTTGAACTGAACAAACCTCGAGTGGCCTAGGAGTCTCCTGTTCCCAGAAGAAAGACCAGCTCTTTGACATGCTGTTTCTCATCTCTCCGCAGTGTCACCCCAATCATTTGCAGGTGGAGCTCCTGGACAAGATAGGACAGACCCAGTGACTCAGAACGAGGCTGTTCCACCTGCACACTTCTGCTGACAGCCACGTTGCCATTTGTCCTCCTGGGTTTGGCAATTTCTAGTAACATTGTTAAAGTGGAAAAAGGGCTGAATGTTTTCCCTCTGCTGTGGCCTCCTTCTGCCCTGTGTGAGATCTCATCTCCCTGCCTTGCTACCAAGCAACAAGTCAGGAAAAAGCAGCCCTAGCTGTAAATTGATCCATCTCTCCCTTGATCACTCTCAACAGTTGTTTTGAGTTTTCAGTATGTTCTCCAAGTGTTCCACATGTTGTGCTTTAAATGGTCTTGTGAGAAACCAGCTCCAGAGATGAGCAACCAAAGTGACCGTCAAACGACAGCACTGATACATGTGGAGGCTCTCCTCCAAACCCAAGGCTCGAGAAGCTGGCCTGCACTGCCTGCTTCTGTCAGAAACACCAACGTTCTTTTATTTGTTTGTTTCTTAGTGTATACTGAGTACAAGGTATGGGTTTAAACAAGGACATTTCCATACAAGGATGTCAGGTACTTTGAAGACATTTGCCCAAAAGTCACGTTACCCCCAACCCCCAATTTCGTCTTCTTTGATTTCTGGACAGTTTTATTTCTACTTTCATGTCATATATACATAAATGATTTTGTGTATTTTGTATGTCTTATGTAGATTCTTGTATAAAATCTGGGAACCACAAATGAGAAAAAAAATCTGTATTTGCCTTTCAAAGACAAATTTACCAGTCTTTTTCCAGTTGTATCCATTTTCCTGTAGATAATGTAACATTGTTCTTTTCCCTTGTAGCTGAAAGAACAAAATCATCATTCTAAGTAATTACTCACTGAGTATGGTTATCTAATGATAAAATCCTTGGGCTTAGCTAGATGAGTCACCAGTTAGAAGTGTTTGATGTTCTCTTGGAGGAACTGAGTTCAGTTCCCAACACCCACATAGATAGGCTCATAACCCCTTGTAACTCAAGCTCCAGGGGATCTGAGACCCTTTTCTGGCTGCCATCCAAATACATGTGGCATTTGTTCACAGAGATGCACACATACACATAAATAAAAATAAGTTTAAGAATAAAACTAAAATTTAAAACTAAAATAAAATCTCCTCACCTTTGTTTGATTATTGTTTGCTTGGTTGGTTTTGTTTGGTTTGGTTTGATCTGATCTTTCTAGGCAGGGTTTCTCTATGCAGCCCGGGCTGTTCTGAAACCCACTCTATAGACCAGTTGGCTCCAACTCACAGAGATCCACCTACCTCTCAAGTGCTGAGATTAAAGACATATTCTACCACCATCCAGCTTGTTGGTTGGTTTTAAAACAAAGTTTCACTTGCAGACCTGGCTGTTCTGGGGCTCTGTCAATAGCCCAAGCTGTCTTTGAACTCATGGTGATCCTCCTGCCTCAGCTTCCACACTGTTGGGATTATAAATGAGAGTCAGTTCCTGGCTTCAACCCACCATTGGTAAGCATACACATGCAAACTATCCACTATGGAATTATCTGATAAACACAAGGCATCAGCATCATGTGACTCTGGGAGCTTGTAAACAGCAGCTGACAACATGGCTGAAGTACTTACTCTTACAAAGACCTGACTTTAAGTCTTGTAACTTGTTTCATCCTCCAACCTTGTCTGAGGTGGGAACGCCACTGTTTCCTCCTCACAGCGAAGAAGAACATATCACAGAATTGTTGTCCACACAGCCTGTCAGTGGGCTGGGAAGCATAGCCAGAGCCTATGGTTCCAAAGCCAGTACTTGAACTAGCCCTCTTTACAGTAACTCAGTAAAAACACAAGAACCACAGCTGTCCAAAGGAAGAAGGAGGAAGCTGGCCTCATCCCAAACACTGCTTCAGGCCTTAGACAACATGAATTGTTTTACGATATGGACTCCGAATGCTCCTGAAAATGGAGGCCCATAGTGATGTGGCACTCTGCAAGATGCTGTCACCTAGGGCCATGGATTAGGATTCTTACAACCCAACCCAAGCCGGGCGGTGGTGGCGCATGCCTTTAATCCCAGCACTTGGGAGGCAGAGGCAGGCGGATTTCTGAGTTCGAGAGTTCGAGGCTAGCCTGGTCTACAGAGTGAGTTCCAGGACAGCCAGACCTATACAGAGAAACCCTGTCTCGAAAAACAAAAACAAAACAAAAAGGATTCTTACAACCCAATTTAAGGCTGAAACCAAGTTGAAAAAACATTAAAAGTAAATTAAACTCAACCCATTCGCCTAAAAGTTGACTTCCAACTGTTTTAGTGACTAACGCCTTCTATATAACAAATGCTAAGAAAATATACAAATCTCTAATTCATGATTTACTTCTACAAACTAGAAAGGACTATGTTGGAGAACTGGGAGCTACAGAGATCATGCTGCCCTTACCGATGGGGACCATGACAAAACCTTCGCACAAGACCTTTGACTTAAAGCTGTGTCCAACAACTTCACTCCTGCTTGAAGTGAATCCCAGCTTGAATAAAGCACAGGTCATTCCCACACAACAGCATATCTATCCAGTCAGCCTGGAGCTAGTGCATCTACAAGGTTGTTTCAGAGCCAGCATGTTTCACCTTTGCTATGCATTTTATAGAATGCATTTTTCAGTTTTCTTGTTACTATGGACAAATAGTTGGCGTGAAATAACTGAAGGGTAGAAGGGCTTGTTTCAGTTCAGTGTTTATGGGACTATAGCCCACCATGGCAGGGAAGACTGGTAAATGGGAAGCACAAGGCATCTGATCACATCGTGGCTAAGGTCAGGGAGCACAGAGATGGTACTCTGCCTCCTTGGTTTGTCCTTTTTTATTCAGCCTGGGAACCCAGACCTTGGGATAATGCTGCCTTCACTCAGAGTGGGTCTTCCCTCTTTGGTTAATCCTCTTGAGAAACACCTTCAAAGACACACCCAGGGGCGTGTCTCCTAGGTGATTCCAAATGTAGTCAAGCTATTGTAAAGATGAACACCTGCACAGCTTACCATGAAGATCAGAAATAAAAGTGTGTGTCTGCTAGCCCCAAAGATAAAGTTTGTCTCTGACCGTGTCTGAAATCTTCCAAATTCCTCAACTCAGAAGAACATTCCAGGGATGCTACTGTGGTCTGTTACTAATTGTAGAATGCAAAGACCAAATGCTAAGACCATATTTGGCCAGAACATGTTTTGCAATTTTTATAAGACAGTGTGATCAAACTAAAATCTAGACAATATCACCCAGAAAATGAGCAAAAGGCCCTCTTATGCATGAACTTCAGCCCTGGGGTTCCCTCCTCCCTAACTCTGCTAGGTAAAGCTAGTCACACCCTCTTCTGGGTTCCCACAGCATCTGGTTTATATTCCTGTCATAACATTGAATACAGTGTGCTCTGTAGTCCTTTTTACATGTGTGTTCCTTGAGACAGAGACCACCGTCTCAACAGTGAATGTCCTTGATACTTAGCACAATTCACAGTTACAGTCCATGAATATCCAGTAAGTATTCACCAAAGAAAAGAATTAAAGTACAATGAGGGTAAACCTCTAAGTTCAATGATCGTGTTAGCTCTTGCACTAGGCCAGCACTTCTGTGTCTGTCTCCCAACCCACTCACTTATCATTGTATCATGGTCCTCTTCAGATGTGACCTGCATACTGCAGACTAACCAGGGACCCCCACGTTGATGTGACATGTACAGACGTGGCTTTTCAATAGCCCGACATACTATTTAGTGGATTTCTTGGAGCAAGAAAATAACTAGCTAATAAATGAATACCTCTATTGCTCTTAGGAAACTGGGTATAATGCATCTGGGTCTTTTCCATCCTCTTTACTCCACCAGAGCAGGGACAACCAATGTGGCCATTCTCACACCATCCTTAGAAACAAAATGGATCTTTTGTTGACACCCGTGGTCTCCTAATTTGTGCCTAATACCTCGAGCCTCATTTAATACATGGGAATTGCGACTCTGCTTCCAGATGGCAGACACAGTGAAGTCCCCATCCCAGAGCAAAGGAAGCTGGAGAGGGTGGCAGGAGAGGACAAGAGTGAAATTCTGTAACCTTTGCTTTGATGGCTTCCTCCAGATCCCACAGACTCAGCATGCTTAGAGGTAAAGCTATGTCCCAGATTCTCTTCCACTACATATTAATCAGCCCTTATTTCCTAGATGACGGAGATTTATTAACACGTGAAGTTTCTTCAGCCCCCTCAGAAGAGGAATTGTCTTTGTCAGCTCACTTCATAAATCTTGTCTGACACAGAATCAGAGGATGAGAGTGAGAAAGAAAGTCAGGAAGGTATGAGAAAGCAGACAGAGTCTAATCACAGAGCCTGGTGGCCTACCTCACTAAGCCGGGAATGAGGATGGGGGGATGAGTCTGGTTGGCATCAAAAAAATTGGGAAATAGTGAGTGAAAGGGACTTAAAAATGAGAAGAAACATGATTTTATGATGTATGACTGGCAAAGAATAAATTCCCCTTTAATGCACTTTGAGAAAGTCATATAAGTTGAAATAACTTTGGGGTTATTTTTGTTCTAGGCTGGGCTCATCTACAAGGTGTTCTCTGCAGTGATTGGACAATTTGAGCTGTCAGTGTGTTTAGAATTATACCTGCCACTAGCTAATGCAATAACACCTTTCCAACTTGGGAAACCTGTCTATGATGTGAACCACTTTACCACACCCTTCTAATATAATCCATAAGAAGCCAACTCAGATTCACAGAGGGTAATTACATTCATTTACAAGGACTATATAAAACTAACTCGTATGTTATGGGCTTATTATTCTCCAGACATTGTGAAAAATGTTTTAAATCTGTGTGTTCACATACTTAGTAACAAATGCATTTTTGTTTCATTCTGTCTCATTTCAGAAAGATTATGATCTGTAGAATAATAATACGTATTAACATCACGGAAAAGTGAGAGCCAGTTTTTGAAATGGCAAGCATGTAGACACGAGCAGCACATGTGTCCAAAACCGTCTTATAATGATGTGCACAGTTGATGCTGACAGACCACACGTTTGGCTCTGGGCTTTCTAGCAGCTGCTTTAAAGAAGAGAAAACAATCACTTGTATAAATCACCAGGTCCATGAGATGAAATTACAGGAAAGAAAAATGACTGTTTTCTGGTAGGATGGCCAAATGAGAAGAGGACACAGAGACACAGGGACAAGGAATACAGCATACTATAACAGTTCCAAGAGCAAGCCTCACGTGCTGTGACTTAGAGTGACTGACATTGGCAGCTTTCCATCTAAAGCCAAGTCTGCATGTAACCTACACGGGGATACTACTGTCCAGTTTGATCAATGAGGTGTTTGAGGTTCAGAATATTAGCTGACTTACCATACACACCAGTGAGGTTCACACCGGGATTTATGCAGTACCACCTGACCCAAATGGCTGAAACTCTCTGCATCCCTCCCTCGGTGCCAATCCACATAACGTGAAGAATCTCCCCCATCCCAAGTTACTCTCCTCAGCCATCGCATGGACACACATTTCCTCTTCAAACCCTTGGAAAACGGGACTCTGAGGAAGCAAAATCATAAGCCTTTGTTGTAAGAGAAAATTCCCCCTTAACTTTGGGGTGCCCTCTCTTCTAGCACCCATGAAATCAAAGTGTTGGTTGAAGTAGAACAGGAGCTTGTGAGTTCCAGCTTACAGAAGCAGCTGCCCTGTGGGTGGTGCCAAGAGCCCCTGGTCTTCCCAGCTGGTCTCCCACAACTGGCAGGTGATGTCATCTTTGGCAGGGAAGGTGATCATGAGAAGAGGAACAGAAAGGCCGGTGGGAGGGCAGACTGGGTCACACTGAAGGGACTCAGTGTCAAAGCCAAGGATCAGGGATTCATTTCTCATACTCAACAGCCCATAGCCAGGGCAGCAAGCCAAGGCAGCCCACATGTGGGGCAGGAACAGCTAGCTAGGAGCACAGAGCTTTCCAAAGATGTTTTTGCACCCCCGTCCCAGGCCTACTGAATAAGGATCCCAGGTCAAGCTGACCTCAGATGGCTCAGACAGGCAGAAACCTAAAACAAGATTCCAGATCAGTTCTTCACACTCTGTAGTATTTATTAAGACCACTTAAACATCAGACTCCAGGCTAGCCACAGATGAGAGAGATAAACACAGACAAGACCTGGCACTTAAGTGCACAGTTCACCAGAGGAGACAGAAGTGAAGAAATATACACAGAAACACACATAAAATTACTGACATTTCCTCTTGCCCAGAACTCAGGCTGTCTACCGCAGCTGCATCAGCTGAATCCCCAGCTCCTGGAAAACTCAGTGCTATCCATCAAAAGGAGCTGTGTTCAGTAAGGCAGAACCTGAAAGGAGGAAAGCGCCCTCTGGTGGCCCTCTGAGAAGTGGCCACTGCAAGAGCCCCAGTTCTACAAATAGTGGAAGGTGGCTCCAGATTAGTGGACAAAGCAATTAATTAATCTCAGAGTAGCCGGGAGTAGAGAAGATTCTGTTTTGCTTGAAGTGTCAAGTTGATTTCATTCTTTCTCGTGTATTTTCGCTTTGGGATCATGTGTCTGAACAGTTGTCACCGTTCTCATCTATGCTATCACATGACAGGTTCTACAGCCAGGCTTCGCTCTAAGTCCCTGTAACTCTAGCACACGGAAGATGCAGCAGAGAAGCACTCAGCACACATATGGCTGAGAAGCAAATGAGCTGCACTATCCCAACCGGCCCAGCTGTGCCCGCTTTTTTATTTTTTGTAGGCTCTTGGGGGCAGGACAAATAATCACACTCCCGAAGTCTCTGAAGGCTCTGAAAATAAACTAGTTCTTAAAATATTTAAATATAATCTATGTCCTTCCTAAGAGTCTCTGTGAAAATAATATTCATAAGGGGTAAACTTTGTGCTTGGAGCTAAGCCTGGTATGGCTTAATTTGCAATAGAATAACATGTAAATTTATGATAATAAACTATATTATTTAAATGAAATTATAAAAATAAGAGTAGCTCACTCATATTCAATTTTCATGAATGCTGACACCTCTTGAAGAACATGGCAGCATGATTTGTATTCGGGCCTGGGTTGGAGCGTGATCCGCAGGAATCCGGGAATGTTGGCTGAAAGTGTGGACACAAGAAGCCCAAGCAAATCCCCTCATGGTATATTTAGTATTTCCTGCACATCTTGACCCAAGAAGCCACTAGCACAGGCACCTGTGTTGTGGGGCTGACAAAATCACTCGCTCTACAGCAATTCTCAGAGGCTGTCAGGAATGCAGAATGTACCGTCAAGAGGAAGCAGAAAGGGAGTGCTTCTGAGGGTATGGTGGGGGTTTCAGGAGAGCAGGTAGAAAAAAGCACAAGGAGACGCATCAAGAACTGTTTGCAGTGGGCTGCTTAACGTATGCAAACGTAAACAAACCCGCCAGTAGTGTCTAAAGGAAGCTTTCCTTTTGAGACACGGTAATTCTGCCTCTAACTGAAGCTTGTGAAATTCTCTCCAGAATGAAGAAATAACAGAGACTATGAAGTACATCTGCCAACGAGTTAATACATCTGAGTTGGAAGACAGCAGCAACACACAGGCAAAGAGATGGTTGGCTGAGCCGCTCATGACCGGGCAGCGTGGTCCCTCACTGGATTCCACCTGTCAAGAGCCAAGCGCCGCTCTGTCCATGGTATCTGGCTGAGCCCAGGGTGTCAACCCAGCACCTGTGTCTGGGAGGTACTTGCCAGGGGCTGACAGTGGCCAGGGAAATGGCTCCAGTCACCTCCAGATGACAGACACCAGTCCTCATCATTCATAATTTTGGATTGTGCCTTTGAGGCTTCCTGGCAGTGATACGCCTGCATGACTCCGGGCACCATTCTGGCAAAGACTATGAAAGGGTGGTTACAAATAACAGTGCTAGCCTTGGAGTCAGCAACTCAAGGGTTGAAATTCTACACTTGTCAGTTAACAGTCATGCTTCCGTGAGCATTAGTTTCTTTGTTAAAATGCCAATTCTAAGACATTTACCTGAGTAGAGAATCAAATGGTAGCACATGCGTGAATGTGCTATTAGAGGTCTGTCACCATGAGCCTCTTATGACTTGCCTCTTCCCTAAACCTGAAGTCACTAAATGGGGTCCCTGAGTAACTCTGTATCATTTGCGCTGCATAACATGGGCCAATTTTTAAATATATTTTACTAAATCTTTGAGAATTTCATGCATTCATTCCATATATTTGATCCTATTTACTCCTTAGTGTTCCCCTTAACTCCTTCTAGAATCACCCCCAACCCTTTCCCAACCTCATGACTTTTTTTGTAATTTGTGCTGTCCTAGCAGGGAGGTGGTGGTGCACACCTTTAATCCCAGCACTCAGGAAGCAGAGGCAGGCAGATCTCTGTGAGTTTGAGTCCAGCCTGGTCTATAGAGTTCCAGGACAGCCAAGGCTACACAAAGAAATCCTGTCTCAAAAAACAATCAAAACAACAACCAAAAAAATAATGTGCTGCCCATGTACAGGGACGGGTATAGGACCATCCAACCATCCAGTGGGGCGTGGTGGACCTACTAGGAGCTGCACTCTTAGAGGAAACCAACTCTCCCTCCCTGAGATGCCATCAGCTACCAATAGTTCCTCAACTAGAGGTAGGGTGGGGGCTCATGGGGCCCCTCCTCACTTCTGGCTAGAATATAGACTGACCTCATCTTGTGCAGGTCCTGTGCTGTTAATTCATGAGTGCAGAGAATGGACCATTCTTAATTTCTGTTTTTATTATGCATTATTTTGTTCCTCATCTGGTCTATTAGGAAGTGCATTAAATTTTAAAGGAGGCTTGTTACATCAACTAAGCATTTTGACCTTCTCTGAAGCAATAGTTACTAATCACCCTGCTGTGTGTCCAGCCCTCAGGGTCTCAGACCTATAAGGTCAGGGACTCAGACTTGTAAACATGGGAGGGATTTTACCAGTAAAATTTCACAAGTGTCCACACAAAGTGTTTCAATTAACTCAATTTTTCTCGATTTAATATTAACCTTTAAAATAGCAATTAATCTCAGCCGGTGGTGCTCTGCTTCTCACTTCCATAAGAATTCAAGCACTTAAGCCTGGGAGATGGTCCCGTGGGTAAAATCACTACCTAGACAAGCCTACTGGCCTGAGTTCAGTTCCCAGGGCCCCACATAAGCAGGACTCAGTAGCAAGCATCTGTAATCCCAGCACTCGTGTGAAGAGATAGGAGATGCAGACAGAAGAATTGTCTGGAAGTTCACAGGACAGCTATCCTGCAGTACAGAGTGCAGAAGCAGGAACATTGGTGCACTAATTCACCAAGATGGAAGAAGAGGCTGGACTCCCAAAAGCTGCCCCCTACCCTCCACACCCATGCTCTGACTAGAGTGGACTCACACACATAGACACAGGATCCGGCTTTCGCTTTCTCTATCTCCTGCTCAGTCAGGCTGGCAAGAATGTGTGTGTGTGTGTGTGTGTGTGTGTGTGTGTGTGTGTGTGTGTGTATGATATGTATCATATGTGTGTGTGAAGTGATATGTGATACTTCTTGTCATCTGGGAAGAGGAAGCATCAGTGAGAACTTGCCTCCTCCAGACTGGCCTGTGGCTATGTCTGTGGTGCATTTTCTTCATTGCAGATTGATGTGAGAGTGCCCAGCCCATGTGGGTGGTGTCACCCCTGCACAGGCGGTCCTGGTTATACACAATAGTAAGTTGAACAAGCCAGAAAGCAGCACTCTCTATGGCCTTGATGTCAGTGCTGATGCTAGGTCCCTTTCTTGACTTCCTGCCTTGTCTTCCTTAATAATGGATGGTTGCCTATAAGCCAAGTAAACCATTTCCACCCCAAGATGCTTTTGGTTATGGCGTTTAACACGTCAGTAGAAAGCAAACCAAAATACCATATACTTGATTTCAATGAAGGCAACTGTGGTAACTTTTAGTTTAGGGAAAAGGGAACTGTATTAAATTAAGTGCTAAATTTCATTTTACTAAAAAACATAAACACAAAGAGAAGTGATAGAAAGCAAGCATCTTTGTGGCTACTGTGACAAGTTCAGACAGTGCAGAAGGAGGGGACTAGCCTCCTTGAGTTCCTGGACCCATAGTTCCCATGGAGAATGTATAGTGGGTTTATTATTTAATTCAGTAGTTAAAGCATTGAAGTAAATGTACACTTTCAATCAGAATGTGGGTACATGAGATATTGTCAATCATATCTCCCCTTTGCTGGCTCATGAAGGATCTCACCAATGTTGTCCTGCCTTGTCTAACTAGCTCCATACTGGCCACCACTGCTGGTCACAGACAGCCCTCCAGCTAAAGTCATAGAAAATCCTAACTCCTTGTCTTAGAGTCTATGCTTAATGATTAAAATTCTATAAATACCTCAGGCACCAATATAATGCCATTGTCCCTCCCTTTGAGCTCACTATACTCCAACCAATCTTCATAGCGAGGGGGAAATTATCCCAACCAAATCCACCTTTGTCATAGCACTGTACCCAGTGTGTGTTCCAAGATCATCGCTTAGCAGGGTATCCTGGCTGCGACACTCAATCCGCAACTCAATCAATGTGGTGAATTACTGACTGTGTCTCAGCTTGAGTTTCCTTGTCTGTAAAAGTGGGATCATCACAAGGGCTTTTGTGGAGAGTGAAAGAGACAAGGCAGGCAGATGGCAAATCGGAACACTCAATAGATGCCCATTATCGGTACACCCCAAGAGTGACTCATCGGGGAGCTGTGTCCTAGCATCTTTCTCCATCAGTGGAAGCAGGGGCACCTGAAAATAGATCCTGTTTTCCCAGACTTTACGCAGAACACTATCAGACTCTTCTAAAACTAAGTTCGTGTTCTTTTTCTGTTTTTGTTAAAGCACATAGGACCTGCTTCCCCGAAACTAATTTGCTTACCCAAGAGAAAGCTCCTGTTTGCTCAGCGCACTTATTTGCAAGGTGCCGCTCTCACTCTTGAGAAGCCTGGAGACATTTGCAACAGTGTAACAGTCTCAGCAGACTATCAGGTTAGTGAAAAGGTCCAGAAAGATGCCTTCCTGTGTTGGCTTCCACAACAGTTCACTAGAATGCCACTACAGGCACCTACAAGAGGGACACACATCTTTGAGGTCCCTTTCAACTACTTTCAATTTAGTTTTCAATCATATTATGAGTGTGTGTGTGGGGGGTATGGGTATGCGCATGTGAGAACAGGTGCTCAAGGAGGCCAGGGGCATCGGTTTCTCTGGAGATAACGTTGAGGGTGCTTGTCAGCCACCTGGTGTAGGAGCCGGGAATCAAACTCTAGTTCCTCTGGAAGAGTAGATACATGCTCTTGACTGAAGAGTCATCTCTGAAGCCCCTTGACTTATTTTTAAACACACAAAGGTTATGTCTTTACACAAGTAGTAAATGTGACTTTCGGACACTTAGGATCTGCCAGCTGAGGCATAGTTGATTTATCACAAAGATTTTGGTTTCCTGGTTCTTTCAAGCCTCTTTCCAGGGAAAGGCTCTCAATCAACCAATCCTTCCTGAAGTGCTGTCTTCCTATCTGGGGTTGTGGGTTTCCTTGTTTGCAGAGAAAAGCAAAGACAGCTGCTGCTTCTGACTTTAGCATGAGACTTTCCCTATAGCCAGGAGTGTGCGTCCCTCTCCTCCTCAGTGCCCCTTCTCCTCCTCAGTGTCCCCTATTCTCCTCAGTGCCCCCTCTTCTCCTCACTGTTCCCTCTCCTCCTCAGTGCCCCCTCTCCTCCTCACTGCAAGTTCCCCAGCTCTCAGCTCTGTGCTCAAGTTCTACTGCTTATCACCGTTCCCTTACCCCCAGTGCTGCCCTCCACACTTCAGAAGACCGAATCCCCACAAGGCCTTCCCCATGCTCTTCAACTCTTCTTGACAGTACAGCATGTTGGAAAAAGTACAGAGGCGCTCTGAAGCACTTTCTGTATACTCTTGAGGGCAAGGTCCAGTTTTCCCTCATTCCCCTCCGCAGTTAGAGTTCCCCATACAGTTCTCAACGTGCCCCATGCTTACCTTGTTTCTCAAAGTGCTCCACTCTTGGGCCCACACTCGAAAACCACCTACAGTTCATAAAAGTGAAACAAAAGTGTTGCTCTCCCAAAACCTCTAGGCAACTCCGTTCTTTTAAAGAATACTTGCTTCCACATCTAGCTTTCTAGCTGAAAATGTCTTAAGAGCTGGATCTGGTTCATCTGTATAGACTTTAAAAATGCTTACTTTCTGAAATACAATAGGCAATCAAAATGTTTAGATGGACAGACAGATGGATGGATGGATAGATAGATGGACAGGTGAACGGTCTGAATGTAAACACCAGAGCCATTTACAAGGCTCAGAGCTATCTTGAACAAACCTAACCTTAGCTTCTCTTAATGGTGGGACTTCTCATGGGATTCCAGCCAAACTATTTTTGTTGGTGTTACTATCAATATTGCAAAGGTTTTTGAGTGTATCAGTTGCTTTCTCACTGTTGTGACAAGATAACTGGCAACAATAAGCAACTTGAGGGAGGACAAATGGATCCACCATGTTGGGAAACATGGAGATTACAGAGAAGCTATTATAGCCAGAGGTTCTCCTTCCTTTGTAGATGTCCAGGTCATTCCCATCACAAGAGTCCCATCAAACCACTGTCTGTCCTTCTGTATTTTTGTTTGCTCTGTCCTAACAGAGGCCGATTTCCCCTATTGGATATTCTTAGCCTTTCTAAGTTAGGGATTTTTAAATGACTCATTGCTTCTGCCTTGGAGAGCCCAGCTTTGCTGAGATTGCTCTTCACTGTCAATTTGAGTGGGTTTAGAAGGACCCGGAGACACTCCTCTGTCTGTGTATCTGTTGAGGGGCAAGGGGAAGCAAGTATTTCCAGAGGCTTAACTGAGGTGAGAAGACCCACCCAGAATGTGGGCTCTGGGCCAGACTGAAAAAGGAAGAAGCTAGCTTTAGTCTAATCTCTGCTTCCTGACTGAAGATAAACAGCGCCTGCCTGAGTGCCTGCTGCCATGTTTCCCACCATGAGGGATCCATTTGTCCCCCTCAGACCGTGGGCCAAAATAAACCTTGATTTCTCGAGTTGCTTACTGTCATCAGTTATCATGTCACAGCAGTGAGGAAGCAACCGATACACTCACAAACCTTCGAGACATTGATATTAACACCAACGAAAGTAGCTGAAACTTACTGAGAGTGAGTCTGTGACACATACTGTGATAGGGTCTGACCTCCATTGTTTCCTGTAATCCTGTCAAGTAGATGGACTTAGACAAATCAGGTGCGTCAGCTGACAGGGATAGTTAGAGACATTGGGGGATGCAAACTCTGACCTTCTAACATTAGGACTCTACTTGTTTAACCTCATCTCTGTGGTGAGATCAAGTTCTGTCATGTAACTATTTCAAGAGTATTATACTTATTTTTTATTTGCTCATTTTTGATACAGGGTCTCACTACATAGCCCTGACTGGCCTAGAATTCCGTTCATAGACCCAGTGGGCCTTGAACTCACGGAGCTATGCCTGCCTCTGTCCCCCAAGTGCTAGGATAAAAGACATGTATATATCACACTCTTGGTGAGAGTTTTGTTCTTAAGGATTAATTAGTTTCTTCCACTTATTATAGACGTAAAATATTTCAGATACACTGATGCAATCAATTATTAAGTCTATTGATTACTCATTTTATGTCAACGTGACACGAGCTGGAAGCATCTAGAAAGTGGGAATCTCAACTAAGAAACTGCTTCCAGAAGAGCAGGCTGTGGGTAAGTCTGTAGGGCATTTTCTTGATTGGTGATTAATATGGGAGGGCCCAGCTCACTGTGGATGGGGCTCTCCCCCTGGGCTGGTGGTCCTGACTTGTATAAAAAGCAGGAGGAGAACAAACCAGTAAGCGGCACTCCTCTGTGGCTTCTGTATCAGCTCCTGCCCGCATGACCCTGCCCTGACCTCCCTCAGTGATGGGCTGTACTCTGGAAATATAAATGAAATAAATCCTTTCCTCTCCAGGTTGCTTTTGGTCATGGCATTTGATCACAGCAATAGAAACCGTAACTAAGACACTAAGTAAGACATACCTAGGAAGTAATTTTATTCCTAAATTAACCCCATGAAATGGGAGTGACATCTATTATCAAGTGTCTTTGAGATGAGAAACGGAACAGGAAAGCACAGAGAAGCCATGCTAGCCATCATCCTTCAGGAGGGAGGAGTGAAGTCAAAGGGGATCACACACTCTGTAAGGTAACACGTCTCTATTAATTTTTTAAAAAGGAAGGGAAGGAAACTGTAGCCCCTGTTCAGCTGACTCGGGCACTGCCGACGACGGGTGGGACGCTGGTGTTATCTCTCACTGGCTTAAACTGTATAATGTAAGTTGTGCCTACTTTGAATTTGGGGAGGAAATTCCTCTATGAATTCCTGGTAATGTTATTAAATCTCGGGACATTCACTCTCCTATAACCTAATTATTCATGCTATTTTCAACCACAGATTGTGACACCACCAATTCTGTCCAAAGACTAAAATAAAACAATCTTTGGAAAATTCCTGTGGCGTGTACTTCAAAGCGAGAGGGATGTGACCTTCAAAAGTCTCAGTGAAGCTCTTGCTCAAAGAGTCAACATTTTCAGCACCTCACACGCCCGAATGAGCTCCCCAGCCCAGACTGTTTATAACCTCATTTTCTTTGACCCACCCCCAACCTGCTTAGCAAAAGACTTTCCCTGCCAGGACCTGCCACAACTTGTAGAAGAATTCTAACCAATGGGAAATACGACATGATCAGTGGCTATGAATAAGCAAGTCGGGCCAGGTGTTCGAATGTTGCGAATACCATCCATGTCTGTCTATTTATAACACAAAGTCCGGCCAATGGAATGTACAGTCTTATTAGCTGCTTCCCAGAGTCATGTTGTGTTTTAGTTCATATCACAGGCTAATTAGAGGGGCTAAATGGAGTTTTGCTCAAATTTTCAGAGGAAGAAGGAGTTTAAAGTATACTGAACACCGTCTAAAGTCCAGGCGTTGCAGGAAGTGTGACATGGGTTACTTCTCTAATTCTTCCCACAGCATACGAGGGAGGCATCACTGTCTCCATCCCACAGATAAGGAAATGCAACCTCTGCAGGATTAAATATCTGCCTCAGGTTAAGAAGTAAAGCAAGGACAGAAAGCAGTCGGCGTGGACCCAAACCACGTGCTTGTTGTCGGTGTTAGGTCAAACTTACCACACTGCCTGACTCAGGACCAGGAGCCCCCTACGGACAGCTTAAAAGGAAGTGCTTCTGTGGTCATTCTGAGTACTTTACCTGGTTTGAGTGTATCTAGTTGTATGACCTTTACCTCTTTAAATCTCAGGTTATTGTCTTAAAACAAAACAATAACAAAATGAAACAAGACAGAAATCACGGAGATGGGGAGGCAATTCCATTCATACAGCACTAGCATGAAGTCCTGTGTTCACTCCCCAGAACCCACATCTAAAAAAAAAAAAACAGTTAATTGCAGTGACACATGGTTGTAATCCCAGCACTGGGGAGGCAGAAACAGACAGATCCCTGGGGCACACTGGCTAACTGCTGAACTAAGGGCCAATGAGAGACCCTGTCTCAAAACTGAGGCGATACTGAGTCAGCAGAGTGCTTGCCTCCAGGGAGTGAAGACCTGAGCGTGGATTCCCAGAGCTCATGTTTTAAAACAAATCCATGGATAGTAGAATTTTCTCGAAGTCTCAGTGATGTTGAGAGAGACGGGTGGGCCACTGGAAGCTCACTGGCCCTGATCTAATCTTTTCTTAAAAGATGCATTTCTTAGTTTTTTCATGTTACCTGTAGTTACGATGCCCAACTATGCCAGAAGAGGGCATTGGAGACCCTGAGAATGTAGTTACAGACTGTTGTGAGCCACCATGTAGGTGCTGGGTACTGAACCTGGGTCCTCTGTATGAGCAGTAAGCACTCTTAACCACTGAGCCATCTCTCCAGCCCCAGGTCTATTCTTCCTGACTAATCCAAACTGGTGTCAAATGAAAATGCAGAGGGTACCTCAGGATGACACCATGGTTGTCTGCTGACCTCCACATGACTGCACATATACAATCATGTGTACACACACATGAACACACACATGAGCTCATGCGCAAGCACACATACACACACATACAAGCTGAAGGTGGATGAATTGTGCCCAAGGAACAACACCTAAGGCTGGTTGTCCTTTGATCTCCACAACACATTTGCACACACATATACACACATGAAAATGAACACACTTGAACACATGTAAACACAAAGTAGATACCATTAAAATTTTAGCTCATACATTTTAAATATTTTTGACAGTAAAATAATCATAATTATTTTCTTTTCTAAAAGGCTTCTTCATATTTTAAATAAAATAATAGTACTGGCTAACATTACCGAATGCTTGTTCCAGGTCAGGAACAACACCTAGAGCTTGCATTTAATTTACACAGGCCTCTAATGAAATAACTGTAGCTAGCACTTCCAGAGCTCTTACTACATGCCACAGTCTATTTTAAGCACCCTGCTCATCTAAACTGTAACAATACGTACTCACATTGAATAGTGTGTAACTCAAACACCCAATATTAATGCCCCAGCTTTGAAAATAATGAGATAGACATCCAGAGAGGGTAAGTGTGTTATCTGTGGTCACACAGCCAGAAAAAAACAGGGCCTTGCTGAGAACTCAGACCTGGGAATTCAGTCTCAGATTTCACTTTTGTACTTGTGATTGTGATTGTGACCAGGGCCAGCATAGGATCTTTGCATTAAAAGCTCCCAAATGCAGGCCAGGTACAAAGGACTTTCATCCCAACACTTGAGAGTGAAAGGCAGGCAGATCTCTGTGAGTTCAAGGCTAGGCTGGTCTACATAGTGAGTTCCTGATCAATCAGGGCTACACAGCAAGACCTGTATTTTTAACAAGGGAAGACATAATATCCTGTAGCCAAATGCCCCACTATTCTGCTTTCTATTGCTGTGGTAAACAGGATGATCAAAAGCAACCTGAGGAGAGGACTCATGTCCATCTCCACTCTTCCCAGGTCATACGCCCTCGCTGAGGGACGCCTGGCCCAGTGTGGAAGCAGGAAGCACCAAAGCAGAAGAGATGGAAGAGTGCTGTTTAGAGTGGTTCTCTCTCTCTCTCTCTCTCTCTCTCTCTCTCTCTTTCCTTCCTTCCCTTCCTCCCTCCCTCCCTCTGTCTTGCTTATCTTGCTTTCTTATCTAACCAGTACCACCTGTGTAGGACGGCACTGCCCATAGTGTGCTGGGCCCTCCCACATCAATCATCCATCAAGAAAATGACCCATCGACCTGCCTACAGGCCAGTCTGATAGAGGCATTTTCTCACTGAGGATCCCTCTTCCTAGATGACTCCAGCTTGTGTCAAGTTGACCCCTCCCCCCAAAAAAATTACCAGTACAAATGCAAAACTCCAGAGTAAAAGCCCCAGAATGTAACTGAGGGGATGAGGATGTGGCTTGTGGGTTCTAGGGAAGCCCTTCTTGAGAGCATGTGGCTTTGTTGGAGGCTTACAAGATTAGGGGTGGGAGGAAAGCAATGAGGAGGAGGCTTCAGCAAGAGAAAATGGAATGTGTTTGACTAAGAATGAGGAGATAGGAATGACAGAAGGTAGGAATCATGTGGGAAGGTAGAATTAGACATGAGAATCAAGAGAGGTCACAGAAGAGCTTGACAACAGCCTAAGAGCAAGATGTCACTTACAGGAGCCACAGGAAGTTCAGGTCTGGAGGAGGAAGTGACTAAAGGAGATTGTGACGACACTCCATCGCTGACAGTGGGGAGACCAGAGAAACCAGGAGGTGCTATAGGCATCCAGTTTTGACTGAGGTGACAGCTGGCAAGAGAAAGGCTGAGGCAGACAGAATCAGTAGACTTGGTGAGAGACCCATGAAGGAGGAGGCAGGGCCACCCCACCCCAACCTCCTGCCTCTGCTAATGACCAGCTAGCAGGTGTAGAAGCCACAAATGTGTATGTTAGATAAATGAGTAAGTAGCCTGGCTTCAGGCCCAGAGTCTTCATTCTGCACATGAACGAAAACATCCCGGGCTCAGTTGACAGAGCACTTCCCCTGCGTGCACTCAACCTCAACACCCATGTAGAAAACACCATGTAGCACTGGACTGTGTACCCACAGCACTGGCAAGGCAGAGCTGGGAGGATCCCTGGGGCTCACTGGTCAGCCAACCTAGCCAAATTGGTGGGACCTGGGACCCAGTAACAGACTGTCTCAAAAGACAAGGTGGATGGCTCCTGAGGGAAGGGAAAGTTGACCTCTGGCCTACATACACATGTATATACACATGCGCCATATCTCACACACATGCACACACACACACACACACACACACAAGATCTTGGAGTTTATATAAATTAACTGAATCTCGTATGGCCTAAAGAATTAAACTAAGTCTTCAGATCTTGACAACTATCCTAGGCTTTTTCCTGCTCTAACATGCTGTTAATTTGAGAACCCTAATATCAACAAGAGGTGACATCCATAGCAGAGACCAAGGTGTGAAGAGAGATTTCTGGGGTTCTTGTTTAAAATTTAATTTGTGTTTTGCATGGCAAAACTTGCAACTAGGAATCCTCTGAAAGCATTTTCAATTTGAGACTGGAGTAGAAGTGAGAATTAATGACTGAACATAGATATATTTGAGAATCATAAACAAAATTATCACTGGAAGGCATTTGAAACACATTTTTTGTGATTACAATGCATAAAATGTCCCTGGTTTCTCATTACTTTAATGAAGCACTCTCAGGCTGTGAGAGAATTGTTGACAGAGCGCTGCCCTTAGCTAAGTATGGCAGCTCGTGTTGCTGGAATGACCTCACTTGCTCATGTCAATCACTGACCAGCCTGCACACATAGCCATTTGTGGTCTACTACACAGACCGAGGTAGACTGCTCAAAGGCACTGTCAGGCTTCGGGTGTGTCTTTATGGGTCTTTTTATAGTTCGGAAACTTTTGATCTATCTTGTCAACCAATGTCTCCAAAGGCAAAGGAAAATTTTTGAAACTTCTCTGAGGGCCACAATTAAGCCTAGACCATAAAGGGAGCACAAGAAGCCTTGAATATTTCTGCCTCTTAAATTATTTTTTCTTTAGAATTCTTTTTTTTAATATTTATTTTTATTTTAGGTGTATGTGTGTTTTGCCTGCGTGTGTGATGTGCACTGTGTGTCTGCAATACCAGAAGAGGCCAGAAGAGGGCATCAGATCCCCTGAAACTGGGGTTACAGATCCTTGAAAGGGCCCTGTGGGTGCTGGGAATTCAACCTGGATCCTCTGGAAGAGTAAGCCATTCTTAACCACTGAGCCATCTTTCCAGCCCCACTTTAGACTTCTTAAATTCAAATAAACACACCAAAGCCACCATCTGCTGTAGATGAAGCCAGACATTGCTAAATTACTAACATTTATAATAATATCTTTTTTTGGCATGTGATCTAGAAGATTCTCACACAAATCTCAGTTCTAGTTACTGAGCACTGAGTGCTCCATACTATTTTGTGGGATAGGGTAAGGAATCCTAAAGTAAATATATACAATAAAATACTATAGTATAAAAATGCATTTAAATTGTATTTAAATGTATGCATATGTTTGGAAAGAGACTCTAATTCACAGGTCAGAAGAATCAATCTGTTGGAGCCTATAGTGGCTAGTGGGGAGCTACTACATAAAATCTGTGCCCACACAGAATCTGTGTGGCCTCATTTGTGGTTGGGATTTTTGAGGTGCATATTGAGATATGCACATCCTAGACTATCCAGATGGGCTCTCAATGACATGTCCCCTTATAAGAAGCTGAAAGAGGGAAGACACAAAACCAGAGGAAAAATGGAAAAGGGACGAGACAGAAACACAGGGAAGATGTCTGTGCAGACCTGGAGGTGGAGACTGGAGTTATCCATTGCAAGTCGGGGACACCCACAGCCACCAAAAGCTACAAGAGACAATGAAGGAATCCCCACTAGAGCCTTCAGAGCAAGCACCACCCTACTGACACCTTGGTTTTGGGTTTCTGTGAGAACAAGTTTTTATTATTTTTAAGCCCACAGTTTGTGGTGATTTATCACAGCATTCACTGGAGGTGACAGAGAATTCCGTGAGCATCTTTGTCAGCTTATCTGATCGTGGAGACTGAATGCCTGACAGAAGCAGCTTAAGGGAGACAGGCGTGTCTGTGCTCTTGCTTCCTGAATAAGTCACACTGTAGCATGAAAGCACCATGGCCAAGCCACCGTGTGGGGCTGTGGAGGGATCCTGAGATGTGGCTTGCTCACATGACAGTGGATCACAGAGCAAGAAAAGCCATGGTCTACAAAATCCTGCACACAGCGGTCCACTTCCTTCAGCCATTATACCTGCCCCAAAGGTTCCACAGCCTTCGAAAACAACACTGCCAGCTAAACATCAAGTGTTCAAGCATGCGAGCCCGTGAGGGGCATGTCACATTCAAACCATGGAGTTAAAGGGAGACTTCCATCTCACTGGTCAGTTTTGCCTTTGTTGGCACAGCAATCTATTCTTAACTTCCAATAAGTTAGATTTTGATATTCACTTTGTGAGTTTATGGTGCTACGAATTGAAACCAAGACCTTATGTGTGCTAGGCCTTCTGGGATGCGGGAAGGAACGGATTCATGTTGTACATGATCTCCTCCCCCACCGACGCCATCAGTGCATAAGATAAGAACATATCAGTACATAGACAACTTTGACCTGTTTTTAGCTTGGTGCTAAATAAACCTCTCAATGAAGTCTTTAACCTAAAGTTATAAGTACTCTGGTGGCCTCCAGCTTATTCTCTGTATTCTAGTCTATGCCTAAATCCTAGAAATTGCCTTCGTTGCCAAACCTTCTCCCTCCGTGTCTGTCCTCTATGAAGAATGATCTCCAATTCTTATGCAAAGGCAAAGAATTTAGGCTGGAGACAATTTTGAAACCAGATGTACAGGTATAAAAATACCATAATGACTGAAATTTTTCCTGCCATTGTAGCCAACCCTACCTCATAACTTATAAACTTCCTAGTATCATTGCTTGGCTAAGGGGGATCCCTCCCCTCATCTAAAGCTAGAATCCCTCCCAGTACCAGAGACTCCCTTTCTTTACTCTTCCTCTCTCCCCACATTCCTCAAAGAGGGTCCAACTGACTCACAGGTTACCATCACTTCAACCTTCAACTTCTCATAACCCAGCTTCTTGGAAGCGATGGATGGCTATCTTGCGGTTTCTTACCTTGTATTTACTGTCTAATTCCCTAATAAGGTCACTTAAATGCAATATGAATGCCTCTCCGCCTACCCAGCGTCTCAGTGGCTTTCCATGCTATTGAAGTTTTCTTGTCATACCCTTCCCCTCTCTTCCCAGGTACTGTGGACTGAATGCTCCTCTCAAACACACACATGTTGAACTCCTGACCCCCAAGCTGATAGTGTTAGCAGGAGGGACCTTTCGGGGATGGCTATGTCATGAGGGTGCTGCTGCCAATAGGAAATAAGAAATGGACAGTGCTCTCCTTTTGCCCTGTTCCCTACTGGTGCAGACACAACAGCTGCCATCTCAAAGCAAGATGACAGAGAGTCCTCACCTAAGGACTTCGTCTTAGATCGCTCAACTTCCAGAAACAGAAGAAAGTCTTGTTTTTGCTCTGAGTCTGGGATGATTTATTATAGGAACCCAAGCAAAGACACTGGGCCCCATGAGTGTCTTGTCTCCTAAAACTTCCTGTGCCATTTCTTCCCATCCTATGCAGTTACAGTTTGGCCCTTGTTCTCATCCTTTACTCTCACCTGTACAAACTGCTTCAAAGTTACTTCCAGCCTAAATTCTTTGCCTGGGATGAATGCCCTTCTTCATGCAGGCACATCAGCCTCAACACTAAACTGAACCTCTTGTGTTCCGCATACATTCAGAAGTTCCATCTCAGATAGTAGGGTTCCTGATCACCCTTTCCTCCTCCTTCCTGTGATTGTTCTTCCTAAGCTCTTCTCGTGCCAGCTGCTCCCTCAGGCTCTCATGATTCCCGAGACCACAGGCTCTTACATATTTCCCTACTACCTTTACCTTTCGTCTTTCCACATCCAACCTCCTTATACCAAACAGAGGGGCCTTCCTAAAATAAGCACCATTCCTTTTCTTAAATGGATGAGTGGCTCCCTGTGAACTAACACCCACTTAGTGTGACCTGTAAAGCGATTTGACAGCTGGCTTCTGTGTACTGTTCCACCCTAGTTGGCTCCTCTCTCTCTCTCTCTTCTCCATGATAGCCGATGCCCCTATTATCATGCTAAACAGCTTTCAGCCTGGCAAGAAATGTATCTGCTTTCCCTCTCTGACCTCTTGGTGATATCATTAGGATTGAACTCTCTGCCAAAAGGAGCCCTTCCCATTCTTCAGCTACCTGGTCAACTCATCTTTCATGAGTTCACACCATCCCTTTATCTGAAGAGTTTCACCCCAGTCCCAATCTTGGGCCACACCTACCCTTACTAGGCATCCAGGCATTCTTCCTCTCCATTCCCTACAGCATGCTTCTTTGTAACTGCTACCACCTATGAGTCTCCAAAGTTGCCAAGCTGCATGCTCATAAAGTAAGCCCTTTGTTTATCCTCATGACTTCAGGGTCAGTCTAGCACTGTAGAAATGCAAACCATTTTAAACAGAAATCTCCTAACACCTGCTCATCAAAGGATCAGGTCTAGCAGTTCCTAGGGAAAGGGGACATTGTCTACCCATATTCACTATACCAAGAGGGACATATTCTTTCCCAATCAAAGAATCTCACAGATGGGACAGTAACTAGTGGGTGGGTACGCATGGGAGGTAAGGAGTGGAATGTGTGAACACTTGGACACAGGGAGAAAACTGATCTAATGGGACAGAAGAACAAGGGGATAAAAACAAGTAGTACAGATGCGTTCAGACCACAGGGTTATATAGGAATATAAATAAGACTGTGGATTGTTTCCTACAGCTGCTATAACAAATAAAAATGTTCCATATTGGAAATCCACAAAATATCTATTATTTGACAGTTAAGGAAGCCAGAAGTCAGATACTGTGCTCCATGGACTATGGCAAGTCTGTCTCTCTGAAGACTCCGGGGAATTTAAAATCTAGTCTTCTTCAGCTTCTTAGGGCTGTTCTCTTGTGACTCATAACCCTCTTTCAACTACCAACCTACCAATGGCCAGCCAAGTCTTTTCTAAATCACTCTATCCTGATAATTCCTTCCACCCCTCCCTTTAAGGATCTCACATTTATACTGTGTTTACTCAGATAACCCTGGACCATCTGCCCAATTCAAAGTCAACTGTCAACAGCATAGATCCACCTCAACCATACTTCTTCTTCATCACGTGACCTAACATTTTCACAGGCTCTGAAGATCAGTGCATGGCATCTTTGGGGAGCCATTCCTCTACCCACCACCCTCAGCAGCTAATGGGAGGCCTCTGTCCACCTCTCCACCCCTGACTGCCTGGCTGAGAGCATAGAACCCCAATTGCCTGAATGAGGGTACAGAGGCCCCAACTGTCTGGGTGTTGGGAGCACAAAGGTCTGCGTGTTCAGAGATAAGCACTAAGGAAACCAGGAATGTCAAACATGCAGGGTCAGCTATCAACAGAAGAAATGTATAACCTGTTTTTCCCCAGAAGGCTAGGGCTAAACGATGTTGATAGCCTAGTGACCTGTGCTATCTGCAGGGCCAGACCACACCTGACTCCCCCACACTCTTATTATCCCAGACCTCCTCTCTAGACCTTTATCCTGAGCACTGTTTCTCCATCAATAGAACTCATTCTTCTGGGAGATGTCACATGTACTTTATAGCTTGGTGATCTCTGTGCTGTCTGTATGACAGAGATCACACAAGATCTTCCCCTAAGGCCTTAAGCTCTAGAGCTCATCTTTATGGAAGAAGTCAATTGTACTTTGGAAAAGAGTCTCTATGTTGTCATGCTTGAAGCTTGATTGTGCATAGGAGATTGAGTTAATTGTTACCAAGAAACTTTTTTTTCCAAATTGTACCGTACTTAAATATGCCTAATGACAGGTGTGGTGGTACATGCCTTTAATCTCAGTATTTGGGAGACAGAGGCAGGCAAATCTGTTAGTTTAAGACCACCCTGGTTTGCATAGTGAGTTTCAAGACAATCAGAGCTACATAGTGACACCCTGTCTTGAAAACAAACAAACAAACAAAATGTCTAAAATAAACTACCCTGTGCCAGACTGTCATAGTTAGGGTTTTGTTGCTGTGAAGAGACACCATGACCGTGACAACTCTTATAAAGGAAAGCATCTAATTGGAGCTGCCTTCCAGTTCAGAGGTTCAGTCCATTATCATCAGGGCAGGAAGAATGGTGGCACAAAGGGAGATGTTTTTCCCCAGAAGGCTAGCATGGTGGCACAGTGCTGGATAAGGAGCTGAGAGTTCTACATCCAGAACCAAAGGCAGCAGGAAGAGAGAGAGGCTGGGCCTGGCTTGAGATCCTGAAACCCCAAAGCCCCTCCAGTGACATCTGTCCTCCAACAAGACCACACCTCCCGATAGTGCCACTCCCAAGGTGCCTATGCGGCCATGTTCATCCAAACCAGGACACAGACTCTAGAAGTTTGAATCACCCCCACTATGGAGTCACATTGAGCTGGATTTTCTTCTTGCCTCATTTACACCATTCCTCTGGCAGCTCTATTGCTTGCAGGGACCCTCTATACCTGGATGAGAGCAGAGTTCAGCTGACAGATCTACCTGAAGACACTTTCATAAAACCTTGTATGATTTAGCCACAAGGAAGACATTTTTTATTTGCCTTTATGCACAAAGAATTGTCTTGTAGGCCCAGTGCTTTTCTCCTGGCTATAGGTAGATAAATAATTTTAATAGTGGATATATACTGGCCTCACACCTATCCCTGAATCTTCTAAGAAGAAATGAGGTTTTAAGAATCAGACCTGTTGTCCAGCTATAGAGGGCCAACGCACATAAGTATTTTGCATGATCTTACATCGCTTACGAGGCTCTGTGTTCCTAATTAGCTGGTGGGTCTTGTGATTCCCACGACACTGACAGGGTTGTGTGACTCCTTCACTTTTCCACAGCGCTAATTAGTGACAACAGTATAGCTCTCTTGAATGTGTCTCCACATTTCTGCCAGCTCAAACCGCTCCACATGCATTGTCCTTTTCAAGCCGTCCACGGTGGCACATGCCTGTGGGTCCCACACTTGGGAGGTGGAGGCAGGAGGATCAGAAGTTTAAGGTTAGTCTCCAGCTAGATAAGATTGTGTATCAATAAAATGCTTTATCGTTTCATTCCAAGAATACTGCTGTGGATTAGCAACTACAATGTTATAATGACGCCAATATGATAAATGATTTTCTAGCATCATTCAAAGAAATCATCATTTGTTTGCACATATGTAAATTGTAAGTGTAAAAACACATGAAGGCTTCTGAAGCTAATTGTACCTTCAGTACAGGTGACCACGTCTGCATTCAGTTGCTGTTTCAGCAAGTATCTTGTAAAAATCTCCCAGCTGTCGTATTCCAGGCAGAAAGAGTCAACAACAAGAAGACAAAGCCATTCCCCGAGGAAATGAGTATTAGTACTAGACAGTTACACTTTTATTTGTTTGTTTGTTTGTTTGTTTGTTTGAAGACAGTGTTTCTCCACAGAGCCCTGGCTGTTCCTGGAACTTATTACATAGAACAGGCTGGCCTTGAATTCATTAGAGCTCCACCTGCCTTTGCCTCCAGAGTGCTGGGATTAAAGGTATGCACCTTAACACAGGGCTAAGCCTTACTTTCTTTTTTATTTTATTTTATTTTATTTTATTTTATTTTAATGTATTCATTTACTTTACATCCCTCCAACCCATTCCCCCCTCCCCTTCTCTGAGAAGCAGAAGATCCCTCCTGAGCACCAACCCACCTTGGCACTTCGAGTCACTGTAGGACTAGGCACATCCTCTCCCTCTGAGGCCAGACAAGGCAGCCCAGTTAAGGGAACAGGATTCACAGGCAGACAACAGAGTCAGGGACTCCAGCTGTTAGAGGAGGACCTGCATGAAGACCAAGCTGCACATCTGCTGCATGTGTGTGGGGCTGGGTAGAGAGCTCTAGGTTCAGCTCATGTATAAGCCTTACAGTTTTAACAACAACAAATCACCTTTCAATTAGTACTCTGAAAAAGTAAAACCAGAACAATCAAGAAAACAGTTGGCGGTTGGGGGTGCAGAAAAATCTTATTTTTGTTGGAATAGACTGAGGAGGTCTGAGCAGATATTTGAATAAAAAGTAAATAAGACATGTGGGGCTGGAGAGATGGCTCAGTGGTTAAGAGCACAGACTACCTCTTCCGAGAACCCAAGTTCAGTTCCCTATACCCTGTCAAGAGGCTCACAACAGCCTATAACTCCAGCTGCCAGGAACCTGATGCCCTCTTCTGGCCTCTGTGGGCACCTACACTCATTTGTATGCATGCATATCTAATTTAAAACAAAGGTTACTTTTTAAAGCATTTGCAGAAAATGGGGGGAAAGTGAATAATCCAATTTATCTGTATTGAATAACTATTAACAGTAGACTTGTAAGGTCATTGGTAGAATGACTGGGAGAATAAGAGTCAGCATCCTGCTTGAGGCAAGGCAAAGCACAGTGTCCATGGGGAAAGCGGGGTAAAGGGCACTGTCGAGAGCAGGGACTCTTATAAGGGGTTAGAATCCTCCGTGGGGAGAGGAGCGATAGGTCCTGCTCCACTCAGGGATCGTATACTGGATTTGACTGTGAGATCATCAGCTTCTCGAGAGGGAAGAGAGAGTACACCAAGAGACAGAGGTTTTGTGATTCAGTTACTTTTTAATGATGCACAGCAAGCAATCACAAACACAAATGCCAAGGCTATTGCTACAACAAGGTATTGCCACATTTCCTATGCATTGCCTCTAACAATATATACAATAAACACAAATAATAAATCGCTAATTACCAAAGAATAAGCATAACAATAAACACATCATTCATTCATGGATTATACAACCTGAGTCCTTAATGTTGGTTTTGGGTTACAGGTCCAAAGTCTGGGAAGGTGGGGTCAGGCTGTGGCTTCCAGATAGTTGGATTGCTAATTTGACCTCGCAGGGTGCTTGACCAAGAAGAAGCTGGAGGCATTGGCCTCTCGGTTAACTCTTTGATGACCTGGTGCTGAGGAGGCTTTGTCCGGAGGATCACATTAGCCAGTCATGGCTACAAGTGTGATGAAGTGCTCCGAATGGGCTCCTCTTTTATGTTGGATTTGGTGTTACTCCTACCGTGCACGGCAGATAACCACTCGTGTCTGGTTATCGAAGCACAGCTTCATTTCCAGACTTGCCTTTACAAGTACCAGACTAGTCTCTACAAGTACCAGACATGTCTTTACAAGTTTCCTATTACAAAATGGAGTTGGTCCTGTTTAAGGGCCTGCTCCTTACAGGCACACAGAAACTGTTCACTAGGTTTACAACTCTCCTGTATGTCTAAACACTTCCCTAGCTACCACCATTACTAACAAGCCTCCTGCCTCAGGGTTCCGGGAAACCATCAGAAGCCATTAGACTGGTCAGGCCCTGTTGATTTAATCTAATCAAAGGTGACCTTCAGAAGTGGGGATTCCTTTCTGGGGAGCCTAATTCTTGTGCATAAACATCCCCAGTGCTAGAAAATCTGTTTCTATGACTCTAAAGTCTTTATGCTCTGAGATAAAATAAATCCTCTTTTGTTTAGAGAAAATTAACTGCTATAAAGCAAGACTGTGTCATGTGTTTAGAGACCCCACGGACTTCTTCTTTCCCGAAGCTTTAAGGTTGGGTCTTCCTTTTCTTGAAGCTTTTCCCTCTGAAGATTTGAGTCATTCAAAAGATTCTGAATTCTGCTCTTCTTGACCTTAATAAACTATGATGTCCACAGCTCAGCACCATATGTTAAATAAGGGAGTAAGGAGAAGTGAAATTTAAAGCTGGGCATGATGGTACATGCCTTTAATCCAACCACTTACGTCTCAGAAGCAGGTGGATAGATCTCTGTGGGTTCAAAATCAGTATGGTCTTCACAGAGAGTTCCAGGTCAGCAAGGGCTACATAGGGAGATCCTGTTTAGATAGATAGATAGATAGATAGATAGATAGATAGATAGATAGATAGATAGA
>NW_021604564.1:24843175-24867432 GCF_004785775.1 Grammomys surdaster | reverse complement strand
AGATAGATAGATAGATAGATAGATAGATAGATAGATAGATAGATAGAAGGATGCTGAGAGAACAGGGTGTATTATCACTCAGACTGGATGAACAACTCTTCACTGGACACCTTGACAACCTGCATCACATAACCTGTTTCATTTCCTTACACATCTCTTCTTCTCTGTCATGCCAGCCATGAAGCCAGGGACCTAATCATTTACTCTTAACCAAGGGACAGCTAAACAAAGAACGTCAAGTCTTTTCAATGGGTCACCGGGTACCTAAAATGTTCTCCTGGCAGGAGAACGATTTCTTGAGTTACATAGAGAAGAAATTGATTCTGATGTCACTTTTCTGATATATTCAACAATAAGCATCTGTGGCTCTGTCTGTTGGGCCTCTCATTACACCAGAAAGGTGAAAATATTGTGTTTACCAACTTTACAGGATGCTGCAAGAGCTGATTGAAATCTCTGTGGTGCCATCTGATGAAAGTCTCAGGCCATGCCTCTCAAGTCACCACAAGATATGAAATGTCAGAGCCCCTCAAGGGCACTCCCTCGAAATCCAGTCTCCTGATTGTAGGTGACTTGCTGTGGCCTGTAACCAGTATGTCACCCAACTGTACTTTCAGACATGCATACTGAGCGCCAGTAAGGCTATCACCCAAAGCTGAGAAGTAGTTTTTCTAATGCTGCAGGCTCATGTACAGGGTACCAAAATAGCACAAGAAATACTATACCCATATTGCTTTCTCCTAGACATCTGACACTTGTAAAGCTCATGCCAAATTTCTTGTCACATATGTGTCTGGAAGCCTCCGTGCTGAGAGGCATTTCTTATCTCCTGACATTTCAGAGCTGCACAGAGCTAGACAAGCAGAGACTCCTTCGAAAAGGCAGGAGACAAAGGCAGGCATTCTTTGAAGGTGACCTCTGCAGCCCTCACTAGGGGAGAACGTCCTGGCACATCTGTAATCCCTGAGATATTCTAAATGTGGGGTTTGCAGCTTTCAGCTGGTAGCAGCTGTGCTGCCCCTCACTCTCCAAGGTCACCTAGAAAGAGCATGCACAGCAGCCAGACGTAGAAATGCTACTGCAGGCAGACTAACCACAAGATCCAACATTCTCAGGGGCTCGGCTCAATGCTCTATCCCTGGTGACATGGGCAACCCTGGTAACGTGGACAACACATACCACACACACACAAACATGAACATTGAAGAACTATTGGCTGGTGCTATTGATGGTTGGAACTCATTCTTTGGGATCAAGAAACAACAGTAGAAAACTCCCAAGTGACTCCCTTCCCTTCTGACCTTGCCGTGTCACCTAACAAGGCGCTGCGGGCATGGTACTTCCAGTGTGACTCTTCTACAGATATGTGTGTCAGAATCACTCTGCTTATTTACTTATCTGTTTATTTCATTAGAGTCTCATACAGCACAAGCTGGTCTCGGACTCACTTTGTAGACGATGATGATCTTGACTTCTGGATCTTTCTGCTTCAGCCTCAGGATTCTGGGAGCTACTGGCATGTGCTACTATGCTGGTTTATTCAGCACTGAAGATCAGTGCTTCACGCTTACTAGGCAAGAAGGCTCTCTACCAGCAGAACCATACCCCAAGTCCTGACTGCAAATGTGGATTCCCTGGTCCTATTTCAGACTATTCCACTAAGTCCTCAGGAGAATGAGATCCAAGATTTCTTTTTAACTTTTTATCTGAGAGATACATTTTATACGCATTAAGGTTCTAATAAATTTAACAGAATCCTCATGTTAATTAAAATACACAAACTCCCAGCTGTGAAGAGGCTCTCTGGTCATGAGCCTCTGTCAGAAGACAATGAATCAGCCACTCTAAGCTTAACCCAACACAAGCAAAGCACCTTGTGCTCAGGAGGAAGGAATGCACTTCCTGACTGTATTCCCCCTTCCCCTTTCAGCCTCCCTTGCTCAAGCCCAGCTTATAGAATAATACACACAGCCACATGATGGTCTAGCACCAGCCACCTTGCATTCTTTAACATTCTATAATCGATTTGATTGCTGCTGTAATAAGTTACCACAAAGTTAGTGCAATTCAAGGCTAGAAGCACAGTCAAGACGGTAATGAACTAAAATTGAGGTCTCGGGGTCTCAGGACACCCCCTGGTCCCTCCAGAGGCTGTGTGTAGGAGAAGACTGGCTTCTTGTCTCCTCTTGAGTCTAGCAACCACCCACTCTCTCTGGCTCATGGCCCCTTCATCTTCAGATACCACCCTGCTCCTCTGTGACTGTTAACCATTCTCTCTGGCGCTCTCCTTCTCTCTTTAGTTATCAAGAACCTTTGTGGTTATTTGGAGACTTCTAGCTGAATATTAATCTATTGGTTCAGTGCACACATGCATATGTGCGTGTATACAAGTATGTGAGTGTGTGCATGTGTGTTTGCACAAGCAAGTGCAGAAAAAAAGCACATATATATACTATAATGTATTTGTGGAGGTCAGAGGACACCTTGAGGGAGCCGGTTCTCCTCTTCTATCATGTTGGTTCTAGGGATCCAGATCAGGTTGGCAAGCTTGGCAGTCAGCATCTTTATCTTCTGAACCATCTCACCAGCTCTTCAGTTCAAGATTCTTAGTACGTGATTGCATATTTGACAACATCCAAAAAGTCCTTTTGCCATGTTAACAGAATGTTTTCATAGGTTCCAGGGATGAAGATGTGGACACCTTGGGCAGGGTGCACTGCCACCTACCACACTTTGAACGTGTAACATAAAGGTTGTCTTCAGTTGAGTTCCATCAAAAATAGATGCTGAGCCTGAGATCTGAGGAAAGGTCTCAGAAATTCCAGCACAGCATGGGGGGTGTAGGCAGGGAAAATTTGGTCAGTAAAAAGAGGGAGGGGGAGGGAAAGGGGAAGGTCCATATAAGGAGACCACTAACAACAGCTGGGTTGAATTCTCTGTGTTCGATGCTAAACACTGCTTACAACCTTCCCATGGTGGGCCAAGGAACTGGGGTGGTTACTCACCATCCCTGTCATCTATTAATAAGGAGTTTATCAACTCCCATCTCACTATCTGCAGCTGGGCTCCATAGCTACAGAGTATCCTTGGTAGAGATGCACAGAGCCACAGGCTGGTTGCATCCCAAGTGCTTCTGTGATCTAGAAGACGGGTCAGAACATCAGCAATGTCCAACACAAGGGGGTTAGATTCTGAGGACTGTACGGCAACGTGCACTCAAGGTTTGAATGTCCCTGTCCTTCGATCTAGGGAAAACTCATGGCATCATGTTCACATAAGCGATGGCTGTATAAAACATTTTAAATAGTAGAAGCATTTAAATGTCTACCAACAGGGGACTAGCTAAACATATGATGGTGATATAGTGAAATATTCTACTATAATTAAATATAATGAAATCAGTCTATATTTACTAATAAGGAAACCAGTTTCTATCATAAAGCTTTGTTGGTGATGGGAGACAGGTTACAAATAGTAGGTATATTATCCAGTTATATAAAATTTGTATTATAATATATGGTGTGTATATATAGCAAGATGTCTTTAAAACTGTCGGTCAAAATGTCAGCAAAAGTCATTTCTAAGAAGCAGAACCTATCTCCCTTTGGATTATCTTCTTCATATTTCTCCATATTACAAAAATTATAATGTACAACATATTATTTATTAATAAACTATTGTAAAGATACTTTTGACTTTGAAATTTTCATTGGTCCTAGCACTTACATTTTTGTATAGTTCTAATGAGGTAATGTCAGATTTGTGTATCTGGGCTTTCATTTTAAACTACATGGGACTAAGGATCAACCATTACACAGAATATTAAGTCATATTTTGAATATACCAGAAGTTTAATAAATATTTATTTCTTAATTGATTTTCATCAGAATAAGATTGAGTAAAACAACACAGCGCACTGAAGAACTGGGTCAAAGAGAGCTTCTTATATCATGTGGCAGTGACCTCCCAGGAGCTCTGAGGTCTGGTGTGGCTTATCAGACAACAGCCTGCTGCTGCAGGCTGGGACAGGCCCGCCAATGCAGGCACACCCACACTACCCCAGAGATGCCATTGAGAGCTGCATTTGCCTTAAATAGGACTGAAAAAGAAGGCAAGTGAAAACTGTTTCACAGCTCAAATGAGATGTGTGGAATCTGTGTCAATCTGCTCAAAATTAATTCCAGTTTGTCCCCTGAGACACTGGGCCTTCCTCAGAAGCAACATGCACTCCCAGAGCTGACAGAGCTGTAGAGAACAAGGCAAGATGAGAGTAAGTCCTGGGGCAGAAAGGGAAGACTCCTATGTACAAGCCCACAGGCTTTCCTCAACCCACAGTTGCATACCCTGCTTACGTCAAAAGGAGAAATCTCTCTCCTGTCTGGGTAAGAATTCCTTTGATGTTCTGAATTCAAATAACATGCAAATAAAGGGAAAACCGAGAAGTGGACAATTCTCAATTGATTTCTGTATTAAAGATCTGAGAGAGAGCTAGAGGAGAAAGGAAAGCCCAAGACCAGAAATCAGGTGAGACATATGTATATGTAGAATATGTATGTGTAGCATAAGGAGGTGGCATCTGCAGGTTATGAGGTCTAGAGTCCTCCTGATGTTTGTGTGGAAGAGGATAAAAATGATAATAAGGGAGGAAGAATCTAAGATGCCTTTTTCTATATGAAAACTTCAGCGTCCATCCTAATAGCTATTGAATTAGTTTAAATGGCTAACTTGCACATTATCTGAATTATGTGCCAATAAAGCTAGTTTTTTAAAAAAAGAGTATCCCCCTCCCCAAATAACATACATATGTACTTCTCTTCGAAGTTTGTTGAGAAGGTAAAAATAGCTCAAGAACCCTAAATGCCTTTAAGGCACCAACCATGCTTTTGAATTCATTCTTGCACAAGATTGAGCCATGTAAGCCTTCTGTTATGTTTTGGGAACAAAAAGTTAGGGAAATGACCCTTAAAAGTGTGTGTGTGTGTGTGTGTGTGTGTGTGTGTGTGTGTGTGTGTGTGTGTTAACAAATACTATTTGGTAAAGTGCCTGCTAGTCCAAAGTACTCCTTTCAAAGTTGGGAAATTGGACTTTCTTCAGAGCTCCCATTGTTACCAAGCAGCAAGAAGCTGGGAACAGTGGAAGCTTGATCTGGGGTCTTGGAAATTCTCTTCCCCACCCACACCCAACACTTCCTGTGATTGTTTATAGAGAGCAGCAATTTGAGGGTAAGCATGTTTAGAACACAGTCTTTAAGCCTATGGCTCCATCCAGCTTTTCTGGTCTTTGGAGCAAATCACGCTGGCATGAATCCAATCAATTGCACACCACCACCCAGTTAACAGCCTCAGCCATGTAGTGCCAGCCACCCCAGCCTAACCAGGATACTAATCAGTGTCCACAGCTGCAATTCTGCGCTTACTTCCTTTGACAGGACAGCAGTGGAATAATAACTATCATTTCCTGAGCATCAACCTGGGCAGGGTTGTCAGAGGCCAAGGCAGTGAAATGTAGAGAGTTCAGATCTTAACAAGGAGTTTTTAAATCACTAGATGTCACCGATGTAAATAACACCCATCTGTGACTCACATCAGAAATTTACGAAGTTAATTATGGGATATAATTTCTGATTCTCTCCCAGGATGGTTCTGGCACTGCTATGTGCTAGGCGATGGTCTAGACATTTTATATATGGCAACTCTTAATTTTCACAATATTCTATTACGCGGGTAATAAGCACCCCATTTTGCAAATTTAAAGAAACTGTAAACATGTAGGGAAAAGACACCGTCTGATGTTAAACAGCTTCTGAGAGCTCAAGAACATTTGACTTGCAGCCACCCCAGAGTTCCTCAGGAGCCCCAAAACCCTTGCTGCAGCTTCCACCATTTCTTCTGTATCCTTATTTTCTGTGACACCTTAGGAGTCATTTCTAAGGCTGAAATCACCCCTGTGTGTTGGCCAGAGAGGACAATGCTATGCCACAGAATAAGCTGGATCTCAGTAGGCCAATATAATAGAGATCTCTTCCTCACACAAAGTCAACTATGGATGTTGGGAGCTATGAGCTCCCATCAAGGGCCCTCTTAAGAATCCCCTTCCCAGCTTCATGCCTTTTTTTTTTATGAGACAGAGTCCTTCTATGCAGTTATGGCTATCCTGAAACTCACTACGTAGACTAGCCTAGCCTAGAACTCAAAAAAGATCCTCCTGTGTCTACCTCCCGAGTGCTGGGATTAAAAATGTATCTGACCACATATGGTATGTTCTCTCAATCTCTCTCTCTCTCTCTCTCTCTCTCTCTCTCTCTCTTTCCCAATTAGTATAATCAGTGTACTGGCAAGCACATTGGTGTGATGACATCTGCCAGGGAATAGGTCACACCCTTAAAGAAAACTCTTTCCGACTACCAACCATCAAATGTAAATAACTCCTCAGTGGTGGTGGTGGGAGCTTGTGAGACCATACCCCTCCACTCTGTTATGTTGACCATCGTGAGTCTGCGCAGGTCCTGTAGTAGCAGCCACAGCTGCTGTGAGTTCACTAGTGCAGGGGTCATGTGTCCAGAGGACAGCATTTCACAGCACTCCTCTTCATACTTCAACTCCTACATCCTTTCAACTCTTCCATAATGTTCCGAGCCTTGGGAGAGGGGGCTTCAAATAGATGTCTCATTGAGAACTGAGCACTCTCAGTGTAGCAAGGCCCCAGACCTTAATAGACACTTAGACCTTAGCACAGCTGACTCCATGTTGCTTTCCTCTGCTGTGCCATCACTGAGTGGATGCTTCCTTCTCTTGTTCCTCCCATCTGCCTCTCATATTTGTACATGCATGTACAGCTCATTTTTGTTTACATTCCTCTCTTCCCATCTAATCAATACCCTCCCTCCTCGCCTTATCTCGGCACCTGGCATTAACGCACTGCATGGTTATGGTCAGTATAGAACTCCAGTTCCTTTAATGAAAACCATTAGAGATTCCTCTGAATTACCTGGGCTTTTGAAGTATTTTAGTTCACTTCAATAGATAGCCCTGTTTCTTTTCTGCATAATTTGAGTTGATATTGTCCACTCTCTGAAAGCCCAGTCTGATTGTGCAATGCTGCTTTTTAAAACCTTATGCTTACCTTTTTTTAAATAAAGATATTGTAGGTTTTCTTTGTCAATTATTCCCTATGAATTTCTTATATTCTTTCTTTTTAATTTTTTTTAATTTTGAAACAAGGTCTCGTGCATCCCAGGCTGGTCTCAAACTTGGTATGTAGCTAAGGATGACTCTTGAACTTCTGATCCTCCTGCCTCCAACCACAAGTTATTGGATTACTGCCACCAAGTCCAGTTTTATGTGGTTCTGGGAATGAAACCCAGAGCTTCATGCAAACTAGGCAAAGCACCCCAACAACTAAGCTAAACTATAGCACTGTTCAATTTCCTTACATAACTAATGTAATAACTGTGGTTCCTTCCCTAGTTATGTGAATTGTTAACACTTTGAAGACTGTCCATTATCCTCAGACATGCTTTGTAGTATTGATGAATACTTCCTTCAGAACAAAGCTATATTTTCTTCCAAACCATAGCGTGTCCATGAGTATTATCACTGTTCCCACATATTAGTTTCTATCTGGAAGTTCCTTTGGGCAACTGTAACACTAATGGATTGTTATTTTCTTTTATGTAGCCTGCCTGGCTGGGAACTCTCCATATAGACAAGACTTGCCTCAAACTCACAGAGATCTACCTGCCTCTGCCTTTGGAGTGCTAGGATTATTTTTATTTCACTTTATTATCTTTATTTATCACTGAATCTTTGTAATTAACCTGAGGCTTCCTGTGAATTCTGAAAACAGACTGTAACAGTTGAAAACGTGGACAGCTTTAATCACCCACTAGGCAAACTTCTTTTTAAAGGAAAGAATAATACTCTGCTTTAAATATTTATTCTGGAGTTTAGATCAGGGTCTTAAGCCTAGGCAAAACAATATGTTTCAACGCTGCTGCCTTTGGGCCTTTCTTCATTTAAGTGTCTTATGCTGCAAACTTGTCTCTTGGGGAAGAAACTGTTATAACAAAGGTGACAGTGAAAGTCTCAGACCTGCCACAATACTGTGAGCTAAAATCCTTTTCCAACAGAAGAAGTGGCTGCTTCCTTTGAGCAACAGAGACTTTCCTACAAATGATTCTTTCTGATATCAAAACAGAAAGAATGATCATTCACCTTATATTTGCTGGCATAGAGTTACTTGAATATTGAAGAACAGATAGAAAGAAAAATAACTTCAAGAACAGTCTTCACTGCAGCTATAAACCTGTAAATATCACCCCCAGAAGATGAAAACTGTCCATTGTGATCAGCAGCAGTGAGCTGGCTGACTCGCCCATAGACACTCAGTGATACCATAGTAGACAACCACTTAACTAACCAGAAATCACACACAGCACTGAGATAAAAAGTGGGTCAAAAGTCCAAACTATCCCACAAAATATGTAACCAAAACATAAGTGGTATGAAAAACAACAATATAGTGTTATAAATATGCCCAATGAAGAGGTAAGAATTTACACTAAAAATTAAAATCATTGAGTCTATATCAAGAATCTAGATTGAAAAATAAAGGGTTGACCAGATGGCCAGGTGGGTAGGAGTGCTTGGCCACAAGCCTAGTGCCTGAATTTGATTCCTGTATCACAGTCAGTGTTCTATGCAACGAAGTCACCATGGCCACTCCAACTCTTAGAAAGGAAAGCATTTAATTGAGGCTGGCTTGCAGTTTGAGAGGTTTAGTCCTTTATCATCATGACGAGAAACATGGTGGTATGCAGGCAGACATGGTGTTGGAGAAGTAGCTGAGAGTTGTACAACCAGATCCACAGTCAGCAGGAAGAGAATAAGATACTGGGCTTGGAATGGGCTCTTTGAAACCTCAAAGCCAGTGACATGCTTCCTCCAATAAGGCCATAACCCCTAATTCTTTTAAATAGTGCCACTTCCACTATTCAGTATCCAAACCTATGAGTCTATTGGGGCCATTCTCATTCAAGCACCACAAAGAGAAAGGAGAAAATAAAGTCCACACAGTTATCCTCTTGCTTCCACATACACATCACACATACATCTCTTTCTCTCTCTCTCTCTCTCTCTCTCTCTCCTTCTCTCTCCCTCTCTCTCTCTCTCTCTCTCTCACACACACACATACACACACACACACACACTAATAATAGTAGTAATAGTAATAAAAGAATTTTAATAAACAACTAAAAATAAAAAGATATTAAGGAAAGAAAGGGGACTATTTGTAAGGTAGAAGAGGATGGAGGGAGAGAGGAATGGTGAAGAACAGCAGGAGCAGTGAATAGTTCCAAGCATGGATAAAAATGTCACAGTGAAACCCATTAGGTCTGACCAGTACTAAATGCCAGTTAAAAGAAAGAATGGGGCCGAGAGGGATGGCTCGTCAGCTAAGAGTGCATTGAGGACCGGGGTTCAGTTCTCAGCACCTACACCAGGTGGCTCAATCTCTTCAAACTCTAGTTCTGGTGGCTCTGACACTCTTCTGGCCTTGAGACACCTACATGTGCATGGTGCCTATACAGAGATGTAAGTCCACACAGAGGCTCATAAATAAAAATAAGTCTTTGAAGAAAGTGAGGGAATAAAGAAGCAGACAGGTTAGAAAACAGATTTTGGAGTTACACACAGTTGTGAGCTGCCATGTGGGTGGTAGGAATTGAACCCTGGGTCCTCTAGAAGAGCAATCAGTCCTCTTAACCACTGAGCCATCTGCAGCCCCCTAGAAGACATTTTTAAGAAAGAAAATGAGAGTTGACTGAGAGATAGAGTATTTGGAAATGTCTTATGTTGTGGATAGAAATGTGAACTAGAGAATTACTTCACTGGTTCATTATTCAATAAAGCCTAACAGAAAATTACCTTGGGATCCAGTAGTTTACACCTAGGTAATGCCCCCCAAAACTGAAATAGGGTTTCAGATATGTGTGCACTCATGTTCACAGCAGCATGCTTCACACAATCAAAGTTGGGAAACACAAATATTTATTAGCTAACAAATGAATAGAAAAATGTGATATAGTGCACAGTATTACAATAGTGCTATTCAGCCTCAAAAAGGAACTTGACACTGATACCCACTTCAACAAAGATGAACCTTGAAGACATTTTGTCAATAAAAGAAGGCAATTACAAAAGTCTATATTGTATCTACCATCTTACTTATATGAAAAATACAAGTACAAAAAAAAAAAAGCAAACCCGTGGAAATGAAGCAGATGAGACACAGGAAGTCACTGATTGATGTCTCCTGGTTCCTTTTGGGGGTGATGAAAATGGTTGGGAGCTAGACCTTGGTATATCATGAATGTCATACATAATTACACATTATCAAGAGCATTCTTATTGCTACCAAATTGTTTGCTTTTAAGTGGTTTAAATAATGAATTTTGCAGTGTGTCCATTTTACAAGTGCATGATAGCATACACATTTAATCTAGCACTAGGGAAGCAAAGACCGGTGTATCTCTGTGAGTTGGAAGCCAGCCTGCTCTGTAATGGGTGCCAAGCCTGCTATGGTTATACAGTGAAACATTTTTTATTAAATAAAAAAATGAGCTATGTGTGGTGACACATACCAATAAGCCAAGCACTTGGGGAAGTGGGAAGAAGTGGGAAGATCAGGAGTTCAAGGTCATTCTCAGCTATATAGCTAAGATCCAGGCCAATCTAGGCTACGTGAGACCCCATCTTTAAAAAACATACATACATACATACATACATACATACATGCATGCATACATACATACATAAAATGATTTAACAATTGCATTATCTTAAAGACATAATGTTTCACAATACTCTGCAGTTAAGAAAAAATATTTTGATAGTAGCGTGCTTAGCAATGCATGCCTTTATAACTTGCTTGCATTATTTATGCCAGATTGTTTCATTTCTAAGTTAATGCTCTATACACAAGAATTTTTGAAAGACCTAAAAATAAAAGCTGTTTAGTGAATTCTGGTTTTTTTTTTTTTTTTATTGAATGGAACCAGCAATGCCCTCAAATCAAGTAACACAAAGCCCTAAATCCATTTCTTTGCTTGATAATGGAAGATGATCACAAATATTTATGACTAAACATCTAAAAGACCACAGCTCTCAGAAGTGTGAAAAACTTAATGTTCTGTTTTAAAAATCAATAAACTTTCAGCATCTCAAGAGCTGCTGGCCTGGGTATTAGTCAGCATTGTACATAAATATAAAGATTTGTTCAACAAAATTTATGCTGAATGCTCAGACAATGTCAAATGTTATTGTAAGAGTTGGAAGTATGAAAGTGGTCAAAGCAAGGTTGCTGTCCTGGAGGATCTTACAAACAGAATAGAATCCATGATTTCATACATTACAATTTTATGTATGCCAATAGCATCACCCAGGACCAGTGGTGGGATGGGTGAGGGTCCAGGGTCAGTAGTAAGTAAAGGCAAATAGCTTATCTTTGTCATCTCACCAAGTGATATTTAAAGCAAACCATCAAGAAGGATCATCACAACATCACCCAGTTGACTGCAAATAACAATGGCTAAGAAGTATCATTCTGGATATTTAAGTTAGTAATCACAACTGAGCTCCATTTTGTATCTCCTCAATTAATCAGAAGAATGTGTAAATGCCTCCTTTCAGACGGCTCTCATTAGGAATATAAAGACTTGAGTCGGGCTGGAGAGATGGCTCAGCGGTTAAGAGCACTGACTGCTCTTCCAGAGGTCATGAGTTCAATTCCCAGCAACCACATGGTGGCTCACAACCATCTGTAATGGGATCTGATGCCCCCTTCTGGTGGGTCTGAAGACAGCTGCAGTGTATTCCTCATATATATAAAATAAATAAATAAAATCTAAAAAAAAAAAAAAAAGACTTGAGTCATAGAATCCAGTACCATGCACTAGAATTGACTCAAAGTCAATGAATGAGACTGTCCTTCTTCTGTATAACTATCATCCGACTGGCTAGACAAAATGCTCATCAGAGGTATTTTATAGCAATTATAGAATGACATATGGCTCACGACATGTGAATTGTCACAGCAGGAACCAATCTATGAGAATGTAAGATACCAACATCCAGAGCCCTTACATAGTAGCAACCAAGTGTGGTGTTTGCAGAGGAATCTTTGGGTTAAGGCTTGATTTTGGAGACTATATTTTTTTTTCTAACTGCTTTTGTTCTAATGAAGAGACACTTCTAGATGATAGTCTAATACTGTTGCTTCAAAGTCACTTCTATCCAGACATGTTTCTCAAGACTGCAACAAGAATGTCACCAAAACATACATACCATACCAAGATACGCAAATTGGAAACTCTAGCGCTGGAACCTGGGAATACGTATCTTTAAAAAGTCTCCCAGGCCGGGCAGTGGTGGCGCATGCCTTTAATCCCAGCACTTGGGAGGCAGAGGCAGGCGGATTTCTGAGTTCGAGGCCAGCCTGGTCTACAGAGGGAGTTCCAGGACAGCCAGGGCTACACAGAGAAACCCTGTCTCGAAAAACCAAAAAAATAAATAAATAAATAAAAAGTCTCCCAGTTAATTTTATCTGTTCTCCTGGTTAAGCAGTTCTGCCTTAAATCATTCAGCAGAATAAAAACATTGATTACATAATTCAAGAGTGTTTCCCAGAATTGAAGGACATAAATTTCTAGAGTAAAAGAGCTTGCCAAATGCCTGGCCTAATTGATGAAAATAGATCTACAGCAAGACACAGCATGATGAAATGGTTCAATGCTGAGAACAAAGAGAAAAAAAACAGTCAACTGTGCAAAGACTTATTTTCAAAGTCATTTAGAAGGAAACATGAAATCTGAGTGGTCTCAGACCTCAGCAACAGTACTAGAAGCAAGAACATAAAGAAATAATGGCTTTTAAAGCAGAAGAAAAATTTTTTCCTACCTAGAATTTTATACCCAGCCAAACTGTTGGTCAAGTTTGAAGGTAAGATAAACAGCATCTTCAACAAGTACTATTTGAAAAATGCAACTTTCTACCTATTTTTCTTTTTTTTTAATTATGTCATTTCTTTTTTTTAATTTTTTTATTGGATATTTTATTTACATTTCATATGTTGTCCCCTTACCCCATCCCCCACCCACCCAGGAACCCCCTATCCCCTCACCCCTCCTCCTTCTCTGTGGATGTAACCTCTATCTACCCCCCCACTCCCACCTCCCCACCCTCAAAATTCCCACCCCCTGGGGCATCCAGCCTTCATGAGGTCAAGGTTCTCTTCTTCCACCTATGCCCAGCAGGGCCCTCCACTCTTACATATTCAGCTAAAGCCCTGGATCCCTCCCTAAGTGCTCCCAGGCTGGTGGTTTAGACCCTGGGAGCTGTGGTTGGTTGGTATTGTTGCTCTCCTCATGGTGCCGCAAATCCTTTCAGCTCCTTCAGTCTTCACTCTAACTCCTCCATTGAGAACCCCATGATCAGTTCAATGGCTAGTTGTGAGCATCTGCCTCTGAATATGTCAGACTCTTGAAGACCTCTGAGGAGACATCCATATCAGGCTCTTATCAGCATGCACTTCCTGACTTCCACATCAGCATCTACCTTTGGTGACTGCACATGGGATGGATACTCGGTGGAATTCTACCTATTTTTCTTCAGGAAGCTAAATTTGTATTCCAGGGCTGGTAAGATTGCCTATCAGGTAAAGACACTTGCCACTAAGCATGATGAGTCATGTTCAATCCCCAGAATCCATACAGTCGGAAAGAAAGGACTGACTCCAGGAAGTAGTCATCTGACCTTCACTTGCAGACACACACATACACACACTGGGGGGGGGGGGGGGGGAAGGGAAAGAGAGGGAGGGAGGGAGAGAGAGAGTCCATATTTGGAGGATGAAGGAGTGGAAAGTATGCAAACATGGTATGTGCCAGGGAGAATAAAGATGTAAGGAAAGAGTAAAAGATTAACAATTAACATGGGGCAAAATAAGACATCAGATGTAAGTGAGAAAGAATCCACAACAAGAGAGGGCATATAGAGCCTCCAAGATGGATGATAGCAGGTGACACTGGACAGGAAGCTGTGCTGAAGACCAAAAGCGGGTCTAGAACATGGCTTAGCAAGTAAAGGTGCTTGATGTCAAGCCCAACAACCTGAGCTCAACCACTCAGGGCCACAAAATAGAAATCGAAAATCAGCTCCTACAAGTTGTCCTCTAACGTCTACACATGACCTATGGCATGAATTCTTACATACATACACACACACATAAATAAGTGTAAAAGAGAGGCATCTTTTGCCAACTGAAAGGGCAGACACCAAATCATATTGTTCCAAAAGGGATTGCCTCAAGACAGGAAGACAAGGGAATGCCGGCTGTCTGTGAAGGTCTTAGGAGACAATCTCACAAGGGAGTTTGAGGCTGAATTACCTAAGCTGGAAGAAGGCCAATTTCTTCTGTAAATATTTTAAGTTTATCAATCTTCATCAAACAACCCAGTTTGTCTGTCTGACAGTGAAAGCATTCGTAGACAGAATGCAAACAGGTGAGCTTGCTGCACTTCAGCGAGATTTACTTATAGAAGCAGATAGCAGCTCCATTTGGTCCACTAGCCACAGTTTTTAATTACTCCTGATATAAGCACAAAGAAAACTCAGCAAATATGTGAACATGGAGCTTGTTTACACATTATTAGCTGGAGGGAAGATAAAGAGCAGTGCAGAGAAGATGTTATTGAAGCTCTCGTAATTGGAAGAGTGTTTGCATGATCACGACCTCAAAGTAGCTGGGTCGCCACGCCATTCACATACCAATAAGTCCATATTTGGAGGATGAAGGAGTGGGAAGTATGCAAACATGGTAAGTGCCAGGGAGAAGAGTGAGAGAAAGTTACATCTTCATGTTTCCTAGTAGGAACTAATGTCTCAAAGGAAAACATCAAGAAGGGGCAATGGCAAGAAGCTGCTCAATCTGACCTCAGCTAAGTTTCCCTGAGAACAGATCCTTGGAGAGAGTGAAAAAATAAAGTGATAGGATTCGTTACCAGTGGGGATGGTCTAGGCGGGGTCTTCCCGGCTCTGTGCCTCTTATCCAAAATGAAACAAGGACTCATACAGACGAGCAAAGGTAGCAAGGTAGCTTCATTAGGAGCGAAGTGATGCTATAGATTAGAGAGGGGAACACTGTCAGAATGGACAGCAGGCAGCATGAGTGAGAGGACTCGGGGGTCCCAGTATTGTTTAGGGTATTCTTTTATGGAATTCAAGAGAAGAAGGAGTTTGCTTATTAAGACACATAATAAAGGTGTTTCTCTGTTTTGATTGACAGGTCATACAATCGTTTTCCTATTGCACATGTCCCTTCCCATAATGCATGTGATTTTAATTATATGCACACCCAATTATGCATAGATTTAAGATGATAAACAGGGGGTTCTCCCTAACAGTTTACTTGATGTCTCACTGTGTATATTCCCAGAACAAGTTGAGGATGAATTGGCCTTCCTACTCTTGGACCAGGATGTATTAGAGATACATTTGAAGAGACATTATCCAAGGTTGATGGTCACTGGGGGAAGAGAAACCTATTCTATTGTTCAGAGGACATCATACATGTAAACCTCTACAGAGAGTCCAAGGATGCTGGGTGCATTGTTCAGAAAGGGTTGGATACATGGTATGTGAATCCCTGTGCTTGCCTGCCTCGATAGATGTCACTGTGTAGGCAGAAATACCAGGAGGAGTGTGATGTTATTGAGGAAGTCTTAGGGCATTGGCCCTGAGGATATTTAGAAACAGGCACCAACAAAGCACAGAAATTCCTCTCTTTTCATGGTGTAACAAGAGTTTCTGACCATCTGCTAGGAATGCAGGTGTTGATATTAGCTCCTTAGGGAAAAAAAATGTGTCAAATATCTATTGCCATGTCTGAGAGAGCATCACTAGAGGCCAAGCATCCCGGAGAAACCAGGTGACACAAGGCTTGCTCCTTCAGACCAGACTCTGAGCTATTGCATAAGTCAACACAGGAATCAGTAAGAAAAAAAAAACTGTGCCACACTCAGCTAAACTCTTTAACACAAGTTATGACTTCTCACCAGATTTGAGGGAATGTCAGAGGCCAAGATGGGAAGGTCTCCATTCAAGTTGGAACCTCTCCAACAAATCCATTTGAGATCTTCATAGAGTCTAAGTTAAGGAATTCCTTTTGAGTGTTATGTTGAAAGGAAGTGTAGAGAGGTGACTTGAAATGCTGTCACCTGTGCTTCTCTGGAATGACCCAGTGCTACTCCATCCGAGGTACCCACATTGTAACAAACCATGAGCGCAGGTTGCTAGCACAGACTTCAAGCACATGCTGAGAAGAGACAGAACCTAGGCTAGGAATTCATATAAAATCAGAACAGTATAACAGGACTGAATGAAGTAAAGTGTGACACTGCAGGCATAATAAGTAGCTGGGAAGAGAACAGCAGAGGTAAATGAGCCCCTCTCTGTTCCCTGAGGTCTCTGAGTATTATTTGTTCTGAGGCTGAGAGGGAAATGGCAATGACCTTGTGGATAAATGGACTAGAGAAGTCACAGGTAACTAATATCAAGGCACTTCATGGAAACTGAGCCAAAGTTCACTCACTGACCAGTATCATTCTAAAGAAAGTTACCATGGGCACACAGCAGCTGGAGGGTAAGATCTCATCACTGACAAAAGCTTGTAATCACCTTGGCATGTCTAGTGGACAGATATCTCTCTTTCCCCAGAGCCTGCTGGATCCCATAGAAACTGACCTTTGAAGACTTCCCAGAAAGCTTTGAGTCTGTGTCACTCAGGAGAGGTCATGGAGGAAGCATCCTCAGAAGCAGGGTTAGATGTGCTTCAGTTGCAGACAGCTACCCTGGGCGTCTTGCCCTCACTATTGGGCTACACGATGGGTATTCTTTAAGGCATTCAGTGTAGAGGAGATTCGGTTTGTCTGCATATTCTAAAATCTTGTGCTGTGTGTGAAGATGATTTTCTGCCCCCACCGTATATGAAGCACGCCTGTGGGTGGGACAGTTCCCCTTGGGAGTTCTGAGGTTGCTGGTCTTGGTTGTTCTCTGATTTGAATGAAGGATTCATTAGGAGCAGAGCTCCCACTGGAGTTCAGTAAACACTCAGGTGAGAGAACTCAATGCCAGATAATAAGCCAGGCATCTGAAGCTGCAGCAGAAAGGAAGTCATGTCCCCTTGGGTACCTGATGTGTCTAAATATCTGTATGTTAGTCTCATAAGACTGCTCCCCTTTTTAGGGACTTAAAGGTGAAAGTCCTCTTGTGACCCCATGCACTGGTCCAATACTCACCCAGAATTTGTAGCCAATACTACACTATGCTGCCTCTTGAGTATGCACTCCTCAAATGTAATAAACACAGAGGAATCTAAGTTTGACGAGCCTGCACCTACTTATCAACAAGTTTTCTCAAAGATGAGAATGATGTAACAATTTTAAAAAAGGGGAGAGATACGCAAACAATAGCAATGGTTCAGCCATAAGCTTAGGCCCTAACAGCAAGAAGACAGTGTTACCAGGAAGAGGCACTCGGGTATTCCTAATGCCTGTGTCAGGACTGTATGTCAATGTGTCATTAGAAAAGGAAGGACTAGACCTAAGAGGGCCATCAGGTCCTAAGTGGAACATTATGACTCAGGGGAAATCCTGTGCAGGTGTAAATATGTAGGTTATAAACAGTGGCAAAGGGCAGACCGGATGATTTGTGCCTGAGGCAGCTCCTCGTACATTTCTAGGTACCTTTTTACAACCTCACCAAACGAGTAATTCCAGGCACAGCTGCTTAAATACACTGCGTTATCAAGTCTTAACCAATGAGGTGTGAACTCAGCCATGAGTTGTGAACACAGACAGAGTGCTGGGAGGTTATAAAACATGGAAGGGGGCTGAGGGGAAGCCATAGTGAATAGAGAGTGAACAGATAATACTGGGTCCAGAGAGATGGCTCGGTTGATAACGCCTTTGCCATACAGGCATACAAGCACAAGAACCTAGGTTTGATTCTCAATGCCTTCAGTAAGCAAACAAATAAATAGAAATTCAAGAGTCAGGCATGGCATGTTCTTATAATCCCAGTAGAGGCTGGAACATACAGAACCTCTAGAGGGCTCAGTGGCCTATCAGCCCGGCCTACCAAGCTCCAGGACAGTGAGAGGCCTCCCCTCAAAAAATAAGGTGGTTTCTCCTGAAGAAAGAGAGTCAAGGTTATCCTTTGTCCTCTGTGTGTATAAGCAACTGCAAACATATGTGCACCCCCCATACATGAATACATGCACACAGGTACACACACACTCACACACACATAAATATCTTTAGTACACTTCAAGTCAGGAAAAGAACCATATTCACAGCTTTGGAAAGCACTTAGAGATGATCTGACTAAAGCCTCTCTATTCTAACAATGGAGTAAAGCCGTCCCTCTCTGAAGGTTCCGTAAGGTTTATAAATTTCCTATTATACTTGTCTCTGTATCCTCTTCCAGCCTTCATTGTTTGTTTTGAATTTCTAGATTGCCCTTCTAGTCCGAAACTCCCTGTTTAACAAGGAGTTTCATTGGTAACCCAGGCCTCTGCTTTCTCCAGACATAGCAACCCTTCCAGTCCCCACACAGCAACAAAGAAAGTGAGGTCAAGTGCAGCACATTGCTCTTGGTGGCTTTACGGGGTGGGGGGGAAGTAAATGGGTAGCTAGGCATTCTGTAATTCATCTCCTGCTTTCAAAGGTGAAGGAAGAGCTCACAAGACTCACGGGCCTCTGTTAGAACAGAGAGGCCACAGTCAGATCATCTCTAAGTGCTTTGGGGAGGCTGAGATTTACTTGTAGAAGAGAGTAGAAGAGGAAGATGCTACGAAACAAACCAAAACAGGCATGCAGGGGACAGCACTGTGATTGGGAAGTGTCTGCACTGAGTCCCAGGTACATAAACAATCACGTGAAGAATCCATTTTAGAATGACACATGATCACTTTTGGGTGGTATAAATGTCCTTACTTTGGTGTGTATTTTATTATTTATTGTCTGCTCTGGACTAAGCAAGGCTTTGTACCTGAAGAAAGGGGATGGGGTGGGGGAGCTGGGGTCCCAAATTCTAGTCATGGTGGGGTGTGTTTGTAGTCCCAGCACACAGGAGACTAATGCAGGAGGGATTCTTTGAGTTCAAGGGTAATACAGATTACATAGCAACACCTTGTCTAAGAATGAAAGAGAGGGAAGGAGAGAGAGAGGAAAGGAGTGAGAGGGAGGGAGGGAAGGAAGGAGACAGGTCTACAAAGTTCCCAACTCTACCCTTGCAAACACAGATGTTGTCTTCCTGATCACTCTTTCCCAATTCTTCCATATTCCACATTCTGTATCTTTTCAAATGCCTTGTATCTCCTCTTCCCTTTCATGCTTGGCACTAGTTAGCCTAGGTCATCATTACCTCACGCTTATACCAGTTTTCTAACATGAATTGAGTCCCCCTTTCAATTCACAACCTACACTACGGCCTGATCATAGTTTCTAAAGGTTCAGTTTCTCCTGGGTTCTCAAAATATTCACAGCCCCCCACCCCAACCCAACACTCTCTGATTGCCTGTCTCCACCTTCATGTCCTGGCTAAGCTTCTGCATGCCAACCTTAAGCATCTAGAATGCTTCCTAGAAGCAATTTTAAACCTTTGATTGTCTCTGAACTACAAACTCTGCATATTTACACTCAGAGAAAGGACTGAGGTGGGGGAGGGGGAGGGTGAGAGTAAGAGAATCTCTTTAAGTGGGTTAGGTTTCAGTAAAGGCCGTTTTAAATCAACACAACATGCAGATTCTCATTGTTCCACAGAAACAATGGTGTTAAAAAGAATCCATTCTGGTCAGAGGTCAAGGACCAACATTTTTATTACAGGTTAAGATAATGGGCAAAGTGCTATTAAATCAAATGTTAGGTAGAACATTGGTTTCTGCAGACACAGCCACAGTTCTAACCAGGTGTCGACCAAACAAGTCTTTGTGGAGACCACAGTCAGCACCTATGGTCAGCTGCCTGCCTGTGAACCACACAGCAGGGCTGGCTAAAGTTTATGTAAGCAGATGCAATCAGGCGAGCAGCCGGTGTGATACAATATCAAAATGTTTTCTTTGCCTGCTTGCTAACTCCTAGTTTATTTTGACTTCAGTCAAGGTGAAGTAACCTTCTTCAAGGACAGCGACTTCAGGAGAAAATCAACCTGGGTAGATTCTGAAAGTGATTTTGAAACAGACTTAGGGCTACTTAAAGCTTTCCTTCAGTGTTGCTGGTACAGAGATAGCTGCTGGTGCCAACTTTTTTTCTGTCAAGAAAAGATGTCCTTCTAGTGGTCTTAGACTAAATGTCTTTATAGTTTTTGAAAACTTTCGTGAGTAGAAATACTGCCTCAAACCTAAAACACACGAGTCTTTTAATTCCATTGACACCATGATCTCTCCATGCTTCTTACTTTACAATCTTAGAGAGACTCAAAGTGTGATAGGCAAAGTCAAAACCCCAAAACACGGTGCTGCGTTTAATCTGATTCCAGTAGAGTTGATCCATCTCCACCAAGAGTTGTTGGTAAGTTCTGGAAAACAGCCAAACCCAGCACACAACCAGCCCTGGAAGGAAAAGTTTATAATGCCCTCCAGATTAGTAGCTAAGTTCTTCCCACAAACACATAAAACTTTTAAACATAAGTAGGTTTGCTCTGGAATATATAAAATGCTTTTAAACTGTGTATGTTATTCGGTCATAAATTTAGTAATCTCATTTGTAGTGGAGGTTTTTTCCTAAGGAAATTGCAAAGATGTATTTCCAATACTGTGCTTTATAACATGGGGTGTTACAAAGGAAATAACAGGAAAAGGGAAACCTCGTAAGTGTGCATCAGTAAATCTATATGGAGTGCAAGCAGGTTGGCCTGAGCTCCCTCCAGAGACTGAGAGGCTGGGGGCTCACACAGATGTAGTTTGCTTTGGGAGGTAAACCCAAGGAAATAGAGAAGGAAACTCCTTATAACGATGGCTTACAAACCCAGAAAGTACTGGAAACATGATTATTGATACAGGAGCCCTCTATGGAACCATAAAAGAATGCACCCCCTTTGGATCATCAGCCTCTAAGATAGCACTGGGGAGCATTTATTCACTGCCTCCCATCCTCCACTGGGTAAGGTTTTTCCAGTACCGATTAACACTGTCACACTTTCAGGTCTGCACATACTCAAGTGCTAAGTGGGTCCCCATGGGTTTCCCACAAGGGGTGTGAGAAGCCCAAGACAGAAACTGAGAAATACACTGTGTGACTATAGCAGCGGGTTCAAACGAGGTACGACCTGTGGGACGTCCAGAGTGAAATGGGACTTAGAGGGTGTGAGGTGTGAGGGAGCACGAGATGTCCTACACAGACACCTCGTGCACCCAGGTGACACTGCAATCATTGGAACCTTATCGTGAAAGACAGCCATTTTACTTGAGAAGCAAGGCGAGTTACTCGATGCTGTGTGTCGCTGGCTCCTGCTCATTATCACGTAGCACTTCAAGGAAAGGGTGGTTTAATGAAGGAAGCAATGGGGCAATACGGAAGTGAGTACCTCAGAGGATCCACTGTGCAGTCCTCTGGGGGGAGATGGGAAGCCACTGAACATGGAGACAGCTGGATTCTGGGCACCTCTGCATTCCACGCCTAGTCTTTGTGGCTCGCTCAGCCTACCGTTTGTACCAGGGCATCTTCCCTCCTCCTGAAGCTTGTTTCTGCTTCGTCCCAGCCCTGCCTTCAGCTCTCTAGTACCTCCTGGTCAAGAGTTTCTGGGACAGCTCCCTAAGAAAACTCTTCCCTTCTTGTCTTCTCCCCCTCAGACGTGACCTCTCAGGGAACGCCTCTGTTTACACAAATCAGAGCGTTGTCCACTTCAAATTTTCAAGGTGCCTTAGCGCACTTGGGAAACAAACCCACGCTCCTGTGAAGATGCACTTTTCTGTGACACAGGGCTCTTGTTGGCCTCTCCTTCACCATCGCTCCTCCAAGGTGACCGGCTCATCCCCAGCAAGCTCGTTGCTACTTCAGGGTCATACTTTTCGTGGCCCCTGCCTGGAACTCAGTTTCCCTAGAGCTTCAAACATCACTGCTGCAGAGAATCTTGACCCAACTTTAGGGAAGTATCTCTGTGCTCACCACTTTCTGCCAGTCTGTTTGAGTCCTTCCCAAGTTGTTCCCACCACCTGCAATTCCCTGTCTGTTCGTTGTCCTTCTGTCCTACAACCCTACATCCAGGAACCTTTCCCTACCTCAGTGACAAAAGTAGAAGTCAGTTTTTGCGGCACAAAACACGGGCACTCTGTCCCTTTCAGCTAAGATTATAAGCAGGTAAACAAAACCCCTATTATTTAGATCGTAATACTTTATCAACCTGGAAACCGAAGTCATTCATTTTTATAGAATTAGATTCCAACTACACAATATTCAATATCCTTGTGCTGCTCAAAGCCTACTAAAGGGAATACAGGGCCTGGTCCAGAACAACATGTTAAAGTCATGATGGAGTCACTAAATCTCCATCACTGAATTCTCTGTTCTCATTCTCCAACCCTGAGAAACTCCATCAGTGCAGTTGCTTTGCTGTCTCTTCCTCCCTCAATGCTTCTTCTTCACCTCGCATTCTTCTTCCCTTTCCCCTGATTTGCCCTCATCCTCTGACATCACTGAGATGTAGTCTCCTAAGAAGTATAGATTGTCCTCCTCTATTATTGGTAATTTCTCAAGAACAGCTCAGCTGATTCTTGCACATTGGGAGAGTTAGGGTAATAAGCCTTTGGAAATTCACTTGGAACGATGTTTTATTCTTAATACATAGGGCTCAGCTATGCAATTCATAGTCAGTACTGTGTCCTAGCATAGCTGTACTGCTCTGTTTGTGGGTGGTATTTACTTTGGTAGATGAGGATGCTGTGTCGCTTGTTAAATATTTTTACTATCACCTGGGTACACACAGGCTACTATATATGCATATAATACATATATATATATATATATATATGTGTGTGTGTGTGTGTGTGTGTGTGTGTGTGTGTGTAATGCATTTATGGAGAGAAAGAGATATGTAAAGAAACAAAAAGAACCAAGGACTAGACCCAATGGAGGGAGCTACAGCTGTCATCACATACAAAATGCACAGTTCATGTACACAGATGTAATACCTCCACACAGAGGAGCTTCTTTCAGCCCAATACCCAAAAGGACTATTTTTTTTCTTTTGGTCTAAACATAGAATATGCTTATCAAAAGTGATGGAAAATTTGCAAAAATTTCTCTCCACAGAATACATGCATCTCATGAGACAGATATGAAGATTGGGTGTAGGGGTATACAGCTTTAATCTCAGCAGTCAGGAGGCAGAGGCAGGTGGATCTCTCTAAGTCTGAGGCCAGCTTGGTCTACACAATGAGTTATGTTCACTCTGAGAACATACAGAAGGAGACAACCTTTGTTAGCCATCATCACCTGTCCTAATGTGTCATAATCACTAAACATTAATAAATGTTCTGTTAAACTCATAAGTCCCTTACTTAGCTATATCATACCTGATATTTGCTGTTTTGGTCACTGTATTTACATGAGTCTTCCTAATTTCCCTTCAATACCAGGCCACATGGTTTGCATAGCTTAGTCCTCTCTTAATTCCATTGCGAGCCATGACTAGACTAAATTAATCAGCACGTCCAGTCCTTTTACTTAGAGCAGTGGTTCTCAACCTGTGGGTCACGATCCCTTTAGGAGTTGCATGTCAGATATTTACATTACAACTCATAGTAGTAGCAAGATTACAGTTTTGAAGTAATGATGTAATAATTTTATGGTCGGTGTCATGACAACATGAGGAACTGAATTAAAGAGTCACAGCATTAGGAAGGTTGAGAACCACTGAATTCATTGATTTAAGGATTGGTATGTGATGTAATTCGGACCGTCAACAGACACAGAATGTTTGTTCATCCTCTCCTCCACCACAGACTTGACATCTAGGGATTGTGAAGCCTTGAAACTCAGCCTTTTTGGACCCATGAAGAGACTGTTTGAGAAAGAAGTAACTGTGTGGGAGAGAAAACTGGGAGTGAGACATGAACCTGAAGGTTTTGCAAGAGCACCTGTGCTAAACAAAAGCTAGGCTAGCCTCCCAGTTAGAGCTGTCAGTCAGGCTAGCCTCCCTGTT
>NW_021604564.1:24810558-24841457 GCF_004785775.1 Grammomys surdaster | reverse complement strand
CAATCCCAGAAGCAAATAATCCTTTCTAAAATTCACATAGGGCAAGCCTTCTTCTCTTTCAACCAAAAGAAACATAATCAATACACTGACTACAATCCGTTACTGACAATTTGTTTCTATGATTTTTTTTAAAGAATGTATAGAGAGGCCAACCTAACCAAGAGTACATCTTTTCAACAAAGTATTCTGTAAGGGAATTATCTTAGCTAGTTCTGACTACTCTAAACCACTAAATCTCGAATTTAATTAAGTTGTGTCTTCCACTATAGCCACTTTTAGACTTCATATGATTCTTCATTTCAGTATTTCTTAAAAAAGACTGTGGAGAACAATTACTCAGCCTTTGTAATGGGAACTATAAACATCTGTCCACACGGTACAACTTATGTAAATACTCATCTATCAATTGCAAATGTTGTAATTCTATTGCAAAACTTTAAATTCCAGACTCACTAGGGGATTATGGTTTTGAAACACTGGCTTAATTCGGTCACCAAAACAGCCACTTTTTGTCCTGATGCTCTCCCTTGCACTGTCCCTGTCACAGTAGATGAGGACCAGCTCTATACTTCGAGGCACCAGGACCCTTATCCATGTCCATGGGCCATTTACAGCCTCTATGTGCTGTCTCCAAATTCCCTTTCAGAAGCCACAGCCTTGTTAATAACATCACTAAAGAGGCCTCACCAGGCTTTCCTAGTACTCCAGACAATTTTTAGCCCCATGGTTCTTCCCAATTTAAAAACAAAATGAATCTCGCAAACAGAATTGAAATGTCAAATTTTACTACCATCTGGATTTGGAGACTGCAAGGAAAACTCGGTTTGGGTGTTTTATTTTTGTAGCCAGAGTGAATGTATTACAGTACATTTGTTTTCAGACCATTTACCTCTCGATGTCTATGCATGTCACTCCAGGGGAATAAGGTACTGAAGTGAAAAAGGAGAAACCGTCCAGAAAATTCCAAGAAGAACCTATAACATTCAGTAGTTCCATCCAAAATAATGGAGGTTCATCTTCATCGTCATCATGAGGATAAACCTGATGTGTTCACTGACTAAATTTAGAGCCATGAATGTGGATTAACAACTCGGCTCTGCTCCTCTGGGGGGTTACAATCTGATACATGAACAGACATAAAGGATATACGAGCAGCTTAACAACACATTTATGGTCCATCCGTTTAAAGCACAAGGCAGCTATGGTGCCCCTAGGGTAGGAGAAAGAATAGCAGTGGCTGAGGTCAATTAGGTGAGACAGACCTGCCACAAAGGAGAGGATGGTGAGTGGTGAGTTGAAGTCACTCTTATCATGCGTGCATGACAAAGACCTCACCTTAAGCAGGAGCCCAAGACTGTAACATAAAAATACCAATTCTCTTAAGAGCAGCAAAAGGGGCCAGCCAAAGGCGAACCACAAAATTTGAAAGACATGGAGACTAAAACCCTGAGAAGTTGTGTTTTTAGGAGCACCGTGGAGTCAAAAAACGGGACCTGTAGCACAAAAATAATGCTTACACTGGATTTTGACCAGTGTTCTCAGGATGGCAGCTAGCTTTATTTCCTCCCACTCCACGCACCCTTTGTATGCTGGTCCGCTCAGCTCCAGCGAATGATGTCACTGTGCTCCACATTCTACGTCAGATGCAGCGGATAACACAGCCAAGGTTGCTGCACCCAGCGAGCGCCAATGTAACAGGAAATATAGGGGTTTTTTTCTTTTCAATTTTGCATTTTTATTGTGGCAAGAGTACACAAGCCAGAAAGCGTCTCATTTTTATCACATCTAGGTACCCTGCTCAGCAGCACTGAGCATGCTCCTATGGTTGTGGCCTGCCTAGCCACGGAACTTTTTGCATCTTCTGAAACTGCCACTATGTAGCAATTGAGGAGTACTTCCCCCTTTCCTCTCTCCTCAGCTCCTAAAAAGATCAATTTTTCTTTATTTATGGATTTGACAATTCTAGGTACCTCATGGAGATAGAATAGTACAATATTTGCCATTTGTATCTGGATTGTCGCACTCAGCATACCAGATGGCCTCATGTCGTAGCATGTGTCAAAACTTAGCTCCTTTATAAAGCTGAGTAGTTCATATATGCATGGACACCACGCATGCACGCATGCACGTAGCATATTTTGTGTATCTGTTCGCCTATTCGCAGGTACTGGGCTTTGTGCCCGCCCACTAGCTATTATGAATGATGCTGCCAAGGACGCAGGTGTACAATATCTGTTTGAGCCTCTGCTTTCAGTTCTTTTGGAAATAGCTAAAAGTGGCATTTCCGGATCAGAGTCTATCTTTAATTTGGGGAGCAGCAGACGGCTTTTCTTGGGCTGTGCAGTTTTGCATTTCTCCCAACAAAGAGAGAAGGTTGTAATTTCTCTGCATCCTCACCAATGCGTGTTATTTTCTAGCTTTTTTGTTTGCCTGATTCCTTTGAAAACAGCCAGCCTCCCAATAAGCAGGAAGTTTATCTTATTGTGGGTTTGATGTTCATCCCCTGAGTGGCTACTAACTTTTCAAACCGTTAAGCGGGTTTATTGCCCATTTATGTAACTTCTTTGCAGAAATGTTTACCCAAGACCTTGCCCCTGTTAAAATTTATTTTATATTATAGAGTTTTAGGAAGTTTTTACAAGTCTGGAGACTACTGCCTTTTCAGATATCTGATCTGTGTGACTATTTGTTTTGATTGTCAGTTTGACTGGCTTTGAAGCTACCTAGGAAACCAACCTCTTAGTGTGTCAATAAACACTCTCTCAGAGGGAAGACCCGTGCTGAATGTGAACAGCACTGTCCCATGGCCAGGATCCTGGACTGAATAAAAAAGAAAGCAATGAAGCTTACCTTTGCTTCCTGACTGCAGGTGCTACGTGACCAGCCACCTCACCTTCTTGTCACCACCACCCCACCACCCTACCACCCCACCATCCCACCCCCTGACCAGCATAATAGGCTGTATCTCTTCTTAACCCAGGAGCCAACTAAATTCTTTCTTCCTGGAGTTGGTTTTGCCAAACATTTTATCACAGCAATGAGAAAAATCCATTCCATGATTTGCTTTTCTTACCCTGCTGATAATGGCCTTTGGTGTAAATACAGATTTAAACAAAATACCAGGCATACTGAAGTACCAGGCTCACTGTGATACTGGAGATAAATTTAGGAAACCTCATGTCTACTGAGAGTATGAGGGCTGTCTTGCCCATTCATTTTCTTGACAGTTGCTACTCTGTGCAACAGAGAGCACTGATGAACAGAACACCTAAGTCCCTAGCCCCAAGGAGCTCCCACTGCGATGCCAGTCATGAAGTAACGCCTAATCGAGAGATGAAGGATAAGGCGGAATCTAGGAGGGATCCAATAGTGGAATATGAAGCCGAAGAATGACAAAGGGTGATCAGGACTCTCCAGGGACAAGAAATGGTCTGCCGGAATGCCCTGATAAGATGAGGATGTGATGCTTAAGGAAAAGAATGAAGACACCAAGACCAGGACAGTGAGATCAGCAAGTCGAGTGTGTGATGGCCACACACTAGGAGCCTGGTTGGCTGACAAGAACAGTGGAAGAAGCCCCTTTCTTGGGCAACAATGGCCTGGCTTTAAGTTCGGAATTTGGGCCTGTCAAGTAGCAATACATTCTAAGGATGGTGGCTCGCTAGAATGCATTCTCAGTGAGTTTAGGCACTGTTCTCGGCTGCACTGACAGCAACAATGAACTATTAACCCTGCTCTCCAGCAGTTCTGGAACACCTGGACTTTCGAGTATCTTCCAATAAACCTTATCTCTGCCTAATTCAGCTGAACTATCAGGAATAGATTCTGTTGCTCCCAACCAAAGTTATTGACTATTATGCCAATTTCTCCTTTTATTTAAATGTGTAGGGGTATGCATATATGTGTGTGTTCACATGTGTGGGTGTGTATATGTGTGCATATGTGTGCATGTGTGTGCATGTCCCTGCGAAGGTCAGATATTATTAGGTTGGGTGTCATCCTTGACTCTCTAATCTTTACACTGAGGTGGATCTCTTGCTGAACCTACACCTCACAATTCAGGTAGTCCAGCTAGCCTGTTCAGTTAACGCAGATCGCCAGCTTGCCCGACTTTATATGGGTTCTGGGGGTCTGACTCTGGTCCTCATGCTTGAATTGCAAGCACTTTATTCCCCACGCCCACCTCCGAAGCCCCTCAGGTCCTTCTTGACATTCTGATCTCATTATTTTATTGTAATCTATGTGGCAGAGTTAGGCCACCTACAATTGTTTTTAGTTCCTTAACCCAAATAGCAACTCTTCTGCATCAGCACCAAATGGAAAAGTAGATGGGCAATAATAGCTGCCATTAATATAGACTAATATAGATTTACTATGAACAAGAGTCGTTCAATACGCTTGATCACATTAACTTATTTAATCCTTGCAACATCTCTAGGAAGAAGGTGCTATGACTTTTTTCTCTCCTTTTTTCTATTTTTAACATCAGAATTTTATTTTTGAAATTACCGTACATTAAACATATGAAAGGTTTTGCTGTGACATTTTCATACACATATATTATGAGCATTGATCAGATTCACCCCTCCATGACCCTGTCTTGCCCACTCATTAATCTGTTAACTTTTCACATTTAGCTTTTAGCTGTGGGGTGAGGAGGGGCAAGGAGGCCAGAGGACAACTTGTGAGGGTCAGTTCTCTCCTTCTACAATATAGGTTCCTGGAATCAAACTCAGACTATTCAGGCTTGGCAGCAAGTGCCTTTACCTACTGAGCCATCTCACCACCTCACAGCCCCTCATTTTTCAAAAAACAAAATAGTATTAAATTTCCAACATCCTATTGCTAGGAAATGACAGACTCAGAATCTAAACATGTAATTGGACAACATAGACATCTCCAGTGTGAGGTCATCCAAGATCGACCAGTAAACAATGGGAACCAGAGAAGTTTAAATAGGATCACCAATGTCTGGGAAGATAGCTAAAGATAACTCTGAGGGAAATTTGGTGGCTTGGGAAAGAAAGGATTTCAAGAAAAAAGAAAATGTCTATTCAGACATCAGCACACCCTTCAAAACAAATCACATGTTCAATAAGTCTTGTTAAGATAACGCAGAGAAATTTCAAAATAGAAAACTATATCATGAAAGAATTTACAGTGAACTGTGTATATACTGTCATTATCTATTAATAATTATACTTTTATAGCTCATTACATTAAAAAAAGAGGAAAGAAAAACTTGACCTTATTTGCAACCCAATATGAGACAATAAGATTAGGGCCAAAATTTGACTGCTCTAGTAGGATCTATCAAGAAATCTGAATAAAAACCATTTTATGGTGGAGCAGCGGATGCAAAAATAAGTGGACTCAGGATGACCAATGAAAGGGAAAACCGGTGAGAGAATGGGACAGGAAGTATAAACAAATAGCTTGAAGATTATGTGAGGAGAGAAATGGATCATGGAAGAGATGGGGCAAGGGTTTATCCTTAGACATAATTAATAGTTAAAACAAGGTCTGTACATTGTTATGAATAATTCAATGGTGAAGAACACTACAGGAGAAGACAATTCCAATATTGGGGACCTTGGGTAAGCAAATGAGCGTCAGAGTAAAGATACCAAGGGAGAGTTGGTCTTAGTCACACCAACACTGCTCCCAGCGTAAGAAAAGCACAGAAAAGCACATACAAGTGTGCCAGTTTTTAGTGATAGGTGAGGGGTGAGGGGCACATTATTACCGAATTGCACCAAGCTGGTAGAAAGTACTGGCCGAGCCTAAGTGAGATGAAAGGAGGCCATGTGGAAGGAGAGACTTCTGCAGACAGTGAGAGGCATGAATGTGCCGAAGACAAAAAGTAGCATTATCTAGTGACATTGGTCATTGTTTGGAATTTAAGATAGAAAACCAGCCAAGTTCGGGCAACACAGTCATATGATTTTTCTATAGTAACATCAGTTGCTCACATGTATCTAAATATAAGAGAACTACTGAGCTTCATGGGAAGTTTTCCATGATGAGCTATTTCCCTAAGAGACCCAGAGATGCCCCCGCCCCCGTATATCCCAGGCTTTGTCATTCCTGGTGAAATATATAGGAGGGGGTGCCTGGACAAGATGACAAATGGCAACATAATATGAGGAAAGTAAGAACTATTGGTAGAGCCAATTTTAGAGACACTCAGTCCCCAACGTGTCTTGAAGGGTCAAAGAATAGTTTCAAGTAGGTAGGAGTAAAACAAAGGCTCAACACATACTATCAAACAGTGAAACAATGGTTTTAATACAGGGATTTAGAAGGATATGAGAGTATCAGCAGTGACAATAATGGCATTGGATGGCCATGGGTGTAGCAGTGGCTACCTGAAATGAGACAGAAGAAATTTCTGCAACACAAAAATGTCAAGATATTACAATAACAGGGTGTTGGGTGGATCAAGGACAATGGACCAGACTGATTATAGGAAACAAGAAGAAAATAAGCACAGTACACTGATGATAGAGCCATGAAATAAAGACGGGAGACAGAAATGAGGTTTAGATGAGAAGCGTTAGGAAAGAGATTAGGTGGCAAAATCTAAAGATGGGAGCTCAAAGCATTTTCAAAGTTGAAAGAAAAACAGATGGCTTGTAAAGACCCATAGGAACCAAAAGGACAGCTTCACCTAAAGTTTCCAAGACAACCGAATTGAGGGGGGAAAATACCTTCCACTTGAGAGGAAGGAGTCCATTTCTATAATCTTATGAGAAGGATAATCTTGCTTAAAAAATTAATCAGCAAGAATGAAGCTAAGTTTCTAATACCCCATTTTCTACACCCTAGAGATTACTGCAGCACTCAGACATACATATATGTGAGCCAAATGGACCTAAAGAAAGAGGTAGAAGCCACTCTAGAGTGGGCATGACCTCTGCATCACATTTATTCTTCAAGACTTTAGGATAGAGGAATCCTTTGAAGGCAAAACCAGAGCTCTAATCCTGAAATCTGATTCAATAAAAACTGAGTCCTCTGATGCTGTTAATTTCTCTATAATGGGAAGGAACACAAATAGCCAATGTCTCTTAAAATGAAAATAAAAAGCAAAACAAAAAGCTGCCCTTGGATGGTGGCAGCTCAAGGAGTCTTTGGCAGTGGAGTGTTGAGTAGAGCTGTCTACAAAGCCCTCCCCTTCAGTTCCCCTTGTGAGTTTACCTCTCAGTGACCCATAAGACGTCCTCTACTTTCCCTTTATGTAAGCACTGTGCCTTTGTTCTTTGTTCATCTCAGAGAGTCAGCTGAGAAAGTAAACATAGCCTAGACCACATGTTCTCAAGCTCTGGTGTACATTATCAGTTTCCCGAGGAGGAGAATCGTGGTCACCGCAAACTTCCAGGATTCTGTTTTCTGAAGCCAAATGTCTTCCAGTTAACCTGGCACACAATCTCTGGGGTGTTGCTGCTTTCATCTTCAATCACAGAGAAGGGACTGAAGCTAAGGAAGGCTAAGTGTCGTGCTCAGATCATTCTATAAATACTAGGTGAGGCTGGTCTTCTGTCCATCACCAGATCCTGCGTGGTGTTTATTCCTCAAACACCAACAACCCATTCACTGATGGCCACAGAAGGTCCACAGTTGGGCTGTATGAAAAGTTGGTTTCCTTGTGGCAACTTCTTCCCCAGCTGCATTATTCACAACAGCAGGAGACAGGATCAACTAGGTGTCCATCAATAGAGGAAAAAAGTAAGGTAGTACAGTAGACACAGTGGAATTTTAAAAGAGAGAGAGAGACCCTGTGGTATTTGCAGGAAAATGGATGCAAATGGAAATCATTCAATTAAAATAATTGTTAAACAAAATAACCCAGACTTATAAAGAAAAAAAGCACATTTTCTCCCATATGTAGACCCTAGATAAGAAATTATACATATGTGTGTTTATAGACCACAAAACTAGATAGGGCATTGTAAGAGGGGAGGAAGAGATGCTAAAGAAGACAGAAAAAAAATGTGAAAAAATACATGTGGGAATAAGTGGGAAAAGAAGAGGAACCAGTTGGAAAGGGGAGGGGCAGAATACAGTGGAGAGGTGGAGAAGGGGGGAGGAATTGGAATAAATTACAATGGCATATATGCATGAAGACATCATGAAGAATCCTGTTATTTTGTATGATAACCTAAAAGGTAATATAAAAAATGCAGCTGGAAAATGCACATACAAGATGGTTAATGTTGGTGCAGCAGGTATCCAAGAGAAGTAGAAAGTGCTTTTAAATTTAACAGCATTTTGAAGAATGTTAAATTACCAAAAAGTGAGAATTATTTACCCAGGGAATAGAGTTGTTTATACAGCCGCCATGCCTTTTAAAAGAACATTCATACATGAAGAAGTCTATTCTATTTAAAATAGGAAAGAAATGCCACTCCCACCTCTCCTGACCTTTTCTGGCTCATTGTTTTTTAATTACTTGATCCAAAATCAGCATCTCAGGCATTGTACAATAGCTCCATTTCATAACACTTCCCTGGTAGGATGCACTTGACTTGTACTTATGCAGGCTGGGTTTAGAAGTACCTCAGAGCTCAAACAAGCTGAAACCTCACTAGTGCTTCAGGGAACTCCCAGGATCTCTCAGCCTTCTGTTCCTCTTCTCCCTCTCATCCCGACTCCCACTAGCAACTACATCCAAGCAAACTCTAGTCAATTGTCCCCTCATCTAGGAGAATCTACACACACACACACACACACACACACACATATATATATACACACACTCACACACGCATACATAAATATATACATGCATACATATACACATACCTTCTAAAGTGAACATATGTTCTTTAGACTTTATTCCCACACATCACTCTGATTGTGTTATATTCCAAGAGTGTTGTTTACAATTAGCTGTCCTCAGAGTTAAAAACACTGATTTTGTCAAAGACCCATGTTCAGTTCCCAGAACCCACTTCAGGTGGCTTACGACCTCTGGTAATTTAAGTTCTAGGGGAGCTGGTACCCTCTTCTGGCCTCCACAGACACATACATACACGCAGTATACACAAATTCACATAGGCACACACACATATACATGAATTTTAAAAAATTAAATTAAGAACAACAATTTTTTAAAAAACTTTAATAACCTCACCTTATTTCAGGCAAAGGCACTGGTTTCCACACTGTCAACAGCATCTTTTCACGTTGTCCATAGGCCAGAAGCATCTCCCACAGCTGCTTTAGGACCAGGCTATCTTCCTCCAAGCCCAGGCCTACATCAACATCCCTGGGTCTTCCTCTGAGCTCAGCCCTTTCCATCATCTTGGGGAAATAGCCATACATACTAATATGATGGGCCTGTCAGGACACCATCCTTCCCCTCTCTAGTCCAACAAACTCTAAACGTCACCTCAAGTACTAACTAACCTTAGATTTTTCTGTCGTCCACTCTGCCCCATTCCTAAGATCCCAACAAGAAATTTAGTCCACCCTTGAAGACTAACTGCCATCGGCCTAACATCCCCTTTATCACTCTTCACTCCTCTGTTTTCTGAAGTCATAATCCCCTAATATATCTCAGACCTTTTAGCCACGATGAGGGGGAATGAGCTGTGTCAGCGATAGACTGAGGCCAGTGTCACTGCTTGAGAAAATGCTGATGTCTGGTGGCCAGTATGAAGCTACAGTTGGTCCTGATGATAGCACCATGAGAGGCCTGGAATCCAGGAGGAAATATCTATGATGCATCCACTGAAGATACTGGTCTGGTGCTGAGAAGAAGGGGAAGCAAGGGCCACTGTAATAATTGCTATTTGAGGACACACAAGACGTGTAGTGAAGAAACTCAACAACAAACAACAAAAACAAATTTGGGAACATCCATAACCAAGATACTCAGCACCATGAGCCAAGAAGGACAACTGTACTTATGAGCAATCTCTTTCCCAGAAGTACAGGTCGACAATCTCTACTTTAAAATGCATGTTAGAGAATGTTTTCATCTTTGAATACCAATACTATATTTGGTCTTAGACATAAAATTTAAGACTATTGAGTTGCATCTGTATCCAACTGGTCCAATGTCACTCAATTCACCACCTCCACTGAGTCCCACGGCCATGGATTTCCATTTTATTGCCCACTATGCCTCTTTCTTGAACCTTATCAGACTAGCTCTGCCAATAGCTCTATTTCTTCACTTGCTGTTCCCTAGCGTCAGGACTTCTGGACTCTCTAAAAGGCCATGTTTATTCTACATTCTACGTTACTGGAACTCATCTAATTAACTCAACACCAAATTGAGATGCTGGTGCTTGATTCCCACATTTCTAGAACATATGATGCTATTAGCAAGATAGAAGTGTCTTCGTTTCCACTTTCTCCATCTTTCCTTGTATTAGTCAGCTCTCATTTATTGGAACAAAACATCTGAAACAGTCAACTTAAAAGCAGGAAAGGTATATTTTATCTCCGTTTGGTAGGACTCAATACATGGTTGTTGGCCCAGTCCCTTTGGTCTTATGGTGAGGCATCAGAATAAAAGTGTATGACAAAGAAAGACCATTCACCAAGAAGAAACAACCAGTAAGGTACAATCCGCACCAAGGATCATCTCAATAACCCCAACCCTATGGGTAGGCCCCACCTACTAAAGTTTTCACTACCTTCTAGAGTGTCGTGCTGGGAATTAAGCCCTTAATAGTGTTTGGGAGAACATTCCAGATCATTCTAGCATTCCTCTTTGGAAACTCCCTAAAGCTTGCCTCACCCTCTTCATCTCTCCATTCGCACCTTACACACATTCTCTGGGCATCTCTCCTCTCCTTCACTTCCAACTCTTTGATGTTAATGTTTTCCAACATAGGAGCCTTGTCTTTTCAGCCCAAGCTTCCTTCTCTCTGTATTTAATATGTCCCTCATTTACTCATGTCCTAAGGTTTCAGGTTCAACCTAACTTTGCTACATTGTGCATCAGTATCTCACACACAGTAGCTCCTCAATGAGTCATGAAATGAGTGAACTATGGGAATATCTATAAACAATCAATCTCTGGGTCTCAGGTCCATGGTGATATTATGTAGCTATATGTCATATAAAGAAATTTATCTACGAATCGGGAAACATAAATGTTGATCTATTTCCCATGTAAATAATTCTCAAATGTCGATCTTTGTGAGCTCTGCTTGCATGGGAACCCAGGTCTAAACATACTCTCTCCTTCAACTATACTATTTGACTCTTCAGCCTCGATCATCTGAAACTCCAGGCAAGTTTCAAATCTTCTTCTTTCTTTCCTCTACATCTACAATCAGCTACATTCTTCTAGATATGCAAGCACTGAACTTCAGAAATCATTGAAGTTATTTTTACCCCTTCCCATATCTCAAAGACTACACATAGCATGTGTAGTCCTCCGACCTCCTTCCTCCTCTCACTCCCGGGCCTATTACCCAGCCAGACACAGGCTCTTCTCAAGAGCCCAAAAACATTGTCTGTACTCTCTTCTCACTTCAAGCCTACAAAAGTCACCATCTTACAGACAGCCTGCTCAGGTCCCTTGCCTGCTCAGAAGCTTGAGTTTACATACCCTTTCACTCAGTAAGCAGAGTAGGCTCCCGAGACTGGCAATCGAAGCACTCCATGGTGTGACCAGACTTGTTACTACGTGTTTTCTAAACACACCCTGGGTTTCTCACCTCTGTGTCTGCTTCTGTGTCTCTTCTGCCTGTTCAGCTTTCATACCCAACTATAGCTACTGAAACCTGGCCAGCCTTCAAGGTCTGCCTCAAATCTTGGAAGCCTTCTCTGGTTTCTAAGCTGGGTTTGATCTTTCTTCCTTTCTTTTCTTAGCAGTTCCTCAATAGTTTTATTTTTATGGCTCTTATTTTATATAATTGTAATTAAAGACATCTATCTGCCTTTTCTGCTATGTGATAAGCTCCATAAAGACAGAGATTATGTCTTATTATATTTATATCCCTACAGGACTTAGCAAAATTCTTTGCAATAAAAGACCATCTGTACTATTAAATTCACATGTACATATCTCTAAGAAATTATATGCTAGAATATGGTGGTTTTGAAACTGTTCACTATACCCACTTGTCTATGTACACAAAATGCCCCTTCCAGAGCTTCCTGTTGCCATTCCTCTTAAGTACTGACAGAACGAGACAGATATTTATCAGAGTTGCAAAATATCTCACTGCTGGTAGGGCTCTTCCCTGGAATCACACCAATGCCTGAGCTCATGAATGATCAATTTGGAGGAAAATCATTTTTTTAATTGTCTTCTCTGGTTAAAAAATATAAGGAGATAGTGTTGCTTCCAAATAACTGGTCTTTAAGGAAGGGCCATCTCAACTCAAAAACAGCGCCAGATGGACAATTTGCCCAGGACTTAGGATCCTTCAGAAAAGCCACATGGACATTGCCTCTTCTTAGTTATCAAGGCCCGAGAAGCTACATGGTGCAGCAGAAGACTTTGGACTTGCTCCAGCTTGGTCACTGACAGTCCTTGAGAACTTGTCAAAGTCACTGCTTGCTTTTAGTCTCCATCTCAAATCTTACAGGGAATAACACCCAGATTGGCCCTGACCCGCATGCACACACACACACAAGCACATGTACCTGACCCACATGCATGCACACACAAGCACATGTACATGCATGCACTCTCCAGAGTCGTGTTCCCCACACATTTTAAAAAGAAGCCAGGATAAAGAAACTATAATTTTTATTTTTCATATGTATGTATGTATGTATGTATGTATGTGTATGTATGTATCCCCAAGACAGTGTTTCTATGTGTAGTCTTGTCTGCAGACCAGGCTGGCTTTGAACTCACAGAGATCTTTCTGCCTCTGCCTCCCAAGTGCTGAGATTAAAGGTGTGTGCCACCACCACTTGGCTTAAACAATAATTTTTATCTATTGGCAAGTAATTTAATTAAACAACAACCCTGCAGGGAATCTGTTCGTGTGATGTACAGCGTGTGACTTAACAGTCTGTAGCCTGTAACCTTTGCTGTCTAACGCTGCCTCAGCCCTTACCAGAACACACCCTGGGCATCATCAGGATATATTTGCTGGTTTTGAAAATGGATCTCACTAAAATTAGTCCTCATGAAATCCATCATGCACTTACGCTATGAAAGACACTGGACCAAGCAAAGTGCATGTTTCTTCTTATTATAGCAGTCCTGCGACGTTGTTGCTGTTACTATTATTAGCACTATAGTATTCCTGCATACAACAGAAAGACACAACAGAGAAGCAATGGATGGTTCTTGATGTCACACAGCAGGAAGGGACAGAGGTAGGGTAGATACCCAAGAGTCTGTCAGTCATGTTCAGAGTCTTCACCTCTGTACTGTGTTCCTTTACAGAGCTCTAGACACACAGTTTAGATCCTGAAAAAGTCAGAAAGCTCATCAGTCACCAAGTATATTTGCGTGTGCGTGTGTGCATGTGCGTGTGTGTGTGTTTAAAATGTGTGGGGAACATGACTCTGGAGAGATGGTGCAGCAGTTTTAGTACACACTGCTCTCACAGAGAACTGTGTCGAGGTTCCCAGCACCCAAACTGGGAAGCTCACAACTGCCTGTAACGAGCTCCAGGAAATCCGAAACCTTTTTCTGACCTCCAAGGCACTGCATTCATGTGAACAAACCCTCGTACAGACACTACATGCCTACACAATTTTTAAAGACCATTTAGTTTTAGTTTATGTGTATTATTGTCTTGCCTGTATGTATGTACTTGTTTGCCTGGTGCCCAGGAAGGCCACAAGAGGGCATCAAATCCCCCAGAACTAGAGACACAGATAGTTACGGTGTTTGTGGGTGCTGGGAATTGAGCTTTGGAAGAACAGCCAGTGTTCTCAGCTGCTGAGCCGTCCCCCTAGCTCCCAAATATAGACATGCTTTTTAAAAATGAAAGTGAAAAACACTCCACTGGAGTATACAGCAATATGAACCTAAATTTCTTATACACCTTGCTGTCCCCAGCCTGCCTGTTCCACTGCATTCTTCGTTCCCACAGGCACGTTGTGGTTTTGCTTTTATATCTGTTTTATTTTGCTGGGTACTGGAGATAAAGCTCATGTTTGCTAGAGAATTGTGCTACCGCAAGCTGCACACCCAGCTTTAATCTTTGCCTGAGTGATCGTGACAACCGTTTGTCATCAGAGAGAAACCACAGTTTTACCCACACATACAGAGTCCACAAAGGAGCCAGCATATAGAAGGAAATTAAGCGGGAATTTGCCGCTGAGGGAACTCTGATCATCTGGTCTCCAAATCCAGCCAGACCTAAAATCCTCATATCCTTGTACTATTGGAAAGTGAATAACTTCTGAAAATAAACACAGTATTGGGAACACACCGAAAAGATACTGGGGCCAATTGGATGCGCTCTCTGTGGCTCAAATTGAAATAATTTGAGTGGTAGAATAAGAAACATAATATTGGATCATAACCCAACCGTAAAATAAATATCCAAGATTCTATACTGCTGTCAATAAGTGGTGGAATAAATAACTATGGAAAATGTTTAAATCTCCCATACAGAACAAATCCAAATAGCTCTTGTACATGCTCTCCTCATGTGTCTTGTCCATGCATCACGAGATTTTGATGGAATCAGAATGGCACTGTTATCACCGTGGTCCACTTTCCAAAGCCCTCATGAGAGAAACGTGAAGAAACCTAAAGTGTACAATCCTCTGCAAACCACCAATTGGTAATTCCTGGAACCTGTTATCAAAGACAAAGAAAGTTTGGAAAATGACCACAGACCAGAAGGGGCTGTGGAGACGTGACCTGCTCAAACAGGGCAGTTTGTGGTGAGTGTCAACCTGTGGATTCACAGCTCTGGAGGCTGGAAGTCCGGCATCAAGGTGCCAGAATCTGGGGAGAGCCAGTATGCTTCATCACCACAAGACAGGGGTAGCATGTGGAAGAATGGTAAAGGCGGGGAAGCAGAAGAAAGTGACAGGGAATGAACCCAGTCCCAAGAGAGATAACTGGCATTAGTCCATCCATAGCCCTCAATCCCTAAACACCTAAAGATCCCACTTCCCAACACTGCTACAATTCAACATTGAAATCATGTCATGACTATAGTGTGATGTTCTGTATGGGATCTGGAGTCAAACAGGGAATTTAGATGAAAACTTGTGAAGCCAGAATGATCACTTTAAGCTAATTCTTTACCAGTATTGTTCTTTAACTTGCTGTAAACACACACAATAATGAAGGATGCTGTCTTTAAAGGAAACTGTGTGAGGTATCCTCGAACTTACTGTAAACACACACAGTGAAGGATGCTGACATTTAGGGAAACTGTGTGAGGGTGTTAGGGAGTCTTGGAGTTCTTTACAACCTTTCTGGGAATCTGAAACTCTTTCAAGATTTTTTTTTAATGTTTTTAAGAATTATAATAGGGTTAGGGAGACAGCTCAGTCAGGAGAGCACGAGTCAGGCAAGCATGGGGACCTGAGTTCAGATCTCTGGCACCCACTGGGCAAAGCAGCACACATCTATGGAAGATTAGAGAAAGGTATATTTCTGGAGCTCCCTGGTCAGACAGCTTAGGCAAATAAGTGAGCTCTGGGTCCAGTAAAAGACTCTGTCTCAAAAAATAAGGTGGAGAGACATAGAGGAAGGCATCTAACATAGGCATCTGGCCTGGGTCTACCTGAACAGGCATACATGTACATGTACTTCTGCATGTTCGTGCATACATGTACATGTACCTTCACACGAACAAGCACACATACATATGAACATGTGCAAGCACACACAAATAATACTAATTAATAATAATGATAAATCAATTAATATCCTGAAGAGAAGTCCCATTATAAAAAATTATGTTATTTCACTGATTTTAAGAACATTAACATTACACTTGTCTAAAAGATAGACTTTTTGTGTTTTATATATTCTCCATAAAATATAATGAGAATCTCTGCCATCTTTCTAGACATTTTTTCTCAGTGTACTTAGAAATTAGTAAGAGCAAAAGATTTGATTGACCTACTCAGAATTTGGATCTTTCCATTGTTCATTAAACTTACGCACTAAATTAATGCTTGTTCTTATGCATCTTGGCAGAATAAATGCATACCTTCTGAACAAATTAATAACCTTGGCTCCTAACACCGATGATTTTGGCAGGTTAGACTTTCAGTTTTGTAAGCCTGGGCACAGGGGAATGTTTATGTAAGGATGTACTCTCCCATCACTGCACATGGAGTTATGCTTAATGGAAGTCAGAGGAAGAATGTCCCAGAGGAAGTACTGACCTCCTCACACCTTCTTGTCAAAGCAACAGGAAGCTGGCTCCGTGCCCCAGTAAGAGACTTAGTTAAAACATGAAATCCAAATCATGGCAAGGAAGTAACACGTTCCCTCAACAACACTTCTCTCAACACTTGCTCTAAGAGTGCAGCAATGACAGACACCCTAAAGAGTCTCCATTTCTACTTCAGGGGCAAAATAGCAACATGTTTAACAGGAGGTATAGGGATGTTAAGCAGCTGAAGCTGAGGAATTCTTAAAATACACAATTGGGTATTCAAGGAGCACAGGAGAAGTGGGAAGTAGCAAAAGTAAATACACACTCCCTGAGCAAACACAGATCGAGGCCCCATTCATCATCTCTGAGAGTTTCAGCTATGGGAGTAATTCATGCCTCCAGGCATGTGTGCCTCCAGCCGGGTGCCTAGGATAGGAGAGGCACATAAACAACTGCAGCACAAAGTAGAGTTAGCCTGTGCCCCAGGAAAAGTAGAGAGTGCTCTGCAAGGTCTAAAACGAAAACATTCAATCCAGCGATGGAGAATGAATCAGACAGCACTGTTAGAAGGCTTACCTCGGTATACAAACCTAACAGACTTGGTGATGGGGTGGACAGATACTACAGCCATGGGACAGTCTCAGTAAAGGAACTCAAGGTTTCTCATTTACCTGAAGAGTATGTCACAGAGTCTTGGGAAATGTGGCTTTAAATAATAATAAAGGCTGAGTGTGGGGGAGAGAACGTGAGGAGGAGTGTGTGGGTGCACTGCCCTTCACTCATCTCCACTCAGACTGCACACTCAGGTGATAAGCATCAATAGACCCGATGAGGAGCAGGCAGGCAGCATGTGCCTCCACATGCAACACCCTGAGAAAAACACACTTCCTCTGTTAGCCAGACACACATCACCTGAGAGTGATTGTAAAGAATCCTCACACAAATCCAAACTTGAAGACGACAATATCCATCTTATGTTCTTCAGATAGGTTGCTGTCCTGGAACTAGTTGATGTAGATGTGTACCAGTAAGCACTAGTTTCATTTATTCTGTGATAAAGCACTCTGACCAAAGGTAACTTGGGGAGGCAAGGGTTTATTTCATCCTACACTCCCACATCACAGTCCATCACTGAGGGCAATCAGGGAAGGAATTCACTGAAAGAGCCTGAAGGTAAACTGCTTGCAATTCCATGCAACATTACCTCTGATCAGGGAACTCACTCTCAGTCCAGAGAGTACAGCAGAACCACAGAGGATAGTGCTCACTAACTGGCTCACTCTCTGGCTCGTTTTTGTTTGTTTGTTTGTTTGTTTGTTTGTTTGTTTTAACAGCTCAATACCACCTGCTTAAGGGATGATGCCACCCATGGTGGACTGGGTCCTTTTTCATAAATTAATAGTCAGGACAATCCCTTACATATTCCCTTAGACTGATCTGATCTAAGCAATTCCTCAATTGAAGCTTCCCCTCTAGGCTGTGTCAATTTGACAATTAAAGCTAATTTGAGACAAGGTATTGTGTAGACCTGGCTGGCTGGGATACATGAGACCTTGTCTCACAAAACAAAGGGGCAGAAGAGAAAGCTCAGTCCATAAAGTACTTGCTTAAGCATGAGGACTAGAGTTCAATGCCCATGAAAAGGTAGGGCAGCAGCACACACTTATAATCCCAGTGCCTGGGGCGGGGGTTGAGGAGGGAGGCAAGCAGACCTCTGGAGCTGACAGCTGAGCCAGTATAGCCTTATCAGTGAGCCCCAGGTCTCAGTGAGGGAAGTGTCTCAAAAACCAAGGTGGATGACCATCCTGAAGAATAATATACAAAAATAAGGAAAATAAGGGGCTTACACCTGGTGTTCTCTCAACTCCAGCTTTCAGGGTCAAGTTGACTATTTTTATTTTATTATCTTTTATTTCTTCTTTGTCAATTTCATGTATGTATACAATATATCATGATCTACCCTCCCTCAGCTTCCCCTCCCCCAACTCTCCTTGACCACCCTCCAAACATGACTCCTTCCTAATTTCACTTCAAGACAATTTTTTTGTTGCTGTTTTTTAGAGACAGGGTTTCTCTGTGCAGCCTGGCTGTCCTGGAACTCATTCTGTAGACCAGGCTAGTCTCAAACTCAGTCTCTTCCAGTCATGATATTTCTAAGTAGCCATGATATTCTGGAAATTATGAACCCGACTTAGGACTCTGACCACTTTAACTTAAAAAGTTTCATTTACGGATGGAGAGATGGCTCCGTGGTTAAGAGCACTGGCTGCTCTTCCAGAGGTCCTGAGTTCAATTCCCAGCAACCACATGGTGGCTCACAAGCATCTGTAATGGGGTATGATGCCCTTTTCTAGTGTGTCTGAAGACAGTGACAGTGTACTCATATACATAAAATAAAATAAATAAATAATTCCTTTTTAAAGAAACGTTTCAATTGTACTAGTAGATGAATGTATTATCATTGTAAGAAAAAAATTTCAAATAAGACAAATAAGTTCTTTCTCCTGTCTCCCTGTCTATAATTCTAGACAGGACCTGTCTTTCCAGGATACCGTGTAGTCTTCCAGGCTTTCTTTGTCCTTGGGGAGGCCATGATCTGTGGTTACACAGGAAGATAAAGCATGGTGCTGCCAGAGATGCTGATTCAGCAGCCCCACTGGAGAGATGCCGGAAGTCACCCAAACTCCCCGTGATTTAGCTTCCCATCTAAAACCAGCAACAAGGCACAGCTTCCCTTCAGCATGTTCTGAGAACTCGATAGCAGGCATTCGAAGCACTTAGAGCCCATCACACAGGAATTTCCATTAATACTGATAAGCTTCTTACTACTGTGTAATAAAATAGCTATTTACATCCTTCAATTCAGTGGAAGAGAATCTAATTCAACCATGCAGCCTACCCCAAAGAAATGTCTTAAAGCAGTGTTTCATGCAAATACGCTCTGGAGAATCGATGGCTGCTCTGTGCATATTCCATCACAGGTCTTAAGCAGAAGGGTTGGAGGATCTCTGCCCTGGGCTCATCAAAGTTCTGCTACTAACATTTCCAAGTTTCACTTAGGAAACAAGGTATTTAATGGGAGGGAGAAGGGGTCAAGATAGTCAGTCTTTCGCTGTCTGAAAACCTCTAGAAGACTGCAGAGAGCAGAACCAAAGAGTAGCTAACTGTGCTGCTTAGGCCGGGGAGACGGCTCAGTCAGAGTGGCAGTTATCTTGCAAGTACAAGCACCTGAGTGTGATATCCAGAACCCTCCCAAAATATCCAGATGGGGGGTGGAGGTTGCTGGAGAGAAGGCTCAGTGTTTAAAAATATTTGTAGCTCTTCCACAGGACCTGAATTTGGTTCCCAGCACTCATGCTGGGTGGCTCACAAATGCCCCAAACTCCATCTCAGTGGGGATTCAATGCTTCTGGCCTCTTCAGGTACCTGCACTCATTGTGCTTATCCCTGCTCCTGCACACACACACACACACACACACACACACTATTAAAAATAAGTTTGGGGGGATCCTTCTCTCTACATAAACCTGACTCTCCTGGAAGTCACTATATAGACCAGGCTGGACTCAAGAATGCATTTTTTTAAAAAGCCAGGTGTGGCAGCACATGCTTACAATCTCAATACTGTGGAGCATGTGAAGAATGACACCTGAGGTCAGTCTCTAACCTCCACAGACAGATGTATCTGTACACACATAAATACACACATACATACCTGTGGTGGTTTGAATAGAAGTGGCCCCCATAGACTCATGTGTTTGAATGCTTCACCATGCCATACGGAGTGACACTATTAGGAAGTGTGGCCTTGTTGGAGTAGGTGAGGCCTTGTTAGAAGAAGTGTGTTACTGTGGGGGTGGGCTTTGAGGCCTCCTATGCTCAAGCTATGTCCAGTGTGGCACACAGTCCCCTTTTGCTGCTTGCAGATCCAGATGTAGAATTCTCAGCTCCTTCTCCAGCACCATGTCTGCCTGGATGCTACCTTGCTTCCCACCATGATGATAATGGACTAAACCTCTGAAACTATAAGACAGTCCCAATTTAATGTTTTTCCTTATAAGAGTTGCCTCGGTCATGGTGTCTCTTCACAGCAACAAAACCCTAACTAAGACAATGCCCAACTAAATAAGTAACCTCTTTATTAAATACCTAAGCTTTGTTTCTAGACTCCTAGAGAAGAAGCCAGAGCTTGCTCTATTATTCACTAGCATTCAGTAAAAGACTTTTATTTCTTAGAGCAGAATCTCTTAACGAGGGGACACCCTGCTGGGTGGATTTAGACATCCGTGGCATGGTAAGATAAGACTTTCAACTTTCAACCGGGAAAGAATGAACTACCACTTTTTCTTCCACTCAAGCCCAAGCAAGTTTTCACCTTTACACATAGTGATAAGAGCCTGTATCAAAGGTCCGTTGGTCAATGGCTTAAAAGTATGGAATAAGGACATTCCAAGGCACCTGACTGAGTTGCACAGTGTCTGCCCTGCTCTGAGAGAGACGCCCTCCGCTGCTGGCGTGGACCCTGCTTTGGCAGGTGATTCTATTGGTTTCTTGACAACTCACCCGGCAGAGTGTGGCCAGGCAGAGCCTTGCTGGAGAGACAAAGGGCAGGGAGAAAGAGCTCCCCATTTCCCTGGCTTTCTTGGCTGAATGCCATATCAACACAATTCCAAAAGCAGCTAACCTCTGGTAACACTGTGAACTCTGGCCCTAGTGGTGTGATTCAAGTGCCCTATGGTCCAGATTACCACTCAGTCTCCTCTAAAAGTGCCTGGAAGCTTACACTTAGATGTCGCATTTAATTTAACAATCACTGTTTTAGGATGCAAGTATCCTAAAGACAATGTATTAAAGCAATAAGTAAGTGGTCACTCAGTTGTTCTCTCTCTGTCATGAGTTTTTGGTTCTTTCTTTCCACCAGCTGCCTAAAGCCAACAAACTTAGAAGATGAGAGTCACTGAGTTATGTCTATTGTTGTTTCTTGGATTGACCAAGATTAAAGGGGAATCATTTGTGTGTGTGAAGGGCTCTTAATATCTCCAACACATGGTGACCATCTAGTGTCTTGCAGCTTACTGTGGAAATCCTTGACCCGAAGTGGTAAAATTATAGCCCCTTCATCACCAACACTACCAAGAAAAAAAAGTTTCTTGATACCATAATGCCCAAGTTCTGAAATCACAAACTGAAACTGGTAAAGGACAGCAAATTACAGCATGTACTGCTAGTGTGTACGCTAGCGGGAAGCACAGCCAGGCATCCGAGCCCCTTCTTGCTGACTCACATACATGGCCAAGAGAAATTATACCAAGCCATAGAATTTTCCGTGAAGTTTCATTGTACTTTTCCTTCGTTATTGTTTTAATATGCCTGTGATAAACTAGCATTTGCAAATGCATGACCTGTCATTCCCTTGTGAGTATTTGTTTAAAAAGTATTGCTTAAGGACTATTGGGTCAGTTTACTAATGCTTTTACTCATTAAGATGTTATCTTCTGACATAATCATTTGTCAGAAACTTTCTCTCATTCACAGAAATAATTCATTATAATTTCAGAAAAAAATTAAGTTTTATTAACTGTTTTGAGATAGGGTTTCTTGCATCTCAGGCGGAATGTGAATTCAGTATGTATCCATGATAACCTTGAGTTTCTGATAGTCCTGCCTCTATCTTCCAAGTATTGGGTAGGATTCCAGTGTGTATCACCACCCCTCATTTATAAGGTACTTGGAGACTGAATTCAGAACCTTGTGTGTTCTAGGCAAGCACCTGACCAACTCAATTACATCCCCAACCCAAGCTCTCCTTTTTTTATTTAAACTTTACCCTCAAGGATTTTGTTACAGTAACAGAAAGCAAACACAGCAAGTGACCAAATAGACAGATTAAAATATTTAACTAAAAATACGAAGTTGGGTGTAAAAAAAAAAAAAAAGACCTAAGTATTTCAAGAACTACATAAGTAAGTAATTTACATTTATGTAAATTAACATCCATGTCTCAAGAAAACTTTAGCATCTTTATTCTTTTAAAAGCTCTTATTTTGAAACAATTTCAAACCATGAAAATGTTGATATATTCACAGTATGAAAAAAATACTTTATGGAATGAAAAAATTATTATTAAAATAGCACCAGGCATTTTGGAAAATGTAAAATAAGCCATAAAAGTCTCGAAATAAGGGGAGAGGAAGGTTAGAGTTAAAAACAAAGATGGACAGGCAAGGCCAGCCCCCTGGGGACTTCCCAGAGGTGGCTTCAGGCTCTGCCATTTTGTTTACACCTGGACTGAAGCCAGGGCTTCTGGAAACGGGCACCTTCTCCCCAAGACAGCAGAGCACTTGGACAGAAATGAACAGTTGGCACGGCCTCTTGGGTCTTTCACATTTTTTGATAAGTGAGAATCATAAATGCCCGACTGCTGCCTTAGGGGACTTATCACAGAGAAGTCACGAGGCTCCTGCTGAGAGAGTGGATATGATATCAGAGGACTGGACTCCAACCCTGGGACTGTGAGGATAGTCACGATTAAGCAACCGAAATGGCAGAGAAAAGTAGAGACAGAGATCCCCTACAGACAGAAGGACACGGTTCTGTAATATGTTCGGACAGACAGACAGACGCTGTTGCCTTCAGATCTTCCAGAAGCTCTGCTCAGCCAAGCATGGCTGAGCTCATGCTATCTTGGGGTACATTTTCCTGTGTGACACAGCTCACTAAAGGATACCTACTTCTGGGGTCTTAAAACAAACAATAACAACAAAGGGTTCTCAAACTCACTATGTAGAAGAGAATGGCCTTGAACTTCTGACAATAGCACATCCACGACCCGACCCGAGGGTCAGGATTACAGGTATCTCAAAGTACTTGGTTTAAGCATGCTGGTGATCCATCCAACCAAGTTCTCACGCATATGAGGCAAGCACCCTATGGGGTCACAAGCCTGGCCTCTCCAGGGGGCCTTTCTAACAGAGACATCTCCATGCAAAAGAAAGGCAGGTGCTCTGCCCAGGGCTGGGTGGAAAAGCTGAACTGTTTGTTGCTCCAAAAGCTTAAATTCCTTCTGTATTTTGGTCTGAGGTTCAATATTCTTCTTTATGTTGAAGTTAATTACTGAGTTAACCTTTATATCTAATAAAAATGAATGTTTTAATTCTAAAAATTACCATCTACCATCTGAGTTAGAGTTCTCTAAACCCTCATCCAGAATTCTGTTGTTTTAATTTATGATAGTGGTGTGTGTGTGTCTGTGTGTGTGTGTGTCTGTGTCTGTGTGTGTGTGTCTGTGTGTGTGTCTGTGTCTGTGTGTCTGTGTGTCTGTGTGTTGGTGCATGTTTATGTGTGTATGCAAATACATGCTCATGTGAAGGCCAGAGGGCAACTATGGGGTTTGTGCTCCCAATTCCACAGCATGATCTTCAGTTGCCAAGACTTCTTGCTACATACAGTCTGGAATCATCTTCTGCAGGATGCTGTGGCCAGAATATCCACTCAGCCTCAACTCTCTGTCTCTATCTGTATCTCTGTATCTATCTATCCATCTCTATTTCTCTGTAGAACAGGCTAATCTGGAACTCACTATGTAGCCCAGGCTGGCCTTAAACCCTTCATCCTCCTGTTTCACTCTCCAGGGTGCTGTAGTGTATCTCCATGCCAAGTGCTCATAGCTCTTTACCAGCTAGCTCTCAACAGGGACTGGATATCTTTTGAAGACAAGGTCCAAAGTATATGTATCTTTAAAACCCCACACCTAGCAGAGTGCCTGGCAAGGAGTAAGAAGTTATAATAAAATGGGGCCTTGGAGAGATGATGACCTAATGGATAAAAGAATTAATTGCTCTTATAAAAGACCTGTATTCACTTCCTAGCACCCAAGCTGGGCAGTTCATAACTACCTGTAACTCTGGCTCCAGGGAATCCAACACCCTCTTCTGGCTTTTGAGGGCCCCTGCACACACATGCATATAGTCACAACTACATACACACATAATTTGAAATAAAACATTTTTTAAAAGATGTTGAAGTAAGAGATGCCTAGGGAAGATGTCAGAATTAAAATGTTTATGAGTCTCATGCCCAAACTAATATTATTTATACCACCACTTTTATATAATTAGTATTACTATAATTATCCTGTTTTATAACATAATATTGATAATTGGATGAATCATTCTATGTGCAGGCTTTACTTTCTGCTCAATAGCTCTGAGTTAAATTAGAGAAATAACACTTAATGTAGCCACCTAGTAAAATGTAAAATATCTTACTGCATGGTTAGATGAGCCGAGAAATCTTTTATGCTCAATATTTCTGTTGGGCGAAGTTGGATCCTAAACAAGTCTGATTCCTAAAGCGTATCAGAGGTGGGGAAGAAGCTCCAGAGAAGTGTTCTGTCAAGTAAAAACGGCCACAAACTATTTACAATTCTCATTTGATTATCTTTCTATAGGAAAACAATAAAAACGGTTCTGAAGAATGGAAATAAAACTGTTGTTGCGTGCAAAGGAAATGGCATGTTCTATGGAATCACTGTGTCGTCTCTGAACTAAGTAAGAAAGCATTCCAGACAAGGCTGAGACCCACCTCTCACACTAATCATTAAAGAGAGAAAGAGATTCTGAGATGACCCAGGGCCAAGCAAGGCTCTTCCACTAGATGCCCTCAGCACTTCCTCCTCCAAATATCTATAGCAGCCCTGAACTAAGATATTTCTGCCACCTAGTGCTTTTATGGTTACCAGGTCCACATCTCTGTATCTTTGTCAGTCCTCCTAGGTGTACACATGGTTTGGTTTCAGACCCCTGAACAAGGGATTGAGGTGCATATTTTACATATCATAGCAGACCAGGCCTCTAGGTTCTCCCAACATCCCTCAGTTTGTACCTGGCATACCCTGCCCCCAGCCCTGAACTTTCCAGCCTAGGGGCTGGGCTGCTGCTCTTCCCCCAGAGGCTCCTCCCTATATAATCTATATAATTCAGACACTTTGCCTCCCCCCTCTCCCTCTCTCCATCTCTCCCTCTCTTTCCATTCCTCTCCTCCTTCTCCTTCTCTTTTCTCTCTGTGTGCCCACCTTTCTTTCTCTCCCCCACCTCCCCATGAACTCGCTCAAGAGGAGCTTCCCAATAAACATGCCTTTCATCTAATCTGGCTTGAATGGGCTCATACCACCAACAGAGAAATAAATAATCTATTACACATGAGCACACAGACATCACAAGGGTGCTTTAGAGTTAAGGTAAGAGAAGACTACACCTTTCACATACTTTACATGAAATATCTGCTGTACAAAGCTAGGCAACCAGAAACAATTCACTCTCTCTAGGACGTGGAAGAAGAGCCCTTCCAAGAGCCTAGGTGAATGGCAACGATGATGTCTCCAGAGGAGAAATGCCAAACTACTAAAATTCTTCTGGTGGAGCTATTTAGAGACATTTTCATTGCACTGCATGCTAGGCTATGGAGAATAAAGAATGCTAAGTTCTAGGTTCCCTAATATGATGCTACACCTTGTTTAGCATCCAAATTTGCTATGTAGGGGTGGGAGTGGGGATATAGCTTACTAGAAGAGTACATGAAGCCCTGGGTTTCATTCCTAGCATTGTGTAAATTGGGAGTGGTGGCAGATACATATAATGTGAACACTCAAGAAGTAGAGGCAGAAGGATCAGAAATTCTGTGTCATCTCTGACTATACAGCAAACTGAGGATAGCCCAGGCTATGTGAAACTGTCTCAAAATGGGGGTGGGGAGGTTATGCATCAAGAAGCCACTATTCTGTCAGCAGCTCCACAGCCTGTATAAAACAAGTTACAGTATTCAGTTCAACTACAGATGATTGACACCTGGGCCAGGTACCACCAGTACAAGCAACAGCTCTGGACTCTGGGTCCCAGTGAACTTCATGAGTAGCAAATTAGGCTAGAAGAAGGAGAGCAGGGACACTCATAGAGCCACTAGAGTGGGACAGAATCTTCAAGAAAGGTAACAGGTGCTGGGGTGCTCAGAGGAAGCAAAAGGAGATAGGCATTGGGCAAAATTCAAAACTTGAAATTATGGTAGTCTGTAGTCAAATCTGTAGAGTAGAGGAGGGGAGGTAACCAGACTGTATATCAAAAATAATCATGAGGATACTAATCCATTTTATCCCAGCAAGATACCGTCTAGATGGCTTAGGATCAGATAAATACCATAAGCTGATATTTCCCTCTGCTCTGGCAGTTCTGTATCAGCCATGATACAGGACTGTGTAGAGACTCCTCACACAAGTAAAATCAGAAATACCATTTGATCCAGCAATCCTATTCCTATGTATCTATCCAAAGTAGAAGAAAGCAATATGTTGAGGAGTTATCTGCATTTATTACAACAATATCACAACAGCAAAGAAATGGGCTCAACCTAAGTTCTATAAAGGGATGAATGGATAAGAAACTGTGGTATAGATACAACAAAATACTATTGGTCACAGAATAACAGTTCTGCCATTTGGGTCAAAATGAATAAAGCTGGGGGACATGGGCAAAAGGAGCCAAGTTTGGGGGTTGGGTGGGAGGGGGACCCACACAGTCTATGTATGTGTGGAGTATAGAAAGACAAAGAAGGACTTACAGAACCCACGAGTGAACAAGTGGCCACCAGAGGTTGGAGTGGGGAAATGTTGATTATGGGCATACTTTCTACTAGACCGGAAGAAAAAGGGTTTAAAATTTATTATATATGAATATTGTATCAGTCAAGAAATGTACTTAACAATGACTATTACCTATCATTAACCTTAGTCAATTATAACTGTATATTTCAAAATTACTAAAAGAATGGATTTTTAAGTGTTCTCACTATAAAAATATATATGAAGCTGAGGATACGGTACCTGGTTATATGCGTTTTTATGATATATGCACTTTTCATCACACTGTACACACACATACACCATTATTACTATTTGTCAGCTAAAAACAGAGATTTAGAAACATTCTCTGAAATACAGGCTACGTTTGACCTAGAGCCCATCTCCAAACTACATTGTCTATGTTTTAGTTTCTTGGTCCTGAGCCATGGCTAGGGAAAAATGACCCCAAATTTAATTTCCACTAAGAGTTTCTCATCTCAGTAATGAATCTGGCAGTTCATTCCAGAAATTCTGTAAGATCTGTAAAAGGATACCAGTCATTATGGTCAACAAATTGTATCCTTCTTTTATTGGCTTGACAGCAAATGAAAAGAGTTTGTTTTGCCAAAAGGGATACTAAGGTAATTTGTGAAGACTTGACCTCATTAAAAACATTCTTGAAATGTGCCCAAAAAAGGAGGGTATATCTAAATTCACTCCTACAGGCTTCTCCTGAACCATCAAAAGGTGTCCTCAGAGCAGTATCCTTGTCACTCTGGCTTTATGGGAGAGGTCCCTGAGGCTTCTAACAACCTCTCCAGGATTATCCACTGCTGTGATCAAAGACAGAATCACACTCATCCTCCAACCCACGGCCTCCCCATCACCAATGTATCATCCATATCCACACGTCTTGTACCAAGGGCACATCCTCTCTCTAAATCGTCTTAAAAACCTCACGGACTCCAGACCTAAAGATGGTTCAGAAAGCCCACCATAAAAGACAAGGAGCATGTTGAATGCCCCTCAAGCCAAGAGAGAGAAGACACAAACATGACAGTGCACATTAAATGGCAAACGGCTCCAAGCCCAGGAAGGCTTTGATTTAGTCTAGGGGGATGTAATTAGCAGCTCCCATGGAAGGACAGATGCCTCAGGAGACTAGATGTTAGACCCAAAAAGCCTGAGACAAAAGTCAGCAAGGCTCTTAAGCACACTGCAGGAAAGTTCAGGCCAGCCACTCCAGTCCTTAATGAAGCTTAATGAAGCTTCCAAGTTCAAGAAAAGATTGGCATCTGCCTAATAAAAATTCCTACCCCATCTCCTCCCCCTCTCTGACCCTCTCTTCCTCTCTATGTGTCTCCCCCAGGTCTATGTGTAGTGTAGCACACTTGTGGTTAAATGTCACTATGAGGTTCATGCTGGTGCCAGAAGAGGATGTCCCCTGTACTGCTCTATTTCTTAAGCTGTCTTAAGACAGGACCTCTTACTGAACCTGTACAGTTTTTGTTTTGTTTTGTTTTCACCTTGGCTGGCTAGCAAGACTAAGGTCCTCCCCTCGTCACCCTTCCATCCCCAACGCTAGGGGCTACAGGTGTAGCCCAGCTTTTACACAAACGCTGGAAATCCAAACTCAAGTCGGCAAGCCTTCACAGCAAGTGCTCTTATCCACTGAGTTGGATGTGCACTCCCTAGCACCAAATTAAACATTTCTATATAGTGGAGCTTAAAATAAAATCAAAACTCCAGAAGCCATAGACAAGGAGAAAACAAAGAATTCCAATTCCTTACTGCTACTATAAAAGGATCAAGAAGAAACATCTCAAAAGAAGAACTTGACAGACTGAAGAGACAGACAAATCATGGATTAGGAAATGCAGACAATCCCAAGAACACACACAGGAAGTCTCAACCTCATCAGTAGTCAGGAAAGACATAAATAAAAATGTGCACTGATTTTACTGGTCACCTGTGAGGAGAGGGAAAAGAAAGACAAACAAGCAAACAGCTTAAATATCAGAATCCTGGGAGGAGACGGACGATAGAGTGAAACTCCTCTGCCTCTCACTGCTTGGGAGTATTAGAAGAATGATGTAGTAACTTTTGCTCTGGTGCTAAGAGGATGTAGGGAACCTGAAAGAAAAGGACTGTCCTTTACTCAAGGATATACAAGTATGTACACTGTCCTGCTAGCTCTCACGTCCAAACAAGCTATCAAGAACAACCCTGAATGCTTAGACTGTGGCAGCCATGTCTAATAAAAATAAGTGTGTCCTGAGCTTGGGCTAGTGAGCATACGCCCTGGACCTGAGCTGGTGAGATGGTGCTCTAGTTTCATTTCTGTTGCTGTGATAAAATACGGTGCAACACTGGGAAGGGAAGGTTTATTTGGCTTACAGTTTCAAACTACAGTCCATCGGTTTCAGGAAGGTGAGGCCTGAACTCAAGCCACATCAGATCCACAGTCAAGAGCATGCTTTGCTTGCATGCTATGCTCAGCTCTGCATCTGCACTCTTACAGGCCAGGCCCTAGAGAGTGCCACTGCCCACAATGAACTGGTTCTTCCTATATTGATTAAGAACCAAGACAGTTCCCCTCAGATGTGCCCACAGGCCAAGTTTATCGAGGTAAGTCCTCACTAACAGTCGCTTCTGGAGGTGACCCTAGGCATTGTCAATGGACAATTAAAGCTAACTAGCATGGATGGCTTTGTGGATAAAGGACTTGCTGCATAAACCTGACAACATGTTAGGTCCCTGAAACCCACAGTAAAAGGAGAGAACCAACTCCTAGATTTCCTCTGTCCTAACACAACTAACGACTGAAATTTTAAATATCTGTTGATGGGGTCACTGAGAGCGCTCAGCATAAAGATCCTATCTTCCAATCCTGACAAAATACTGTGGACGAAGGGAAGTGACTTCCTCAGGTTGTCCTCTGACCTTCACGTGTGGGATGGAGCATGTGCACCCCCACACATACACAGAATAAAAGTTTGTTTTTGTTTTTTGTTTTGTTGTAATGTCCACTGTCCTTGTTTTTCAGTAGAGAATTGCTTATTAAGGCAATTTACGTAGTGGCAAAAAGCAACCTCAACATCCATAAATAAGGGGAAAGACTGAATAAATTCTGGCAACCGTATACTAGGCACTTTTTTTTAAAAGTAGAAGTATTATTTGGGAGAAAACAAAGGGCAAAGGCAGCACTTCAGTCCCAGGAGCCAAAGACTCATATCGCTGCCTCCCCATCACTAGGCAGGTTCGTCACCCCCCAGTTCCTTGTCTACCCGCTGGGGACCATAGTCCCCTCTGCATGTGGAAGTCACGAATTTGATAAGACACGGAACCTGGCTTCCAACAGGTGCTGCAACAATGCCCCCAGTGCTCTGCTGGGGTGCTGAGCACAGCTCAAACTGAAGGCAGGGCTCTATTCCGGTAAAATATATGCATCTATGTTTATACTTTTAGCAGCATAGTATGTCTGCCTGCTCAATCAGAAAAAGAAAGCTTTAACTTTTAAGATAAAATCTATATACTTTTTTTATTTATTGGTACTTACCTGGATGAACCTATTGGACCAGGTATTGGAGGGTGCCCACAGAGTTCAAAGGACATCATCACATCCCCTGGAACCCTAGTTACAAGCAGCTGTGAGGGGCTGATGTTGGTGCTTAGGACCAAACCTGGGTCCTCTGCAAGAGCAATAAGTGCTCTCAGCCACTGAGCCATCTTTCCATCCCAAGCTTTAACGTTTTCTTCCCACATTTCTGTGTTGCCTGGCTTGTTGCAAAAATGAATGTGCTACATCTTGCCATTTCGAAGGATAATCCAAGCCCGGCAGAGTGATAATCCAAGCCCGGCAGAGTGGTACCGGCTGTAAGCTCACCTCCTCAAAAAGCTGAGGTGGAGAGGTTGTCTGAGCCCAGAAGTTTAATATCTGACCTGCCAATACATAAACACAGTAAGATGAGAGTGAATGGGGGAGGGAAGGAGGGAGGGAG
>NW_021604564.1:24787353-24810158 GCF_004785775.1 Grammomys surdaster | reverse complement strand
AGGGAGGGAGGGAGAAGATGGAGATGGGGTGGAGAGTTCTTGCCAATAATATTTTGGAAGGAAATAGGGTGGGTACAGGTGGGTGGTCCCAAGCTTCCAGTGTTGCTGAAGAACAGCAGACACTAAAGTTGGGCTTAGTAATGGTGAGGCCCTGTGTTCATGAGGGAGTATGGGCATTACTCAGACGTTTAGGGAGAGTTCACAGGAGAAAGGAATGAGAAGTGTTGGCTGTGATCTGACAAGCTGAGGGATGAACTCTGCCTCCCCACCCTGGGGAAAGCTTCCAGTAGCCACCTCCCCTTGCACCACTTTATGGGAACCAAGTACTATCTGTAGCCCTGTCACCTCACCCACCCACAACCTCAATTTCTTTACTCCAGCATCACGGAATTTCTTATCGTTATTAAACTTATACCCTCTTGTTCTAGACGCCCACTCCAGCTGCATGTGCCCATAGCTCTCTTCCCTATCCCAACCTGCCTTTAATCCTAGCTAACTCCTCCATCAGCTAAAACGTGGTTCAAACGGAGAGTACCAAAGGATTCTGCAAAAAATGGCAGCAATAGATGGGAACTCGTCGGTCAGATTTGAGTAACATCCTGGAGACCGCTAAGACGTGATGTTTGTGCAGCTGCTTTTCTTATCACTGTGATACAATACCTAGCTAAGACAACTAAAGAGAGGAATTACAGTTTCTTAAAAGTTCCACAATCTCCCAAAATGATACTATCAGCTAAGGACCAAATGTTGAAACACAGAGCGGAACTATAACCCAAACTGTAATAATGGATGCTAGAGGAAACAGGAAAAAAAATAATATTAAATTCCAAAACCATGTAATAATGACAGGGTAAAGCCACTCAGAATTTCTGCCAATGCAATATGTGAATTGTCTGCACCAATTTGTTCAAGAGAATTCCAATTGCTTAAACTATGGCTCCTGGTTTCTGTTGTCTGTTTTATGGGTTTTTTGTTTTGTTTTGACTCTTAAAATGCTTATTTTCTAACGACCTGCATATTTATGAGACAAACTTGTGTCCCTTTGAAAATATGCACTTTCTTGAAATGTTAGATCTCTAATTGTAAGAATAAGTGGGTCTCTGACTTAATAAGTGAATAAGAATAAGTGGCTGCTCTTGGGACTCTGCTGCTGAGTTGTCATGGCCAAGTTTGGTATGATAGTTTTTGCTTCATCTTATTATATTTTGTCATGTTTAGTTGTTTTCTTTTAGTAGTCTTTTCTAATGAAAGGCAGAAACAGGTGGATTTGGAGGGGGAGTAAGTGAGGAGTAACAGGAGACATAGAGGGAGGGGAAACTGTCATCAGGATATAGTGTATGAAAGAAGAATATATTTTCAACAATAAACAAACAAATAGAATATTAAATATCCATGCACACATAAGTCTGCCAAGTTACCTCTTTATTTTATTTTATAACCTTTTATTTTTTTTCATATGGTGGCCATATTTTCTTTCAGGATGGCTTAGCTGGCCAGGTAACATACACTACAGGAAGAGTCTGAGTGCTAAGCCTGTCTTCCTTAGAGTCAACTCATATTTATTTTATGTGCATGGAGACTGCATGCACATGCAGATCTCCATGGATGCCAGAGGAGGAGGTTGGATACTCCAGAGCTTGAGTTACAGGTAGGTGTGATCTACCCTATGTAAGAACTGAGAATGGAACTCCATCCTCTGCAAGAGCAGCAAGTACTCTTAACCACTATCTGGCTCTTCATTCCTGGAGTCAACTCTTATATTCATTCACCTCTTTGAAACCTTGGCCAGAATGAATCTTGGAGAAATGCTTAAAGCCACAGAGCAACTTTCTTTGTTCTAAACTAACTCTTTGGGTTGTATGTATCTATTAAGAAAATAACACTTAGAAAATAACACTGAAAATAAATCACAAATATCTGTACAAAAAATCTAAGAAATTAATATAAGATAATAGAGACAAAAGGCAGTGTTGAATATATTTTTATGTTTAAAAGAATTTGAGAAAAGCTTCATCCTGGGAGCTCCTCACATAACATGTAGGCATCTCAGCTGATAAGAGTCTCCTGTCCACAGCAATAGTTTCCTCCTGTTATAATCTCAGGAAGGAGCTGTATGAGTCTTGTAAGTTCCAGCAGCTTCCTGAGCCTTGTAAGTTTTACATCATGAATCTTATGAACCCCTGTCCTCCAGGAGGGAATGCTTAGAAGAAACAAATGATGAAACACAACATGATAAACATTTATTTTTGCTTTCCTTCCCTTATCTGGATTTCTATTAAGAGGAAAGTACTGTGGAAGAAATGGAAAATTCTGGTCTGCATCATAGGTCCTTGAGTACTTATGTACTGTGGAGAAGGCACGAGTCATATGTTGTTTAATGCCATTTCCTTTACTATTTCCTGATGGTGTCAAAGAATGTGCATGAAAGATCAAAAGGAAATGTGGAAGGAGGTGGGGCCCTACTTAATCCAAATAGCAAACCTACAGGTGGTGTCATGCTCCACATACCTACCTCAGAGTCTTAGCATGTTAAGACTTGCGAACAACATTCTGGGAATTACTAACCTTTGGCAGGGCATACATGCTCACTGCTGAGGAAGATTCCAATGCCAAACCTCACTCCCCTGGTCTCAGCAGCATAAATGTGAAAGAATGTAAACATAATCATACATTTACACCTCAATAGATCAGTGTTGATGAGAAAGGCATGAAACTTAATGTTTTATAAAGCATACCACCAAGAGAAATACTTCTGAGAAAATACAACTGAAGCTAGGCAAGGTGGTGTACATCTGCAGTGCTGGGGAGATTAAAGTCGGAAGATTACCACTTCAAAGCCAGTCTAGGCTACACAGCCAGACCATATCTTAAAACAGAATTACCCAATACATTCATTTTTTAACCCAAATAAAGCTGTCTAATTTTACTTGTTACCCACTGTGGTTGGTTAGTTTCTAACTGGACACAAACTAGAGTCACCTTAACTGAGGAAATGCCTCTCTCAAACTGGCCCGTAGGCATTTTCTTCATTGTTGATTGATGTGGACTGACTCAGTCATTATGGATGGTACTACCCATGGGCAGGTGGTCCTGGAAGGTATAAGAAAGGTCCACCATGATTGGGTTTCTACCCTGACTTCCATTAATAATGGGCTTGTGAGGATGTGTAAGCCAAATACATCTTTTTCCCCAAGTTGGTTTTGGAAGAATTATTATAACAACAGAAAATAACCAGGATAACCACTTATTACCTTATTATTCATCCCTACCATTTATACCATGCGTTTTCTATTGTAAATAATGTATTTAGCAAGAATCACTTATCCATGTTTGAAGTCCTGTATTCACCATCAATACAATTTCCTATTTTATATTCTAGCAAAAATTATATTTGTCAGCAGGGCAGTAGTGGCCTATGCTTGTAATCTCGTACATCACTCAGGAGGCAGAGGCAGGCCTTGAGTCCAAGGCTAGCCTAGTCTACAGAGTGAGTTCTAGGACAGCCAGGGAGCCACAGAGAAACCATGTCTTGAAAACAGAAAACAAAACAAGATTATATTTATCTATAAATACCTGAATTGGGGTGATGAGAACTTTAATCACTGAAAGACAAATTTCTTTTCTTTCTTTTTTTTTGGTTTTTCGAGACAGGGTTTCTCTGTATAGCCCTGGCTGTCCTGGAACTCACTCTGTAGACCAGGCTGGCCTGGAACTCAGAAATCCACCTGCCTCTGCTTCCCAAGTGCTGGGACTAAAGGCGTGCGCCACCACTGCCCGGCTGACAAATTTCTAATAAAATTCTCTTTGGTAATTATTTGCAAAAATGTACAATATAAGTATGATCTATCATATACTACTAATAACTGTAATGATAACTCAATCAAAAGGAAATGCTTGATATTTAGAACTTATGGTCAAAGGACATTTTAAAATTATAACTTTTAAATTTAAAAAATCTTTCATTGTAAAAAATGCTAAACAAAATACACTGAAGAGGGGAAAATTCTTTGAGGAAATCAGAATACAAATTCAAAAAGACAAGTTCTATGGCAGCCACAATGGTGTTAAAGTTCTGTGGGGTTTATATTTTATCAAGTGCAATTTTAAGTGCCTGTGGTGGTTTGGATGAGTGTGGTTCCCACAGGCTCATGTTTGAACTCTTGGTTTTCAGAACAAAGATTAGCATGTATGTCCCTGTTGGAGGACATTTGTCACCAGGGTAGGCTTTGAAGTTTCCAAAGTCTCCTACCATTTCTAGTGTATTCTGAGCTTACTGTTTGGGGATCATGAAGTGAACTTTCAGCTGCTGCTCCAACACTATGCCTGACTGACTGCAACCATGTTCTAGGCCATGAGGTAATGGACCCCTATCCCTCAGGGAAACTGTAAGCCCCAAATAAACCCTCTGTATAGGAGTATCCTTGGTCATGCTGCTTTATCACAACTACGGAAAAGGATTTAACACATTAACCTTCTTGTTTGGGGTTGCTTTTTGAGACAGAGCCTCATGAGGCCCAAACTGGTCTTCAACTCCCTAAAGTGAGCTCATGATCTTCCTGCCTCTACTTCCCACGTGCTTAGATGACAGTGGTAGTAGACCTGGCTCCATAACTGTCCTTAATTGTAAAATATTCATGTTTACACTATATCAATTTTTTTAAATAAATAGATTTAGAAATAATTTCATATATCAATTTAAAATGTACTTAGGAGAGCCAGGCATGGTAGTATATAGCTTGAAACCCCAGTATGTAAAAAAATTAAGGCAGGGAGACTGTAAATTCAACAAAGAGCCTGGGTTATAAGACCTGTCTTTAAAATATTACTTTAGCCAGTATATAAAAGAGTGACTATTGCCCCTTCTAGTTTAAACACTGAGATCTATTTGAATTATGGCTACTTGGAGAAGTTAGCAGTCAACAGGCCTGTTTCTGCTTCTATAATACTCACCTTATTTTTTTGTAGGAGCTCTGGTATCAATTATATATATTGTCATCTCCCCCCAACCCCCACACTCCCCTCCTGAGACCTGAATGGGTCAGAACAATATCTCAATCAGCTTGTGCCCAAAGCTTTAGTTCAAGACCTGTTCTATTGCCATCTCAAATTATGTTCTTCTAGCTTGTCCATAATAATCATTCTTGAAAAAAAAAATCCCCAAAACTTGGGTAACTGTCAAAACTTGTACCCAATTTGACTTTATGCCTCTCTCAATATGAAGTTTGCCAAGAGAAATTAGAGATCAAAGTACTTTTTTTTCTAAATTACAGCTCAAACTAATCCATACTAACTTGGGTTAAAGTCCAAAATTATCACATCCAACATTGAACTCTCTGACCACTGTGAATTAAAGTTCAAACATTGGGTCTTGTTGGTCTCTGGAAGTGAACTTAGCTCCCAATTCAGAAGCTTTCCTCCCCACAGGGATCTCAGTAAGGTTCCAGGGGTGTTCTCCAGCAGGAGCAGTCCCCTATCAGACTTGAGGTATGTGGCAGCTGAAAAAGAAATATACATTTCTGACTCCCAAGAGGGAAGAGAAAGGAAAGGAGGATGGTATGATATATGAATCCCAAGCTCATTCATCTGGAAATTCACTGGCCACCTTTTCTTCTCTGTATGTCAGGAACTGTCTTCAACAATAAAGTAATGTTTTCCCCAAAATAGAGGAAAGAATTCCAAGAAACAGATTCTCAAATTTAAGAAATCTTTATTAAGTATCATGGTGAAAATGTGTGAGCTGGATGCTGCCTAATCCCCAACCACTGTAATGCTTAACACATCATATGTGTCAGCACATTGTACTTTAGACTGTTATATCAATGCCCTGTTTCTGTTACCAGTCTTTGATCAGTCCACCAAAGTTAATAGCACAACCTCAACTATCTGTGAGTTGAAATAGTAGAGATGTGTTTCTCATTTGTATGAGGCCACGGGTTAGCTAGCAGCTCTTTTCTGCCTCATCCTGACTCTAGGACTCTGAATGATGGAAATCGGCCATCATTTGAAATAGAATTGGAGACCACCACATCTCCCTCCTCACTGACACTTGTTTTCCACTCATTTTACAAGTCATCTAGGCCTATCACTACTTTCACCAACGGAAATGTGTTGTTTACAACTTAAGACTTAGAAAGACCTAGAAGGTTTCTGCCCTTTGCTTTACAAGTTCTGAGCAGGCTATTCTTCTGGAGAAGCCATGTGAAGAAACCTCAAAGCAAGATTAGACAATGCCCCGTCAATTGTCAACTCAAAACCATGAAAGAAAATAAAAGCTGCCAGGCTGTTTGACATTAAGTGGTAGCTATGGGACAATAGTTTTTTTTTTTTTAATTGTCTCCTGGCAAAAGAAGAAAGTACTGGCAAGGTGCACAGGTGCTCCAGGCTTTTCTTTGGAAGCGACACAAATAATTTCTGGTGTGGCTAGTACTAGTATCTTCTGGAGAGAACTTAGAGCAACAGAGATGCATCTCCCAGAGATAACTGATAAATCAAAGTACATGCAGCGCTAAGGAAATAAAGTTATGGGCAAGGAAGAAAAAAAGAAAAGAATCAGAAAAGGCACATCAACAATGCACAAGGAGGAATCTTGGAATCCAAAGAATTTCAATAATGTAATAATGTGACACAAATCTGTAAGCCCAGCACTAGGGAAGATGAGACAGGAGAATCAAGAGCTGGAGGGCCAACTTTAGCTACATACACGAGTGCATGTCTTGGCCACACAGTGAGATCTTGCTTCAAATAAAAATACAACAGTCAAGAAAGAAAGGCTAAAAGGGTGATATAAGAAAGAGATCCATAGACATTCAAAGAAATAAATCAAACAGGCCTCAGACAGGAAGGGAAAAGGAAAGTAATATTGGACAGGTAGAGACTTAAGGAGGCCATTCAGTGATGAAGTAGTGTGAGCAGTCTTGGAGTGGGTGACAAGCACAACAAGTGGGGGCTGCGGGACAAGTCATTAGAGGAAAAAGCGGATCACTTTAAGAGAGGACGTCTCAGAGATTAGTTTATCTAGGAAAAGACAAGGGGCCGCATAGGGATTTATGGAAATCTCTGAATGCAAACAGCTTGTCTGAACTGCTGAGTTCCCTACTCCTGGACCAAGATTGATGTCTGATTAAAGGAAAGTAAAATACAAGATGAGTCCCTTCATGTAGCAATGAAGTTGGGACAGCACTAGTTGGAAAGTTACTGAGGTGTTCAAGGTGGGAATACTCTGCTAGACGAGATTATGATGACAGTGCAAAAAAAAAAAAAAAGAACTCCTTTGGACTAGTTCAGGGGGCTGATCTTAAGGGTAACCTACTCAGAGGACTCGAGTCAGAGTAGGGTTTCTAATGTGAAGTCAAGACATTTATTTTAGGAAGGGCATGAAATTTTTTGCTTCTCCAGACAGTATTAACTATCCAACATTTGCCATCCCATGTAAGAGGCAACAGAAATACAATGCTTTTCCATTCTTCTCTTCTAAACCACTTAAGTGAAGCAAAGCTAAATATCCCATAATTCAGCTCAGAGTTAAGCCTGGCCATCTGTACCAGTGATTGGCACCACCCTCCTAAGAAGTATGCACTAACAAGGAAGAGGTTTTTCCATGTCATAATGCCTTGGGTGACCAGTCATGGCCCCATGTCCAGTACAGTCTTCCCTAAGAACGCCCCAAAACCATGTAACAAAAGGCAATCTCACTATATGTTAATGCTTTAGGGAGAGCTAGTCACCTAATTCTGAACAGGAAGGTATGAGTGGCCTCCTATGAAGCCTCTGGGATCCTTTCTTCCTACTGTCATTATTTCAACTGTACAGACACTTGAGATTACTATCACCTTTCTTTCCCAAAACTAGTTTCTTCCCAATCTTTTTCCGTCACTGACATCTCCATTTTCTGTTAGGGAGTCTCACAAGAACTGTGACTTCTAACCCTTCTGGTGACTACTAAGGGTGGCCCGTGCCAATCTGGTTTTACTCCTGCTTTTGCAGGGTAAATATTATACAGTCATTTACTAATTCCCAATCAAAGACAACAGCTTTAACTCAAAAAAATATTCTCAGACTGGGGTTGGCAAACTATGGCTTACAGGCTGTTTCTGTACCTACTTAGGGGCTGAATCGCCTTTAATGTTAAGTGATTTAAAAATGAGGATGATGGGCAGGGGAATGTAGCCCAGTTGGTTATGAGTGCTTGCTGGCAAGAGGTAGATCAGAACCTCATGGTCCTCCTCATCTACATACCAAGTTCAAAGCCAGTCTGGAACACGAGACCGGCTCAAATACAAAAGGACGGTATTTCATGACAACAAATTCAATTTCAGTGTCTCTAAGAACATTTTTAATTGGAACACTACCATGCTCACAGTATTAACTGTTAGTTAAGAAGTTGGGACAGAGAGACCTTCTGGCCCACAGCACCTAAATATATAATCCATTACAGAAAAAATTTTAACTCCCCCCCCACCGTGCGCACTAAAGCCACGATTAGAATCTTATGTACAATGGCTGGTTTCTCATCCCACTCATTTCTTCAAGTGCTAAAACCTCTCTAGGGAAGTTATTATTACCAGTATGGTTAGTGGGTAGTGCTCTCCTATCCACTGACACTAAAGACAGTTACCTAAAAACTTAGAGCAGGCAGAAAAGCCCAGATCTACTTTTCTAGACTGCTCACGCCGAAGCCTGAGTCACCTCCTTTGTGCTGGGTAGCTCACCCCTAGGCTGCCACAGTTCGTCTATACCTGTGGCCCACCTTCGGTTGTTCAAAGTTACAAGGAACTGGCCATCCCCTGGATGCACCTTCCTTCCTTGGTATGTAGAAGCAGAGCGACAGAAGCCTGTTAAACTAGCAGAGGGCGCGAGATGGGTGGAATTCACACTGGAAGGCCATGGTTCCCGCAGGCCCCAGGGCAGGGCTATAGAGCGAGAGCCACAGGCTACATTTTCCGCGCACGCCCACCGCGGGGGTGCAAGGCGCAGGAGAGCTTGCGCCCGACCCGGTTAGGGGCACTGTCCCAGAGCAGCGTGGGCCTGGATCTGAGGCGGTAGGCGCAGCTGGGACGGGAGCCCGGAGCCCGCAGCCCGGCTTCCCACGCAGCCCCACAGCTCCAGCCCCAGTGCGGCCTCCGCCGTGCGTCGTCACAGACGCGAACCTGCCGTCTATGAGAGAAGCAGCTGCTGAGCGCACGCGCGCGCGCGCGCGCGTAGCAGGGAGGGGTTGCTGAAGAGAGTCCAGCGCGTGGCGTCCCAGGGCCCGCGCACGCGCCATGACGGCTTTCCGCCCATACGCGCGAGTACGCACGCGCGCAGCAGGCTCTGGTTTCCCCCGCCCACTTTATTTTTCTACGGCCCCGCCCCTCCCTTACACTCCTTAGGCTGAAGCGTTGGGGCTCTGAGAGCAGGGAAGTGTGGGGCGAGGTGGGCGGGGCATCGCCCGCGCGCGCTGCCAGCCAGAGCTGGAGCTGCGAGAGCGAAGCCAGACAACGTTACCCAGCCAACAGCCAATAAGCAGCCGGCGTTGCCACGCCCCAGCCACTCACGTGATTGGCTGAGCACCGCCTGGTGGGCTGGGCCGCGGGTTTGGGGAGGGCAGGGGGCGGGAGGAGGAAGGCGCTGGCGGGCAGTGATGGCGGCGGGTGATGGGGACGTAAAGCTAAGCACCCTGGGGAGCGGCGGGGAGCGTGGCGGCGACGAGAGCCCGGGTGGTGCGGGAGCGACGGCGGCGAGGAGCAGTTGGGTGGCGGCGCTACTGGCGACGGGCGGGGAGATGCTGCTGAACGTGGCGCTGGTGGCGCTGGTGCTGCTGGGGGCCTACCGGCTGTGGGTGCGCTGGGGGCGGCGTGGTCTGTGCTCGGGACCCGGGGCGGGCGAGGAGAGCCCGGCCGCCACGCTGCCGCGCATGAAGAAGCGGGACTTCAGTCTGGAACAGCTGCGCCAGTACGACGGGGCGCGCACGCCGCGCATCCTGCTCGCGGTCAATGGGAAAGTCTTCGACGTGACCAAAGGCAGCAAGTTCTACGGCCCCGGTGAGGAGTGAGGGGTGTCGGGGGGCCCCGGGACACCCTATCCCCGCCACGGCCCCGCACCTTGACGGCAGCCCCGCGCACGCCCCCAGCTGCGGGCGTCATGGGGGGGGCTCAGTGGCGCCCCACAAACCTGCGCTCGGCGTTCCTGCTCTTCCCAACCCGTGACTCCTCGCAGCTTTTCCTGGGGCTGAAATTCTCAAAATTGTTAAGAGTTGTCTCTAGTCACGTTGGCTTTCAACCTTTCTTCGGAGCTTTTTGATATCTGGGCTTTGTCGGGGCCAGAGGGCTAAAGTGGCGACGCAAAGTTTTTGGCCCTGTGTAAGACAGCTTTCTTTTTATTCTGGCTTCTCTGTTTGACACTTACTTGCTTTTCCCTTCTCGGGATTTTTCTGCCTAGAGTCAGGGTTAGGGACACGTAGTTTCAAGTCCCAACCCTGGAGCTCGGTTTCAGAACCACCCCGGACTCGTTTTCATTTTTTTTCTAAAAAGTCAGTTTTGACTCCAAGATGCTTTCCAAGATTAACAACTGTATGTAAGATGAGGACGAACCAGAATGTAAACCTTAATAAGTAAGACTGGCAAAGATACTGGCCCGGAGTTTAGGGGGTGGAGCTCATGTGCCCAGGAGGCAGGCGTGTCTGTGTCTCCGACACTCTCAGTCTTTCCCTCCTTCCCTCCTCTCCTCCTTTCTCTGCTAATAGTAAGATAAATATTCAAATACCCGTTGAAAATGAGTTATTGTATTTTTCCCGAGCAGAATGGGGCGCCCGGGTGTTGGGGTGGGGCACGAACCTAGAAGAGTAAAATAAAACTACTCACCCCCTGCCATGCACTGGTTCTTCAAGTTGAAGGTTTTACAACTTTTCTTTCAGCAAATTATGTGGAAGGTAGTTGCTGTAGAGGCCCTTTTGCAGTATAGTGGTAATCTATATTTCAGATTATGCAAATAAACTTCAGACCCGGGGTATCTGTTGGTAGCCTATAAAATTGAACAACATTGTGCATTCTGGTTATGCAGTGCTTAATATTAAACTTTAAAGACAGGAGGAGGAGGAGAGGAGAGGAGAGAGCGTGGTGGAGTTATAAGAATAAAGCTAGAGACCAAAGTGACCCATTACTGGAAGGAGTACATCCAACTTTAAGCATGATTTCCTTTTCATTTTGTTAGTGTATGTGATTTTTTAACACTGAATATGCTTCTGATTTCTATGCTTAGTTGGATGCTATTTTAGGTTTTGGTTTGTTGGTTGGATTAGAGGTAAGAAACATAAAGCATTTGATGTTGAATCTGTTAATCTCTTTTCGTGCGCGCGCCCGTGTGTGTGTGTGTGTGTGTGTGTGTGTGTGTGTGTGTGTGTATTTCCTTCTGGATATACAAACATGTCTCCTTACTTACATCAGCTTCAATGGTTAATACTTTTTATTTTTAATTTAAGAGCATGTGGGACAAGAGAATAGGACCAAAGTATCTTGTTTACACAGACCAAGCCAAATAAACTTTTTAAAGTGAAGAATTTACACAGATTTGTACCTAGTTACACACTTCCCCCCATTGGCATTGAAGTGTGTTCAGTGGTTAAAGATTGTCTAGAGTATTTGTAAAAAGACACATTATCAGCCCTTATACATCAGGAATGAGTCAGTTTGGCAGCCTCCAGTGGCAACTGTGGCAGAAGTTGAGAACTAAGAGGTGATGTAGAGTGGGTCCCTGGACTTGAGCACTGAAAGCATTCCTCCCATAATAATGAAGAACCACCCTGGGCGTGGTAGTGCAGGCATTTAAGCTTGCAGCCTGGGGGTGAGGCAAGTGGACCTCTGTGAGTTCCAGCCTATTTGGGGCTGCATAGTGAGACCCTGTCTGAAAACAAAAAGAATAGAGAACCACCTCCTTGTTCTGATGCATAGTTATTGTAAACAATCTAATAAGACTGTCTGGAAGGCTTTATTATTGAGAAGAACTTAAATGAAGCCAGAACATCTTGCAATCTTACTTTTTTTTTTGGCATGGATAGGAAGTGTTGAGGTACTTTCCAGGAGTCTTGATACCATATTTTTTGGCTAGGATATAAATGTAAAATTAAATTTTGCCATTAACTTTCATTTTATTCTCAAATAAATGAAATAATTTTGTAGTGTTATAATTCAGCCCGTAGTTTTCCTTAGTTGAGAATCTTAGTAATTTGAAAAACTCAGCCTAGAGCTACCAAGCTTATTGTTATGTCCAACTACTATGTATTCCCATTTTGCAATGATGTTTTAGGGTTAAGGATTGTTCGGTGAGGTTTTTTTTTCCTTCCATAATCCTGGACACATTCTCTTACAGCTGTGTATCTTTAAAGTTCCACTTCTTAAAAATAAAATAAAATGACAATATTTCAAATGTAGTTGATTGCCAACTGTTTGCCAGAACGCGTTGACTTTGTTGTTAGTGTTGTATTTCTATATACTTTAATAGTCAGGTACTTGGCCAGCTTGGAAAAAAAGTGTGATCAGGTAGGAAACTGTGTTCCTAAGCATCTAGTGATCCAGTGAATGGATTGGATCATGCATTTATCATTTCTGCAGTTCTCTTGTGAAGTTGCAAAGTATTTGCCTTACAGATGAGTCTGAGGTTTAAGTAAGCTGGTTTGGATCACATAAATAAATCTGAGAAATCCAGATATGTTTGACCACAAAGTTTATATACTTTGTGGTAGACAGCTTCCGAGCTGAACTTACGGAGAATCCCATTACTGGTTTTTTTTTGTTTTTGTTTTTGTTTTTTTATATACCCTTTTCTAGTTCCTTCCCATACAGAGTCTGAACTTCAAAAAAGCTTTATTTTCATGGTTTTTATGTTGTTCTAGCTGCCCAGTATGGTTGCCCAAGCCACAAATGGCTAACTAAAATTAATAAAGTTTAAGATGAGTTCTTCGCTAACATTCCAGATGCTCAGCCCCGTGGCTGCCACACTAAACCTCGGACTTCATAGTGTGCTTGCTGTGCTCTAGCTTCCACGCGAACTCTGGAGTCGGTGAACAGCTCCTGAGCATGTTTCATTTATTATTTAAAACGGCTCTGCAGGATATTTGTATTCTCATTTTACATTTGTAAAAGCTGAAACTTGGAGATTTGTCCCAAAGTACCTAGCTGCTAAGTAACCACACTAAAAATCAAACCCAATTCAACACATTTCATAGGTCATACCTTCCTGTCATTGTCACATTACCATCCAGTGCATGCCTCCATTCAGAATTGGTGTTGAATGTTTTAACAGTGTAATCTTAAATCATTATGTTACTGTAGTAGAACTCTGTGAATCTTATTCTTTGGAATGGCAAAAAAAAAAAAAGCATATACTTGGACTATTTGATATTTTTTTCCCTTATTCCTCCTGTTTGTCAATATATGCCAAAGCCAAAGCCGACTTGCCTATTAAATCCCACTGAAAAGGAAAAGGTCACACCAGTAGCCCCTTTGAGCTGTCTGATAAGCTGTGAGTAAGGGAGCTTGAACCTAAATCCTTCCTCCTATTTAATCTTGTCTTTAATATGTTAATTTTTCTTTAATATTTTTATTTACAAAACTGCAGTTTAAGCAAGAGTTGCAACATAAAGGCCAAGCCCAGCCTGATCTGCTGCTGCATGGACAGCTCACGTTGTCACAATCCAGCTGCCATTACAGTTTCTTGCTTTGAAGCCAACTAGGTTTGTTGTGTGTATGTATGTGTGTGTGCGCACACGCGCGCGCGCACCAGCCACATATATATGTATATATGCCTTCGGAGTCCAGCAAAAGAAGTCAAATCTCCCAGTACTGCCCAGTGGGGGTGCTGGGAACAGAACTCAAGTCCTTATTATATGGTTGCCTTTTTGAAAATTTACTATTTCTTGCACCTCAGTCTTTCTTAGAGTTCCATCTTCATTTTGATAAAAGGCCTGTAGTTCTTTTCACTGGTAAGAAAAATACCTGTCCTTTATTTGTCCTTGTTCAGGAATAATGACTTACGATCAGGAAATGAAATTGTACATTCTTGTTACACCTTCATTTGAGTGGTGTGTATCACTGCCCTCTGCTTGTTAACAAGAAGTTTGTTTTTATTAATCTGCTTTTCTGAGTTTTGTTGTGGTTGAGGCGGTTTTCTCTATCGTATGGTCCTGCTCTATAATGTGTGTGTGTGTTTGTGTGTGTACACTGCATATAGAAGGCAGAGGTGGACATTACTGTCTTCTTAAGCCTCTCCATCTTATTGTTGAAGACAAGATCTTACAGAATTTAGAGCTCACCAGTTTGGCTAGCTTGCCACCAAGCTCCAAGGATCTGTTTGTATCTGTCCTTCCATGAGAGGCTGGAGTGAGAGGCAGGCACCTGGCTTTTCTGTAGAGTGCTGGAGAGCCAAATTAAGTCTGCTTGTGCAATAAAGTTCTCCACTGACTAAGCTTCACCCAGACCCCTAGATTTGATTTTTAACATATTGGATTTTGCTAAAAGTGTGAATATATGTCATTTCATCCATTTTAGAACATTTAAACACGACTTTAAGTTATTGCCTCCTGTGTTCTCTCTTCCCCTGGAAGAGCTGGTAGATCTCCCATCTGCTCTTCAAGCCTGTCTTTTTTATGGCCCATGTCTTAGGCAGCTTGAGTCTGTCTTTGCGCCTCTTGCTTTATTCGTGGGACACACTGTGTTGACCTGGTTGTGCTTCCTTGCTATAGTTTATCATCTATTTTGTACCTGCTTTCCACCAGCCCCTGCATTCTTTGTTTCTTGTCCATTTTTGGAGTGTCCCATGAGCTGTCAATTGTGGATGTGCTACTGTGGAGTGCTTTAGAGTAGATCCCAAAATAATGCCTGTGTGTAAGGTTTGTTAATCATATTTTTTAAAGATAATACATGCCCAAGGCTAAAAACTAAAGGATTTACAGTAAAAAGTAAGGTTCCGCCCAAGAGCCCCCTCGTGTGGCTCTGCAGTGGGAATGGATCAGTCGTGGTGCTGCGGAGCTGTGCTGTGCAGGTCAAACCGTCTGAGCATGAGTCTTATTTCCCCACACTTAATTATAGTGCACTGTACGGCCCGAGAACAGTAAGTAGTTCACAGTCTTGAGAGCCTTTCCTATCTTTCATATCCTGTGGAAGCTATTTGTTAGCCGCCTCTGTTGGTGAGCATGTGAGTTTTTCTCCATCTCTTAGTAATACTGTAAGAAACAGCTTGTACTAATGGTCTGTATGTAAATAAAGCTATGAGTCCTAGAAGCAGAATTACTAAGGCTGATGGTGTGGCTGGCCATGCATAGTGTGGGGACTTCATTTGGAGTTGCCCTCCAGAGAGGTTGATCTATGTGTACTTCAGAAAGATGCCTGGAATTTTGTTTGGCCTTGTTTGTAAAGTTATTTTATGTGTATGAGTATTTGGCTGCGTCCTGGGTGCCTTGTGGAGGTCAGAAGAGAGCATCAGATCTAGAACTAGAGTTGCAGGCTGTTGTGAGCCACCATGTGGATGCTGGGAATCAAACTCAGGCCCTAGGGATGAGTAGCCAATGTTCTTAACTGATGAACCATCTATCTCTCCAGTCCTCATTGTTGTTTTGATATTTTATTACGTGTGTTCATGAGTGCTGACACTCAGTATATATGTGGAGGTTTCTAGGTCAACTTTCAGGAATCCATTCTCCTCCTGTCATGGGATCTGGGTATCAGAATTCAGCTTATCAGTATGTTTGGCATACACCCTCGCCTGCTGAGCCCCTCACTAGCCCTCCATAGCATTTTTTCTCTTTGCTTTGGTGTGTGTGGTACTAGGCATTGGCCTCTCTCGTGCTAGGCAAGTACTCCACCACTGAACTTCATCATCTAGCCCTGAGAGTATCTTAGACCACGAACATGCAGGTTTATGTATTCAGATTTGTTTTTTGTGTAAGGTATGCCTCATACTTCACTCCTTTCCCTTCCTTTTGTCCTCATTCTACTTTGGGTCGTGTGTGCCTGTGCTTTAATCTATAGTTACCATATGAGACATGCATGGGCTCTGTCTTTTAACGTGGTGGCTTTCTAGTTTGCCCTTTTCCTGCAGATGATACACTTTTCTGTATGCTTAAGCCTTGTGATTGGACATTCAGAAACAAGATGGGATTTTCAGTCATGTGTAGTGAAGCATCTAATCTCGTCCCAACTTTAGTAGATAATTTCTCTGTGTTGTGTTTGAAGCATCTGTGTCACTTGGTGTGCGGCCCCTCAAGCCTGTAAGTGTCTTGTCTTGACAGAAACTTTCTTCAGTTTTCCCATGCTGGCTCTACAGTCCTGGCGTTTCCCTGATGAGGGTGTAAGCTGTCTGCCTGCATTTCCAGGAGCTTCGGAGAAGCATGGAAATGACCAAAATGTTTCTCATGGAGTTTACTCTTTATCATCCTACAGCCAAACAGATCGTCTGCTATAGATTTTACTTACCACATTTCCTGTTTATTATTTTATATCACTGTTTCATAATGAGCATATATATGTATCCTCATTATATGCATATGATGGTTTGTTGCTGCTTCAAAAATATGTCTCAGCATTCTGCTTGGTTGTATCAAAAGTAAGCAGTTGTAGGGATTAATAACTAATGAGTTGATTGACTTTTGTCTTGTTTTTTTTTCTTGTTTTGTTTGTCTCACTTCAAACTCAAACCCCTCCCGCCCTCACCTCCAGAATGCTGAGATTATAAGTTTGCCTACAACACCCAGCTGAGTTTATTGATTTTGAACTTTAAAAAAATCTTAATCACAGTTAGATACAAGTAGGGTCAGACTGATTTCTGTGAGTTTGAGGCCACCCAGGGCTACATAATGAGAAGAGAAAATAGTCAAAAATGTATCTAATCCACTTACCCTATGGAGCATCATAGCTTGAACATATTCACAACACTCACATTAGCCTATAGTTGAACACAGTCACCTTGCATTTTATACTGTAGTGTAATTTATGAATTCTTCATCTCATGGCTGCCTGGGCGCTGCACTGAGTGTTCTACCTATTACTAGTCCAGGTAGCAATCAGAATTCCAAGTACATTCACCATCATAAAGTAAACAGCTGTTAGGTCAGCTGATTACTTGGTTGGGGATCATCATAATGTCTACGTGAGTCTTGACACTCAGAAAACAGCATTTGCTATTTCAGTAAATCATATCAGAGGTTTAACACTAGATCAGATGTGCTTTCCGTGGGTAGCCCCCATTTTTGTTCTATTTGTTTTATGAACAGTCACATACCGCAAAATGCTATTGCTGATGATACTGTTTGTTATGGAGAGCATCTGAAAGGGAAGGGATTGCTCCTTGTGTTATGAAGGAAGGAAGACAACTCTTTGCCAGACTTCTAAACCTCCCTCTGTCAGACAAACTGACAGAGACAATTCCCCTTATACTTAGTCTGCTTAGGTTCCTCAGTGGCCTTATATCATAGAGCAAAGAACATGTCAGTAAAGACTCCTTTGTAGATGGCTTCCTCAGAAGTCTGTGCATGGGAAGGGGCACATTAATGTAGTTTATGGAGTGGAGAAATGTGTTACTCAGTCTTTTCTTTTAATGAGTTGACAAAAACCAACTTTAGCAACAAAAGATTAACCAATTCATTCAAAGCTGACCCTTAGGGAAGCTGGCAGAGAAATTTACTTGAGAACCCACTGGTATATCTGTTAACATACTCAAAGCCTGAGGGTTGTCTGGTAGCTTGCTGGTTTGCTTTATGGTGCTGAGGACTGCCCTTGGGCCTGCGGTGCCTGTGTGCTCTCACATGTCTCAGGGTTCACACTCTGACCCGACTGCAGAGTGATGTCCAGGACACAGGTACAAGCTTGCAGATCAGATACATGGGAGGTCCAGGCAAGAGGACTGCAAGTTCAAGGCCTTTTATGACTCTACAGAGTTGAAGGCCAACCTAGGCATCCTGGTGACACTGTCTGAAAATAGTAAAGCCTGAGGAGCGCCTTGGCGGGGATCTTGGTGTGAGTGCTCTTTGAGCTCTTTGAGCTTGTGGGGACCCTGCTTCTTTGAGGCAAGGATTTGGAGTGGTAAGGAAAGTGGAGATATCATCCTGGTCCTGTTGGGAACTAGGTGGTCACTGAACGCTGTGCTTTGAGAGTGTGTGTGTGTGTGTGTGTGTGTGTGTGTGTGTGTGTGTGTGTGTATGTATGTATGTATGTATGTATGTATTTAGTCTGCCAAGTGTGGGAAAAGGCAAAATCTGTTCTTCATGAAATCCTGAAGGACCAAAGTGTGAAGTTATGGGGAAATCCTTTAAAAAAAGTAGAAAGTCATTTTCTCTTCAAGGTTGCTGCTCTCTAGTCATTTTTAATATTCTTTCTTTGTTTCATTTGCTGCTGTTTTAAGCTCTTAGGCTTTGGTCATCTTTTTGTCCAGAAACAAAAGCCCACCCTCACTACTGTTCATTGCTACTTATGTTTGTCTCTACAAGTAGATAGAATTCTGCACAAAGGGAGTGGGAGGCTGAAGGTCAGATCATTCTTGCTTACTTTTAAAAGTTCACATTTCCTCTAAAATATTTAACCCTAATTTAATGAACTTTTGAATTGTATTCTCCAAGTAAAAACTATATTCAATTTATTTTTCTAAATGTTTAATACTCTTTGAATGTCAATTGAGATCATAGGCAAAGTTTCAAAGTCATAAATGTTGACCAGTGATAGAGTATTCATTTTCTTATATAGAAGACACATTTGAGGGAACAAAACAATGTATTGTTGGGAGAATAGTTAAACCATAAGTGTATCCATTCAGTGAAAAAAATATAGTCACTTAGTTATAAGTTGTGATAGTTACCTAATGCCCATTGGTAACATGGAGAATGCTTATAACTAAAGAAGCTGGAAGTACCACACACCTGTTGCCTTCATGGCCGGACCTAAAAAAGCTACTTAAACACTTGGGAAAGCCATCCCAGCTCCAGGTACTAGACCTTTCCAGAATGAGCTTCCTGCCCTAGTCATGTTTACAAGAAGTAACTCCTTGAGGTGGTAAGGTGTTCTGTTTAGGTGAGACTTGGTCTCTTGTCTCAGAAGGTGTGGGTACTTTCCAACACTTAACTTGGAGTTTACTAAATGCTTTCTTTCTTTCTTTTTTTTTTTTTGGTTTTTCGAGATGGGGTTTCTCTGTGTAGCCCTGGCTGTCCTGGAACTCACTTTGTAGATCAGGAGGCTGGCCTCGAACTCAGAAATCCACCTGCCTCTGCCTCCCAAGTGCTGGGATTAAAGGCGTGTGCCATCACCGCCCGGCAAGAATTGGCTTTTTTTTGGGGGGCGGGGTGTTTCGAGACAAGGTTTCTCTGTATAGCCCTGGCTGTCCTGAAACTCACTCTGTAGACCAGGCTGGCCTCGAACTCAGAAATCTGCCTGCCTCTGCCTCCCCCTCCCAAGTTCTGGGATCAAAGGCGTGCGCCACCACTGCCCGGCTTCCTAAATGCTTTCAAATGAGATCAGGTGTAGTCATTTTTCATGTAGAAATCAGGCATTTTTACTCTTGTTTTCTTTAAGTTAGGCAATACTTTATTCTAATAGCCCCTTTATTAAATTAATAGTTTCCATGGGCCTGGGAGATGGCATAGTAGTGGATGAAGTGCTTGCCCGACCTGAGTCTGGGTCTGAGACCCAAAGCACGATGCAGTTTGCTCTCTGACTACACTTGTTCGGGGCCACATCTTTTACACATATAACACGTACACAAAAATAAGTATCATTCTTAACAGTATTCAGGCAAGTAGCTGACTGTTCATGAGTGGAGCCTCTAACTGGTTTTAAAACTGTTTCCTCAGGATAACTTTTGCTATCTGTAGAGAAGCTCATAAACTTGAAATTGTCTTTGTAGAATTATATGTTTTAGAAATCTTGTTATCATTTAAGTCTTTTTAAGAAACATTTTGAACAGAAGGATATTTTGGGGCCCCTTCTGCCGTATCAGATGTAAACAGTTAGATTTGTCAGTTGTAGGGTAGAAGTATTTGCTAGGTGTGCGCGAGGGGCTGAGTTCAGATCTCCAGCGTCTGCATTAAAGGTCCTGTTGTGCATGCCTGTAAGCTCATGCTACCTGTAAGCTCATGCTGAGGAGGCGGGGAGCTCAGGTCCTGGGGTTGTCTGACCCAGCCAGTTGAGCCACGTCAGTGAACTAATTAGACAAACTGTCTCATGAAATGAGGCAGAGAGATTGAGCTAGATACTTGTCGTTGCTATACACGTGAACACACGAAAGAGCTTTGCTAAAGTTGTTTTTTGTTTTGAGAATTTCATACAGGAACATTAGGATATGTTTGATCAAATCCAGCCCATTGCCTCCCCTCCAATTCCTTCTTTATCCCCACCACAGCTTTTTGCTCCTGATTTAATGTGCTTTCTAATGCTCACTGTATCTATGTAGTGCTGTCAGTATGTACATGGGTGTAGGGCCACCTGCTGGAGCATGGGTAGGTAGCCTCTCATGGGCTGTATTCCACAGATCCCTCCTTCCCTGACATACAAGTTTCAGGGTATCTGAAGTGAATTTATTCTCAGTAAAACGATTCCCTTTGGTAAAAGGGAAATTTCCAACAAATCTCTGATTATCTCATCCAGAATCTCCATTTTTTTTTTTTAATTAAAGTTGTATACTAAAAGCAAGTAGGAGAGAACCTGATGTTCAGACACATTCTCAAATGGTGTCAGGCTCTAAGTTGTCTTTTCTTTTTTAGCGGGCCCATATGGCATCTTTGCTGGCAGGGACGCCTCCAGGGGACTGGCGACATTCTGCCTGGATAAGGATGCACTTAGAGATGAGTATGATGACCTCTCAGATTTGAATGCAGTGCAAATGGAGAGTGTTCGAGAATGGGAAATGCAATTTAAAGGTATCTTCATTTGGGGGAGCCTTGGGAAAGCAGAACTATGTGCTGTTGCACATGCTTTAAAGGACATAGTCTGTTTTCATTTCTATCATTAGGATGTATTTAAAATGCTAGTAAATATTAATATAATTGTTACATGTGGCAATTGGGTTGAAAGTCTGTATTTGAATATATACTTCCCAACAGGTATGGCAGCATATGCCTGTGGGCCCAACAGTCTCAAATTGTGATGCTTTCAGTAGTCTTCTAAGACTTGTTCATTAAGGAATGGTTTCGATTTGTTAAGTACAGACTTGTATTTAAAACAAGCTGAAGGGTTAGGGTGTAGCACAATAGTAGATTGTGCATGACCTCCTTGTGCTCTGGGTTCCAACCCTGAATTAGTGGTGAATTAGTGGTATCAACACTAATGGCAATGTATAGCAAATGATGTAATTGTTCTTAACTTTGAATGGTATGGAAGGAATGCTGTCCCCTCTGTCATGCCCCTCAGTATCAGTTCTTACCTCCCTCAGGATGCTGCCTGCACCATTTATCTCCTGCTGGGTCTGTGAGCAGCTCTGTGGGCTTCCTGGCACTTGTCTCCTGTGTGCAGAGCCCACCTTAAGACTCCTCACAGCTAGTCAACTTGGTCTTACTTTAATTCATGTAGCCTAGGTTTTATTTCCAGATGGAAAACAAACAGGTTTTACCCTCATACAAGGTTCTAAATTAAACAGAAGACACATCAGAGTTAGCAGAGTGACAAATCGAAGGAGAGAGCTTGGTATGGGAAAGAGTGATGGTGTGGTAGGGGCCTTGAAGGCCTAGAGAGCCCAGAAAAGTTCTTGTCCCTACCCCGTTGTCACATTTTTCTCCAGAGTATGTCTCAGACCTGCTTGCCCTGTGGTTCTCCACCCTGTATGCTGTGCTGCTGCCATCAGCCCATAGTCCTTCATCCTGAGGATCTCTTATTTTCTTCTGCATGGTTTATATCCCAAATACTAGCTGGGCATGTGTTGTGTGTGTATGGCCTAGATTGACCTCAAACTCATGGCAGTCCAAGTGCTGGGGCTATGTGTATGAACCACTACATCTGATTTTTTTTTTTTAGCTGTAATATTTTGGGTTATTAAGGCTTAAAAGAATTGGACTGGGGGTGGAGCTCAGCACCTGCATGAAGCCTTAGATTCCAGCCCTCCCACCAACAAACAGAACCACATTGCATCGTGATACATGAAGGCAGGCTGGACAGCTCTGACACAGTCCATGTGTGTACGTTTAAATATCCAAGTAATGCTGGTAGTGTCTGATTAAGACCCCTGACACTGAGCTCTCCTTTGAAGAGCAACCCCTAACCTTGTCAGATCCTGCTGCCTTGTCTTGTGTTCAGACCTTGCATGCATGTAAGTCAAGTTTGGAATTCGGCTTGTTCTGTGTGACTTATGAGGCACGTGCCTTCTTGTTGCAGTACAGTGGAATCATGAAACAAATTGAAGCACTGCTGACTTTGTTTTGGTGTATTTTTCAGAAAAATATGATTATGTAGGCAGACTCCTAAAGCCAGGGGAAGAGCCATCAGAGTACACAGACGAGGAGGACGCCAAGGATCACAGCAAACAGGACTGAACTTTGTGAACACCCAAAGCCAGGGGCCTTCAGAACTGCAGCTTTACCCTCTGAGAGACTGTCCAGTCTAGGGTGTGATGCTCCTGCTGTGAGGACCGTTTCACCAGAGTGAACAACATAACATGGCTGACTATGAAGAACTGACGATGAGCCGTTGGTTGTACTGCCAGGTGAATTTGTTGCAGTTGGTTGTAATGTCTGGTGGGCTTCATCATCCTGAAAAGGAGACAGGACCTGCTTAACAGCAAGAAAGTCACCGGGTTATCTTTATCCCTCCCCACCCTTTTCCCTCCTTTCTCTCTCTCTCTCTCTCTCTCTCTCTCTCTCTCTC
>NW_021604564.1:24718050-24787343 GCF_004785775.1 Grammomys surdaster | reverse complement strand
TCTCTCTCTCTCTCTCTCTCTCTCTCTCTCTCTCTCTCTCTCTCTCTGCCATCCTTTCTTTTCCCCACCCTCTCCCATATCTCTCTTTTAAAACAAAACAAAAAAGTATCAAAGACAACCAGATAGGTATTTGCTACTCACTGTGCAGGTCTCTGGAAAGCAGGGGATCCTGTCCACAGGCCTGTTTTATTTGTGTTAAGGGAAGAGCCCTGGCCAGGGGAGAGGGGGCTGCATTTCATTTAAGAACTTCCGGCGACTGAAACATTCAAACGTGAATTCCCAAACTTTTCTTTCTGGGCTTTGTCAGGGAAGAGGGAAAATGTCCTTCTAAGAAAGATTTGGAAGTTAGAGGGGTTTCCAGTGGATTGAAGTCAGCAGTTCCCAGCTAAGATAATTTGAAACCAGTTTTATTTCTTTCCCTTCCTTCCGCTAGGTCAAATCAATATTAATTGTGCCTTATTTCACTTCCATAAACTTGAATTACTTTTTGGGAAAGCCCCTCTGTGAATTGAGAAGTCACTACAAGCAGCATTGAGCCTGAGGCTGATGTCATTCTGTGTGTAGCATGGAAGAGGAGTGTACTCAGTGTTAACTGCCATGTGTTAGTACACAAACATAGCTAGATGGTGACGGCCAAATGCATCCCCTGTGCTTTTTTCTTTTCCAAGAAAAATTGAAAAACCAACAACTCTTCCCCAACAGCTGCCTAATTTTAGGAGTCTGACCCTCACATGTCACTGGTGTGGGTGAGTGGGGCCGCGGTATGAATGTCTGTGTGAGTGAGTCTGGATGTCTGTGAGAGCACCTTGGGAGAGACTCTTCCTGCGATGCTGTAAATACAAGTACCGTTTTAATAAAGCATGTACAACAAACCAAATAAGCTCGAGTTGGACTCTAAATGCAGAGCCGTGAGCCAGTGTGTTATATACCAACCAGTAAAACTGCATTTAATTCAGGACTAGGGGAAACCTCTTAGAAAGGAAAATGGGGCCCTGATTGGCCAAGTGTCCGTGTCCCGTGCTTAGTGTAGCTTCCAAGGCAGGTCTACCCACCTTGGTGCACGGTTCAGGTAAGAAGGGATATTACAGTGTACAGTGTGCCCGAGCTTCACTGCTACTGTGTGTGCTAGAAGCACCAGCCTTCCAAGCAGGAACTGATGTAAAAACAGTATTATACCCATAGCCAGTAAATCCCTTTCTTGTTAGTTGAAAAAGTTCTATTTCAAAGCCTGTTTAGGTCAAGTAGTGGCTTCATTATGATGGATTCTTGGTCAGGGGCAAATTGCTCTCACAGAAAAAAGCCCCAAATAGGTGACATTAAAAGATGTGTTCCTGGTGGGTGCAGTACGAGCAGAAGCCTCAGAAGGTGCGATGGTAAGCAGAAGGGTGCAGGGTGCTACACTCTCAGCATATTGGAATATTCTCCAAAAAGTGTGGTTATCACCAGATACTGACTAAAGAACTCTTGTGGGGACTAAAGAGTGTTGGTAAATGCTTTCTTTTTTATGTAAAATTTTTTCTAAAAGCAAATTGTTATATATATCTATCCTCTGATATAGTAAACTGGTGTATCTGAACCATTGAGCCTGAAGGTTGATAATCTGCATTTGTGAGAAGCCCCAGGTATTCATGCAGTAAAAACAATGCAGTTTGTTTTTTAAAAGGAAGTGGTTTTTGTTTTAGACTTTAAATAAACTGTGTTCTGTAGATAGTTTCTTAATTCCAGTCAAATGTCTCATTGTTAGGTAGTATGGTGCCCTGTTTTGGAGGGTCTGTAACTGGCATGGTTCCCCACATTGCCTGATTGGTAAAGGTTTCAAAACATGGGTGTTTTTGTTTTTGGTTTTTTTCCTTCTTTTTTTTTTTCTTTTTCTTACCCTTCAGTGTTAGCATTCGAACCCAGAGCTCCACATATTGCTCAGCCGTTTGGCTACATCCCCAGCTCCAAAGTATACATTCTTCTATCTACCGAGCCTAAATCTGTTTGTGATTCCTCCAGTCATGCTTAAGATTGGACATGTTTGAGAACGTGAACACTGCATTCATCTTTTGAAGTTGTGTGGTCTACATTTGCCATACAATAAAAGTCAAACTTATAATTTGTGTCTAATTCTGTACATTTTGGGTTTTATATATGTGTGTATATATTTAATTCTGGGTGTCAGATCCCATGTTACTAGGATTACTGTGGTCATAAGACAGCATGTGGGCGGTGGACTTGACCTCCAGTGCTTTGGAAGGGCACTGACCCATCTCTCCGGCTCTCTACGTGTGGTTTTGTATTATTCAGCTTTGGAGTTCTGAGTTAAAGTCCTCTCATGTAAGATCAAACAATGGCTTTAGAAAACAGGAACATTTTGGTATCACTTAGCTTTTGTCTCTTGCAGCCCCCAAATGGGCTTGCCCTGAGTAGAGGTGTATAGCCAGTTTCCATGAAGTAGGGTAAGCCCATTCACAGGACCATCCTCAGAGCTACAGAGCCTGCTGACCACTCACCTCTTCCCACAGGCATCAGGCTCAAGGTAGTATGTTGATTAGCACTTGAGAAATTTCTCCTCTAGAAAGCAAAGCTTCCATGAGCCAACCTTCACATCTGCAAATCCCACTTACCAATGTTGATGACTAAGTGGCAGCTTGCTAGGCACCTGTGTCAGTAAGGTGTTGACATTGTAGTACCTGACATCTCTTAGTGGTCAGGATAAATGGGAAGTACTCTACTTGGAAAATGTATACATTTCGTTGAGCTTGGTGACAGTAGGGTGGAGTACTATTGCACTGAGTAGTGTTTCTGACGCCTCTAAGGCATGTTCCCCTGAGGTCAGTGTTGACTTGGTGAATAATCCTAATCAGATCATGACCTATTTAGCTGTGGGTAAAAGGTTAATCAATAGTGGCCAACCACCTTTAGTCTTTTTTTGTTTGTTTGTTTTGTTTTTTTTTGTTTTTTCGAGACAGGGTTTCTCTGTATAGCCCTGGCTGTCCTGGAACTCACTCTGTAGACCAGGCTGGCCTCGAACTCAGAAATCCACCTGTCTCTGCCTCCCAAGTGCTAGGATTAAAGGCATGCGCCACCACTGCCCTGGCACCTTTAGTCTTTATACAAAAAAAGTATAATTCCCAGCCATCTGGGACCTAACCTCTTAACAGTGCTGAGACCCCCCAAGGAAGACACCAAGCTAGATAACAGCTTTCCATCTGCTCCCCCTTAATTCAAGGGACTATTTGAGGTGCTATGCACTCTAGCTGAAGCGTCAGAGCTATCACCTGTACATAGCCAACCCCTCCCAAGTTTGAAGTACACAACCTGATGAGTTTCTACTTGTGCCTTCAGTGTGCTCTTAAACCATTCTCAAATGAAAGTAACAGTGAAGACTGTTGTGTATGTGAAATGGTCTAGACTTGTTTAAAAGAGAAATTATCAAAGTTTAGAAGAGAAATGCAAAATATGCTTTTGCTGGTTATAAAAGTATGAATTGACCAAAAGTCTTAATTGAGCAGTTAACTATGTAAAGACCTTTTCCTGCCAGCCTCCTTCATTGCCTTTGGGGTTATAGGGCATCTTCTTAGTCCAAGACTTCAGTTTCAACAAACATGTCTGCCTAACTTCCTATAACCTCACGTTGATACAGCTTCCCTGCACACCTGCTGCTTGCACTCTCTTGGAGAATTGTGGTACCACCTCCATACAACTTGTCTTCCTACTCAGCCTCCTTCATTGTCACTATATTCTTGGTAGCTGTTGCCCATCTGTAATGGCTATTCCTGATTGTCAACTTGACTATATCTGGAATGAACTACAATCCAGAATTGGAGGGCTCACCTGTGACTCAGATCTTGAAGCTGGAAGACAAAAGTTTCTGACCTGGATCTTGGCATGGAGATCTTGAGGCATAGTGGCCATGAAAAGTTTGGGTCCAGGCAAGATAGTACATGCCTTTAATCCCAGGAGACTGAAGCAAGGAGATCTCTGAGTTCAAGGTCAGCCTGGGACAAAGCAAGTCCTAGATCCAGGTGTAGTGGTACACACCTTTAATCTGGGCCACACACTCTGCTTGAGGCCAACATAGGGACGTTGGAAGAAGGAAGGTTCGCTGCCATTGCTTGCACTTTTGTTAGACCAGCTGAAACAACTAGCCTCTTGGGACTGCTGCATGAAGCTACCTCCAACTTAATTGTAGCTTCCAGAGTACCTCTAGCCATTATCTGAGTTATACTCCCTCCCTGGCTGACTGCCCTGCTAGCTCTTTAAGACAGAACCAGATTCAGTGCCCCCATCCTGAATTAGGAGACCCCCCCTAGTCCAGGCCCTCATAGCAGGTACATAAGTAGCCTTGAAGTTGCTTTGTAATCTGTCCTGATAATCCACCACCCAGACCTATGCTTCAATTTTGGGTCCAATATTTTTTTCTTCTCAGATTTTACTACACTGCTAGCTATATAAGATTGGCTCCATACAATTTTTGTTAAATGAATTTGAGAACTGAGAAAGTAAGCAATATAAACCAGGGCATCAAGGCTTCAGAGAGCACCAAGGAGGTACATCTCAACAGTCTCTTAGTTCTGCCGATTGGGTTTGTAGCTATGAATTTGTTGCTACAAGAAGAGAAAGGTAGGAAAGAGAAAAAGCTACAAGAAGAGAAAGGTAGGAAAGAGAAAAGCTCAAGAGACTGTTTATGAAGCCAAGAGTAGACCGTGCAAGTTTAAGATCTAGCAGGGAGCTGTGTTAGTGACAACTGGCTGCAGGCAGGTACACTTCCAGCAATGTAGGACCTGAATAGCCCAGGTGACCAGGATAACTTTACTTTGCTCCAAGGAAGTCATTTCTCCTTCCTACTGTGGCACACCACCAGTCAACACAGGCAGGCACTCCTTACAGAGCCTAGATGATACCAGTGAGAACTTGGACAACAAGGTAAGAAACACTTTAGTTGGATTGACAAGGGCTGGAGAGATGGTTCAGAGCGTGTACTGTTCCTGGAAGAGGACTCCCAGCACCCATGTTGAAAGGATCACAACTGCCCAGAACTCCAGCTCCAGGGGATCTCTGATGCCCTTTTCTGGGTGGGGACTTGAATTTGTGTTTGCATTTACACATACACACAGAATTTAAAAACAATAACAATTTAAAGAAAAAACTAAAGTGTGATCACAGTGAAAGGAAACTGCCTGGACCAAATGTGTTTTCCTGGGGGAAAAGCCTCACCTGTCGGGGGAAAGAGATCTTTGCCAAGAGTTTCTCACATAAGAAAGTTCTTGGAAAAGTATAAGTGTGGAAAGTGCCTGGGCCCTGGAGTGAGCCTGTTGCTTTCCAGTGAGGGAGTTTCTTCTTGAGGCTTTGAGTATCTTTAGGTGGTATATAATTTACATAAAGTAACAGTCTGAACATCCTTTGGTAGTTAAACTGATAGTCCCAATATGAAAAATGTCCTCTGCCTTTTACTTGGGTCACCTGATGGTAACAATTGATGCCTGGAAAATTACATTAGATTCTAAGTTCAGCAAGCAGGCCTGCGGCACTGTTTCTGCACTAATATTCTCAGTACTGGGATGGCAAAGTGCTTGGAAGGCCTAAGCCTGAGTCCAGCAACCAACCCATGGAGTCAACTGCTCTAGCCTACTGATGAAGTTCCAGGCCAGTGAGAGGCCCTGACTAAAATAATGAATGGTACTTGAGGGACAACCCCTGTGATAACTTGTCAACTTGACAGAATCTAGAATCAATTGGAGACATGCTTCTGTCCATGTGTGTGGCGGATTGTTTTGGTTGCATTATTTCCTGTGGGATGACTCATCTGGACTCGGTAGGACCATCCCCTTGGTCTGTATAAAGTGAAGAGAAGGTGAACTGAGCAGCAGTGTACTCACAGCTTGTTTTCTGGTTGTGGTTGTGTGACCAGCTGCTTCAAACTCTTGCCACCTAGTTTTCCCCACCGTAATGAACTGTACTCTTGAGTTGTCAGCCAAAATAAATCGTTTCTCCATTAAGTTGCTTTTGTCTGAGTATTTTGTCACAATAAAAGGAAAAGAAACTGAAAAACAAATGTCTTCTGGCACACACAATCTCTCTCTGTCTCTCTCTGTCTCTCTCTCTCTCTCTCTCTCTCTCTCTCTCACACACACACACACACACACACGCACGCACACACACACACACACACTTACAATTTATTTGACATCTGAAAAGTCATAGTTGTGGTTTCCTGAAATTGCATAATGGTGAATCTAATTGAGATACCAGAATTGGAACTGGGAAATTAAACTGTTACATGACGTGACAGCATGAGTGTGGTATCTCCTATTGACCCTCAGACTTGCTTGCTTTGTCTCAGCTGGTATTTCAACTTCACAACCCAGCTTTGTTGAGCAAAATGGGTGGTTAGAAAGACTAAACTGACTCTAAAGCCAGTGAATACTTTGTCAGTCATGAATTTAGAAAAAAAAATGACAAAAAAATATAGTTAACAGTCTCTTGAACAGTCAGAGTCGAGTTCACGGAGATGTACTCTGGGTGCTTCATTTTGTATGTTGGTTTGACTGGGCTGCAATGCACAGTTTGGTTGAACAGATGTGAAAGCTGTTTGTAGCATGATTACCGTATGGAGTCCGCAGCTTTAACAACAGATCACCTGCCTCATGTGGTCAAACTACTGTCAAATCCACCTAAGACCATCAGAACAGGTCAGCATAGGGCCAGCTTGTTTGGGGATTCCTGGAGAAATTTGTAGATTTTGGACTCAAAATTGCAGCATCACCTCCTACCTGAATGTCTAGTCGGCCAGCTCTGCAGATTTCATAACTCACACCAGTGTAAGCCAAGACTTTAAATTCATAGACTCTCCCCTCCCACTTTCTCTTTTGCCCTCTTTCCTCCTCCCCCATGGTTTCCCAAATAGGAATACTTAATTATTAATATCCCTTTTTTAAAAATTGCTTCATTTTTGTTATTAGATAATGTGCTAGCTAGATTCACATCAACCTGACAAACTGTAGTTATCTGAGAGGATTAAGAAAATGCCTCCATAAGATCAGGCTGTAGGCAAGCCTGTAGAGCATTTTCTTAATTAGTGATTGATGAGGGAGGGTCCAGCCAATGGTGGGTGGTGTCACCCCTGGGCTGATAGTCTTAGGTTCTATGATAAAGCAGGCTAAGCAACCATAAGGACCAAGCCAGAAAGCAGCAACCCTCCATGGCCTCTGCGTCTGCTCCTGCCTGAGTTCCTGTCCTCACTTCCTTTAATGGTGAACAGCAATATGGAAGTGTAAGTTGAGTAAACCCTTTCCTCCCCAACTTGCCAAGGTTGTGGTGTTTCATTACAGCAATAGAAACCCTAGCCAAGACAGGTAACAAATCTCTTCTTGACTTAGGTCAACACTTGATCTGCTAGGACCATATGGGCTTCAGTTTCTGAACTTGGAAGTACATCTCACCTCTGGGATACTACATTTGCCAAAGTGCCTGCAATCTTACAATAAATGTAGGCGTACATTTTCATCTTATCCCTGAAGCAAGTCATGAGACACTTGCTTTCATAGTCTTTGAGGGTTTATAGTCATATAACTTGAACCATGCCCAAAGGGTAAGGTATAAAACCTAGACTAGCTTGGGTTAGAAACTGGCTTTGCTATTTACTGGCTATGTAACTTTGAGCAAGAGACTTAACATCTGAACCTGATTGATTCATAGGGCAGGTTTTAGGGTCCCTAGAGTCCATTATGCAAAGTAGCCAGAACAGTGTCTGGCATATAGCAAACACTATAAAGCACTACCTATGATAATTACCCCTCTCCTTTTTTTTCTAACACAAGTGACCAACTGTATGTTAGTTTATAAACCCATTGAATTCATTAATGTCATGTAGACATTGTTCCATCTCTTTCCAACTTCAAATCTCATTCTCCATAAAGTGGTTTCAATAATACCTAGAAGAAATATCTACATCTACCCAAAAAGCTTACCTCTTTTTTTTTCCTTTTTTTTTTTTTTTTTGGTTTTTTTTTTTTTGTTTTGTTTTGTTTTTTTCGAGACAGGGTTTTTCTGTGTAGCCCTGGCTGTCCTGGAACTCACTCTGTAGACCAGGCTGGCCTCAAACTCAGAAATCTGCCTGCCTCTGCCTCCCAAGTGCTGGGATTAAAGGAGTATGCCACCACAGCCTGGCCCTCTTTTTCTTTATAATTCAGTGAATTAAAGGATCTGAGGGAAAGGAATGTTTGGTAAACTAGATGGTGAAGTTGGAAAGAAGGGGTAGGCTGAGGAAGGTATATGAGGAGCAGAAGGGAGGGAGTGGTGGGTAGATATGATCAAAACAAATAATAACAAATAAAATATTTAACAAATATCATCTTAAAATGTTATGAAAACATTTCTCAAGTCTCCATTGGGCACAGGTGAGAAGCTCCTCAGAGACCTCTGGTGGTCTTTGAGTCTTACATATTTGAGGACAGTGGCTCACAAAAAACGAACCTTCTGGCAAAGTTACCTCTCTTTCCCTTACTTGCCTTGATCCACTGCTGCCTCACTGTCAAGAAAACCATGAATGTGTTTGAAACTCAAGCACATTTTGTAGTCAAAGCTGAAATTTTGTACTGTGGATTTGCCCTCTGAGGTTTCCAGTGGAGGGATTTCCTCCTTCCTACTCAAGAAGGATTAGGAAGTGCTGATGCCTCTGGCTACTACTGTTGCCATGCAACTCTTCACCCCCACTGAACTGAAAGTCGTCCAGAAGGGAGACTCAGAAGACTAGATGACGGGTGTGTTAGAGGAACAGACGGCTAAACAGTAGTGTGCTGCTCTTGCTGAGGACCCCAGTTGGATGCTTAGCACCCATGTCTGTTAGCTCATAACTTCCTGTACCTTCAGCTTCAGGGCATCTGATACATCTGGTCTCTATGGGCATCTGCACACATATATAAATAGAGACAACTAAAAATAACAAAAAGAAATTTTAGAATGATGTGAAAGGAATATTCAGCTTCTTCTATTTTGTTTTGTGGACTTTTGTTTTCCTTTCATTTCAAATGTAGGAGAGGTGGGATGGATTGGAAGGGAGAGGTCCCAGGAAGGAGGGGATTTGTTGGTGGACAGTGGTGCATCCTGGAAAGACCGCTCATATCTTCGGGGAATGATTAGCTCATGTGTGGGCATGGGCGTGGGTTCTTGAATCTTGTTGAGCTGTTGTGACTTCCACAGCTCCAAAGAGACTGGAGCTTGGGAGTCTTGACTGAGTTCACTTTGAGCACAGCACTGGGTGAGCACTACAGGGGCCCCGCTCAGTAGAAGGAGTTCTCACTCAGTCTGAAGTTCCAAGGGGGCACAGAGCTCTTAGATTGGGGATCCTCAGACCAGGAGGTGGCTGGGGACTGACTGGTCTCAAGCCCTTGGGCTCTCAGATGCTGCTCGGTGGCCCGGCTAGCTTGCTTGAAGATGTGGGTCCCTGTGGCTGAAACGCAGCATTAAAGGCCTCCTCCACGTTTTCCCATGGAGGGCCCCAAAGACACGAGAAATTTCATGGTTCCAAAAGGGTTTATTTTCATGGCGGATGGTAGATGGATCTGGATGTACTCCCATGAAACTCAGGGCAGACCTGAGTTAAACAGGGAGGGAGAAGGGGGAAGGGTCTAGGGAAGAATGCTTAATTGACTCCACCCTCTGGCCTTCAGGTAACTCATTAGTATGTAAATCTCTCTAAGGCCTGAAGCCTGTAGTCACGCCCTCTCTAGCCAAATGTGACTGCAAGGTGCAGGTTAATGGAGTTGTAGCCCACGTGTTAGGAGCCTGGATTTTGGGAGTGTGGGGAAATGTATTCTGTCCCTTGCAAGGTCTCCAGGCATTTCCAAGCCAATGCTCTACCAAAATCCAAGAGCCCTTTGCGGTCCTACATCCAGCAACCTTTCCTCCTGCAGCTTCTCACAAGGAGAATGCACAATCTGGACACAAATCTAACCTAGACAGTGAGGTAGATTCTGGAAAGGAGGGCTCCGGCTGCTGAGAGTCAGCCAGCCAAGACCAGTTCCCACACAGGACCAGAGCCTCTCTTTTCCCCCCTTTCCACTGTCCTGCTCACACTAGGAAGACTCTCAATCCCCATTTCCAGCTGTGTTCGTTCTTCATTATCACTTCCTTCTCCCCAGCCTTCAGTCTAGACTCTCTGCTCCCGTTGCTGGTCACTGGAGCTTCCTTCAGTAATCCTCAAGGGCCCTCTCTTTCCTTGTCCAGTACACTCCTGAGTAGTGCCTCCGACACTTCCCACAGAGGTCTGACTGGCGTGTAGCCTGGGCACCTCCTATTGAAGACCACATAGGCTTCCCAACCCTCTTCCTCTCACCTGGCCCACATGCCAACAGCATTGTCTTCAGCTGCCCAGGCCAGAGCCTGGAGTCTTCCTAGGCCATCACCAAACCCTGCCAATATTTCCACCAAAAAGTCTCCCTTTCTCCACCTCCCATCCACTCAGTAGGATCTCTCTCCATAAGTATGCACATTCTTTTAACACTTTAAGATCTAGCCACCAGGAGCACTTTTGCTGATGCCCTTTGGAAGCAGGCAAGCCTAATAGACAGTTTTGTTCCCTGGGACTCAATTTGGTTTGGAGATATGCATACTCCCTCCTCCTGTCATAGGAGTGTATTCGTTAGCCCAGCCCTTCACCTGCATGCACTATGCAGATAACAAGTGTGCCTAATCTAAGCCGAGTACCCAGCAACCAGAACCCTCCCTAGCACACCCCATACACATACTAAAGCACGCGTATGCCCATCACTGAACCATGGTATGTTTCCCTGCCCCTGGTAGCAATCAGATTTAGATCATTTCTATTCAAGTGTATTCCCAATGTATCCACATATGAAGAACGAAAGGGCCAATCGGGCCTGAACTCACTTACGGTTCATACAAAAGAAGTCAAAACTGTGTCCTCTAGTAACCTTTTAGGAGGAAGCCCCTGTTTCTCTTTGTATGCCTGTGCATAACTACATATGCATATGATTAAAGTTAGATGCATTATGGGAAGGGACAGGCATAACTAAGTGAATGTATGCCAGGCATGCTGGTGCACGCCTTTAATCTCAGCACTCGGGAGGCAGAGGTGTGCAGATCTCTGTAAATCTGAGGCCAGCCTGGTCTATGTAGAAACTTCAAGGACAGCCAAGGCTACATAGACCATGTCTCAGAAAAACAAAAGGAATAATGGAACAAAAGAAGGAGAAAAGGAAGATAGAAAGGTAGGTGAATATACTGCAAAACAGAGAACCACCCCAACTACATTCCTAAGTAACTTCCCCTCTTGTTACTTCTCTCTCTCTCTCTTTCTCTCTCTCTCTCTCTCTCTCTCTCTCTCTCTCTCTCTCTCTTTCTTCTTTATTTTTCTCAACCCCCCACCCTGAAACAGAGTTTCTCTGTGTAATAGCTCTCCGACTGTTCTGGAGCTAGCTCTGTAGACCCCACTAGCCTTGAACTCACAAAGATCTGCCTGCCTCTGCCTCCCTACTACTTTCTTTAGACACTACTTTAAAAAAAAACAAATCTGTAGCTGGGACCTTGAGTACTCTGTGGCCTTGCTCCTTTTGCAATTTTTTTGAGCCCTTATTGTTAATCCTGTGGATAACAGGCCAAGAACCTGGAAACATCTGGTCCAGACCCTGACTACCAGTAATATGTTCCCGGGGCTTAGAATGTAGGCAGTTAGCTCAGCCATCCCAGCAGCGCCCTCTAGGCAGGAGACTAGTCCTTTGGACTTGTGTACAACACCCCTTCGCCTGGCTAGTTCCTGTAGTTTTTTCTTCAAGAATAAATCCTCTCTGCAAAGCCTTTATTAATAGCACTCTAGTTCAAGAGGTGTCCTCTCTGTGGCTCCACCCCCCAACAGTGGCTCTTGCTTACCTTGGCCAGTGTGACAACAGAGTGATATTCTCATCTGTATAGGCCAGCTGTCCTTCCCTCCCCTTTCAGGGCATAAATGGGATCCTTCCTGCCTTCATGGGTGCTGTGGTCTGAATGTTTGTGTCCCTCTGGTTAGGAGTCACCTGGCCATAAAGACTCTGCCCGTGCAATGAGGTTGGCTCTATATAAAAGGGCTGGCAGGGAGGGAGTTCACTTTTGCTATGAACATAACCAGACCTGCTCTCTATGAAGAGATACCGAGATACCAACCTTCCAGCACTCTGGCCTTGAACTTCCAACCTCTAGAATAATAAACTAATAAAATAAATATCACCCATGTATGAATTACTCCATCTCTGATGTTTTGCTGGAATAGTACAGACATATCTCTAGCCGCTCAGACTGAATCTACTCGTAAATAACTGAGCTGAGCTGAGCTAACTCTGTCCTGAAAACATACTTACACCTCTGATTAACCCAGAAACCCAGCAGTCCTTGACATTGTTCCACAAATCGACCAATCTGAGGCCTAGACCCCACCGGCCTGTGCCTGGGCAGACCCACCTTTATAAGGCTATGTCAAAACTCATGGACGTGGGTACTTTAGGAACCAAGGATAAGGAGGAGCTGCCTGAGGTACCGGGCATGGTGCCAATCACCATGCTGAAGGATCATTCCTACCAGATGGTCTGCAAGCTGGTATTTCTTCCCAGTCACACGGCTGAGCTGATGAAATTGTGTTCCAGAGGTTATAAGAGAAAAGTTGCTGGCATACATATCTGCAAGAGCCCGTGTCTTGTTTCCGCTTATGTGGCAAAGGTTTTCACAATCAGCCCTCTGCAGGAGAGTACACACAGCTTGTGTGGCCAGCACAGTGGGAGACAGCGGTGTCAGGCAGAGAACAGGGAGTCCAGAAGGAATAACACTAGTCAGCACTCCGGTGGGGCACTCAGAGGCCGGCCAGCACACTCAGTCCTGGAAGGAAGAAGAATGGAAATCAGGGTCTGGTTTCCATATGCATCCCAAGGTCAAATGAGTGGGTATTTGTTCCTTGAATCACAGTAAAGGAACACGACAGAACATCCCAAGCGGCCCAGCCAGCCAGGTATCCGACCTTACAGTGAGCAGGATGAAAACATAACAGGACCACGGCACGTGTGTCACTTGCTCTCACTGAGTCCTGCTCATATTTGCTAACACAGGCAGGTGGCAGAAAGGTCAACACCAGGCAAACCCATCTCTTAGAACAGATCCCAGAGAACTCCGGAGTCCTGAGGGATGCAGATATACATTGTTTGCAAAGTAGAAAGTGAGGTGCTTCTAAAAGAAAGAAACCAAGAGAGGTTTTTCTTTTTTCTTAATTAAAAAAAAAAATTGGGGCTGGAGAGATGGCTCAGCGGTTAAGAGCACTGACTGCTCTTCCAGAGGTCCCGAGTTCAAATCCCAGCAACCACATGGTGGCTCACAACCATCCGTAATGAGATTGGATGCCCTCTTCTGGTGTGTCTGAAGACAGCTACAGTGTACTCATCAATAAAATAAATAAATAAATATTTAAAAAAAAAAATTGTCCCATTGTGTTGCCTGCCTGTGAATCCTGTTCCCCTAACTGCTGCCTTGTCTAGCCTCAATGGGAGAGGATGTACCCAGTCCTGCAGTGACTTCATGTACCAGGGTGGGTTGCTACCTGGGGGGAGATGTGTCCCCCTTCTCAGAGGGGAAGGGAAGGGAGGATAGGGAGAAGGGATGTGTGAGGGGTTGCTGAGAAGAGAAAGTCTGTGATAGGGGTGTAAATTGTATAAATAGATAAATTAATGGAAAAATTGGGAGAAGATATCAGTAGCCCAAGACTGTCCTTTAAGTTGGAATCCTCCTGCCTCATCCTTTCTAGTAGCTTGCTTCACAGCCCTGCCCCAACAAGCCAACATTCAAAAAGTGCTTTTCAAATAAACTGTTGTTTCCCTGTCGTTACCTACAGGAGCTAGGGTTTGCCTTCCTTGGCTGCCATCACCAAGACAAAATTTACCAGCCCCAAGCTTGTAGGCATCGGCAATTCAGTGTGTATTACAAATTTCAGTTCTGTCCCACCACATGTCACGGGTATGGTAAATAAGGGCGGACATTTAAAATGTTCTTCCAGGCCATGTCTGGTGATCCACACTGTACTCTAAGAGGAGGCCAAGCCAGGATCACTAAGAGGTAGAGGCCAGCTTTCCTCCATGCTGCCTTCGTTTCCGGCTGTTGATTGAATCACCAGCACTTCGTCTGTGCTCAGGTTCAGCTTAGGTCTTTAACATGGGCTCTGAAATCCATGCTGAATGGAAAAAAAAAAAGAAAAGAAAAGAAATAGAAAGGAAGGACATGTCCACTCCTAGGTGTGTGGTGGAGGAGAAGGTTTACTGTAGATAAAAGGGAGAGCACAGCCAGAGGCAGGGACTTCTGGGAGAGTCCAGGGTGGACATGACCCTGAGTTGGGCCATGCAAGGAGAGGGGAGAGGCACAAAGTAAAGGGAGAAGAAAAGGGCAGGTAACCAAAATGGATGGATTCTACAGGGACAGACAGCCTAGCCCCGGAACAGAAGTTTAGAGTGGGGTACACAGCATGCCAGCTATACACTGTAACAGATAGAGACTGAGGGATGCTGGGAGAACCAGGCAGCCAGGTCCGCTTTGATATGTTACATAGGTACCTCGGTACCTATGTACCTCGGTAGCCATCTGTCATGGATTTGAGACCTGAGACACACAAAGAAAAGGGATGTTACCACAGACATGGTTCCATTGAGGCCCTGTCTTAGTCTGCTTTTTATTGCTGTGATAAAGACCATGACCCAAAACAACTTGAAGCGGAGAGGATTTCTTGGCCTCACACTTCCATACCACAGCCTATCACTGAGGAGAGTAAGGGCAGGAAGTTAAGCAGAGACCATGGGGGAAGGCTGCTTACTGGTTGCTCACCAAAGCTTTCTTGTACAACCTAGGGCCACCTGCCTAGAGGTGGCCCTGCACACAGTGAGCTGGACCCTGAACATTAAACACAAATCAAGAAAATGTCCTATAGACTAGCCCACAGGCCAAGCTGATGGAGGCATTTTGTCAACAGGATTCCTCTTCACAGAGGATTCTAGCTTGTGCCAAATTGACCAAAACCTAACCAGGACAGGCCCTGTGCTAAGCAAAACTTGTGCTCTTAGGCTGGGAAGGTGGCTTAGTGGATAAAGGCACTTGCAAGCAAGCCTGACGACTTATGTTTTATCCTGGGGTCCATGGTACGAGAGAACTAACCCTGAGAGCTGTTTTCTCACCTCACATGCATGCTATAAACATGAGTATGATTTTCCATGGGCACTCCCCACCTACCGTGGGCATGCACACACACACACACACACACACACACACACACACACACACAAGAAGACATACTTTTTGTCTTCTTATGCAAAGCACTACAACCTCTGTAAGTGATCTAAATTGAGTTTCCAACTGGACATCCAGCAGCCTGTTGAAATAGCAAGGACTGACTCTCCAGGGTCTAACAGACATTGTATATCCTCTGGGGATCAAGCTTAGTGAGGAGTCAGGATTTTGTTTAATACATATTTTGCTTATCGAGAAGGTACACAAACTCTGCATGTAATATGGAGAAAACTCCCCTTTACAATAATTAAACATGGTGGGGGCTGGAGAGATGGCTCAGTGGTTAAGAGCACTGACTGCTCTTCCAGAGGTCATGAGTTCAAATCCCAGCAACCACATGATGGCTCACAACCATTTGTAATGAGATTTGATGCCCTCTTCTGGTGTGTCTGAAGACAGCAGCTACAGTGTACTCATAAATAAAAATAAATAAATCAAAAAAAAATAATTAAACATGGTTTCTTTTTTTTTCTTTTTTCTTTTTGGTTTTTCGAGACAGGGTTTCTCTGTGTAGCCCTGGCTGTCCTGGAACTCACTCTGTAGACCAGGCTGGCCTCGAACTCAGAAATCCGCCTGTCTCTGCCTCCCAAGTGCTGGGATTAAGGCGTGTGCCACCACCACCCGGCCTAAACATGGTTTCTATTACGAATTCTCATTTCCCTTTCGGAGAGATTAAAACGGCCCAGGCACTTCTCACATCAAACAGTAGAATCCATTTCTCTGCCCTTGGAGTCTGCCTGGCCCTGGGACCTGCTCCGATTGACATGTGTGATGTAACAAAAACCCAGGAGTCAGTCTTCTGGTCTTGGCCTCTTGAGAGACAGCAAAGTTTCTACTCCTGGAGAGTATCTCCCATGGTGTGAAAGGCTTACAGAGACAGAGAAGTCCAACCTATCCATGTCATTGGACACACGACAGATACCTTGAGTATCCAGCCTGGGCAATTCCGAGTGACCCCAACCAGAAGAACCACTGCACCTACATAAACAATGAACAAATGGATGCTGTGACTTTTTACTAACTTTTGAGGAGATTTACTATGCAACAATAGTGAGCAATACTCCTGATGTTTGAAAACATGAATCACAGGAAGCGAGTTTCACATAAGTTATGTCCATTTAACAGTCACCATTCAAACCTCACTACACACCACGTTAAGTCTGCAGGCTTCTATAAGCTCACACTATTGAAGACACTGAAGCCACCCTCCTTGTGAGCACCTGGGAGGGAAGAATTCTCAGTCACTCAGTGCTCACCGCCATTCTCCACTGAATTGTGTCCCCAGCCACGCAGCCTATACAGTAGTCACATCTGACTGATGTGACGAGATTCCCTTTAAAGGCAACTTAAGAGAGGAAAGTTTTATTCCAGCTTGCAATTCAGGGGTACAGTCCGTCATCATGAGGAAATCAAAGCAGTAAGAGCTGGAAGCAGATGGATAGATCACACCTACAGTGAAGAGCAGGGAAGAGGGGCTGAGAGACATCTTAGTGTTTTAGAGCACTGGCTGCTCTTCCAGAGGACCTAGGTTCAGTTCCCAGGACTGACATTACAGTTCACGACTCACTGTAACTTCAGTTCCACGGTATCTAATTACCTCTTCTGGTCTCTGCAGGCAAAGGTGGTGCACAGATATATACGCAGGTAAAACACTTATATATGTGTATATACGTGTGTGTGTGTGTGTGTATGTGTGTATACATGTGTGTGTGTGTATGTGTGTGTATATACATGTGTGTATGTGTGTATGTGTGTATACATGTGTGTGTATACATGTGTGTGTATGTGTGTGTATATACATGTGTGTATGTGTGTATGTGTGTATACATGTGTGTGTGTATGTGTGTGTATATACATGTGTGTATGTGTGTATGTGTGTATACATGTGTGTGTGTGTATACACACACACACACATTATGTTTTAAAAAGCAGAGAGGAATGTATGAATGCATCCATACCAGGGCTCTACTGGCTTCTCCATAGTGATGTCGTTCTGAATCTCCTGCCCAGGGAAACGGTGCATGCAGAGTGGAAAGGGCTTCATGTATCAGTGAATTTAATTACAATAATTCCTCACAGATATTCTCAGAGGCCCTTGTCCCAGGTGATCCTAGATCTCATCAAGTTGTGAATGAACACTACATTACTTTTCTCTTGCTGTTATGAAAACAGCACAACCAAAGCAACTTTTAAAAGAAAGTGTTTAATTTGGTTTAGGGTTTCAGGGAGTCCGAGTCCGTGCTGGTAGAGCAATGGCATGGTGGCATGGTGGCAGGGACAGCTGAGAGCTCACGTCTTGATCCACAAATAAGAGTAAGAGGGAGGGACAGAGGGAGAGACGGAGGGAGGGAGGGAGGGAGGGGGGAGAGGAGATGGCTTGAGTCTTTTGAAACCTCAAAGCCCTCACCCAGTGACACACCTCTCTGACACCAGGATTCCCACTCCTTCCCTATTAAGTTGCACCTCTTAAGGACGACACTGTTCATATATATGAGCCTACGGAGGTCACCCTCATTCACAGCAACAGCACCGTCCCTCACCTTCATTATGACACTCGGCCTGGTCTTCCTTCTCGGGGTCTGTCCTTGGTTGTGTCCAAGCAGTCTGAGAACACAAGACATCCCCAAGTTTGGTAGTGTTCCATGTGATCTTCCTTGCCACCTGAGTGTCAGAAGAGATTTGTGGGGCTTGCCACCTCCCAAGGCAGCCACATCCCTTTGTCCATTTATAAACCGAGCTTGGCTAAGAGGATGAAGTGATGTAAGACTTGTCCTTTGGTGCCCAGTCAACAGCCATCAATCATACCACTCTTTTTCTCTCTTCCCTTTATTCCTCAGCCCAGCAAGCTTTTGGGTACAGCTAGGTGACTGAGAGCAAGACCATTTGTTTGGACCATTAACATGTTGTTCCATCTACTATTTAGCCTGGGATTCAACTCAGTACTGTTCAAATGATCCCAGGGCTTATAATTTAAGAATACTATTTCAAGTGTACTATTTGTCTTGAGTTTCAAAACTTGGAATTCCAACTTTCCAGATTGCACACACATTGTATGTGTCCATGTGCATGTGAGCGCACACAAAGGCCAGAGGTCAACCTTCAGTGCCCTAGTTTTTGGATACAGGGATCCTCATTGGCCTGGAACTTGTCAGGGAGGTTAGGCTGCCTGGCCAGTGAGCCCCAGAGACCAGCTTGTCTCTGCCTACTCAGTGTGGGGATTACACCATGCCTGGATTTTTTTTTGCAAGGGTTCTGGCATCATGCTTGCACAAGCATTTCCTGAGTGAACTATCTCTCCAGCTCTGTCAGTGCATTTTGAATGTGTATTGATGTCTTCTGTGCACACATTGTGTGAATCAATTGTTATGCCCTGCTCATTACTGGTTCTACCTCTGTATCTAATGCCATGTCTAATTGCTACAGGATACTATGAGATAGCTACATTTCCAGGGTTGGGTGCTCATGCAGCCCCACTAGTTTCAAACTGTGGAATGATCTTAAACCCCCACTCCCTCAGTCTGCACTCCCAAGTGCAGGGTTACAAGACTTTCCCATCTGGCTCCTATGATGCTAAGGACTGAATCCAGGGCCCTGAATATGCTAGGCAAGCATTTTGCCAACTGAACTACATCCCTGAGACAACACCTACACCACTATACAGTGACAGAAACACATGCTTCTGGCTTGCGTGAGGATTTTTTTCTCTTGGGAGACATGACATAAATGCCTGTTCATCCCAGATGGGAACTGATGACCTAATGAAGTAACAATTGCACCAAAGTCAAACTGGGTGAAACGTTGAGTTTACTGGGATTGCTTACAGAAGTACAAGTGAGGGGGCACCTTACAGGATCAGGCACAGCTCTAAGGCAGCTGCATTACTAGAGAGTCTACCCCAAACAGGTGAAGGTGCGGGAAGGCTGCGACCCTGTGGCTCTCTGTAACGTGCTCCAGGAAATGGGGTAGATATTGGGGTGGGCCTACTCAAATCCCTGGGTTGGGGCCTGGGTGGTAGCTGAGTTGGTAAGCCCACCATCCCTCCTGAACCCACACTACCAGGACCAGTTCTCCAGCACTGCCCCTGCTAACTAGCCCATGTAAGTGCCTCAGCCAGTGGGGGGAGGGTCAGCTTTCCTCAGGGTCAGCTCTACTGTGCTGTCCAAGCAAGGTGAATGGACACACCCTTAGTACACACTTTTAATCCCAAACAATTAAGGTAAAGATATTTGATAGAAGGAAGAACCTACCTTTAAAAGTGATGTCTAATTGAGTGGCAGACAAAGTGACAAATCAGAGAAAGACTTGACAGAATAGGATAAGCCCAAAGAGAGAGGAAAGGGAATCTACTTGAGAGAACAACACAGAGAGGGGAAGGGAGCAGTTTTACTGGGACAGTGATAGACAGGTTGTAGAGAAAAAAACAAGCTAGACACAAGTAAAGACAGTACAAGCCAGAGACTAAGAAGCCAGAAGATTGCTAGAGTTAGTTTGAGGCCAAGCAGAGCAATTCAGTCAGAGGCAGAGAGAAGCCAGATTGAATCAGTCACTTTGGAGAGGAGTTTAAGCCAGAGCAGCTGAATTAAACCAGCCAAGAGGGTTCAGAAAGAACAGGAAAGGGTGAGCTTAGTTAGCACAAGTCTCAGGGGCTGAAAACATTCAAGGCCTAGATAAGATTGTACGGAGGTTAGCAGCTTCCAGGACTAAGCCTAGGTTAGCAGACAGAGCTAGTAATCCTCAGAGATGACAATTACATCAGGGGAATAAAAGTTAGTTTTACATACGCTCCTAGCTAAGAAGATTTTATCTTTAAATTATGTGCATGCTGTGTCTGTGTCCCCTCTTTGTTGACATGTGTATGTGAGTGCTGTGTCCAGGGGCTGGAGATGACAACAGAGACTCTTCTAGAACACTTGGAGCTGCGTTGTGTAGCAGTTTCCTCTAAATTACAGCATTGCCTTCAGGAGAGGGGAGGAGGGAGGCTTCAAAAATTCTATTTAACACAAAGCTAAACCTTTTGTAAATCACCTTGATTCCTTTGTGGAAAAAGCATATAATTTTAAAAAATACAAATACAGATATTTTAGGGAGTCCTCGAATTGAGTATAATCACCACAGGGTGCATCCACATTCTCTCCCATACTGACAGGAAAGGACCATTTCCATTCTGTTTCATGACTCCCTGTTTTCAGAAAAGAATGTCAACCCATAAAAATGGCCATAGTGGACTGCAAACCATCAACTGGGTAAGCGCTAAACACTGCCACACAGGCTGTTCTTGAGACCTTTGTTAACCTTTAGGTTGTGGTAACCTGAGGGTAGCTGGAAAGGACAGGTGCTCCCCAAAGGATCCATACATACTCCTCCTCACCTTTACTTTAGGAGAGGGGCAGGATCCAGCCCTCCAACCCTCACTCTCACTTCAGCGGTCCAGGTGCCTCAGGACACTGCCGTGGGGGTGGGGTGGGGAGAAGCACACTCTGAGGGGCAGGACAGCTGGAGCTGGCTCAGGGGTCCCTGGGGCCTGCAAAGAGGCTGGGGCTGTATAGTGGCTCTTGAACACCCAGGAGCTTCATGAAGAGCTGAGAATGGAATCAGGACCCACTGGCTGGATCTAGCAGGGGTGGGGGTAGAGGGGAACTCCAGCTGGTCCAACCGTGATTGTCCTTGGCTTGACATCGGAGGTTTGATGGCAGCTGTACCTGGGAGCACAGAGAGGCCTTCTACAGGAGATTAGACAGCGGCTCTGTAGGCAAAGACAGTCTCTGTGGCTCCCCATGGCAGATTCTGATGAAAAGAAGCAAACCATGGTTTTAAGGCATTTATTGTCATGGCAGAAAGTGGATGTGTAAAACCATACCCCACTTCTCAGGGTGGGCCTGATGTCAAATACCTTTTGCTGGGAGGATTGTCTGAGAAGGAAAGCTTACTGGCTAAGCCCTCCAGGCCTCTATGTACCTCATTAGCAGAGATCTGTCTTGAGCCTACAAGACCTGTCCTTTTATACATGTGGGGGGCTTGGGGCATTGCCCTTACATGACTGATGGCCACAAATCTATGCGGGTCTGCAGCCAGTGACAGGAGCCTCGTGCCCAGGAACAGGAGAAGCTCCTATTGTCCCTTCAGGGTTTCTGGGGCTTCTAGGCTTAACTCAACTGGGGACCAAGCTACCTTTCATGTTCCATTGCTCCTCACAGGGCCATATTTTGTTCTCCTTCTCCGTGGTCCTATACTTCTGCCAACACTAATTCCTTCTTCTTGATCTTAGTATAAACCAGACAATTTTCATAACTGCCCCTCTAAAAGAAGAATTACCAATTCTGGTGAAATTTTTTTAAGAGGGGAGTTCTGCCCCTAGACCAAGCAGAGAGGAGCCACCCAGAACCCCCTCTGACTGGCAATCTGAATTCTTGCTTAGGCTGTGAGGCTAAGCACTGCAAGGGAATATAAATAAAAGTTAAAAATATTTCTCTGGGTTCCCTGAGGGACAAGCCTGACTGCATAGGGGTTGATGTCAAAAGTATACCCTCTCCAGGAAAAAGACATCAGGATAGGTACAGCCCTCATGCCTCACTGGACAATGACAGGAGGACCGGAGCCATTACAAGGTCCCCTTCAATTACTGGAGGTCATGCCTCTATCCCCGCCTTTGCAAGATTAGAATCGCCACAGCCCTTCTATACTTAGAGAAGGGAAGAGATGTCAGAGGCAGCCCTGCTTATACACTGAAGGCCTAAAATCAGCCATAGATCTAAAATCAGCAATAGGCCTGTCATACATGTATGCTAACTCAAAGTCTTGGGTCTCTGTGGAAAAACACTGAAACAGATGGCTATAAGCTATTGTAAACAGGCAGCTTTTGTGGAAATTTACCACCCTGAGTAGTCATAGACCTTGTAAATAGGTAATCTTAGCAGATAGTACCAACTTAGATAAGGACAAGTGAATCATAGGCAGAGTCATAGTGACCTGTCCCCTGAAACTTCACCCAGCTGATACCTGTTCTGAAAGATATCTATACTCCCCCTGAACACCTACACTCTGGTGTCATCCCCTTCCCCACGTCCTGCCTTTTTGTATGCATAACTCCTGTGTGAATAAGTAAAAATTACTATTTGATTTTTTTAAAAAAAAGAATTTATCCTTTTAGACAGGCTTACTGTCAGGTGAGATTCTAACATGTGGTTGTATAGTCTTTTTAAACATTGGGTTTTAGTGTTCTGTTGGGTTTCACTGTTATTGCTTGGTTTTGTAAGACGGTGAAATGTTATTTTGCCAGGCTGGCCTCAAATTTGGTTCTAGTGAGACTCCTGCTTCATTCAGCCTCTGGAGTTGCTAAGAGGCACAGACCTATATTATCCAGCACTGCCAAACTTGGTTTTCTTGTGGGTTTTGGTTTCCAAGACAAGGTCTCACTCTGTAAACCAAGCTACCCTGGAACTATGTAGCCCATGCTGGCCCTGAATTTGCAGTTACTTCCTCCTCCACCTCCCAAGCACTAGGGTTACAGGCATGAACCACACCTGTCTTGGCTTTGCCTTTAAACAAGTGGGAACACGAGATTTTTTTCCCTACTATGTACTAATAAGCAAACAAATAAAGGAAAAGAATCATCTAGGCTAATTTTAGTGTCTCCTGGCTTCCTCTGCCCTAAATATTGAATCTCATTCCTTTCCTCAGACTAGTGAACAAATGACAGTCCTAGACAAGTCCTTGATACAGACAAGCTATAGTTGCAGATTTGGGATTTGGGGAAAACCAGTGAATGAGAGGCCAGAGAACACTGAAGACTGGCCCAAAAGCAGGTTGGTGACCTCAGGACCTTCTGTGTCTGCCCCTGGACTGCTGAGCTTACAGGCATGCACCAACACGCCCAGCTTTTCTTTGATTTAACAGACATTTAACTATTTCATTCCAGCTCTGGTTTCCATGTGCCTAATGTGCATTTCTTCACATCTGTTGAAGTCCTTTGTGTGTATTAGAGTTGGCCCTACTGTTGTTGAGTTATACTTCTCTCTATATTCCAGAGAGTGGCCTCTTTGACGTATGACTAGAAAACATTTTCTACCGTGTGTGTTTGATTTTCTTTTCTTTTTTTATGCTGTCCTCTGATACCCAGATGATGCTTGTATCTGGTACCCCCACAGGCTCACATGTTTGAGCACTTCTTTCCAAGACAGTGACACTGTTTTGGAAGACTCTAGATCCTTAGAAGGTAGGGTCTAGCCGGCAGAGGCAGGTCACCAGGGAAGGCCTTTGAAGGTTACATACTGCCTCAGATTCGGGCCTCACTCTGATTACTGATCCTCTGAGATGTGAACTGATCAGCCTCCCCTGAATGTTCCTGTAGACCTAAACTAAGCTATTCTGACGTACTGTTTCCACTATGATAAACTGAGACTCTGGCGAGTCAAAATCACTCTTTCCTTCCTTAGCTTACTCAGTTCAGCCATAGTGCCATAGCTAACATATCACTCACAGTTTTGGTGAAGTAAACTTACTGATTTTTCTTTCCTTTTGCTGCCTTTGCCTTTGTTAAGATACTACCATCAAATCTAAGGTCACACAGATTTTCCTTAGTCTTTGTTCCAAGAGCTTTAAAGTGTTGGTTCTTTAGGTCTTTACTCCATCCATTATGAGTTAATTTTTGTGCCTGGTGTCAAATGACCAGCCTCATTCTTTTGCCCACAGACTAGCTTTCCAAGCACTATACGTTAAAATAGTAGTTGTTTCCCATAAACCTGTGGGTCATGATTCTTTGAGGTCTCATATCAGATACCCCGCACACACTACAATTTATAACAGTAGCAAAATTACAGTTATGAAGTAGGAACAAAAATAATTTTATGGTTTCAGGGTCACCACAACATGAACTGGGTTAAAGGGTCACAGCATTAGGAAGGATGAGAACCATGGCCAGTGAAAAGAGAGTTGGAGAGAGTGTGAACACTAACTAGAGTTCTAGCTAGCAGGATGTATGAGTCAGGGTTGCATTGCTGTGAAGAGACACCATGACTACAGCAACTCTTATGACATCATTTAATTGGGGCTGGCTTACAGGTTCAAAGGTTCAGTCCATTATCATCATGGCAGGAAGTATGGTAGCATCCATGCAGACATGGTGCTGGAGAAGGAGCTGAGAGTTCTACATCTCAATCTGAAGGCAGGCAGGCAGAAGGAGACTGTTCCACAGGCAGCCAGGAGAGGACTATCATCTACACTGGGCAGAGTCTGAACATAGGAGGAGACTCAAACCACCCCTACAGTGACACACTTCCTCCAACAAGGTCACACCCCCTAGTAGTGTCACTCCCCATGGGGGCCATACCATGATAGTGCATGCCTGTCATCCATCCTAGTACTTAGGGAGCTAATAAGGTAGGATGATTGTGAGTTGGAGGTAGCCTCGGGTACACAGAGATAAATGTCTCAACAACAACAACAAAAAATCCAAAGCAAAAAATGAGGACAAGTCCCAATCCTTCACTGAAAAGAAACAGGCTTGGATCTAGAGAGATGACTCATTCAGTAAAGTTATTGCTGCAAATGCACGAGAACCTGAGTTCAGAACCCTAGTACCCGTGTAAAAAGGCAGACATGGAGTGCATACTTGTGGTCCTAGCTCTGGGGAGGTGAAGGCTGGGAGATCCCTGGAGCTTGCTGCCTAGCTGGTGGTTTTGAATCAGTTCCTGGCTCAGTGACAGACTGGCTCAACAAATAGTGATAGAGGAAGATACCCAACATCCATATGTACCTCCACATGCACATCACATGGCATTCACACACTCCTGAGTGTGCAGCAGATGTACATGTGTGGTGGACATGCGCACACACACACACACACACACACACACAAGAGAGAGAGAGAGAGGGAGGGAGGGAGGGAGGGAGGGAGGGAGGGAGAGAGAGAGAGAGAGAGAGAGAGAGAGAGAGACAGAGAGAGAGAGAGAGACCAAGTAAGCGTGAACAAGCAAGTGAGCAAGCAGCGGACTTTCATGAGTCTGCTAGCTCTCTGAAGATGCTCTCTTATTCTTTTTACTTCCTCTCATGATCCATATACATAGGGGTTATATTACCTGCTTTGCCTGCCTCCCAAAGATACGCCAAAGCTCAACTGACAGTCCTTGCAGCACTGTGAAGCTTGCTAACTTAGAGTTGTCATCATCCACATTGACTATTGATCTTCCATCTCTCCAGAGTCATGAAGAATTTTTTGTCAGTACTTTGACGACCATTAAGTAGGATTTCTGGTCATGGAAGTTCATAGATCCTCCAAAGATCATTGCTAAGAGTTTTGGCTGACAGCCTCTTACCCAATCAGCTCAGGTGGATAATCAAGAAGCCACACTGTCACACACTGCCTTCATTGTCACACAGCCAAGGAAAGACCAGGGAGAAGCTGGGAAGTCTGAGGGAAAGGAATCTCCTGGTCATCTGGGGACTCCTTTCCCCTCCTGAACCTGTGAGGAATAGTATTAAGCTATTCATTTACCAGGCTGCTGATGTTGTGGCTGGTTGACACCACAGCTGTGGTGTGGTCCCAACAGGAGGTCCTGTAAAAATAACCAGGCTGGGCAGTGCAAGCTTTTATTCTCAGCAGCAGAGGCAGGCAGATCTCTATGAGTTCCAGGCCAGCCTGATCTACTGAGCTAGTTCCAGGACAGCCAGGAAGATACAAAGAAACCCAGTCTCAAAAAACAAACAAACAAACAAACCCCAAACCAAAAACAACAACAAAAACAAATTTCAATCAGCCCAAACAACAAACGCCGCCCCTGTTGGCTGTTGGCCTCAGAGCAATTGCCAGGGCTCCTGACAAGTCACTCTGGACCTCTTGATAGGATTCTCACCACCCACAGAAGTACAGAGAAATCTCTTCATCTCTGCATGTTAATTAAGGAGGACAGATGGCCCTGTGATTAGTCAACCATATGTAGGTCATGACTAAATGAATTAATAAGCAACTTCATTCTTAACCACCTCCATGAGCTTATGAGCATCTATGAACAAACAATTGTATTATCCTGGGAAACCAGCTCAGCGGGCAGGGGGACTACATCTCCCTCTCATGTACCTAAAGGCCCAGGAAGGAACTTCCTGGAATGGCCCAGGAAGGAACATCTTTGCCTCTCCACCTTATGTTGCCAGCTACGTAATATTTGGGATATCAAAATGGGTCAATAGTTGCACATTTTAGTTGTCCACTTACAAACTGCCTAACTGTAGCTAACAAGGGTTCTCTTGTCTCTGTCTCTCTCTGTCTGTCTCTGCCCCTCTCTCTCTGTCTCTCTCTCTTTCTCTCCTCCCTCGTTTTTCTTTCCTGTGTTTATGTTAAGCTTCCCTTAACTGATAACCTAAAAACAACAGAAATCTCAGAGGTCCCCCCCCCAAAAGAAACTAAAACAAACAAACAAAGGCAGCATAAAGAAAGCTGAAACAAATTAAAAAAAAAAAAAACGCTCAGGGAACTGGAAACTGTGGTAGTTGGGGCTGCCAAAGGCCCATTCTTTACAGAGGGCCATAACTAACCCTTGCTTTGTTTTGATTTTTTTTTTTAAAAGATAGGTCTTGGGATTTAGTGAGGCTGGCTTTGCAGTCATGGCTCCTGCTCATGACTTTGGACGTGGAAGGCAGGGAGCTGTGCCAGACAAGAAAGGGGCAGCACTAAAACCCCTCTGAGGGTACAGCTGAGACAAGGCATGGTGTGGACTGCTGAACTCAGCAAGAGGAGTCCTGCATGGCTGCAAGGCTGCACTTAGTGGGACTCCAGCTGGATTCCACAGGGCAGAAACTCATGCCCTCTTGGTATCTTCTGGGACAAGAATCTCCCATCATCATCTGCAATGTATGTATCTCTTATTGCACTACATGTCCTGAATGAGTCTTTCTATATCCCTGTAGCTAAGTTCTCTTCTGTCTGTATGAAGCTTTTCTTTCATTTTCAAACACATGGGGTCTGATTAACTTTTACCTGAGTAGATACTTTTTTAGTTTCTAGAAGTACCAATTTTTTTTAATACCAAAGTCAGTTACTGTCAGATAGAGCTTCATGGGTATTTTTAAAATTTGAGGAGCAGAATAATACCCATTGCAGTAGCCTGTTATGGACACGGTACTTCTCAACTCCAAAGTCCCCTCTTTCTTACTGCTACTACTGTTCCAAAAAGAACTCAAACACTATTTAAAAATAATATATAGTGTAAACAGACAATAAAAAAGGTGACATAAGGATTCACAGTAATCAAAAGATACTTAATATGATCTGATTAAAACATGTTTTGACCACCCCCCCCTTGTTAAATAACAGTGAACACAAGCCAAAAATACACAAAGCTTCCTCCTCCACTGAGATATTCATAAAGAGAAACTCATTAACTCTTCAGGTTTGGCAGCAGCCCACCTCTGTGGGGTTTGAACACTGTCAGAAAAATCAACTTTAGGAAAGCTGAAGATGTAGAAACGGGCAGGTTTAGAATATCTATGTCCACATAATCTGTTCTGGAAAGTTGTATGCTCCACTGGGAAGATCATCCTCTTAAAATCTTCTGTTAAAAAGCTGACTTGACAACTCAAAGCAGTAAGACAGTGTGGCATTTCACTGCTGCTCCACCAACCTCTGAACTTGGGCAGTCCTCCTGCCCCAACCTCTGGAGTCCTGAGATTAAAAGTCACCAACACACCAGTACTAAATGGAAGGGTTGTGTTACATAGATATATTCTCTCTCTCTCTCTCTCTCTCTGTTCTCCTCCCCACTCCTCCTTGTGTGTGTGTGCTCACTCGAGCAAGCGCATGTGTGATGCATGTGCCAGCCAGAGGGCAACATGCAGTGGGTCAATTCTCTCCATTCACTATATGGGTTCTGGGGATTGAACCTAGGATATCTGGCTCTGGCTAGAACCTTTACACACAGAGCTAGACCACTGGCCCCCAAAATGGGGATTTTTGACACATCTGTGAGGTATTATGTCTTCTTTTGGCTCTTAACTTTGACAGTAGCTGGTTTCCAGCACAGAAGTTCTTTTATCCTCTGTAGCCAGGTTCTGGTTTGAGGATTCTCCAAAGACAGTATCGCAAGTGTGTCACACAAAACTTAAAAACCCAAATTGTTGGTACTGCATGCAAAACCAAACTTGAGTCTTGTGAACACCCCACTGAATGGATTTCTGCAAATACACTGCTGTCCCCATGCCACTTAAGTTTGCCCTCTCCACAGTTGCTGTTTTATATGTCACGATGATGCTTAAAAGACTTCACACATTCCCCTTCCACAGTTTAAGAACTTATACAAGATGTAGCTGTGTACATGGCACATGGATTTCAGGCATTCTCTTTCTTCCTTTTCTCTTCATGCTTTGTGGACAGCTGTGGCCAGAGGAGACAGCACTTCTGGCCCTTACTTGCAGTGGTCAACCAGGATGGGAAACCAAGTTTTGCAGGGACCATAACTCCCCTGATAATTCTTCTTCCTCAAAACACCTTTGTTGTGACTACTTGAGCTAGTACTACATCAGCTTGGCATGATTTAGGCATTAATAGCTCAAAAACCCTGTCAAGATGGGAGAACAAAATGCTTCAGAAACAGTCATTAAAAATTGTTTCTAGGAAACTAGTATTTTAAAGTGAAGATGCTGCCCACATAGGACAGCAAGTTTGCATTTTATGTAATCTATAAATGTTAAGAATTGTTGTTAAGCTGGGCATTGGTGGCACACACCTTTAGTCCCAGCACTTGGGAGGCAAAGGCAGGTGGCTTTCTGAGCCTGGTCTACAGAGTGAGTTCCAGGACAGCGAGGGCTACACAGAGAAACCCTGTCTCGAAAAGCCAAAAAAATAAAATAAAAGTTATCGAAGAGTTCCTGGGGCAAATTCTCAAAAATCCCATTTCTGTAAAGAAGGAAAAGTCCAGCCTGAAATATGTGGTGCCCCAGCTGGATGGGAGAGGCCACAGCAAGGCAGTCCCATGTCCAGCTCCCGGGAGTGTCACCATGTCCAGCTCCCGGAGTGTCATAACAAGGCAGAATAGCTGTCAGCACAGAGAGTGACAGTGTTTCAGATCCATAACCCAGTACCTACACTTCCTGGAACTCACCCCTGGTCAGCTGCTCAGTTCTGTTTCTGACAAGAAAGTGAACCTGCCACAAGGCAGGAAAAACAGTCCTAACTTATCTGTAGGCAAGCACAGTACAAAGAACCAGAGCTTTAAGCATACTGGTTCCACAGAACACTTAAAGAGATGTTTGTAACTTGGACAGTGATGTTTACTTGGGGCTTCCCATCTCACATGCTCTGTCAATCGCTCTGCTTGGGTTCTGTCAACACCCCAAGATAAGCAGGACTTTGAAGCTGAAGACAGTGACTTAGCACGAGGAGCCAGAACTCCACAGAGGAGCAGTTTCACAGTAGCAATTGCTAACTTCTTACCTTCAAACCGCAGGAGTCAGCTACTTTATGTGAATTGTTCTCCTCAAATCCTGTATCTTAGCGTATACTTACAGACCAATTCGGACAGTAAACATTATAGGACTGAGATCTGTATGTTATAATAAAAATAAAAATACCTTTGAAAACACTGTGGGTGTGTGGGTGTGGGGGGAGGGGGGCTGTGGCTATGCAGAGGTAGAGGTTGGTTGGGTTCAAGTCCAGCTTATACTATGCAATGAGGCCCTGTCTCAAACAAAATACCCACCCTGAACAACAGACTGTAGCCTCAGAATCACCTGGAAAAATCAAAAAGCAATGGCACATTCTGGCTTATGGCAGAAGTATGTGTTGTTAGAAAGCATCCTAGTAGCCAACTCTTTCTTCCATTGGCCAAGAGAAAAAAAATTATTGGAAGCAGGGCTGGGGATGTAGTGTATTTGCCTAGAAAGAGGGAGGCTCTGGCTCAATCCTTGATACCATATTAAAAAATAAAAAATTAAAAGTCAAACTGGCAAACAGTAAAAGGCTACAGATGATTCTTTTTTAAAAAGTATTTTATTCTTATTAATGTGTACATGTGTGCAAGTAACCACAGAAGCCAGAGCTGGAGATTCAGGTAGTCCTGAAATGCCTGATGTGGGGTCTGAGAGACTCAAACTCTGTTTATCTGTAAGGGTAGCTACCACTCTAAACTAGTCATTTCTTCAGCACAGCATGGTTATTAATTAAACTTGGAACAAATTCTTCATACCGTGAGGCTAGAAAAACATTACTTCTGAATAGTCTGGTATAAAAATGGTCATTTTTGGTTTGTATTTTTTTGGGGGAAATGGGGATTCTATTATTTTCTAACCATTATGTCCCCGAGGACTTATCTAAGCCCTAGACATGTCTGCATCAGAAGCCACTAATCAGACAAAATACAGTCTTAACCAGTGAGCAACCAGTCTTGATTTCCCACTTCAGGATTGCAGCCCTAGCAGCCTTAACCTGCCTATCAGCCTAGCTGTGTGATAACCTGTTCGTTATAAGAGAATGTGCTACTATCTGGTTCTTCATGTCCCAGGCAGAACCTCTTTACCAATGATTTAACTATATAGTTTGTGTTGGCCAGACATGTAAACAAAAATTTAATGTTTTCTCTATCAACAATGAAATAGCTCAGTCTGATTTACTAACAACAGGGAAATGTGCATGAATATTAGTAATTCAAGTCATTGATATAATTCTGTATCACCACAAGATGGAGTAAGAGTTCAACACACACACCAAATACACACACACACATACACACACACACACACACACACACATGCTCCTTTGTCATAAGTCTATAGCTCTGACATGTTCTATTCTGCCATCTAGTGGTTATACAATCGGGTATTATTCTATTGAATATGATTCCCATGAAAGAACAGAAAAGTTACTAGGACAAGGACTTAGTTGCAGGAAAAGACGGAGCACACACGGATGGTGGTAACACCACAGCATGACAGCAAGAGACTAAGAAAACGCCAGGCTGAGGTTTCAGCTGTCAAAATAAGTTCAGAAAAATCAAAATAAAAGCTACACCAGACAAGGTGGTCCACAGTGATCATCCCAGTGGAGGAAGATCAGGAGTCATGGTCATCTTCAGCTACACAACCAGGCTGACAGATATGAGTCTTATGCCTGTCCCAAGAAAGGAAGGGCGGGATCTGGAGGCACTTAAATTGTGGACACGATCACTTAGATTCGTGGTCAGTTTATGATATTTTCTTTTCATCAAACACCAATGTTTTTATTGCTAGAGTTTTACACTTAGAATTAAGGGGACATAATTTTAACTTTTATCAAAAAATGTACTTGGGGCTGGAGAGATGGCTCAGCAGTTAAGAACACTGGCTGCTCTTCCAGAGGACCTGGGTTGAATTTCCAGTGCCACATGGCACCTCACAACTATCTGTATCTCCAGTTTCAGGGACCTGCCATTTTCATATATACCTGCAGGCAAAACACCAAAGAGCATAAGATAAAAATAAATGGTTAAAAATGTACTTAAATGTAAAATCAGACAGCAGGGGGTCAATATTCTTAGTAAAGGCCCTGCCAGCCAACTCTGATGACCTGAGTTCAATCCCCCAGACCCACACAATGAGGACAAGCACCTTCTGCAAGTTGTCCTTTGACCTCCACATGTTCACTGTGGCATGTGTCCCAAAAGTGTAAAAAATGATTAAAGGACAAGAAGATGAAAACAATCCAATCTTCCCCCAGTTTCATAAAGAGAACACTTGTAACTGGTGCTCACAAGGATGGAAGGGCCACATCCTGCTGAACCTCAATATCCAGTTGATACTTTGAATGTAAACTTCTGGGGGTTTGAGATTTATTCTAGGTAATAACTCCAAACGTATACACATAGATCGTCTGTAATAAATTAATTGGTCTATAAAAGCCAAACCTTAGCCACAGCTGAGTTCAACAACAAGCAAATAGATAAATTCTGTGTACAATATACTGGGCCACTGTGTAACTAATGAAGGTTATGTTCAAAAGTACAAAATTCAGTAGACGGCAACATCTCTGAGTAAAAACCAGCAGGATAAAATTCTGTATGTATAGCATAATACCAATTTTGCTTCTTCCTTTTAAAAAAGAGGTTATGTTTTGAACTTTTCTGAATTTCTCAAAGTACATGTATATGCAAAATAAAGCATGTATTACAAACTGACTGCACCTCCACAGATAATAATACATCATTACCTGAACAAAAGTACTGGGTTAGAAACCCCCCTGAAGGACAGGACAACACCCACTTAAGTCTACAAGACCACAGCTTGTTTTGCACCCTCCCTATGACACAGGTCAGTAAAAATGCTTTTTTTGAATACTTAAAAGTTAAAACTTCAAAACTATCACAGTAGTAAACATTATAAACTGTGTGTTATTAGTATGCATGACAACCTAATGAAAAAATATTTATGAAAAAAATTATTATTACAAACCTTTCTCAAAAGATCACATTATTTCTGTCTTTTTCTTTATGTTTTCCTTCCTCTCAATTCTCTCCTGCTCCCCCACTTCCCCTTTTCTGTTAGGGATGCAGTCTGGGCCCCCAGCACTGTGCAGGCATTTTACCCCAGCAATATCTCCTTATCTATGTACTTTAGTTTTTTTCCCCCCAGTGGTGAGGATTGAACTCAGGCCTTATAAATGCTTGGTAAGTGCTCTTCCATTGAGTTACAGCCTCAGGAAGTATTTTAATATGTAACTTATAAGAACAAGATAAGCTATCCAGTCTCCTTAGAAAGACAATAATCAGTGTTGTCATTGAAACTAGGTGTTTCTGCTAATGTGATAAAGTACTTCTGAATCATGCTGTGTTCAGTACAAATGAACCTAAGAACTCTGTCACTGAAACTTCATTAATGAAACATGACAATTGAGGCTAGTAGAATTCAAATATGACAGCGTTGTAAATATAACATAAATAAAATTTAGAAGTCGATTAAGATAATTCAAAATAATTTATTTTTAAAATTCCACAAAACTAAAACTAGTATTTATTTACATGCTGCAATAGCACCAAGAATTAAAAATCAATTTGTTATATCTCTTGAAAACAATTATGAGTTTAGGACAAAATGAAGAGAAGCAAACAAAAACACTAAGCACTCCCCCTAGGTGAACGGTTACATGACTGCTTTGCACATGTAAACAGCAGGCACATTCAAAACAAATGTATTCATTTACACAACTAGTCCAGTAAAACCCAGTTTTCAATTCCATATGCAAGTTTCTGTAGAATCACAGAAATCAATCTGTCTGAATATGCATACCCAGCTCATGCCAGTTCAGAAAGTCCCACATCTGCACCACAGCTGAGGAACTGCATCTGACCTGGGGAAGCCTGCATGCAGAGCCATGGGCCTCAGGACAGCTAGTCTGTGCATTCCTTTTTTTTTGTGTGTGTTTGTGTGTGTGTTTGTTTTTTTGTGTGTGTGTGTGTGTGTGTGTGTGTGTGTGTGTGTGTGTGTGTGTGAGAGAGAGAGAGAGAGAGAGAGAGAGAGAGAGAGAGAGAGATACTTTCCTTCAAATTATGTATATACAAGTAAAAAATGTATGTTTCCTATCCATTTCTGAATTTAAAACCTATCTACATAATCCTCTCTTGCTTTTTGACATGTTCAAACATGGATTGACAGGGAGACGACTGACTCTCTGAGAGTTCTACAGAAGAGATGAATACAACACACTGGATCTCCTGTAAGAGGGATGAGCTGAAATGTCAGGTATTCCGTGTGTGTGTGTGTGTGTGTGTTTAAACATAATAAAGGAATTTTGTTCTTATAAACAGTAAAGAAAACCTGATGGCAAAGATCCCACAATCTCCTAAGGGCAAACAGACCTTGTTTGTGGAATCAGGGAAAACGTGGAATTCATCTTGCTAGAAAAAGAAAAAGACTACAACTTTTCTTCCTTTCTGTTTTTCTGATTATCACAATTAAACATCAGAAGATCTACCCACACAGACATTGAAGCCAACGCTGATTTCAAGAACACACGACTTTTGTGTCAGCATCTACTTCCTTGGTACTTCACCCCTAGAAGCCACAGCAGCACTGTCACTGTGAGTTGTCACTGGGCTCCTGTGGATTTTTCCTGGGCATACTTGTTGGGACTGAAGTTTCCTGGCAGATGCAGGCTCAGCAGCACTTGGAGGTGGTGTCAAAGGGTGAGACCGAAGTGTATGGTGGATACTCTCCTCCCCAGAAGTAGATGAATGTCTTTTTCTTCCAAATTCCTCACTAGTAGGGGGCTGCAAGGCATGAAAGAGAGCAGAGGAGACATTTTCACTACTCCTCTCTGAGTTGAAGCCTGACTTCTAATCATGGCATTGGTGTTGGTGCTTAGACTTTTTAGAGACTTTAGCAGCACAATACATTTTACAGCAACTCACAAGGCTACATTTACATCTCCTTGGCACACTGTGACTAGCTTGTTCAGTCAACACAAACTTGAGAAGTGGCTCCTATGTCTTTTTTTTTTTTTTGGTTTTTGAGACAGGGTTTCTCTGTATAGCCCTGGCTGTCCTGGAACTCACTCTGTAGACCAGGCTGGCCTCAAACTCAGAAATCCGCCTGTCTCTGCCTCCCAAGTGCTGGGATTGCGGCTCCTATGTCTATGGCCAGGCGCTGATCAGGGTGTAAGTACAGAGGTGGTGCCCTTCCTCTAGGAAAATGTTTGAGTGAGGCCATTTCTTCATTGGCCTTCCTTTAGCTTCTTGGATGCGTTTCAGTTCTAGTCCCTTCCTCACCACCACGCTCCTGTTGTAGACTTCTCCAGTATCCAATGGCTGAATGAAACCAGAAAGGGGAAAAAGGTGCCAGGTCAAACAGCCCCCAGCCAGTGTGGCATTTCACCCAGGATTCCTATGCTAGAGGGACTAACAGTATTATTGAGGATACAAAAGTTAAATCCATTTATAATGCAAGCAAGAATGAGGACATTTAAAATGTCTGCTTTGGGGTCTGTTTCAGCTATGCAGTTATAGATATAACCATATGTATATAATTAGATTAATATTCTTTAATCTGAAAAATAAATTAAAGCAACCATCTTCCCCTGACCTCTGCTGTATTTAGAAATGAGGGTATATGTTTGTGGCTTACATCAAGGCAAGCATAACATCTTTCCTACTTTTTAGGGTTCCCCTCCCCCTACTTTCCTTCTTTGTAGTCATTTTCTTGCTTTAACCTTTTCTTTTCCATTTGAAATCAAACTAATTAAAGTACCGATCAATTAATAGCCTGCATTAATTTTTGATGCCAGGGACCCATCCAATCCAAAGCAACATGCACACTAGGCTTAGCCCTGACAGGAATCTTATTATGAAGATCCTCTAAATGCATATCTCAGCACACAATATGTAAAAAATTATATGGATAAAAGCACATTAAAAAGTATAAAGTTGCTACCAAACAGTGCTCATGTTTTAATCCCAGCACTCGAGAGGCAAGTGAATATCTGTGAGTTCAAGGCCAACCTGGCCTGCAGAGAACAAGTTCTAGGACTGGGGGAACAGAGAACACCCTGAATTGGAAAACAAAAACAAAACAACAACAAAAAAAGAAGAGGAGGAAGAAGAAGAGGACAGGGAGGAGGGGGAGGAGAGGGAAGAGGAAAAGGAGAAGGAGGAAGAAGAAGAAAAGAAGATGAGGAAGAGAAGGTTGAAGAAGAAGGAGAAGAAGGGGAAGGGGAAGAAGAAGAAGAAGAAGAAGAAGAAGAAGAAGAAGAAGAAGAAGAAGAAGAAGAGGAGGAGGAGGAGGAGGAGGAGGAGGAGGAGGAGGAGGAGGAAGAGGAGGAGGAAGAGGAGGAGGAAGAGGAGGAGGAGAAGAAGCTGGAGAGATGACTCTCTTTCCAGCAGTTAAGAGAACTGGCTATTCTTGCAGAGGACCAGAGTTGAGATTCTTAGCACCCACATCAGGTGGCTCACATCCTCTGGAGATCCAGAGCCCTCTTCCAGATTCTGTGGCTTGATTCCATACATACATACACACATGCTCAAATAAAATACTCTTTGAAAGAAAAGGTAAAAGTTTGAGTGAGCTTAGTAGTGACTACTTGCTCAGCATGTATAAGGGCTCGCTCAATTCTTAGCATAGAAAACAATCCAAAGCTAAACTGGGCAAAACTGAGTGAAAAAAGTTTCACACTCCTAGTGCATCTCATCCGTCTAAAAGCCATCTAAATATGACTGTGCATCAAAGTTCAAATGCACTGACAACTGTACCGTTATGTGAGATGTTCTCCTTTGGGAAATCCCGTATGTGTGTGGGAGTTCATGTGGAGACTGGAAGCTGATGTCAGGTGTCTTCCTCTGTCAAGCCTCCACTCTATCTTTGAGACTCACTAAACCTGGGTACTAAGGCTTTGGGCAGGCTGGCTGGCCACTGAGCATCAGGAATGCACCTGTCTCTGCTCCCACTCTCTCTCCAGTGTCAGGGTTACAGACGCACACCCGACTGTGCTCAGCTTTCACGTGGATGTTAGGGAGAGCTGATGTAGGTTTGGCAAGTTCTTTACCAACTGGGCTATCTCTCCATGCCCCAATTTTTTGGAATCTAAATGAAGAAAATATATGGTAATTTTCTTATCTATTTTTGTGCCTGTTTTCAAAGTTTGATGTCAAAAGTTAAAAGTTCAAAATTAACACCCCCAAATTTAAGACTAACATTATGAAAATCTGTTAAGTTATAAAATAATACAAGTGATAAAAACAATAGAGAAAAGAAATTAAAGCTTACATCAACACGGAAATCTTCTAACTTCTTAAAACTGCAGAGGTATTCCTGAAGTTTTGGGTCAACAGACTGGCTCTTAGATTGAGAATATTTCAGATAGGCCCAAAATTTTTCCAGTCCATATAGTTGGCCTTAATAACAAAAGAATATATGTTATATGAAACTAACAAACATTGATGTGCATGATCTTACCAGCAATAAGCCACACACAATCAATAAGCAATGGCGGCAGTTAATATCTACTGATCATGTTCTATAACAGGCACTACTTAAGTTTTTATCAAATATCAAGCTAATCTGAACCACATGTAACCATCCTGGTGGGGTAGTTCCTCCTGTCTACATTGCAGATGGGAACACTGGAGCTGGCAAGGTAGAGAACTGGCCTAAGTCACATGGCTACTGAGAAAGAGAAAGGGACTCAGACCTAGTGATCTGGACCACAGCCTACACCCCTCGTGGTATACTTTTGCCTTGCCAAGCATACCTTATTAAGCTCATGAGAAGGAACACCAATGAGCAGCCATGTTTGTTGAGAAGTTAATGCTGACACATACCTCTGTAAGGTAAAGGCACCACACAGGAGGAGCCTTCTCACTGCGTGGTGCCCCACCCTCATCAGGAACTATGACAGTGGGCTATCTTAAATGATTTGTCCCAAAGACAAAAATCTGCAAATTCCTTTCTTCTTAAAATTACATGTGTGTTTATGTGTGCATCTCTCTATGTGTGTGGATGTGCATATCTATGTGTATGTGCACACATGTGTGGACATGCAAGTATATGCAGGTGAAGATGCACATGTGGAAAGAGTCTTTTCAGAGCAGGCTCTTCCCTTGCACTGTATGGGGTTACAGGGAGGTTGCCAGGTTTAACAGCAAGTGCCTTTACCCACGAGTCAGCTTGCTAGCTTCCCTTTCTTATTTATTGACCGATTCAAGTCTACAACTTTCAAACAGAGTGTTTGTTTTACCAGATTCGTAGTCTTTTTTGGTTTCTTCTTGAAAATCCTTAAAAATTTCTTGTCTGAATTTTTTTTCCAGTCCATAACTATAAAACCTGAACAGACATTCTAACCCATACCTATGGAAAGAAAAGAAAGGCATAAAATTGTGGCTTTGCAAGCACCTCGTAGTTAGGTATTGTACAAGCAAACACAATACACACCGTAACAAAAGGTCGGTTCAGTAACTATGTCTTTGTCTTGTTTTCTGAAACAGTGTCTCACTCTATACCCAAGGCTACCCTAGAACTCACTATGCAGTCTTAACTGGTCCTGAACTTGCCATCCTTCTGTCACAGCTTCATGAATGCTGGAATGGTACACAAATTTCTAACTGACAAGCTAATGAATGCAGGACAGTGTTATTTCCTAAGAAGTAGTGAAAAGATTCAGGAACATTGGAAGTGTTTTACATTTTTCTTAAAGCAAAGTTTAAATGGTGTGGTTGTTTCTTGAATACAATCATCCACCTGGGAAAGTCCACATTTTTAATGGTATAAACTTAACTGGATGGCTCCTGATGGTTATAGAGTACATTCCTAGAAGGTCTATTGACAAGAGTACTATAAACTCACTTTACAAATCAAAGAAGCATTTCCCTGTATCTTCTTATAACCACCTAGAGTACCTAAGACAAGTATATGACCGTGGATCAAAAACAAAAGGGACTCCACTACTCAGGGGCAGAGTCACCAAGGACAGAGGAACAGACTGAGAATGGATAAGACATACAGCATGAGAAGTCTTGCTTTCCCTCATCTCAAGAAATCTTAAATCTGCATTGGCTCTCAGCATGTATTAATCTAGGACTATGCACACATGTGCAGGGAAGTCCCCAATGATGGGGGACATAAGAGAGAATGGTTTTAACATTTTTAAAATTTAGATGTGTGTATATGTGTGCCTGCTTGGCTGTATGTACACCCTGTTTGTTTAAGCTCCCTTGGAGGCCAGAGCGCATCGGATCCTCTAGGATTGGAGTTACATGTGCGAGCCACTTGATGTGAGTGCTGGGAACGGAAATGTTCTTTGCTGAGACATTTCTCTAGGCAGGAGAGAACATTCAACTCAGAGCTAAACTGAATCCCTACTGAGCCTATCTTTTGTTATCCACAATCTCATGTAGGTCTCTTTCCTGTACCTGGGCCAGTCTGTATTAACAATACCACATAGTAGAAGAGATCTGTCATTGCTAAGGAAAGGTTATTCAAGATACTGAGGCTTCTTAGAAGTTGCTATTCCTTTCTTAGATCACTGCTCTGTGAGCAGCTACACTGAAAAATACTCTATGGAGAGGCAGCCAGGAAATGATACCCTGTCAATAGCCAAGGGGAGAAATCTGAGAAGACCCTGCAGAAAGGCCAGCCCTGGAAATACCTTGAATGAAACCTTACGAGGGGCCTCAGGTTGGAGTTATCTGGTAAGATGGGTCCCAGAGCCCCTCCTTTAGGAGTTAACAAATGTTTGAGTTTAGGAGTTGTTTATTATTTAGCAACAGAAAACAAATACAATCCTCATTCCAGTTACATTGTGGTTATTTTCACAGCTCAAAACCAGACTACTTGAAATTGTGATTTTTTTTTTTTTAAAAAAGCACTAGGAAACGTTTGACCTGTAATTCTCTTTTGCATCTTCCCAAGCAAGTTGTCTAAATTCCTCATACATTTTCCTATCAAAGTTGTCTCTGAGGAAGAAGGACCAGAAACGAAAGAGGGTATTCATTTCCTGTGACTGTCCAATTCCCAAGCGTTTTCTCTCTGGAAAGAGTTAATAAAACATCTTAAAATTAAACATGCCTTTAAATGCCAAGATAGTAAGCATTTTATATAACTCACAATGAAAACAAAACCAACAAACAAAAAACCCACTAAAACTGTAACTAAGATTCTCCCAAATAGAGGACATTAAATCTATGACACACTGTTCAAGTTATAAATACTTGTCAATGGTAACAAGAATATACTAAAATCATTTACTAGTGTGTTTAAACTACAATTTAATTTTTAGAATCTCCTGTAACAGCAATACAGCTAGGCACAGGACAGGCATCTTACCACTTAGGCACTTTCGGCGATACTTGTGGTACATGTGTTGGGTGAAGCCGTTTTCCTTCAGCAGTTCATAAGAAGGATGCTGGAACTTTGGGAACGAATGAGGTGTGTAGCTGCAGCTTCCTGTGAGTGGTACACCTTCTGAAGATGAAGCATTTGAACTGCTATTTGAGGAGAGGAAAAGGCCTTCAAAATGAAGCATCAGTGGTTCACCCAAAACAAGAGGGCTGGACTCTCTTCAGGAGAACTCATGTGAATGCTGGGTGGACATGGAAGCTGCCTGTGCTTTCAGCTTCAGAGGTGGACACAGAAGATCCTGTCTAGCAGCTTAGCAGTATCAGCCATATCAGTGATATGGCCACATCAGAGGTTTGACCAAAAACACTCTGCCTTAATGAGCAGGGTAGAGAGTAACTGAGCAAGAGTCTCAACATAAATTTCCATCTTTTATGTGCCCGTGTACACAAACACACATGTGGAAAGGAGAAGGAAACCCCAAGAACATAAAGGAATCTGTACTGTTCTTCTATTACTGACTGCCTGAGTAGTGCAATACTAGCCTTAACTATTGCCACAAATGGACAGAGGAATCATATATAGGTCACACACAGGATCACTCAGAACAGTGTCACAAATTCACTACACTCCAAAAAGATAAGAAGAAAATCAAACAGCTAATTTACTCTCCCAGGTTAATCACCAGTTTAGCTGAGATTAGGTTTTTGTTGGCATTATAATACTGGAAAACCTGACCTTAACTAACTAGATTAAAGCGGAAGATGGAAATGGGAGAGAACATCCGACATGGTGAAAACAACAAGCTCACCTTCTTAAAGTCACACCTCCAACTGCCTAAACCAGTCTCCCCTCTGGAGTGGCTGCTGCCTGGCTCCTTGTTTTCATGTGAACCCACCACTGATCAAGTTTAGGCCTTCTTCTTCCACTTGGAGTCACAGGTCCTCCATCTCTACCTTACCACCAAGACCTTCCTAAGACAGTGAACTATATCAGTAGTTTTCAAAGTGCAGGCCTCTGTGGGTACAGGGAAACCTTCCCAAAGCCAGCAAACCCAAACTGTTTCCAAAAAGGAGAAAAAGTAATGATGTATTTGTTGACATAAGCTAAGGCTATGCTCAAAGTTTATTAATGACCGCTGTATTCTTTCCTACTGTGTGCTTGCAATGAGAAAAAAAAAATACCTTCACTTTTGGATGTTTTTGATTAAGTGGAAAAATGTAAAATCACAGCCATAGAGAATTCATCTTTTCTGTCTGACAAAGGCACAGGAGGTTCAGATTTGCATAGTGGGAATGTCCTGAAACCTTCATCATCTGCATGATAAAAACAGGATGGGCCGGAGAAACAGCTCAGGCAGTATAGCTCATACATCCACAATCCCAGAACTTCGGGGATTGGGAAACCAGGCAAATCCTGGGTGCTTGCTGGCCAGACAACATGGCCAAAATGATGACCTCCAGGTCTGTGGAAGATCATGCCAAAACCAGGAAAGGTGGAGAGTCACAGAGGAAGGAAATCAATTCCGACCTCTGCCCTTTATGCCTGCTTACATGGGGGCACATACCGACCTGTGTCCTTTAGCATGCGTTAAGACAGTGAACTTTCATGTTTTGCTTTTGTTTTTAATCACAATCTAAAGAAATGAAATAGAAACAATGCTTTTGTGCTCTATTAAAAAACAGATGTCTTTTGGTAAAGTACTAGTGTTTAAGCTAAGAGGTAAATCATCAGCTTTCTCATGGAACACTGTTTTTAAAAATATTTATGTATTTATGTGTGTATGTGTGCTTCCATGTGCATGCTGAAGTTCACAGCGAGAGGTCAGAGGACAATGTCCACAAGTCGTTCTTTCTTTTCACTAAGTGGGTCCTAGAGATAACACTCTGGTCATTAGGGCTAGTGGCAAGTTCCTTTATTTGCTGAGCTATCTTACCTGCCACAGCACTGTCTTATTAAAGTGAACAGTGATGATATTCTTCAGGCTTCATCATTTGTGAGATGTTGCCTTGACTGGTCATTAACATCAAGAAACATTATTGAGTGTTGTCAATGATAAAGCTTGAGTTTTCAAGCAAAATTGAGATTTTACAAACTTTGAATTTGTCAGAAGCTAATACCTAAAGATTTTTTTCCCATTGACACATAAAGACCTTTCTAATGGCCTTTTTTGTGCTTATGTTAAAACATGTATAATGTAGATGGCCAAGTTAAACACTATTTGGAAATTTATAATTCATTGGCATTGCATATACAATGGTATACAATCCCCACACTATCCTACCCTATACTGTATTAGCATGTCCAACACTTACCTATTAACCAGGAACTTTTACTCCCCTTCCTACCCCCAAAGTTATTTCCATGTTACTTCTATCAGGACAACATCATGAAAAAAATGTTTCTGGGACTTCTAGAAAGGGCTGAACAGAAAGCCTTTTGGCAAGGTGCTTGCTGAGAAGCATGAGAGTGTTAACTCAATCCCCAAAACCACATTTAAAAAAAAAATCAAGCCATAGCACATGCTTGTAATCCCAGTGGTGAGAGTGATGGATGAAGACAGATCTTTGGGGCTTACAAGGGAACCAGCCTGGTGTGTTCTATAGAAGCTCAAAGCTAGTGACAGAGCCTGTCTTGAAAAAAGACAGACAGTCCCTAAGGATTAACAACTAAAGCTGTCCTGACCACGACATGAATGGACCACACTTATGAACACCTACCCGCGCACACAAACATGTACACATGTATACCCAGATACACATGGGCATGTATATACATACAGAACACCTCTGGGTAGACATCTAGGAGTAGTATAGCTAGGCCATACAGTAATTCTATATCTTAACATTTTGAGAAAAATGCTGAATTCAGCATTTTATATCTCCACTAGCAATGCAAGAAGATTCCAATTTGTCTGCATCCTCACCAACATTTTTAGAAATTTTCATACTTCTATAATCACCTTGGACTATAACAAGAGAGAACAGAAGGGATTGGCCACAGAAATATATTTCCTTAAATTCTAGAGGCTAGATGCTGAAGAACAAAATGGCCATCAGAAAAAGTAGTCTGGTTCTTTTCTGTCAACTTGACACACACTAGAGTAATGTGGGAAGAGGGAGGAGCTGAGGAGTTACCTCCACCAGGGCCTATCTATGAGCAAGTTTGTGTGAATATTCTATTCATTAATGATTGATGTAGGAGAGACCAGCCCCCAGGGAATAAGCCAGTAAGTGGAGATCCTTTATGGTTTCTGTTTCAATTCCTGCCTTGAAATGTCCTGATGTCACTAGGTGATGAACTGTGACCTGGGAGTTGTAAGATGAAATAAATTCTTCCTCTGCTGAGTTGGTCTTGGCCAATGTTTTATCACCACAACAGAGAAACAAACTAGGACACTCCGTGTGGTGGGTGGCTCACATCTGTAATCCTAGCACACAGGAGATAGAGGGAAAACAGGTCACACGTTTGAGGCCAGCATGTTCTATATAGTATGTCCTAGATTGGCCTAGGCTTCATCATGAATCCTTGTCTCAGAACCAATGGTGGGATGAGAACTCACTAGCAGAACAATTGCCTAGTATGCACAGGGCCCTGGGGCTTGATGCTCAGCATCTTCCTATCTCCCAATCAACCAGAGTTGACTTCTGGTGAACCTTCTCCTGACTTGCATGTGACCACCATCTTGTTATGTCCTGTCTTCTGTTGAGGCACAAAGAAATATGCCTGATGTCCCTATGTCTTCTTATAAACCTTCTTGTAGAGAAAATGCATTTTTACAACAGGATTCTGCTTTCATGGCTTCATTTATTACCTCCTTAAAGGCCCTGTCACCAAACACACTCACATGAGAGGTTAGGGATTCAATACCCGGATTCTGGGGTACACGACTCAGTTCACTTGACCTAGTGGTATCTCATTAGAGGTTTTTTTCTTATTTTTTTTTTTTAGTTTTTGTCTAGTAAGACTATGTCATGATTCTTCTCATGTGCTGGGTTTTCACTTGTATACCTTACCATTTCTAGAGAAATGTCCATTTAAGTTTTACATATTCTAAAATTAACTTGTTTCTTTTAAAGATTTTCCTTTAATTGCACATGTATGAGTGCAGGTCACTGGAGTCTAGTCTAGACGAGAATACTGGCTCTCGTGGAGCTGGAGTTATCAGCAATTGTGAATGCTCATAGGATGCTGGGAACTAAACTTGTGTCCTCTGTAAGAGAGTACACTTTCAACCACTCAGCCATTTCTCCAGCCCCTCAGCCCCTAAGTTGGTTTATTTAGTTTTTAAAATTTTATTGTAGTTGTTGTTGAGTTACAAGAAGGCTTTGTATGTTTTGGACTTAAATTCTTAATCAAATACTGTCATTTCTCCACTAAGGTATATTATTCTATTGATGGCTGTACAGCTTTTGATCATCTCGGTATGGTCCATTTACCTTTTATCTTTTATTGTCTGGATTTTTTTTTAAATATTTATTTATTTATTTTATTGATGAGTACACTGTAGCTGTCTTCAGACACACCAGAAGAGGGCATCCAATCTCATTACGGATGGTTGTAAGCCACCATGTGGTTGCTGGGATTTGAACTCAGGACCTCTGGAAGAGCAGTCAGTGCTCTTAACAACTGAGCCATCTCTCCAGCCCCCTATTGTCTGGATTTTAATTGTCACACTCATGGAAATGAAGCCAAATCCAATGTCATGAGATTTTCTATGCTTTCTTTTTAAGAACTATACAGTTTGAGTTCTTAAGATTGGGTTTTTAAAATTTTGAGGTTTTTTTTTTTTTAATATGGTATACAGCAAGGACCTACGTTCAGTAGCATGCAGGTGGATATTCAGTTCTCCCAACACTATTAATTGAAAAGGTAATCCTTCCCCCACTGAGTAGTCTTGATACTCTTGTCAAAACAAAAAAAAACAAAAACAAAACAACAACAACAACAAAACCTGACCACACATGTTGAGTGTTTATTTCTGGGCTTCTATTCCATTTCATTGGTCTATGTATCCAGTTACTGACCAAGGAAACTTATGTAAAATAAGACTTAATTTTGATCCCCTGGAGCTGGAATTACAGGTAGTTGTGAGCTTCCTGAGCTGAGTGTGCTGATAACAGAACTCTGGTCTTCTGCAAGAGCAGCAAGTGCTCTTAACAGCTGGGTTAGCTCTTCCTCACCTGGACTAACTTTCTAAGGTGGCAAACATTCTCACATTGAGGACACTTCCTTTTATTCCTAATATTCTGAGTGTTTAATCATGAAAGGCCACATCAATTGAAATGACCAAGTATATTTTTTGTTCTTTAGTTCTATTAATAACATAGATTATATATATCTAACTGTACTGTAGCTGTCTTCAGACACACCAGAAGGCAGCACTGGATCCCGTGATAGATGGTTGTGAGCCACCATCTGGTTGCTGGGAATTGAACTCAGGAACTCTAGAAGAACAGTCAGTGCTCTTAACTGCTGAGCCGTCTCTCAAACCCTATATAGATTTATTTTATGTTACTGAGATACCATTATCCTGGCCATAGTCAATACTTCTATTAATATGCTACTCGATTTTATTTTCTAGGATGTTTAAAAGTGACTTTAAAAAAAGAGATTGACTTGTAATTTTGCTTTCTTTAAATGCATGGTAGAATTCACTGACATAGTCATTTGGTTCAAGACTTTTATTGGGAATATTCTGATTAGCAATTCAATATCTTTTATTACAGGTCAGTTGAGATTTTACTTTTTCCTAATTCAGTTGAAAATATTGCTATAGTTTGGATAGTGAGTGTTTCCAAAGGCCTGATCACCAGTGTGGTGCCTTTGAAGGTACTGGAACCTTTAAGAGGTAAGGTTAAGTGGAGAGCCTTTGGGTCATAAGCCTGAAAAGGGGATTATGGGACCCTGGCTTTCTCTTTGCTCTTTTGCTTCCTGGCCATGAGAAAAATGGCTTTTTTCTGTCATGCACTCCTGTCATGATGTGCTTGCTGCCTGTGCCCACAGCACAGATCCATCTCAGCCTATAGCACAGGTCCATCACAGCCCACAGCACAGATCCATCTCAGCCTATAGCACAGGTCCATCACAGCCCACAGCACAGGTCCATCACAGACCACAGCACAGGCCCATCACAGACCACAGCACAGGCCCATCACAGACCACAGCACAGGTCCATCACAGACCCACAGCACAGGTCCATCACAGACCACAGCACACAGGTCCATCTCAGCCTATAGCACAGGTCCATCACAGACCACAGCACAGGTCCATCCCAGCCTATAGCACAGGTCCATCCCAGCCTACAGCACAGGTCCATTACAGACCACAGCACACAGGTCCATCACAGACCACAGCACACAGGTCCATCACAGACCACAGCACAGGTCCATCCCAGCCTACAGCACAGGTCCATCACAGACCACAGCACAGGTCCATCACAGACCCACAGCACAGGCCCATCACAGACAGATGTTGACAGATGGGAGCACACACCTTTAACCCTGACACTCAGGAGACAGGGTGATCTGAGTTCGAGGCCAGCACAGGGTACACAGTAAGACAGTTTCTTACACCCACCACCACCATCTCCTGGAAAGATACATACCACATGTAAACAGAGAGCTTGCTGAGAAGAAAATAGTATGCTTAAATAGAGGTCAAAAATATCCAGTGACTATAACGAGGAAAGAGTAGGGAAGTTAAACACCAGAGATCCAAGAGCACTGAGACATTATTAAATACTATGACATATGTGTATTTTATTGTGAATCTAAAATAAAAGCAGTAAGAGGTGAAGAGGGGCTAGAGAGATGGCAGATGTTAAGATCATTTACTGCTCTTGCAGATGACCTAGGTTCAGTCCCTAGTACCCACATGATGGCTCACAGCCACCTGTTCCAGGTGAACCAAGTCATCTTCTGGTCTACAGGGGCTCCTGATCATACATGGTACACAGAAACTCACATATGCATATAAACAAAAAATAAATTAAAAAGTATTGAAGGCAGTGGAAAAGTTTCCTAGCTGAATATAATAAATCAGAACTATCAGAGAAATGTAACAGGGTAAATATTATGTGCATATAAATATGTCTGTATCTGTGCGTGACTAAATGCCATGGAGACTATGACAAAGTCAGGGTTAGTGGTTTGTAACTGGAATCTCACACAAGGAGGCGGAGGTGTGAAGACTGCAAGTTCAAGGACAGTCTGAAGCATGTAGTGAGACCAAAACCAGAGTCCTGGTGTGGTAGGACAAGCTAGAGGTCAGTGTGAGTTCATGAAGGGATTTCAAAAACAAGGCAAAACACCCCAAATCAACAAAAGAAAACAGCAACAGCTACATTAGTATATGATAAAGCAGCTAGGAGAAAAGGAGGTATACCTAGTGGGAACACAATATGGGACTGACCTGTATTTATGTGTGGATAGAAGTTTCATTCATCATCACTATCGATATTTATGGAGTGAGACAGGATAAACAAGTTATGAGTGTTAATTACTAGCATGAAAAATATAACATGATAAAATATGGCTCTAGCCGGGCGGTGGTGGCGCATGCCTTTAATCCCAGCACTTGGGAGGCAGAGGCAGGCGGAGCTCTGAGTTGGAGAGTTCGAGGCTAGCCTGGTCTACAGAGTGAGTTCCAGGACAGCCAAGGCTACACAGAGAAACCCTGTCTCAAAAAACCAAACCAAATATATATATATATATATATATATATATATATGTATGTATATATATATATACATATATATATATGGCTCTTAGAAATACATTTGCTAAGCAGTGGTGGCATACACCTTTAATCTCAGCGCTCAGGAGGCAGAGGTAGGCAGATCTCTGAGTTTGAGGCCATCCTAGTCTACAAAATGAGTTCTAGGACAGCCAGGGCTACACAGAGAAACCCTGACTTGGAAAACCAGAGAGAGAGAGAAAAACTGAGAAAGGGTGGCGAGGGAGGGAGTGGGGGAGGAGAAAGAGAGAAAAAAAACCACATTTTCCAAACATGCTGTAACAAAGCAACAAAGAAACACGTCAAAACACAAAAACAACCTATTGATGGAACAAAACCTCTTCAAAGCAGTGTTGAACAACACACACACACATCTTATCTGTTAAGGACACTGTATCTGATGTGATCAGCATACTCTAAATAAGACATTCTAAATAGATACTGAGAAAAATAGGTTTCAAGATTGTGAGTTTAAGATGAAACCCCTAGCACTTGTTTTCATAAAATTAATCTTTCCTGGGGCCTGCAAAATGGCTCAGCAGAATAAAATGTGAAACAGAAAAAAAAGATCAGACAGCAATTCTAAAAATATCCACTACAAACATGAAATGGGCTTTTTTCTTTTCTTTTTTTTCTTTTTTCTTTTTTTTTTTTTTTTTAGTATTTATCGTGGGTGCAGGTGCGCCTGTACTCACACCATGACACTAGAGCACAGATTATGAGATATTGGTTGTCCTTTTACCGTGTGAGTTCTAGGGGTTATACTCAGGTTGTCAGGCTTCACGGCAGGGGCCTGTACACACTGAGCCATCTCAGGGGCCCATGAGGTAGGTTTTAAATACACAACACTGTAATGGTTTATATTTTCACCTACTTTTGAAATAATATTTTTTAAAGTTAAAGCTAAAAGAAAAAATATATCCTGCTAATAGGTTATCTAAATTGTTTCTTCCCAAAAGGAAAACAAAATTCAAAATATTCTGTTCCTAAATTCTTAATATACTTTGAGAAAACCATTTAAGACAAAAAATTCTCTTAACCTCCAAGGAACCTACATCATGAAGACTCTAGGTTCTTTCTAAGGAAACTTTCCAATACTCACACCATTTACAAATCTGACACTTCCCCCTTTGTGAGAAAGGTCTGAAATGGAAACATGTCCCACTGAAGCCCTGCTCTGTGAACCCCTTGGAGAACCATCCTGAGGTCTCTCCTGCGCATGCTCCCTGCGGACCTGTGCTCCTTTCCCACTCTGTGGTTGCTCACTGTTGTGTAATTCTCTATATATTAATTTCCAAATGCTTCCAAACAGCATCTTAGTATTTTTCAGAAAACTTGAAATGAGTCTGAGAGACAGTGCTGACAACCAGGTACCTGACAGAGGGTGGCCTTGGCCCATGGTCCCTGGAATCCATCACCCACCCAGTGTGATACTCTAGAGGGGGGTTTGTGCCGTGACTCGTCTTCCTCTTTCGTGGACTCTAAAGAAAAAGAAGGCAAACATTGCAATTTCTTTTGGTAGTATGAACTTCACAAGTTAATTAAAACCCTCTGACTGCAAACCAACTCACACATTTTCACACTGCAGATGGCACATTGTGAAATCACATGAAGTCACAAAACCTAAACATCTCTCACACAAGTTACAAAGCTTAACCTGAAGGACCCTGACTTAGTTTGAGTACAAGGCTAAATGAATCAACACAGAATAATCCACTGCATCCTGATTGTCTTTAATCACACGACACCATGAAAAGAAGGCACAGCTCAGCCTAAAGACATCACTACTGTGTGGTAAATACCATTTTAAAGTGAATTGTTATGACTTAAAGATGCACATGTTAAAGCCGCCTCTTGCACTGTTAGGGGACGTACAGCTCAAGCCTCATATTCCTGGGTGTTTGTACATTTGTCGATGGTTCTTGGTTCTTTAACAACAGGACAAAATCTCAGGGGTTTGTTAGGATCTTACAGGCGGAGAATTTGATGTGCTTTGGGAGTCCCTGTAGGATGAATCCTGGGAGAGGCAGGCACTACAGAGGGCACTGTGCGAGCCACTGTTGCTAAAGTCATTTCTGAAAGATCAAACAGCTTCTACATTCATTTGTTGAGTTTGAAAAGTGTCTCTTTAAATTATTTAGATGCTAGGAAAATATTTTACTTTGAAAGTGAAGACAAATCTGAAAAACTCTAGGCCCAAGAGTTTTTCATCCAAATATTTCAAATATCTGAAAAAGAATTTTAAAAAATACTTGGTAGTGTTGGCTAGTATTACATCATTCTGTTCTGTTGTATAGTGAGCGGGTAAGATGGTTCAGCAGGTAAATGTACCTTCTGGCACGGCTGGCGGCCTGAGTTCCGCTGCAGAATCTGTATGGTGTAGGGAGAGAAAGACTCCAGCACGCTGTCCGTGCACCTCCACCAGTTCACATGCACAAACACGGAAATAACACAGCTTATATCCCTGTTACCATTTTATTTCCATTTCCTTCCCACTTTTCCTCCTCAAAGATGACCAAGCTCTTAAGCTCAGTATTTTAGTCTGTTACTACATATGTTATTTTTCCCTAATTAACTTTATATATGCAAAATCATACTTTATGCATCATGCTCTAAAGTGTTTGAACTTTATTCATTTGTCAATCTTGTGTTTCAGTACTGAAGAATATGCTGTTAAATAAATGTATCAAATCTACTGATTCTCCTACTTATAGATATGTTATTTCCAATGTTTTGGCTTAATCAGCAATACTGTACCACTGTTGGTGAACCTTGTACTGGTGGACCTTTTGCCAGGGTTTATATGAGTGGAAATGCCATCAAAGCAGATCTGACTTCTCAAGATGGTCCTCACTAGTCTACAGTGGGCCTCCACCAATAACCAACACGTCAGACTTCTGCTGATTTCACATCCAAGTCAAAACCACTTTTTCTTCAGACTTAAGCATTTTCCCATCATAGGATCTGAATACTGTTTGTATTTCCTGGGTAGTTACAGTAATCTTGAGTATGTTTGCACACACATACTTAAAATCCTCCTCCTGTGCGCTTATCACTGCCCTGTTGATCTGTTTATGAAAATCTCATGGCAAGACAAGGGATCCAGAAGATGAAGTGAGTAGCATGGCAAAGTATGCAGGCTCTATTTCTGTGTTCCTTGTGATTCACAAATAATGGTTTCTTCTTTCAGTCCATAAACATCAACTACTTACAATCTGCATAGACCTGTGAAGGTACAAATCTGTCAAGTCAAAACTGAACTTCCATGCATGCCACTGTTCCTCCTAAGACTTCTCTCAGATTCTCCAGTTGTTCTAAAGAGCCCATTAGACCTGCTTCCACTCAGAACCCTGCAGAGCAAAAGCCCATCTTTCCTTACTTCCTCCATCTATTGCCATTCACCACTTCAATTCTAGTTTCCAAACAGCTGTAACGCTTCCTTGGTGTGTAGTTTTTCAGGTGGGTTTTCCCCTTCTCTCTGAAAGTCCTGTCCTTCATCTTGTGTGCAACCAGTTGGCCCTTTACTTTTACCAACCAGTTGGTCTTTCAATGCCCAGCACAGATGCTGAGGCACAGGAGACACTTCTTGAGCACCTCCTGCCAGCAGACTGAGTATGTTTTGAGTCCTCTGGGCTTTATGCATTTGTTGCTTCAGCTAGAGCTTGGATTTTGAATACCTCCCAGAGGCCCATATGTGAATACTCAGATTGGCACTGTTGGAAATGGTGGAAACTACTACCAGAGTAGAGCTTAGTGGAAAGTCAAGCCACATAGGTGCATGCCTCTGTCCCTCCCCGTTCTCATAAGCTGCCACCACAAGTCCAAAGGCAAAAGCATCAAGTGGCCATGGACTGGATTCTTAAAAGCCTAAGCTTATACTTCTCCTTCTTATAAGTTTCCCAGGTATTTTGTCTCAACATTAGAAAGCTGAGTCGGTTTCATTAGCCTATTAACGTTTACTCTTATCTGTCATCTCATTAGATCCCTGAAAACAGCAGCCACAGTCTCACCAAATACCAGTGTCTGTTTAGTGGCTCTCAGAAGGAATGTCAAACTTAGTTCAATTGTGTTTATGCTATTTTACTTCTACCAAAATACACAGAATCTTGAAAATAAGAATGAACATAAACTGGAAAAATGTCATTCAAGCACTAAGGTGAAAGAAATTCCAAATATCTATGATCAACAGCTTTCTGGGCAGTGATCTCTGATTTTGATTCCCACCCATCAGGGGTGTTTTCCCAAGAGAAAAATGTCTGAAGTAACATGAAATATAAGCCTTGGAAATCCTGAGCCTAGAACTTAATAATACTAAATTATGAAAAACATATATAAGTAGAAAATAAGAACATTTAAATAATAACAAAGGTCAAAGAACAGGGGAGAAGTTTAGGAATCCCACAAATTAGCAGCACTATGACACCTAAAATCAGTGGCTACAGCAGGTTACCAGGAAGCAGATTATGAATTCATGAGTCCATGATGAAATGTTAAGACTCAGTTATTTTCAAAGGTTGCTGGGGTACCAACTTACTACTTTGAAAATTGATAAACTGAGTCACAAGAAACAAGGGTTTGTTTCAAATTGAACAAAGGGTTGATAGATGTCTCTCCCCTCCCTCCTCACTATGGCTGGCCTGGAACTCCTCCCTATGTAGAACAGGTTAGCATTAAGTTCAATAGAAATCTACCTCTGCCTTCCCAGTGTTGGACTTAGATGTTTTGAATGGAATAATTCTGTGTAAGAAATGCAAAGGAACTAGGTTACTATTAACCCTTGACCAAAGCTGAGGGATAGAAAATTTTCTTTTTTTTTGTTTTTTTTTTGTTTTTGTTTTTTTGTTTTGTTTTTTTGAGACAGGGTTTTTCTGTGTAGCCCTGGCTGTCCTGGAACTCACTCTGTAGACCAGGCTGGCCTCGAACTCAGAAATCCGCCTGCCTCTGCCTCCCAAGTGCTGGGATTAAAGGCATGCGCCACTACCACCCGGCAGGAAATTTTCATGAAGGACTACTGTAAAGGCCAAGCAAAACCTGGGTCCTTCAGCCATTAGCTTCCTGCAACATGTGAAGAAGTATTTCCAGAGAGATGATGCAACTGCGAGACTGAGCATGAAGAGGCAGAAACAAGTAGACGTGATAGCTAGTCAAGAGAAGGAGTGAATGCCAAACCACCGACAGTGAAATCAGATGAGAACGGCACACGGCAGCCCTTATGCAACCTCCCATGTTCTAGCTGTATCTGACATTTCAAAATCAAGTGACAAGGCCTTTTCATTACATTTACTCGCTTATGTGAAGGGGTGTGAGCTATGGACACATGTGGAGGTCAGTTCTCTCCTTCTATCACATGGGCTTGAACTCTGGTCATGAGGCTTGGTAGCAAGCACTTTTATATAATAAGCCATCTTGACTGCTCCACAAAAGAAAAGATTTTTTTATTTCATATTTTAACTTGATTCAAGGGTTAATATTAATTTGATATACCAATAAGGATATAGCAATTTTATGAAGACTATGATCTAGATATGCTTTTTAACTAAAACATTTTCTCAAATTTGCATAGCCCATTCTTTATAATACTTTGACATAAAATTATTAAAAATAGTTCAAATCATATATTTATAGCAGGCATTAAAATACTATTAAAATATGCATAATAGAGACTAGAAGGATGGTCAGTGGTTAAGAGCACTGGCTACTCTTCCAGAAGACCTAGGTTCAATTCCCAGCACCCACATGACAGTTCGAAACCATGTGTAACCCCAGTCCCAAAAGATCTGACACCTTACTCTGGCCTCTATAGGCAGCAAGTACACATGTAGTACATACACATACATGCAAATCAAACCCACATACAGACAAAATAAATCATTTAAAATATGCATATGTAAACTACTAGTCTGAAAGAATAGATTAATTATTGTTAATCAAAACTATAGATCTTATCATATACATGAATGATCATAATAGTACTGTTTAGAATAGACAAAACTGAAGACAATCCAAACATCCACTATTAATCAAACAAAATGTTTACACATACACTGTTTATGTTTATACATATCACTGTCAGTGATAAAAATGGAGTAAAACATTGGTCTGTATAATGACCCTCGGTTTTAAGATTGGCTATTATGTGAAGACTGCCCCATAGCCACTTATAGGATGATCCACCTATACATTTTCTGGGAACTACAAAGCCATGGAGAAGCAAGTGTGTAGCTGTTGTGGGTTGCCCTGATGCTGTTTGCATTTTGATATTAATTCTGCTTCCTCAAGGGCTGCTCCAACAAGGAGTGGATCACACACTCAGGTGGTTCCATGTAAACCTTCTCCCTATTTTAACTGGTCAATAAAGAGGGCAGAAATCAATCACTGGGTGAAGGATACGGTGGGATTTTTGGGTCCCAGAAGGAAAGGAAGGGGAGAGAGAGGCAGAGGGATTCTGAAGTGGCTATGGAGTGGATGGGAAGTAGCAGACATGTAACTCTGGGGGACCAATCGTTTGTAGCCTTCACAGCCACCTAAGGAGGATGGGACAAGATATTCTTCTCCCAGCCATTGACTATCTGCCTAGTTTTAAAATATAAAGGCTGCCTAGTGTTTCCCAACCATGGCGACTCAGGTGAGCTTGAGAAAGAGCAGTTGTTAGTGGCTTGGCAAAGCTAGCTGTGGGAGCTGGTTAAGACGGCCATTGCCAGCATCTGGCAAAGAGCAAGCATGCATTTTAAAATTACATGTTAACATGTAGCTGCTGCCAATGGCTAACGGCAAGTGCTGCCATCACTAGCAGTGCTAAGAGGGAGTGCTCAGCACAGTAGCATTGCTCAACACTGGACGGGTTGCTGATGTGCAACTGTACCATTTACTGACATTCAAATGATAGTCTTAAAGTGGGTAAATTTTAATGATATTTAAAAGAAACCTATAAAAATGAATCAGGTCATTTGCTCTTTAGAACACCACACTACAAACCAGCAGTAATTCATCCAGATTTTGTTAAAAGCTTATGAAGGAATTAATATCTCATAAGCTAAATAGTGGCTACCAAAATGTGACCCTAACAGCATCCCTGAGGGAAGCTAGTTAGCCATGTGCATCCTGAGATTCCACCTTTAACTTACTTTAACTTACTGAACCAGGAGCTTGATGCAGGGCCCTGTTTTAACAAGTTTCCCAGTGAATAATCCAATGCTTGCTAAATTTAAGGACCACTGAGTCTACTTTTCTACAAGTTGAGTTTTTCCAAATTTTACCCCTGCTAAATCAAACACAGTCCAGTGTGATCCCTTCTCACACTGCTGCTACCCACAGGAGCTGCCTTGTATAACAGCAACCCATTCATGAGAGACAGAAACTTCAAAGGTTTTGTGTTTGTCTGTTTGTTTTTAAATCAATAAAGATGTCACTAAAGCCCAAGTTCAGCAAATGACAGAGTGTAAATATTTTCGGCTTTTTTGGTCAGAAGAAACAACTCTGTTGAAACAACAGCTTTGCCTCTGCGGCATGAAAATAGTCTTTAGTCCTAATAATGGAAGGTATGACTAACTAACTGGTCCACAGGGTCCATGGGTCAGAATATGCTGACCACAGCCTGAACTAGAACATCGAGGAACACTGGACTTGGACTTTGCTTGTTAAAGAAAAAAGTTGCTGGGTGGTAGTGGCTCACACCTTTAATCCCAAACAGGTGGAGCTATGAGTTTGAGGTCAGCCTTGTCCACAGATCAAGTTTCAGGATAGCCAGGGCTGCACAAAGAGACAGGCCTTATCTCAAAGAAACAAAAACAAACAAACAAACAAACAAACATTAATTTAATAATGTACAGGGCAACATGAGCACTATAAAAAGAGACAACATGTGGACCCAGTCAGACTTGTAGGGTAGAAAACCACAGTTGCTGATACTAAAACCTGAAGTGGTACCCTAAAGAATAAAGGACTTGGGGGAGAGGGGGTAGAAGGGGCAGAGCATGACAATGAGCTGACACAGAGCAGGACTTTAGGAAGGAACAGCTCTTTCAAAACAGCCTGATTTACACATAATTGGAGTCTACAAAAAAAAAAAAAAACAGAGAAAACTGCTGAATTTTTACTTGTGGTTTTGTTTGTTTGTTTGTTTGTTTTTTTGAGACAGGGCATTGTTATGTAGCCCATATCAGCCTGAAACTGAAGACCATACTACATTAGTATCCTGAGTGCTTGGGTGACAGGATGCTTATGACACCTAGCTTAGTTTAATTTTGTAACTTAAAATAATGGAAGCTTCCTAAAAAATATTGAAAAACACATAATTACAATTATGTAAAAAAAAATTTAATGACCAGCATTTGGAGGCAGAAGTAGGCAGGTTTCTGTAGAATAATCTACAATAGCAAGTTCCAGGCCAAGCTCAAAACAAACAACAAACAACAACAAACTAGTAAAAGTACAAGAAGTGCAAAGAAGGGAAACTATGGCACCTATACTTAAATGTCTTTAAATGGGGGATAAAAATCAATACAAACAATACAAACAAAACACAACACAATACAACTGTCCAATCGCAGAGAAAGACAATTACAAAACAGATGCGGGCCTCAGTAATTCTTTTTCTTTTTTTTTTTTTTTTTTTTTTGGTTTTTTGAGACAGGGTTTCTCTTTATAGCCTGATAGCCTGGGCTGTCCTGGAACTCACTCTGTAGATCAGGCTGGCTTCGAACTCAGAATCCGCTTTCAGTAATTCTTAAGAAGCCATCCTGATGACCTCTCTCTAGGAAACCTAGAAAGGATATTGTCTGAACTGAACAAGTGACTGAATTTCTGTGTCCAAAACCATGGAAGCCAGAAAGAAGTAGCACAGTGGTTTCAAGTGCTAAAAGAAAGAACTGCCAACCCAGAATTCTATAGCAGTGAACGAAAGTGTCCACAGAGAAGGGGCAACTGAGAGACAGCAATACATGCACCGAGAGAGTTGCTAAAGAAAGGACTTTAGAAAGCCAGACAAGGATACCAGAAGGAAACTTGACCACCAGAAACACAAAGAGAGCAAGAGAAATGTGTGAACAGACATAATGCTCTATGCTCTGTTTAAGTTTTCTAAAACATCTTTAATAGTTGAAAAGTAAAAGATGTTCACTGCCCAATGGGTATTTAATTGTATGAAGATGTAAAAGGAAAACTATTGTGTAAAGAAAAACATGGGAGGGGGCTCAGCAGTTAAGGGCACTTGCTGCTTTTGTGAGTGGGTGGCTCCAAAAGATGTCATGTTCTCTGCCGCCAACAGGCTGCAGCACAACTCGTGCATACATACATACAGGGGAAACACACACACACACACAATTCTTTTAAAGAGATAAATCTTTAAATAATGGGGAGACAGTGATATGGCTCAATGTGTAAATGTATTTGCTGTTCAAACCTGACAACCCAAGTTCAACCCCTGAAATCCATGAAAACAAAACCAAACCAAACCTGGATACCAGCACTTCTGAGATGGATAGAAAGCAAACAACTGTCTAGAAGGTGGGAGGCCAACTAACCTAAGGCACAGAGGATGGCAGTAGCAAGGGAGCTACTATTTTCTCAAAGGGAGGTGAAGAGAACCAATTCCCCAAATGTTGCCCTTTGACTAACCTCCCTTGGTGTATCATGGCATCTCATACACACACACATACACAGGGAGAGAGAGAGGGGAGAGAGAGAGACAGAGAGAGAGAGGGAGGGGGAGGGAGAGGGAGAGGGAGAGGGGGCAGAGAGACAGAGAGAGACCAAGAGAGACAGAGAGACAGAGACAGAGAAAGATATATAGAGAGGGAGGGGGGAAGAAAGAGTGAAAGAGAGAAAGTGGTAGCGGTGAGGAAACAGAACAAATGAAAAAGTTTTTAAACAATCTCATGGCAAAAGTAAAATACAGATTGTTCATAACCTATGAAAATTTATGTTTCACAAATCCTAGAGCAACCACTAAAACCATTAAATACACACACATAAATGTCTAAATGCAAAATAAAAAGTAAGAATGCCCCAGCACTCAGAAGGCAGAGGCAAATGGATCTCTGAGTTTGAGACCAGCCTGGTCTACAGGACAGCCAGGGCTACATAGAGAAACCCTGCTTCAAAAAAAAATGAACAATGAATATACCAACTAATGTAATAAACATTACCCAACTATACAATATAGCAACTTTACTTCAAATGTAATGATACAGAAAGTAAAGGGATAGAAAAAGATACATACACCATAAAATAATCAATAGAAGCATGGAGTAGCTTAAATAAAATCAAACTAAACTATACAAAATAAGACTGGTATCAAAAATAGAAAAACTTTCAATTGCTTGGAAATTAAATGACATATTCCTAAGTAGAGATGAAAGCTGAAATCTTAAAATATTCTAGAAATCATTGCAAATGAACATTAATACACTGTATCAACATTTGTGCAATGCAGCTAATGTAGTATAGGGAAGAAGATAACAGGATTAAATGTTAGCAAAGAAAGTCTACATTCATTAATTTAAACTTTTCCCTCATAAAAACCTTCTTATGAAAACACTCAAACTAAGAAATTAAAGAACACTGAAATAGTCGATAGGTCAAAACATTTTTAATTATGAAATATTAGGAACTGAATGAAAATAAAAACATTTGGAATTTGTGAAAAGCATTCTTCTTAAAAGGAAACTTGCAGCATTGCGTGTTCTCAGAATTAAAGTCAGTCACACCATCCCAAGTCCAACACATGAGACGATGCAGAGCAAAGCAAATCATGCCAGGGCAGAGGAAATGGAGCAAGACCAGAAACTAATGGGACCACAAGACAGAGAAGAATAACTCAGGAAAAACTAAAAAGATGAGATTAAGAAAGTAACAGGGGTGCAAAAGAAACACTCTGCCTCCTGGGACAGGATTAGGGCACAGCTGGCCAGGGGAGAGGCCTCTGTTCCATTCCCCATGATGCAAAACAAACATCAGAAATTTCTTAACCAGCACAGTGGTGCATACCTGTAGTTTCAGCTTCTCAAGTGCTTAGCTAAAGCAGGAGGATTACTCAAGCTGAAGAGTTCAAGCTGAGCCTTAACAAGATAGTGAGAATCCCATCTCACAATAAACAGCAGCCACTACTTCATTGTGTGTACAAAAGTTTTAGTGTCAAGCAAATCATCCCTCTATGTCAGACTTGTGGGAATAGAAAACAAATTAAATGTGACCACAGGGACCCAACTTGCAAAATACAGAAGATGAAAACTTCCTAGAACAAGCACCCTCACTTCTCCAGTAATGCACTGTAAGAGACAGGAGGTTTTCCTACTACACATAGCAGGAACTTCTCAACTAGAGAGACTTAGTGCTTGCAGCTTACATGCACACTTATTAAGACAATGCCCTTGGGGCCACACAGATAGTTCCAAAGTGCTTGCTGTACAAGCATGAGGACCCAGCCGCCACCCATGTAAATGGCATCTGGGTGTGAAACTTGCCTGTAATCCAGTGCCTACTCCAAAGGTGGAGATAGAACAGTCACTTTTTAAATTATCTTCAAGAAAAAAAGTCATCCTGAGTGAGGTAACCCAGACCCAGAAAGCCAAACATGGTATGTACTCACTTAGAAGTGATTATCAGCTGTAAATTCAAGGATAACCATGCTACAGTCTACAGGCCCAGAGCGGCTAAGTAACAAGGAGGGCTTAAGAAGAAGATGCAAGGATCTTCCTGGCAAGAGGAAATAAAATAGATTTCACCGGTGGGCTGGGGTGGGTGGAGCTGAGAACAAGAGGAATCATATGGGGGGGGCAATATTGGGAGAAATGGGGTCAAACCTAGTGCAACTGAAACTCCATGAAATCTAATTAATTAATTATAGAGTAACCCTAATAAAGACTCCTAGTAATGAGGGACAAGGAGCCTGAACTGGCCATCTTCTATAACCAGACAAGGCTCAAGTGGAGGGATTGGGACACCAACCCAGCCATAAAACCTCTGACCTACAGTTTGTCCTGCCTGCAGAGTGTTTTGAGACCAGAGCCAAACACAACCATCATTGAAGAGAATTCATCCAGCAAGTGGTAGGGGCAGATGCAGATTCCCAGACAAGTATTAGGTGAACTCTGGGAGTCCTGTGGAGAAACCAGATGGGTCATGGACACCTTAAGAACATGGCCCACAGAATCAGACTGGGATTCAGGAAGGATTGCAGAGATGAGGGAGTCTGAAAGGGTTCTCTCTCTGAAAGGAGCTAGATTCTCTGCATATATGTTATGATTTGTAGCTTGGTGTTCTCGTGGGACTCGTAACAGTGGGAGTTGGGGCTGTCTATGACTCTTTTGCCTGCTTGTGGGACCTTTCTCCTCCTACTGGCTTGTCTTGTCCAGCCTTGACGTGATTGCCCGGTCTTTATTTTAGCTTGTTAAGCTGTATTTGGTTGATGTCCTCTCTTGTCTGAGGGGAGGTAGGGGGTGGATCTGAGGAAGAGAAAAGGTAGGGGTGAGAGACTGGAGGAGGGAAAGGAGGAGAAACTTCAGTCAGGATATATGAGAGAAAATAAAAACTAAAAAAAAGGGGGTGGAAATTGAGAGATGGCTCAGCCCTTAAGAGCACTAGCTGCTCTTACAGAGGATCCAGGTTCAATTCCTAGCACCTACATGGCAGCTCACAACTGTCTTTAACTCCAGCTCCAGGGGATCTGACTCTTTCATACAGATACAAAACATGCAAAATACCAATGCACATAAAATAAAAACAAAGTATTTGAAACAAGAAAGAAAGAGAAAAACACTATAAAGAAATCAATTGTACCTGCCCGGGAATGTAGATTCCATTTAGGACTACGGCCTGCATTTCATTTTCACAGAGCAGAGTCACCAAGAGTAAACCTTACCCTGTGCTCTAAGAACTGAGAACTTTATATTAAGAAGAGAAACATTTGCAACAAACTGAAAAATTGCTATCAGATGCACTAAGAAGCAACCATTTTGAGCAAGTATGTAACGCTGAGCACTGTGTGGTGTGAGTATGACGACAGATAAAGACCTGGCCACCATGAGACTACCTGCTCACTGAAGCAGAGGAAGAGCAATCCATCTAGTACCACAAGACTGCCACTGCCTGAACACTGCCATGCTTCCTGTCCAGGTCTAGAGTCTGTATTTTTGAATCTCTAAAATGTTCAGAAGTTCAATATATATATGTGGTTCTGTTTTTAAATTCTAGTATCTCTTGATAGTGGATGAATCCTTTAAAACAACGTAGAACTGTTTTAAGAGTACACAGACACAAAAACACTCATTCGTACCTACCTTACCGGGATTGTAAAGGTGCTTCAGGAACTTCTCAGTTTGGCTCAAGAGGAAGTTCAGCTGTTAGGTTTTCAAACTGCTCTTTACTAATGTGATTTACCTTCTTAAAGTTCTCAACCTCTTGCTGAAGTAGAATTGGGGAATCTAATTATAAAACTGGCTAAAAATTAACCAACAGATAACAATTGATACCAACCTCAAAACAACTCAGCTTTACAACATGGCTTAACTCTACCTTAATAAAGATGTTCTACTAAAGAATGTAGCATTATATTTAACAACAATATTAAAAGCTTAAGAGGTATAGAGAACCCCAAATATTTATAACTAAAAACTTTGTAAGAGCATACATACTCGTCATCAGCTATTCATTGGGTATTTATAGACAGGAGTGCTGGGCATTACTGAATTTACATAGTTCAGTGGTGTAAACATGCTTGGCTCGGGGAGAGGCATTATTAGGAAGTATTGCCTTATACAAGTAGGTATGGCTTTCTTGGAGGAAGTCTGTCACTGTGGAGGTGGGCTTTGAGACCCGCCTCCTAGCCACGTGGGAGCCAGTGTTCTCCTGTGGCCTTTGAGACAAGATGTAGAAGTCTCAGCTCCTTCAGCATCATGCATTTCTGAACACTGCCATGCTTCCTGTCATGATAATGGACTGAACCTTAGAACAGGTAAGCTAGCCCTAATTAAATGTTTTCCTTTATAAGAACTGCCTTGTCTCCTTACAGCAATGAAAGAATTGTCTCCTTACAGCAATGAAACCCTAACTAAGACACACAATAATCTAAACATACCTGGCCCTTAAGAAAGTACAAAATTAGTGTACACATAAAAAGAAATGATTATCAGGTGAAATAGAAGTGGCATTTGGTGTAAGAGTCAAGATCACTAGAAAGATATCATAGGAGAGACGGGACAAAAACAGTCCCTAAAGGATGAGAATTTACAGGATAGGAAAAAAGCATTCTAAATAGAATTTGGAAGCAGACACAAGACACTTAGAAAAGGCACCACATTTATTAGAAAATAATTAAGTGAATGAAAAAATGTATGTACAACATTGGTGATTATAGGCCTGTTGAGGAACCAGGAGAAATCTACTGGAAGTTTTTGCTTCATTCTCTAGTGGTGGGTGAGTGAGGATATCTAGATGGGCTGGAGACTCATTTCTAAACCCTTCTCAGAAGCTCAGTGGACAGAAAGGGAGAATGGGCCTCTCCCTGCCTCTGCCCCACAGGCTCCTCCTGCCACATTAACATGTACATGTCCACTGCACTGATCTATAAACATGGGTAGCATTGCCAGAGGCAAAGGCCATTCATTCTGGAAGGCAGAGAAAAAGATGTGAGTGACTGGTTACAATCTACTACAACACCTACATCTCATCCAGGTGGACAATATCCAAAGAAGGCGTGTTTGTCAGATTGAAGCAAATTAAAAGCACCATTAGAGAACAGCTGTAGAAATTTGCTTTGAATATCTAGTCACAGAATGTCTCATCTTCAGTCATTATTTACCACCCACTGGCATCATCCACGAAGGCCTCCTTGTGTTGTAGATGATCTTGCTTACATTTGGAAGGTGGATGTGCTGGGGGATTTAAAATGTGTCAGGAGCCATAATAGGACAAGCTAATAATTAGCAGTTGATCATCCCGAAATGCTTGCCTCGGATTATTATCTGCGACAAGTGTGCCACATCAGCAAGGCTATGCTGGACATATTTTAGGAAAGATCCTGCCGGGCAGTGGTGGCGCACGCCTTTAATCCCAGCCTGGTCTACAGAGTGAGTTCCAGGACAGCCAGTGCTCCACAGAAAAACCATCTCGAAAAACAAAAACCAACCCCCCAAAAAGGAAAGATCCTGCTATTAATATGCTTTTCCTATTATTATTATTAAACATATATAACAATCACAGATCTCTGCAAACCCATGAAGATGTACTGTTTTGTAGAGTCGCTATATAGACAAATAGACAACTTCTTAAGTCTTAATGATGATCCTATAAGAATTCCTAAAATTATATCAATGATTATTAAGCTCTTTTATAGTAGGAATGCTATTAAGTCCCTTTCAAAACTGCTATGAGAACTCTGCCAGTCTCCCAAGTGTCATCAGTTAACAGCACGTAGATAGTAACCAGACTCTCTCCTGTTCAGAGCACATTCCAAGGTGGTTGTAAAACAATTAACCAAGGGTCACTAAAAGGGAACTCACGATTTATTATAGGTGCTAGAAGAGAAAATATTGCTTGGGTTTATCTATACAAAATTTCACTAATTTCTTAGTTATAGTTTTAAACCTTCGGTGAACCTGTGGAGCTAGACAGGTGATGGATGTTTAGTCAGATAATTACTCCTAATGGATATGCATGTAAACACTCTGTGTTGTAAACTTCTATTTCAATTTATGATTTGAATTTTAGTGTGAACTTGTGATGAACTTTGTAACATGTGATCAGGTGCTCCGAACAATGTATAAGACAAAGGGACGTTCCTTAGCGACTCACTCTCACTCACCTCCCTTTCTCTCTCCCACTCTTTCTGGAGCTCTTTCTCTCCCTCTCTCCCTCTCCCTGTCCCTCTCCCTGTCCCTCTCCCTCCCCCTCCCCCTCTCCCTCTCCCTCTCCCTTTCCTTCTCCCTCTCCCTCCCCCTCCCCCTCTGCCTCTCCCTTTCCTTCTCCCTCTCCCTCCCCCTCCCCCTCTGCCTCTCCCTCTCCCTTTCCTTCTCCCTCTCCCTCTCCTCCCTCTCCCTCTCCTCCCTCTCCTCTGCTTCTTCTTTCTTCCCTGTTTAGAATCTCTCCACTTAGAATTTTTCCTTTGTTAGAATTTTTTCCTTTTCCCTCCACTTAGGACCATCCCGCTTTGTCTTTTAGATAGCTTTCATAGGAAACTCTTTACACTTAGTAATAAACTATAATAACTTCTCTAAGTGTTTTTTCTTCCTGCGACCTCAAACCAACAGACCTAAGTTACAGCCTGGCATCACCTGCAGAGAGAGTACTAAGGCTATTTGCCTAATTCTCTGCTGTCCCTGGGCTGAGGTGTTAAGTGGCAGAAACTGCAGTGTCTGGCCTCAGCGGATCAAACAGACAGCAGGTCAGTACAGTAGACTAGTAAGTAAACAGATAGCAGGTCAGCTACAGTAGACTAGTAAGTAAACTTTAGTAACAGTAACATAGAGAAGTAAACCCTATTAGACAGCAACCTTAAATATCTCGTAAAGCCCAAGGCTTTACCCCAAATCTGGTAAGACTAAGTCTTACCCCCCCCCCCACGCTCTTCCAATTCCTATCCCTCGGCTGCTTCAAGAAGAACCGACCTGAGGAGAAGAAAGAAGATGACCTTCTCCTCCCACCAAGCCGGGGCTGGCTCCCGGCAGAAATGTGGGGGAGATAGAGAGGGGTTGGATAATATATCTCATGGTATACATATAAGGAATTTCTCTAAGAATTAGAATTTTATTAAAGGGCATCCTAAGAAATTATATCAACTCCTTACTTTAGGCCAAATTTCTACTTCCAAAGCCTTTAACTAGGGTCTAGGGGAGTTTGGGATTAAATCCCTAGTACTGGGGAAAAACTGGGGAGGCGTCTCTAGTTGCAGCCTGTGGTAGAGGGCTTGCCTAATATATCTAGTATATGCAATGCTCTGTGATTAATCCTAATACCATAAAAAAAAAAGGAAAAGGAAGGAAAAAGAAGTTGTTCACTGACTGTTCCTTACTGTGGCCCAAAGGTCATTATTAGCAAGTCCTAATTCAAATCAGTAAACAATTACTCTATGTTTAAAACATGGTGGACTTAAAAACACAATCGGCCTGGATAGACCCAGACAGAATATGTTCTTTGTTTAAATTTTAAAACAATTGATATAAAATGGAAAACTGATAAAAACTAGATAAGCACAGAAATCAAAAGTGTCGTCGATCTTAATAGTAATCAACATGGGAGCTAGTGATATGGCTCAGTGGTGTAGTGTTTATCCAGTATGAGACCTCAATCCACTTCCCAGCAACCCCCTTATATACATATAGAACTCTGTAAGTACCACTCAGAGAGACCACTACCACCCTCGAAGCTCCTTCTATGCCTCTACCTATCATTCTGCTTTCAGCTTCTTCTTCCCCAATAGCCAGGGTGCTGACTTCATCATCAGATTCTGGTTTGTCATGCAGGACTGTTAGAAATCAGCAAGTTATCATACCCAAGACCAAAGTTGGCTCATCGGTAACTGGCACACAAGCACACTCATTTGCTTAGCAGGAGAGCTTCATCAGTGTGACTGTAGAACCGAGCAGTTGCCATAGATAATACAAGATACTTCCATTCTGTTCTACTGTTAGTATGGAGTCCTCTCTGCATTATGGCTACTATAACTAAGTTGGTATTTTTTTTAAAAGTATGTTTCTTAAGAACTCCTTTTTTATGAACAGGGATACAATTTTTTGTTGGGTATTTACTTGCAGGAGGCACTGTGAAGTCAGTGTGCTCCTCCTTAGTTTTAAGAAAAAAAGGCTCAACTCTTTTCTAGGCTGCCATCCACATCTCACCAACAGTGTAATAGTAAAGGCCTCAGCTCTCTACCTCTCTGCATCAACACTTGGTAACACTAGCTCTTAAAATCTAGCTACTCTGACAAAGAAACCAACATAAAACAATGGACTATGAATGACAACAGTCTATATAGGTTCACTGTGCTGAAGGTATTGATATATGTATTTGTTTATATGTATTTATATGCCAGGTATATATGGGGGATGGAGTGTGTGGAAAATCTGACTTCTGCTCATTTTGCTGTGAATCCAGAACTACACTTAAGAAATAGGTAAGCCGGGCAGTGGTGGTGCACACCTTTAATCCCAGCACTTGAGAGCCAGAGGCAGGTGGATTTCTGTAGACCAGCCTGGTCTACAGAGTGAGTTCCAGGACAGCCAGGGCTACACAGAGAAACCCTGTCTCAAAAAAACAAAAACAAAAAAAGCAGCAGGTAAAAGTTCAAAGTCATTTTGACAAACATTAACTATGGGCTTATGTAGCCCGGACTGGCTTTGAACATGCAGTGATCCTCTCAATTTAGCGTCCTCCATGAGGGGATCGGAGGCATAAGCCAATATTCCCAATGCTTTGTCAGGGATGGGGAGACTACTGTGTATCTGGTTTATTCTCAGACTATCCTCAAGCTTAGTACAAAGCCAAGATTGGCATGAAACTCACAATCTTCCTGCCTTTAGCTTCAGCCATCTTACTTTCTGAAAGTTCCAGTTGGCTTGTAAATGTTTAAGTTATGTCTTTGTTTTCTCTTTAAAAACAAAACTGAATGTTTGTCAATTTTTACATTATGTACCTTATTTTTTTTGTTTATATGTATTTGAAACTTTATGTATAGTAGATGTATGTAGATTTAGAGGTTGAAACTTTTGTAGTTAAACCCGTGATTATAAAATGTCCGCTTTTATATATTCAAAACTGCCAGTCAACAAATTTAACAGGCAGTTTTCAAAAGAAGAAACACAGGGGCTGAAGAGATGGCTCAGCAGTTAAGAGCACTTGCTGCTCTTCCAAAGGACCCAGGATTAATTCCTAGCATCCACATGGCAGATCACAATTGTCTTGTAATTTCAGTTTAAGGGGACCCAACACACTCAAACAGACATACACTTAAGCAAAACAGCAATGCACATAAAAGAAGAAACACAAATGGCCAGTAACTATTTAGTAAGGGTCCAATGTCTGTAGTTATTGGGGGGGAATGCACATTAAAACTACTTTTGAGATTCTACAGCAGCTGTCATCAGGAAAACCAACAAGAGGATGTAGGGAAAGAACTCTTCTTATTCACTGTTGGGAGAGTGCAAATTAATAGATGTAACAATAATCAGATTGTAGGTTTGTCAAAATGTTGAGTAGTTTACTACTACCTATTAAGGAGAACTACCCAGCTAACCCGTTCCTGGGTGTATGCCTTGAGAACTGTACATTCTGCTATAGTGATAGCTACACATTAATGTTTAATGCTGCTCTGTGTATAGCAAGGAACAGAACCAGATTAGATGTGCGTCACCAGATGAGCAATGAAAATTGCCACATATACAAAGTAGAATATTATTCAGTTCTATAAAAAATGAAATCACAAAAATTACAGGAAAATAGATGGAACTGAAAATGCACAGTATTACACTGTGTAACCCAAACTGGGGGGGCTTCATGTTCTCCCTCATATGTGGATGCTAATTTATGATGTATACATGTACATATATAAATAGCTGAAGGTGTGGGCATAGTACACCATTTAGAAAAGAGAGGGCAGTATTAGGTGATGTGAAAGCAGAAGGACATGCGCTGTGAAACAGGCTATAAAGCTAATTTGTCTTTTTCCTCATTTCAACTCCATCATAATTTTTTCTTTGTGGTCGTTAGTCCATAAAACTGCAAGCGATAGTCATTCTAAGTGTGTGAAAGTTCTCTGACATGTACAGTTTGGGACTATGTATTTGTTAGCATGGCTACGTTAATTTGGCTATGTGACATTTTCACTTGGGAGTTCACTGTGATAAAATGATTTAATTTCAGTCCTTTGGTTATAAGTAGCGGCACTGGCTTTGTGTTCAGTTCCGCACACTCTTAAGAGTTATGCCTCCCCTCATTCTCCCCTCTTTCCCATATTCCTGAGTTTTGTATGGAACCATGTTTCTCCATCTGACATTTTTCCTTTAGTATTTTAAGATTTGCTATAAATAAAAACTTCCCCAGTTTCAATCGATGATACTGTTATTTTAGATACTAGTTTAGGGAGCTATATTTGTTAAAGAAATTTACCTATTTTAAAAGCATGATGGAGGGAATGAGCCACTAGAGACCCTGGACTCTTATCACCCTACCCTTTTATGCTCTTCTTGTAGCTAACCCATCACAGGCCATCTTGTGTCCTTTAGGTAACCATCATGCAGGCAGAGATGATGTTGAAGTGCTGAAGATTGCAAGATTCACATTCAAACTATTTTAAATTTTCTTTTATTTTAAGTAGCTATACTAGGAGATGAATTTTATATATTTAAACACTCAAGGGATAATACCATATATAATGGCTACACAATCTAAATTTTGAGGCACTCGTCAGCATCTTCAAGAATTCTTGAAAATGCTAGTCATGGTGGCATGTCCAAATTAATCCCAGCACTCAAGAAGTAAGGTAAGAAGGCAGCAAGTTTGAGAGCTGGGTCACAAGATAAGATGCATTTAAAAGAGAGAGAGAGAGAAGAGGAGGGGGAAGAAGACCATAAGTAGTGTGGTCTCACCAGAATTAGTAATTTATTTTCAAAGGGTAGATCTACTTCACAACCCTGAGCTCCAAGAGGTGGATGTAGGAGTGTAGTGATGGAAAAGCAGTTAAGAGCACACACTGTTCTTTCAGAACTGGGCTTGCTTCCCAGCATTCATTTGGTGGGCTCCTGCATGCACATGGTACACACAATTCATGTAGGGACAAACCTACAAAAAAACAACTAAGGGAAAATTCCCCTTTTCTAATTGTGCTCGGCAGAAGAGGATGGGTTGTTCATTAATGGAATGCACAACCAAGCCCATTTTTGTATTTGTTCTTCTTTAAACATTTATATTGTGGTCTATCAAAAAGAGAATCAGAGCAATACACACCTGTTCTTGGGCCTCGAACAAAACCTTGCCTGAAAACAAGTACATCTGGGATGTTGCAAAAAATTTCCTTATTCCTCAGGCTGAAAAGGAATCTGGAACACAAGAGAGCAAGAGAATGAATGCAAAGAACATTGAAGGCTATGAGAAGATGCATGGCAGGGAAATGGACAGGAAAGACCAGCACCCAAACAAAACAAGAAGGACAAGAAAGAGGATGGGGTAGGTTTCTCCTTTCATGGTAGGACAGGAGCTGCACTTGAGAATTTAGCAGATTTCTGGTTATGTACTGGTAGAATTCCACAGAGATACTAAGGCGTTTTGTATAAGCCAAGTTAGCAAAGTAATCTGAGAAGCAAGGCAAGACTAGAATCTGGGAAGGACACATTTAAAAGTAGTGGTTAGCAAGATGGCTCAGTGAAGGACTAACAACCTAAGTTCAGTCCCCTTATCCTGCAAGAGAGGAGAGGAAGTCTCTGAGAACAGTCCTCTGATCTCTACACACATGTACTGTATGCATGTACACACACACACACACACACACACACACACACACACAC
>NW_021604564.1:24663237-24718040 GCF_004785775.1 Grammomys surdaster | reverse complement strand
ACACACACACACACACACACACACACACACACACACACTGCAAGTGTGGTCTGAATAGCAATGGCCCCTAGACTCATGTGTTTAATTGCATAGCCAATAGGAAGTGGCACTATTAGGAGGCATGGGCTTGTTGGAGTAGATGTGCCTTTGTTGGGAAAGTGTCACTGTGGAAGCTGTCTTTGAGGTTTTCTATGCTCAAGCTACAGCAAGTGTGGCACAGTCTCCTTCTGCTGCCTTTGGATTAAGATCTAGAACTCTCAGCACCTTCTCTAGTCTGTATCTGCCTGTACCATGACATGATGACAATGAACTAAACTTCTGAAACTGCAAGCAAGCCCCAATTAAATGTTTTTCTTTATAAGATTTGCCATGGTGATGATGCCTCTTCACAGCAATAAAACCCTAGACAAAAATTAAGCAAAAAAAATCATTCCTATTAAAATGGCTGAAGTTTGGTCAGATGGTACATGGGGTATCGATGCTTGCCCCTACGTCTGATGATCTGAGTTTTAGATCCCCAAGACCCATATGGTGCAAAGAAAGAAGTTTCACAAGTTGTCCTTTAACCTATATGTGTGTGTGCTGTGAGATACATGTGTGTGTGCACAAATATACACAAATAAATAAATAAATACATTAAAGTGGTTGAAATGTTAACATTTAAAATTAAGCAAAGCTTTATGATAAGCAAAGAACTGAAGAGCACGCATATAGACAAAAGGCACACAAGCACACTCCCATTGTTGTACCATAACGTATAAAGGTACTAAACAGATGGGAGTGTTCCAATAGTACATAGAAGTCATCTTAAAAGGTTCCAGCTTGAAAAGAATGGAGAGATTTTTTTTTGTTGTTTTTGTTTGGTTTGGTTTGGTTTTGGTTTTTCAAGACAGAGTTTCTCTGTATAGTCCTGGCTGTCCTGGAACTCACTCTGTAGACCAGGCTGGCCTCGAACTCAGAAATCCACCTGCCTCTGCCTCTCAAATGCTGGGATTAAGGGCGTGTGCCCCACCGCCCGGCGAGATTTTTTTTAACACAAAAATGAATAAAATGGGTGAAAGAATTCATTCCAGAATCCATTCTGACAAGAACAGGATAATTAAAATATTTTAAAATGGAGTTAAAAGTTCTATACAGAAGAATACTTACTAGAAAACTAATATCTATAGAAGATAAGAAATTGGTTAGTTTCAAAGCTTCACTCTGAAGATATTACAAGGTGAGAAAGGAACTTTCGCAGTGAGGCAGTCTACAGACAGCATCCACATCATTCACTCTCACCTAATCATCAGCCCTGAAGTGAACCCCAAAGTGGTTAACCACAGCTACCTCTGTTAAAATACCTTGAAAATTAAGAAAAAAACTGTATTGGGCACTTCAGAACTTTTTGATGTCATAAAAGACATAAATAAATTTTAAAAGGTTATGTAATTACTGAATGGAAAACATTATATTATCTCTGAAATTCTGAAATGTATGATTCCTGGTTTAGCAATTTTTTAAAATTCTAAGATGATTGTTGAAAATATGAGTCTATATACTCAATAATGCATTCCATTAATGTCAAATTTCCTACTTCATAATATTATGTATGAAAACACATTTCCTATGAGGAAACAAGATGATAAATTTATCACTAAGTGACATAATATCTATTACCAACCCTCAATCATTCAGGAAAAATGTATATATCTGAATTACAGTAGGAGAATAAAGGGTAAGATATCAACTATTTAAACTGAGTGAACAATACAGGTAATTTGTTATATTATTGCACCTTTTTTAGAAGGCATAAAACATTGTAGAAAGACAGTCTTAAGATCAATGGAATCCCTTTTTCTGAAATTCATGGTGTCATGAATAGGAAACTGAAGCCACAACTCTAAAAAAAAAAAAAGTTCTATGCTTCACCTTTCTGCACTGTATGCAATGTGAGCTAGAGTCTGGTGGTAGGATACACTGGTCAACACAAAGGACTACCATAACCGTAACAGAAGCCAACAGAAAGACTAAAGCTATAAAGCTACAAGTGGGATATCTTATGGTCCTGTATAGATCATGATCTCAGAAAACATTCCTCTTGGCTTCTTCAGTGAAAGTATATAATCACAGCTATCTTCTCTCAGAATGTGCCCTCATGGTGTCTGATTTCTGTTCAGTTCTTCACTACACTGAAAAGTCCAACCATTTATCCAGTTTTCTTTCTCCCCTATTAATTATATTCTAAAATGTTTTTTGACAATCTTATCATCTTTGAGATAAAAGCCACTTGACATAGATGAATGTCAAGACATTAACCCAACTTTTCCAAATCCAGTATCAGCATTAGATTGCTGTGATAAAATATATAGATCAAAAACAACTTAGGGTTTTATTTGACTTAACAGTTCCATGTTACAGTCCAGAACTGTAAGGAAGACTGTAAGGAAGTCAGGCAGGGGCTCAGACAGCTTGTCACACCATACTCATAATTGAATGATAAACAAATACACCCACGCTGCTTGCTTACTTTCAGCAGTTTTCTTTGCCCTCATACACTCAGGACTCACATGCCTAGGGATTGGCTCCACCCACACTATGTGAGTCTTTATTTTACATCAATTAAGAAAATCCCTCACAGGCCAATTTGGCCAGAAAATGCCTAGTTAAGACTCAAATTATATTAATTTTTATCCATTGTGTTTTTTTAACTAAATGCACGTGAGTGTACTGTATATAAAGTACATAGTATACAAAACCATGTTAGATTTCTATAATCCTAGAGAAGTTATTGGTGCACTGAGAGAGAAGGTAGAGACATGATGGAAAAACAAAGGAACTCTGAATGTTCCATCAAACAGTTCCTAACTAATCTTCAAGTTAGTGCTACAGAGGTTATTACAGACTCCACAAAATTGTCTCATTATTCATTTAGGAGGATAGGCTCTATGTAGCTGTAGTTAGCATCTGTCTAAATAAATGATGAATAAAACTGTTTCACAAAATAATAGTCCATAGGTTGTAATGAGACCTAGTTAATGACATTTTTTCTTTTTTTTCTTTTTATTGGATATTTTATTTACATTTCAGATGCCTTCCCCTCTCCCCATTTCCCCTCCCTAGAAACTCCTTATCCCATCCTCCTCCTCCTTTTTGCTTTTATACCACTTTAATTACATGCAGGTATCCATTGTGTTTTAATGTCTATGTAAGAAAACTTTATCCATGCATGAGACCTCAAGTCTCAATATGCCTGCGCGCATGTGTGTGCATGTGTGTGTGTGTGTGTGTGCATGACATACACACACCACACACACACCCTCTGTTTCTCTTAAGGTTCTTATGATTTTGTTCTTCCTTGGGATAAATCAGAGTGGTAAGCACAGGTCTATAATATCATTTCATTCTCACCACCATGTGGGAAACATTCTCTCTCCTTGGTCACTCACCTGAAACCTGGCACTTAGCAAATGTGTATGTACTCAGTGCTGTGGCCACTGAACTGCTCCCCTGTGGCAACTTAAACATACTCATATTACTCTGCCCCACCTTTAGGATATGCTCAGAATTTCTGCTCCTACTACATCCATGTCAAGTTTTAACACGTCAGATTCATAAAACAAAGCACAATTGAATTGCTTTTTATAATCAATTTAGTGAGCATTATTCTCTTTAGTTAAGTGTCATCTGAGCTACATTCATAGTCCAGTGCATTTCAGACATTAGTTATACCCTCCTCATGATGTAAGTAAAGTAGCCTGCACATATATATCCTCACTCAGCATATAACTTTATGTATTTGTTTTCTACTTTGGATGGACTTGAGCAGGACTGAAATAATTCATTCTAACTAAAAACACATTAATAAAAGCATTTGTCTACATCTGAACTTACTGCAGAGTTTAAAGTTTTTGTAAAGATAGTCTCATTACTTAAAAAAAAATCCACACATTTTCTAAGAATTTGTCTTTATATAAATGTCTTATTTTACTTTTCAGTTGTTGGTTTTTCAAGGGTTTCTCTGTGTAGCTCTGGCTGTCCTGAAACTTGCTCTGCAGACCAGGCTAAGTTAGAAGTGAGTATGAACATGTCAAAGTTGGATCCCCTGTATGTAAGCTGCCATGTGTGTCTTAGAAACCAAATTCAGGCCTGCAGGAATTGTTCTTACCAACTGAGCCATCTCTCCAGTCCAAGGCTTCTGGTTATGTAAACTAGGCTTGCCTTGAACTTGTGATTTCCCTGTCTGTCTCCCAAATTCTGGGGTTACAGATGGCTCAGTTGTTAACAGTGTAACTTGTTCTTACAGAGAATCTGAGTTTAATTTCTAGCACCCACCTTGAGCAGCTCAAATCTTCCTAACTCCAGACAAGGGGGATCTGATGTTTCCGGCCTCAAGGGAACCAGCAATCACATGCACATAGCCACAAGCACACACATAATTTCAGAAACACAAAAGCCATAAACAGATTTTTTTAAACATAGTCTGCATTTCTAAGGCACAGAACCATTTCTAGATTCTTATTTTTATTGTATGATTATCTTCTAACTACCTATAAAATTAATCACTAAGACAAATAAATTTGTTCTGCCAACTTTTTCATTTATCTAAGTTACATCTTTTTTGACAGATTTCACCTTATGTTTAAAGTGATAGGGACCAAACCCAGGGCCTGGGACTTGCTGGGCATGTGTATCACCACCAAGTTCATCCTCAGCCTTCCACAAGCCCCTTTGCCAACGCAACATGGCACAGCCCAACACAAGTAATACAAGTAGTACATTCTGCCTGATCTTAAATTTCCTTATGGCAATATTTCTTTGTGAAGCACATTTTTTATATTTTAATTGGGATTTTAAAACCATGTAAAAATTACCATCTTAACTCCTTTTGTGTGCACCTCATTACTGTTAAGTATAGAGACACTGTTATAACATCTCAAACTCATCCAATAAAACTGAGATCATATAGCCATTAACAGCAGTTTATCATCTCCCTCTTCTCTCAACCTTTATAGATTTTCATCTCTAGCTACATTCTCGACATAAGTAGAGTCATATAGTATTCTCTTTTGTTTTATTGCTTTGTTTTTTCGAGACAGGGTTTCTCTGTGTAGTCCTGGCTGTCCTGAACTCACTCTGTAGACCAGGCTGGCCTCGAACTCAGAAATCTGCCTGCCTCTGCCTCCCAAGTGCTGGGATTAAAGGTGTGCGCCACCACTGCCCGGCAATGAACTCTTATTGATTACTATATGAAATCAAGTTGGGGAAATATGAAGGTTTAAGTTTGTGTTTCTGAGAAATCTGGAAAGGCTAAACAATGTATGAACTCCAGCTGTAGCATTCTGGAAAATCAACTGGAGACAATAGGAACTGTTTGCCAGCTATGTGGAAGAGGGTGAGAAGACTGGAGAGGTTTTCTAGGACAGTGTAGCTAGTGTTTATGTGTTTGTCAAAACACAGAGTTGCTCCATTTTGAATGGACTGTAACTTTGATGTCAGTTGTAAGTAGTGTATCATTCTGGTACTGCTCACTGAGAGTGAGGAGGATGTGTTTGTGTGGGTGCAGGAGATGTGTTGCAACAACTCTGCTTCTGCCAAGTTGTGCTTTATTTGTAAACTAGATACAAATACCTATTAGAACATGGTTGAGGTTAAAGTACTTAGAAATTTACACACACTATCTTCTGAAGAACAGCAGGTAGATCATAATTCAAGGCAGTGTACCGTATAGACCATGACATGTTTCAAGGCACAGGCCAAGAAGATTTTGTACTTTTCCACCACCTGGCCCCTCTTACCCCCTCCCCTTGTAAAACATGCTATAAAAAAGCATTTCATGTTCAAAAATAAATTATTTATAAAATAAAAAAAAAGAAATTTACACACACACACACACACACACACACACATTATATATATATATATATGGAGACTTGTATTTCAAATATATAAAGTCAGTCTAACAACCTACCTCATGCTATGAGAAATATCCATTTACAAAAGAGAATACTACTGCTGGGCAGTGGTGGCGCACACCTTTAATCCCAGCACATGGGAGTCAGAGGCAGGTGGATTTCTGAGTTCAAGGCCAGCCTGGTCTACAGAGTGAGTTCCAGGACAGCCAGGGCTACACAGAGAAACCTTGTCTCGAAAAAAACCAAGCAAAAATTAATTAATTAATTAATAAAAGAGATCATTGTCTAGATGTATCTACTAACCTCCTGAGAGTTATCTTGGTTATATCCCTGTTTAGGAAATTATGGTTAAAAACTGCTGTAAACATCCATATACATACAGGTTATTGTATGGCCATAAATTCCAACTTGTAGTAAATTGTTTTTTTTAATATTTTTTATTTCAACTTGTAAGAATCTGTTGAAATAGACTTCCAAAGTGACTATGCTATTTTGCATGTCCCACAAGCTGCCTCTCTTCCAGTCTTTGCATTTGGTCTGTTCACTAGTTTGGTGCTTGGTCACTTTAATGGCGGTCACAGCATCTTGCTGTTCTGACTTGGACTCCCCCAGTAAAATTCCACTTGCACCATCTTTTTCTACTTTCACTTGGCACCTGTGTTTCTTTGGTGAAGTCAGTCTGTCTTAGGGCATTTTTGTCTTGTCTTTGGGTCTCATATACCCCCAGGCTGGTGTCATAACTATGATGTAGTAGAGGCTGGCCTTAAGTTCTTGATCCTCTTGCTTCTTCCAAGTGCTGGGATTTCAGAAGTCTGGAGCTGTGCCCAGCATTTTTGACCACCTTTAAACCAGTTTGATTTCTTATTTTAAATGGCTCTTGTATATATCTTTGATAGGATTGTTTTGTCAGACATACTTTTGACAAATATTTCCTACTAGTCAGCTTGTCTCTCTTGGCAATGGCTTTCAAAGAGCAAGTGTTTTTAAATTTAATGAAGTCCAGTTCACAGTTTTTCATAGATAAAATAGTAAAACTCAGATTGACTTTTACTGTTCTTATTTCATATTTATAATCCACTGAGTTAAGTTCCATCAAGAATATCAGTTTATATGTAGATTATCTGTATGTGAATCTCCCGTTGTTCCAACAACTTTTCTTCACTGTATTTCTTCTCCCCTTTGTGAAGATAAAGACAGGCTAGACAGAGGTAGCTTAGTTATAGGAAGAGCACGGAGTCCATCCTCAGCATAACAAAACAATACCAACAGAAAACCAACATCCCTTTTGCCTTTATATTTAGATGTTTAATTCGTAGTAATCTTTTCATTTTGATTTCTTTTCTTGAGATTAGGGTCTTGTTTACTTAAGCTGGCCTCAAAGTTGCTCTATAGCTGAGAATCACTTAGAACTCTTGAGTCTCCAGCTTGTACCTATGAACCAAATGCAGGGATTTACAAGCATGTGTCACAGGCCCAGCCTGTTTTTATTTGTTTTGTTTTTAATGTCATGTAGGGAATGCTCAAACAATTTTGCATGTAGATATCCAGATGACCCATCACTACTTGTTCAAACTAATATTCTTCCTCCATTAAATGCCTTAAATGCATTAAATATTTAACTTGATTAATAATTTCTGACATACAAGCTTATTTTATTTGGACTCTCAATTATATTCCAATTATCCTTATGTCTATCTTTATGCCAGTACCATTGTCTTGGTAACTGTAGCTTTTACAAGGCTGAAGGCTTCAAATTTCTTTTATTCTTTGGCTGCTGTGCCAAGAACACAAGGCAGTCGCTAGAATTCAAGGTAACTATTTTCCCAATGAGGTGCATCTACAGCCTGACTCTGTTGTTTTTAAAAACAACATTATTTTGACTATTCTGAATTATTTAAAACTTCACATAAATTTCAGATCACTGTGTTAACTGCTTAGTGCGCTATACACATGAGACTGTGCTGATGGTGTACATTTTTCTGTCCACCTCTGCTTTCATTTCTTCAATGTTTTGGATAAATTATGACTACTTCAGCTACTTAAATATTTGTGTTAAATAAAACAAACTACCCCAAGGACCCATGACATTTCTTTCTTACCATTTCCTGTGCTACCACTCTGTATTTCAAGTTTGTAGTTTGCTCATTTTTTTAAATAAAAAACTGTTATAGTAAAATCTACTTAATATCAGACTATACAAGAGAAATGATGTGCACTACAAAATCCTTTTGTGCCTGATTTTCATGTTGCTTCTGATTCCCTATCATGTGCTGTGTTCATGTTTTCTACTGAATAATCTGCTGCTAATTCCATCAATCAACTTCTGTATTTATTTGGATTTTTTTCTTTGTTTTGTTGTTGTTGAGACAGAGTTTCACTATGCATCACAAGCTTATCTCAAAGAGATCTGCCACCCCTGCATTCCAAGTGCTGAGTAACAGCATGCCACCACACTCTGCCCTCTGAGGAAGTTTTTTTTTGTTTTGTTTTGTTTTTTTGTTTTTAACTTTTTTGTAATGATTTATTTTTATTGTATGTGCATTGGTGTTTTGCCTGCATGTATGTCTGTGTAAGATGTCAGATATCCTGGAACTGGAGCTACAGTCGTTATAAGCTGCCATATGGGTTCTCTTAACCACTGAACCATCTTTCCAGCCCATCTTTAACTTTTTAAAAAATTATCACATCTTTATTATTTATTTGGGGGCGAGGTTGGGGGTAAGGGAAGATCAGAAGACAACTCTCAGGAGTTGGTTCTCTGAGGAAGTTTTTATTTCCTTAAATATAACAAACACAGGTAATGAACATTTGTTTAGTTAATTCCATCACCAATTATTTTAAGATATGGTCCTCCTGTGTCATTCTTTTGCTCATTCTGACACACAGCAGTTCACTTAGTTTATTAACATTTTGACTAAATAATTGAATAAATATACCTTATGTGCCAGGAATAAAGTTGATTCAAACTGACCTAAATTTGTTTATAGTATGCACCTGTGAAATTGATAGGCTCATGTTAACTTTAAAAAAAAATGTAATAATTTTTGTATATATGATGTCATGCATCTGTGTGTATGTCCATGTGTATGCACAGGCATGAGGAGTTCTCCATTTTAATTTTTCTAAGATTTATTTTTATTCTATGTGTATGAATGTTTTGCCTGAATATATGAATGTTCATTGTGTGTGTGCCTGCAAGACTCAGGGGCCAGAAGAGAGTTTTGGGAACTGAACCCAGGTTCTTTAAATAGCAAGTACTTTAAAAATGCTGAGCTATCTCTTTAGCCCCTAATCACTTCAGTCACCCAAAAATGAGCTGCAGGACTATATCTTTAGTGTAATTCCTTTCCTTCCCTATTCTGCTTTAAACAATCAAGAAAATATTTTATTCCCTAGGTTAGTAGGTTTTTTAAGTTAAGGAAGAGCATTAATGCAGTACCCCAGAACAACAATTTATGCAGTAGAATTTCCTGAATTTTGAGAAATTTCAGGGATCAACATATCCCAAGTACAATGGATCAACCTTGCCTAGGAAACCCACATTCTTGACTATAGTCTCTCCCCTGTCAAAAAAGTACACAATTTGTTCTTTTAAGGCAACCATTTGATGATGAAAGGCCTCTTACTAGAATCAGCAACTTTGTTTTTTTGTTGTTTCCTTTTTATAGTTTCTGTGAGGTTTAACTCCTCAATCCCTGCCCACCAACATCAATAAAATTCCACAATGATCTTCCAGAAACCAAGCTCTGCATTTCACTCTTCTAATCATTCACCTTGAATACCTTTGGAGATTCTAAGTTGTCCCATTTATCATGTGGCTATTTCACTGGTCTTTAGCAATAAAGATATGTGAGTCTGCCCCTGTCACACCCATTCAACGCGGCTTCTGGAACCACGGATACTTTTTCATTAAAAATGCCTTGTCACCTTGGCCTGCTCTCCATTCTACCTAACCACTTGTTAGGTTTCTGACACACGTGATTCTTTCTCTTATTGATCAGGGCTCAGATGTACTCATTTCCATATTTCCTGTGCTACCAGTTTAAGTAAGACTACTGTTCTCCATCTTCTAGATGGACAGCCTGTTAAGAGCTTCCTACCTATTTTTTCCCTTATAACCTATTTTCTGTCATAAGGACCAGAGTGATATTTTAAACATAAATAGAATCATGTTACAGTCATGTCACAGACTACAAAGTCTAGCCTGCCTCCACAGCTGTAATCATAAGTGATGAGCAAACTGACTTCTCAGTATCTCAGATATGCCAGCTGTTGCCCCCTTTTCAGATCCTAGCTACTTTGCTGACTCCTCTTCCTGGACTACTTTCCCTGCTTTTTCCATTATTTCATTCTTAGCTTTCCAAGGGCCCACTCTATCTAATCTGACATGTTTATTCCTTTAGAACACTTATCATTATCACCCATGAGTGATTACTGCTAACTATTGTGGACTTATTTTAATGTCTGTTCAGTCTCAAATCCTCATCTTATGCCTATGGACTAGCAGTGTCTGGGTCACTCTGGCAATGAATGATTATGTTGTTACTCAGCTGACCCACAGAAAAAGCACTAATGGAATTAGAAATTGCACATCCAGCACAAAGTCAGAACCAAGGACAGTGATTATGGAATAGAAATAGACTCAATCATGCTAATCACCTACCACCGAGCCATAGTCCTTTTCTATTTTGAGGCAGGGTTTTGTGAAATTGATCAGGCTAGCCTTTAACTTGCACTACTCCTACTGGGAGTGCTTCCAAGTAGCTGGGATACTACATGCCTGTGCCACCATGCTCAACAATTAGTAGAATATATTTATATTTCTGTTGCAAAAATTTCAGATAGGTATCAACTCTGGAACCAAGCATCAGAAATAATGTTGGGGGGGGCAAGATATCGGAGCAAGTAAGGGTGCTTGCTGACAATCCTGAGGAACTGAGTTCAATCCTCAGGACCTATATGGAAGGAGAGTCAACTTCTTTAATTTATCCTCTGATCTCCACACTTGAACATGTGTACATGTCCCCACACCCTGTCTCAACGAATGTGTTTTTATGAATAAAACCCTACTATTTAAACTTCATAAAATATACTTCTTGGGCTGAACAAGATGGCTCAACAGTTAAGAGCAGTCACTGTTCTTCCAGAGGATCTGGGTTCAATTCCTAGCACCTATATGGCAGCTCACAACTGTGTGTAACTCCAGTTCCAGGATCTGACACCGTCACACCAATGCACATAAAGTTAAATAAATTTTAAAAAAACATACTTCATTCCCACAGCAGTAGGATAGGCAGAAAACTGTCCAGGCTTTAATCATTTGACATGATATATCAGAGGCATGTTATAAGTTCACACCATGTTTGAGGTAACATCCCCTTATTGTTCTATTACTCAAATATCTAACTTTTGTGGCTTCTCCAAAAAAGTTGAACATCCGAAAAAAGACTCCCTTACATTCCTAATTGTACCACTATAATTTAAAAGATTTGGAGATCAGACAGCTATTCTGGTTCTCTCTTCTACCTTAGCTTAATAGCGTAGAAGCCAGAGTCTGTGGTGAAATGCAAGAGAATAAAATTAGAATGAGTACATCAGGTAGGCCTGCCTGTCCATATTAACTTTTTCATTCCTTCATTAGAAATGACATATTTTTTTACAAGTTTTAGTCAGCAAATATTTTTTGATTCTTAAAGTATTCGTTATCCATCACTTAAATTTACTCCTTAAAGGTTGTGACTATATATTTGCAAGAATTTTCAAATTTATTTATACTCTAAATTTTATGAAATAAACCCCAAAGCTTAAGAAAACAAAGCAATAATATTCAATCATTGCAAACTATCAGCTAAAAGATGCTGCCAGAAATTGTCACCTTTATGGCTTTGTATGTATTTTCACCTTTCATGCACAGATCCTGTTCATAGTAATACAAGCCATCATTGATCACTTTAACATGTTCTGATGTAATTTTTGTTTGTGATACATGTGTGCCTGTTCGGTCTTCTTCATGATGCTTTCTCATATAAGGTGGTGTCTGAGTTAACAATCAAAATCTTGTTTATATCTTGGTCAGTAATTTCATAATCTGAATCATTATCAGACCAATTAGTAAGTGCATTTTTTTCTTCTTTCTGTCTGTTCTGTCTCTTCAAGCAAAAAATAGTTTTTCTTGTTCTGGAAACTTTATTGATTTGATGTCTCTTCAGGTACAGATGTTGATTTCTTAAGAAACAACACAGTATTTTATAATTAATATTATAAAACTTTATCTTTCATTCCTATAAAAACATTATTTTTATTTATTTAAGGATCTATAAGAGTATTATAAGTATTCAATATGAGGTTTGTATATTCAATGATCAAATTAGTAAGCAAATTCTAATAGAAAACCAAGCAGTTGTTCTGGCTGGACACAAGGTTGAGTAAAAGGATACAGACTCCCTAAATTTGGAGTGGCCCTTAGTTCATCTCCCACATGGCACTGACTCACTAAGCCACAAGAAAGCAAGGCCTAGACATGGGAATTATTTTCTGTGCATTCAGAAAGACAAAAAAATTAAAACCTTTTAGGTTTGGAGTTAGCAAGTTCTCCATGGCTGAGCCTTTATGCACAATGCATATACACAGTGTGTGTGCCTGGCACCCACAGGCCAAATCCTCTGCCACCCTCATCTCCTGTGGAGCTGTTTTCATATTAAATCTGCTCTAATGCTAAAATGTACACTTCCTTGTGCTCATGTAAAATAGCTATTGCTGACACAACCTGCCCATCTTTGGCTCTAGAGATTCTCCTGGCAGTGTCTAAGTACAATCTAGACTAGCCTAAATCTGAGCACACCAAACACTTCTGCTCTGCTGTATCACACCACTCTCTGATCCAGCTTTATCTTTCAGCTCCATATGGCTAGAACAAAGAAATCTCTTTCTTTCAGAATTCTTAGTCATGTAGATTTAAAGTCAGTCAACAATGTGAGCTAGGCATTGCCCTAAGAAAACTGTCTATGTGTGAATATACTTTATAAGATGCAGAATATATTGTATGTATATGCGTGTTTGTGTACATGTGCATGTTTTGGTCAGAAATTATTCTCTACATTATTTTTTAAATTCTTACTAGGCTCTTGAATTCAAACGTATTTTTCAGGGTTGTTCCTTCTATCTATTTTTACGTGTATGGGTGCTTTTCCTACCTTTTATGTTAGCACTACCTATGGGCAGTGCCTGTAGAGGCCAGAAGAGGGCATCATAGACCATGGAACTGGACTTGAAAAATGATCTTGAGCCGCTATGTGGGTGCTTAGAGCCAAACTCAGATCCTCTGGAAGTGTAGGCAGTGATTTTAATTGTTGAGCCATTGTTCCAGCCCCCTTTTTTTACTTTTTGAGAGAGTCTCTCACTGAACATGGAGGTTGAGGTTCTGACTAAACTGATCCTCCTATTTCCATCTCTCCAGAACAAGGGTTACAGGTACACAACATCATGCCTAACTGTTTTGGTTTTTCGAGACAGGGTTTCTCTGTGGAGCCCTGGCTGTCCTGGAACTCACTCTGTAGACCAGGCTGGCCTCGAACTCAGAAATCCACCTGCCTCTGCCTCCCAAGTGCTGGGATCAAAGGCGTGTGCCACCACTGCCTGGCTCATGCCTAACTTTTTATATAATGCTAGAGATCCAAATTTAGGTTCTAATAATCATGATGCAAGCCATTTATCAACTGAGCCATCTCTCTATCCTGGGCCCTCTTCCAGAGGATCTGAGTTCGACTCCCAGAACCCATTTAGTAGCTCAAACCAACTGTAACTCCAGTTCCAGGGGATACAAACTTTTCTGGCCTCTGCAGACACTGCAAACATGTGGTTGCACATATATAAAGGCAGATGGGCAATGAACCCATACACATATAATAAATAAATAAATAAATAATCTTAAATATATATTAAAATATTTATTTATTTATTTACTTTATTGGATATTTTATTTACATTTCAGATGTTAGTCCTTTACCCCATCCCCCACCCCAGCCCAGAAACCCTCTATCCCATCTCCCCTCCTCCTGCTTCTAAGGATGTGCAAGCACAAAGTACATGTGATTATACTGATGACACACAAGAACAAGCAATGAGCCAGTATTATAGCAAAGACAGGAGACACTGTTCTCACCACGATCCTAAAGAGCTTTCAAATGGAAAGCATAAAAACAGGAATGGACAGTGAGCAGCAAACAAAGGGAAGCACTTTACCAACTGTAAAGCAACTTTCCTTTATGAACATGAAGCTTTAACATCTGTTCTCATGTAGTCAAAGCAGGAGTAGATGGATAAAATATAATCTCAGGAGTAGGTAGATAAAATATAATCTGATCAATAAACAACAGAAATTGATTGTACCTCTCAGAGAAAAATACTCTGTTTTTGCAGTGGCTGAGATCCAGAGTCAGCATGTCTGTTCTCTGCCAAGGTGTAGGACACAACAAGTCCAAATCTGTATAAATTTTCATTCAGTCAAGAGTGTGGGCTGTACCTGACATTCATGAAAATGGCCCAAGGGTCACCAGGCTGTATTCATAGCCAGAAGACAAAGTCTACAATACTGGTATGAACCACAAACCAATATCCACAAGTAATTATTAAAGGAGAAAAAATACTCTGAAAGAGAAAACTTCAACACACAAATAGAACTGATATAATAGGGCAGGAGGGATGGTTCAGTAGGTAATACCACTTGCTAGCAAGCCCTAGGACTTTGATCCCTGGAACCCACTTGAGGGAAGGAGAGAACTGATGACTGAAGTTCCTCTCTGACATTCTACATATATAGACACACAAATAAAAACTGTAAAAAGTTACTATCTTTATTATAGAAATTATCAGTTTTAAGATGAACTATTATCGCATATACTACTGGAAAAGTAGATTTTGAAATATAGACATTTTAGATATGGAAAGGAATATCAAAATTACTAAGATTAATGTCTTCATGCCTTAGTATAGGAATACAATCCTCCACAACTACCCAGGAAGGCTGTAAGAGATCATAGATGACCTATTTTTTTTTTTCCTTTTTGGAGTACACACTTTGAAGCGTGGTGCTTTTCTGACAGCATTTAAATACACTGTGTCTAACTGTTTCTGGGACTGGTATGTAGTTCAGTGGTAGAGCACTTGCCTGGTATACTTGAGGCCCAGACTTGTATCTTTAGTATTAGAATAAAAAAAGAAAAAGATTTTTCTTTGCTTTGCTTCCTTCCTTTCTTTTTTTATTTTTCAAGACAAGGAAGGTTTCTCTGTGTAGCCCCGGGTATCCTGTGTTATCCAGGATAACACAGAGAACTGCCTGCCTTTGCTACAATTAAAGATTTTGTCCTGCATATTAAGGTTTCTTAAGTCAGCACTGTTGACCCTGGACTTGGTAATGCTTTAGGACATGTGGGGCCCTTAGAGCCCTGCAGTTCATCAGCTGTACTTCTGGCATCCACTAGACACAGAGTACCCTCCCAGTTACAACAAAAAGTGTTTGCTGACCTGGGCAAATGCAGTCTTTGAAATCCCAGTTCCTCTCTGTACCTCTGTACCTCAGGAGAAAGAGCCTGGGTATAAGCCTTTCAAATTTCAGCATTCTCTTTTTCCATGTGTTTTTAATCACCTCTCCTTAGAGAGCTCACCTTCCGTGTCTGAGCATCCAAGCAGCACTTATTCTAAACGTCGATGAACTTTGTATTTTGCAGTAACTCTTTTTTTTGAGACAGGGTTTCTCTGTATAGCCCAGGCTGTCCTGGAACTCACTCTGTAGACCAGGCTGGCCTCAAACTCAGAAATCCACCTGCCTCTGCCTCCCAAGTGCTGGGATTAAAGGCGTGCGCCACCACTTTGCAGTAACTCTTAAGTTCACACAATTGTAAGAAATGGTAGACCTGATCCACCTTTCACCCACTTTCCCCACTCTATAAACCAACACTGCATCCATCACAGGACAAGTTATTCATACCCACATAAGCCCTCAATTTTACTTGTTTCCCAACTTTTACTTGTACTAAGTAGTTATTCAGATAAAGTTACAACATTTATAGTAAGCTGTATATCTGTCAATCAAAAAATGCAAGGTAGCTTCCTCTGCCCCGTTTACAACCATCTGATTTTTATTTTTAAAAGTAATTCACCCTAACATGCTGAAGCCTGCAATGTGCCTTATGAATAATTATATTACTTTACAAATTTAAGAAATATTTTAACATTAGAAAATAGAAATATTCAAATTTAAACTAATCACTTAGGAAAAAATTAGTAATAAATAAAAAGACTAAGTCCAAGTATTCTCAAGTTATGTGAAAACTTGGGGCTGTAGAGATGGCTCAGTGGTTAAGAGAAAATATAATTTACTTTTCACAAAAATAACCCAAGGTTCTCTTGAAAGCCACAATTCCAAGTTTTTAAAATCTTTCAAAATCTACGTATATGACAAACAGAAAATTCATTCATTATATATTATACCCAAGGCACACATTCATCGGGTTTGTACACTTACATTTAATGTCACTGGGGATGCAATTCTGAGTCCAGGTCAGGTAAGCTGGTAGATAAACCTCTGATATCACTTGGAGGTATTTGTTTCAGTATTTTTCTTTGGGGTCAGAGGGCTTCCAATTCTTGGAGAGTTTGGGGTACAATCTAAAATTTTAAATCAGTTCTGCAATTAAAATACTGGTTCTCCTTACCCATAACTGTATTTCATCTTGCCTTACACGGATTTTTCCTGAACAAAAACATGATAATCAATTTCAAACCCTTTCCATGGTTTGAGTATGAAAGGCTTGCAAGAATCACTTTTAAATATTCAGAAGGAAAGTCAATGAATGAAGAAATTTCACCAACACTTATACAGAACATCACATTCTTTACAGCTTCAAGAATCAGTGAATCACCAATTATGATGGTCGGTCTACTTGAAAATCAAAACTGAAGTCTTCAACCTAAATACTGAACTATAAGATTTCAATTGCTATTAAGTCACAGATACTCTAAATATATACTACAGTAGCTATTACTCCTACATCCACACTCCCTGCATGGAAGTCAGTGTACCTACTTCTTCCTCTTGCTGAACACTGCAAAACACATATAACCACAGTAAAGCACACAGCTCCAGCAATAACCTCTAACACTTCTCAGAATTTCAAGGGCCTTTCTTGGAGTTGGACAAATGACTTAGTGGGTAAGAATACCTACTGTTCCTTTCAGGTCTCATTATCTACATGGCAGATCACAACAATCTATAACTTCAGTTTAAGGGTATCTGACTCCCTCTTCTGACCTCTACCAGGCACACACATGGTATACCTGCATACAGGCAAGCAAACAAAAGCACAATAAAAACGAATGAATCTTTTTTAAAATTAAGACTTTTCTAGGCCAGGCAGTGGTGGCACACGTCTTTAATCCCAGCACTTGGGAGGCAGAGGCGCAGGTGGATTTCTGAGTTTGAGGCCAGCCTGGTCTACAGAGTGAGTTCCAGGACGGCCAGGGTTACACAGAGAATCCATGTCTCAAAAAACCAAAAAAAGGGGGGGGGGGGGAGAGACCTTTCTTTACCTTACTTTGTTAGTTATTTTTAACCAAAATAAACTTTATAAATTGTTTTCTCTAAGTTGTTTTTCAAAAGTTTTCTAAGTTATAATTCCATCCCTGTTTTAAACCTTGAATATAGAAAAATTTCATTGTTTACAAGTGTATACTCTAAAATGCTAAGCATCATTACTTTCAAATTTAATTCATTAAAGACACCTCAAGGGTGAATGCTTTATGCAGAAATCTGAGATAGATGAACACTGAGTCCTTTACTGACTAAAGTAAAGGCACAGAGCAGGAATATATGTGATGAAGGTTGCAAGATTTATCTCCATAAACATGCTAGAGCTGGATTTAGTATCTTCCCCTTTGACACACAGATGCATTCATCAAATCACTGTTATTTTTTAAAAGATTTAAGTAGATTCAAGTAGATTTAAAATAGAAAAGGCTCCAGAATATCCTAGTCGATACAGTAGGCATGGACTTGCAAACATATGGCTCATGGCAGGCCTTTAGATTTGATACTCAGAACCACAAGAAAAGTTGTACAATATAATAAACTCTAGTTATGTGCAGTGAAGAACTTGAAGTGAAGCCAGTTTTGAAATATGTTCAAGACAATTGTAAAGTGCCACTAAAAACAAAACAAAACAAAAGAAAACCAAAAAAACAAAAAAACAAAACTGGTACCTTCTGTTCCAAATGAGCAAAGATTTACATTATGCATGTTGTAATAATATAGCCATGTTAAATCAAAGTGTCTAAGAAAATATTACTAAAACTAAATGTTTTTGTTTAGTTGCTGTTTGTTTTTTAGTCTTACTCTGCAGTCCTACAGGCCTAGCACTTGATAGGTAGACCAGGCTGGCCTGGAAATCACAAAAGATCTTCTTACTCAGCCAGCCGTGGTGGTGCACGCCTTTAATCCCAGAACTTGGGAGGCAGAGGCAGGCAGATTTCTGAGTTCGAGGCCAGCCTGCTCTACAGAGTGAGTTCCAGGACAGCCAGGACTACACAGAGAAACCCTGTCTCGAAAAAAACAAAACAAAACAAAACAAAACAAAACAAAAACAAAGATCTTCTTACTCTACCTCCTGGAGCTAGGTTCAAAAGTGTAAATTACTACACCTCCCAAATCTTTTGTAGTTTATTTAAGGCTTCTACAAACTTATTATATGTAGGGTTCACAAATCCCTCCTGGGACAGTAATGCTCCATAAACAGTACATTCATCAACAAGGTATTTGTAAAACTCATAAAACCAATCTATACACATGAGACAAGGAATTATACTTTTCCACACTGATAAAGAAGAATATAGGACAGAACAACTCCTGTTTTCTTAGTGCTCAAATATTTATACAATGACCAAAGAACCACTATTTCGTTAACTGTTGGGACAGGGTGACTTAGTTCCTTATATAACTCTCATTAAACAGAATTACTACACGATAGGATCTAAAAGTCAGAAGAGCAACTGGAACAATAGTGGGAAAATCAAAACTGTAGGTTTTTCATTATGTTTGTTTTTATTTAAGGGGTTGGTGCCACATGTGCTTGGGTGCCTGAGGAGGTCAGAACAGGGTGCTGGAGTTATAAACTGCTGCCCTACATGAGTCTTCTGGAAGGCAGCAAATGCTCTAAAACTACCTTCTCCAGCCCCCGTATTTACGGTTTTACTGCACAAGTTTAGCTTTCCTTATCTTATACTCACCTAACAGTCATATATAATCATCTCTCAAGGTCTTCTAAGCTTGAATTACAGGTTTACAGTTACAAAATTATAGTTGTTTTATTATCCTAAGAATTTGCATGTTTAGAAATGGAATATTTGGAAGAAAGAAAAATTAATAACATTAGGATGAAACTTTGAAGCTGTTCACTTTATGCTTAAACTTATATATATATACACCTTGTCATGTTTTCTGGATTCCTAATTTCACTTATAACTAAAATATTTTTAATAACCTAAAATCAAAAGTTTAAGATTGCCAGGCAGTGGTGGCGCACACCTTTAATCCCAGCACTTGGGAGGCAGAGGCAGGAGGATTTCTGAGTTTGAGGCCAGCCTGGTCTACAGAGTGAGTTCTAGGACAGCCAGAACTACACAGAGAAACCCTGTCTCGAAAAACAAAAAAAGTTTAAGATTTAGAGTTTTAATTTACATAGATAAAAATTATTTGGCAATATAACACCTTGGGTATAATTTGTGAGAATATAGACAATTTACCTTTGCTGACTTCATACTAAATGAAAAATATCAGCCTGGCTCTCCAAAGAAAAATGTATACTTAGATCTGGGGTAGCTTTTCCCCTCACTGTGGGGTGACTAGAGTTCTGAGTAATGAAGATTTCTTTAAGAACCTCTACATACAGCTTTCAAAGAAGTCCGTCCCACAGCCAATTCAGGAACCATTTCCTCTCACATAGCATACATGAGCTGATAGTACACCACATCCACACAGCAAACCCTGCATTCCAGAAGTCATCTTACCAGTCTCAAAATCAACCTTTTGTGCTGATTAAGATCTTCTGCTCAGTGTCAATGCCAACCCATGTTACACAATTCAACCTCCAAAGAGGAAAAAGTAGATATTTAAATTTCTGTGATAAAAAGGATCAATTATGTTAAAATATTTTAACATACAAATGGCACAGAAGACATAATCAAAACTTAAGATACTCTAATTTACTATTAAAGGGTATTAGATAAAAGCTTCACTTCTCATCTCCACCGATAGGTATAGAAGAAGACTGTCTATAGTCCTACCTTATTTCTTCTCCAGTGTACAGTGACACACTATTTCTCCAAGCAATCTACAAGTAGACTAACAAGGTCATGTGTGAAGATTTATAGTAAATGGAGGGCAGGTTTACTCCTATGAGCTAACGTATCAGCATGACTCTTTCAGCATCCCATACATTCAACTTCTGCTCGCTCCTTTACAATATAAAGAATCTGACATTAATGTAACATTTATTTATACTGACTTATTTGTATGCATCTGAACATAGGTAGAGGTAAAATGTACAAAACTTTTTATTCTGGAAGTTTTATTAATAATACATATATTGTTAATGGAAAGGCATCTCCAACTTGACTGACCTATGTTAGTATCTTGTAGAAAAAATATTTCCATATTACCAAACATTTCAAATTATTTGTTCATGAGCTGGTTAAAATATCACCTTGAATCCCAAGTTTACAGCCTATCCAACATTCCCAACTAGTTGTTCATAAGCTGGTTGAAAGTTTCTATTCTAGGAATAGAAACCTAAATTTCACTTATCTTTAAAAATATACTCTAGTTATTGAAGAGAGACAAAATTATGGGTAGAGAATATCTGTGGAAAGATAGAAACTATGGAGCACAAAATATCTGAAACTAGTTCTTTGTAATTTAAAGAGTCACAAAAAACTAGTACAGAAACTAGTTCTTTGTGACTTAAAGAGTAACAAATTCTATGTATGGTTTGCAATTATAATTTAAACACCTTTATAATAAAGACATATGGAGTTTAAAAGGAATAAAACCAAAGGAAATATTTTGGTCCTAAACAGAAATAACTAAAATTATCCATCATCGTTTACTGATTGGCAATATATTAGCTATCTTTTATGTCACTGCAACAAAACACTTGACAAGCAACTTAAGGGAAGGATTTATTTTGGCTCACAGTTTGAGAGGCAGAGTCCATGATGGCAGGGAAGGCATGGTGATAGGAACATGAGGTGGCTGGTCACACTGTGTCTGCAGTCAGGAAGCACAGAGAGATGAATGCTGGTACTCAGGGCAAGCACCCAGCCCATGCTTAGGATGAGTCTTCCCTCTTCAGTTAAACCTCTCTGGAAATGCCCCCACAGACTAACTAGTCAAGTTGACAATGAAGATTATCATAAGTAAATTTCCTTGTCAACTTGACTTTCAGACAAATCACTTTCAAACCATTACATTTCATCTCTGACTCCCATAGGCTCATAAAACAAATAAATTCAGACTGACTTCAAAAGTCACCATAGTCTTTAATTGTCCCAACATTGTTCAAAAGCCCAAAGGCTCTGAGATGCAAGGCAAGGTCTTAACCGTGAGTTTCTATAATTTCAGAAAACAAGTTACATACTTCCAATGTACAAAGGCATAGAGTAAACATTTCCATTCCAACAGAGAGGAATGGGATATAGCAAGGGAAAATTGGATCAAAGCAACACCTAGCAGGGAAAACACTGTATCATGATCAGCATCTGGGGCTTGTGGTACTATACTATCATCTGGGATCCAACGACCAGGGACAGCTCCACCCCTCCAATTTTGTCACCTGTAGTATATATATAACCTCTCTGGTGGGATGATTCTACTCCAGTTTTCCTTGGCAGGAATTCCACAATTCAGGAACTTCCAACAGCCTGGGACTCTACTTTGCAACTTGACCTTACAGAGCTTCAAACAATGGTGTTTCAGAATGTCCTTTGCCACACAATGACTTGCACTTTACATGCCATGAAGCATCCAAGTTCTACTGCCTTGCTGTATGACCCCTACTATCTGTAAGTAGCTTAAAGCTATAACTAGCCTTTCAACACACTTAGGCTTCCAAATCACAGAAGTCTGCTTACATAGCAGAAACCCCATCAGCCACAGTCTCAGTTTAGTTTCTCTTCTTTCAAATCAACTTCTTCTATTTTCACTAGTTGGAGACTTCCATAGGTTTTACCCTCAGGGCACCTGCTCTGCCTTAGTAAACAATGGCACTAATTTCCTTAATTATAAAAAGCTGTGTACACTCTGCTGGTTCACTCCTTTCTTCCCCAAACTGCACATTTTCCAATCTTTCTGCTTTCTCCTGCTACTTATCTGTAGTAAGCATGCCTCAGCCTAAACATAATTCTGTCTTAAAACTGCCACTGCCAAAGAAACTGCAAATCACTCTATGACTTATATTTTCAGGAATAGGCAGAATACACCCATATTCTCCATCAGAAGAAAATGCAAATAGCCTTTAGCTCAACTCTTCAAAATGTACTTGCCCCTTTCCTGAGCACAATGTTCACTCTCTAGCTTTTCATTGGCATGCTGGTCTCCCATAAACCACTCAGAATGACCCACTGAGCTCTGCTTCCAAGGCTTTCACATTCCTTCTGAAGACCAGTTCCAAAGCCTATACACATGTTGAGGTTATCACAGCAACACTTCCTCTTCTTGGTACTAACTTTCTTTATTAGTTATTGTTTTCATTGCTGTGCTCAAATTCTTGACAAGAGGGATTTATTCTGGTTTACAGTTCTTGAGGAACATAGATAGGCAGGCAGTGCTTTCATGCCAATGTATAAAATACAATTTTGAAGCCACCAATATGGCTCAGAAGGTAAGGGCACTTGCTGGGCAAATCTAACCACCTGAGTTTAATACCTGAGTCCCACAGTGGAAATAAAGAACCAACTCTGTAAAGCTGTCCTCTTACCTCCACACATACACACCACGGCACACATATGCCCACTCAAAAAACACACATATCATATGTACACAATAATAAATAAAACAATAAAAAAGAAAAGCCCTTAAAAACAATTTTGAAGCATAAAGGAAAAATGCCCTTATTTATTTAACTTAAATGTCTTACCCCTTAAGTATTCACATTAATACATCTTATAGTACATGTGAAATATGACAACATGTGAGTTATGCAAAGTATACTATATTAAAGAGCAAGTCAAATAGCAAAGGACCTAACAATTTTGGAAATGCTACTCAATCCTCTCTTTTTCTGCTTTATTGATCTGGGCAAAGTATAAATGCCTGGAAACAAAAGATAGAATTTGCAGTATTTCCCCAATGATAACAATTAACTTTCCCACCATGAAGTAGCCCGTGCAGCCTAAGCTAATGACATAGAAAGGAGAAGCTCCTACAGTAACAGCAGTCCTCTGGTCTGTCTCACATCATTATGGTAAAGGTGGTTTTCTCCAATGCAGGCTGGCCCAACCTTCTCCACAAGGGGGTGGGCGTAGACATTCTTGCACAGAAGACAGTATGGTCACTCTCACTTCTGCAGCACGATTTGCTCTCATATTTACATGGTATTTCAGGGAGTCACCTACTCCACTGTATATTCCGGTCATATGACATCCAAGAGCATCAGTAGATCATCACCCTGACTGAAAAAAGGTTAAGCACACATATTTTTCCCAAGAGTAATTATCTTTCAAATGAACCAGGCAAAAAAAATTCTTAACACTAATGCAGTTTTTGGAATCTCAAAAGAACCAAGTTAGAGAAAGTCCCAATACTATTTTAGAATATGGGTTATCTTGTATTTTGAAGACAAGGTTAAAGGACATTGGTAACAAAAATAAAGGAAGGCCAGCCCACCTTGAGTACAAATTTTGGCTCTTTCAGTTTTAGATGAAGAGAAGTGGTGTGATATACAGTCATTTAGTAGAATTAAAAAAAAAAAAAAGATAGGAAGAAAGTCCACACAAGACAACACACAAAAATATCTAAGATCAAGAAACACTATGATTCTGCATAATTATACTCTAGCTGAGAGATAACATAAGTAGGATATGGAGGACCAAGAGTCAATTAATTAGCTTTAGTTTTGCTCTGAAAGCTCAATAAACTTCAGATAAATAGGAAACCTCACAAGCAGCCCACTGTTACACTGTTTGCACTAGACAAAAAGCAGTTACCTGTATGGGAGCCAAAGGCCTGGCCAGGTATGAACTCCGGACAATCAATCAACTGAGAGAAGTCTGTTTGTGGCACATTTCGTGGAGGAGGACCTGGAATTGGCCATTTTTCTGGTTCTATCTTTTTCCTCATTTTCTCATCCACAATTTCTACTTCGGTGCTATCCTTAAGTGCCTGGCAATAAAAATTTTAAGCATTAAAGTTACATTCAAGAGGTCTTAGTTGTATGCCTTATTATTTCTAATCTAAAAATTTCAAGTTAGTAGATTATAATAATATAGTTAATGTGTCTAAGATAAACTGTGACTTACTGTTAGCAACAGAACAATTTTTTTTTTAGGCATACTGGCCCATGTCTGTAATTTCAGTGATCAGAGGCTTGTGCCAAGTTTGAGGCCAGCTTGGTCTACACAGAAAGCCCTGGGCCAGCCAGAGTTAATAATATATAGTAAGACTCTGTCTCAAAAAAACAAAACCAGAAACAGAACTCAGGAAATGGGGGTAGGAGATAAATGGAGGTAAGCAAAGTTCTAAGTCATGCTAGGGTACATAGTGAGCTTGAGGATAGGCTGCTCTACATGAAGCCCTGTACTCCCCAACTCCCACTGTAAAAAAAAAAAAAAAGTAAATGAACAAGCTGAAGCTACAGCTCATGTCCTAAAGTTCTTCCCTGACATGATTAATGTCCTGGGTTTGATCACAAGTACCCCTAAAAAACCCAGGTATGGTGATGTGTGCCTGTAAGACAGCTTTCACTCAGGTGGTAGGGGTAAAAAGATCAAGAATTAAAGGTTATCTGTGCTATGCAGGGCCCTATCTCAAGAGAAATATATAAAAAAAGAAATCACACTGAATACTAACAAGGAAACAACTGACTTATTGGCCAAAGGTGAGGTAAATAAAAACTGTGTTTCAGATCCTGTGGGATTTATTTCTATATAGAAAACAACCTATGGAATCACTTAGTGGTGCATGGACTTTGCATTCTGTGTAGTGGTTTGGCCTAATGCTGCTTGTAGTCTAATGTTAATTTGGGTCCCCCAAACTGCCTACACCAGTGTCTGCATGTAGCTTCTGAGAACCTACCCCCAGTTGGTTCTGACTGGTAAATAAAGATGCAGGCAGTCAATGGCTAAGGAGGGCAGACAGAGGCAGGACTTTTAAGATTGGGCTTGGGACTTAAAGGGGAGAAAAAGGGAAATCCTCCATGCCAAGACAGTGCAGAAGAAATAGATGTGAAGGAGCCAGAAGAACACAGCCCAGTTGGGCAGTCCTATGGGTCCAGAGCAGCCAAGATAGAACACAGAATTTAGTAAGCTGTAACTCGGAATTATCAGAGGGAGGTAGAGTCTATCAGTAGTGGAGGTTAGGCAGTAGCCCAGCTATTGTGGTGATTAAGGCATATCAAAATATAAAGGCTGTGTGCCTTTCATTCAAGAATATTAAGCACTGAGGTGGTTAGCGAACCCACTGATGTCAAAATTTTTTTAAAAATTAAAACAATTCTGTTTTTAGTGAGAGAACGGGTGGAAATCAAAAGAAAATAGTTATTCATTATTCATGCCTTCTAAAAAAAATTAGAGGATACCAACAGCCAGACATGATGGCACATGCCTATAACCTCAACAATAAGGAGGGTAAGGTAGGAGGATTAGAGGATTACTATCCTGTGTCAAAGAAACAAGCAGACAAAATTCTAAAAGGAACAACTTTATACAAAAAATTCAAGCATCTTAAATCTTAAAAACTCTTCAAACAACAAAAAACTGATGGTGATGATGGTACACACCTTTAATCCCATCACCCAGGGAGGTGGAGGCAGGAGGATGTCTGTCAGCTCAAGGCTTACATAGGTCCAGGAAAGCCAGGACTACAAAGAGAAACTCCGGAGTCAGAAGAAGGAGGGAGGAAGGGAAGAATGTAGCAGGCTGGCTTCCTGCTGCTGCTACATCCTATGGGAGGAGCTGATGTGGGAGGAGGGAAGAAAGGAGGGAGAAAGAAGAAGAGGAGCTAGGAGAGGAACTGGGGAGAGGAAGAAGATGGCGGCAAATGTCAGAGTATCTCTAGCAGTCTAAGGTAGCAACTTATAAAAATGTTAAATATTGGGTAGCAACTCTAATTGTATGGGCATCTTGTTAATTGAGCATTTCCAATTAGATAAAGCCTTTGGCTAATATTAAGCTTTAGAATCTCATTTATACCAGGTACCACGTGGATGTCTGGTATTGTCAGAGCCATCCCCCATGCTGGCCTTTTCTAGTCTGGAACATGGTAGCCACATAAGAACAAGCCAGATTGTGTGTTGCTGTTTTAATTTACCATTACAAACTTTTCATTATTTTTTAAATGAATATTTACCTCCAAGATAAGATTAAGGTTCGTGGTGAGAGCTTGCACACGGTGAAAACCAGCAATCAGGGAAATGGGCAGGAATCCCTGCTCATCCATCTTTCTTCGAAGAAAGAAGTCCCTTTCCAAGTTCTCTATGCTGAAGTAATACTCACTAAAAAAAGAGGGCATGAGTTCATCCACTCATTCAGCAACACAGATGTATACCCACTGCTTACAACAACTATTATCAAATTATTCTCTTCTGGCTAATAATACTACTATATTACAAGTTAGGTAAAATATACATAGACTATAACATAGCATGCAGCAAACATGAAACCAAGCAAAACCATGCTCAATTGATAATTTTTTACACACAAGCAGAAACTTATTAAAGATTAATGCTAATAGTTAACTAAACTTAAGTATAACAAATTAAAATATAATTTAAAATTCTTTTGTTTATATTGTTCAGAATCCAGCCATATACTTGCTGGGTAAGTGAAAATTCTACAGCCCTGAATTTTTCAATGAGTCACTCACTGAAAGATTCCATTACAAAGCTACTCCATCTGCTTCATTTAAACACTAAATAATAACAAAGCTAATGTATCAGTTTACTGCCTCCCAAACACCAGGAAGAACAGTGAACTTTTGTTTTGAGTGTCTTTTGTTGATTCATACTCAAACATAAGGTACTTTGGTCTCCCCTGCTCGCAAACTAACAACATACTAACATTGTATGTTAGGACCCCTAGCAACCAACACACAAGTAAGTAAAAAACATGCCAACATAGTAACACAACCATGCGTAGCTTGTAGAAACCCAGGCTTAGATTCTCAGCATTTCTAAACAAAGGGAAGAATGAATATAATATGGCTAAGAAAGAAATATCACTGACTCCATTAAGTCCATGGAGTGAAAGGATACAGACAATGCTTAGACAACTCAGGGTTAGAGTTATTAAGCACAGACCAACTTAATCTTTCCCCAGACAGATTGTAAACAGACAACTATCAGTCCGACCAAAGACTATACACTTAAGTCATAAAAGACCCCGAAGAAAAAGTATGAAAGAACTTGGAAAACATACATTTAAAGTATCTATATAATAAAATAAAAATAAAAATCTAAAGACAAAGATCAGCATCCCAGATGAGAAAAAAAGAGAAACCATGGTGACATTGTAACAGGCAATCCTACAGCTTCCCAGACCCAGAGAAAGTTCTCGGGAGGCAACAAGTTAGGAGAGAGCACACAACTTCACACTCCATTACTCCATACGAAGTAATGGAGGTATACATCTCCATTACTTCGTAACCTTGAACTACTTATGAAAAATTCTAACCTAAGCACGTCTAAATATTAACTGATTTGGGGTAACATTTCACTTGTTGGAGAGGGGAAAATTACCCTACTTTAAAAGCATAAGAGCTAAAGCTGGTATCTATCAGTCAAAGTACAAAGTTCTCATAGAGCTTATTTACTGACATCTCGGCAACACTAATAAATCAAAGTTGTACATTCTGATTCTAATCCCAGTGCCTCAGAATTTTGTCTGAGATTACAAAATCTGGGACATTACACTAGATATTTGATGTAGTCATAAATTAAAACTGTACTTAAATACAGATTCCTAAATCAGTAGTAAGCTTCCCTTTAAATCCATTGTGAAAATCAAGCTCTGTAAGTAAATCCACAAATCACTATTAGCTAAAGTCTATGTTGGGTTACAAACATACTAATCTTAAATCTGAATGACAAGAGATTATTCCAAAAAGAAATAATCACAGTGTTAAAATTTAGCCCAGTGTGTGACAGAGTAGTGAGTGAGTACTTGAAAAGTTGAAGCAGCAGGGACCAGAAGTTTCAGGCACTCCATGAGTGCCTATCTCAAAAGGAAAAATAAATAAAAATAAAAACTTAAAATTTAAATATTTTTACATCAAAAAATTGTTATAATATTTTCATTTAAAGTGACTAAGACTAACCATTAGGAATAAATAGTAAAGGAACTTTATATTTTCATCTCCCTAGTTATCTCAGTTGGTTAGAATGTAGTAATAGTAAAATAATATTTGGCACCAAAGTACAATAAAAACTTTTTAAAAAAGACAAAACCACAAATGCAAACCCTAATCCATCACTTCTCTAACTAAGCACTAGACTAGAAACAGCCTAACAGCTCCATTGAGCAAAGTGTGAACTCACATCTCTAGTATCTCTAAGAGACATTCCACGGATGTTTGCCAAAAACCCTGCCACTGAAACAACAAAAAAGGAGTCATGACCAATGTCTGACATTTTGCTCAGTGTCCTAGGGGACATACATGTCCTACCTTAGCAGCTCTGTATTCTACACACTGCATGACCAAAAACTGTCAACAAGGAAGCAGCTCTGCTCCTCCCTCATTCAGCACAGTGGAGGCCGGATTATCCTGACAAGGAGTTGCATATTCCCCGTCAGGTCTCAGAAGGGACCTAGCAGTTCAGAGTTACAAAGAAGACAGGAATAATGGTATGAAGTTGACAGGAACTTTCTGGCCATACAGGCCCTTTTCTTAGTTTTGTGTCAGCCATAACAAAAGAAGAAGAAAGAGAATAAGCCAAGTTGCTCTGCATCTACTACTAAGGCAACCAAAGGTGCCTGTCTGACACTAATGAAAAGGTAATTCCTAGTTAGAGGAGGGAGAGTACAAACTCTTTTTTTTTTTTTTAATAAAAGTATGTGTTTTAAAAATGCTTATGCCTTTTCAAAAAAAGGACCATTTTCCTTTATCATGTAAGGTAAAGAAGTAATTAAGATTTTACTCATTTGGTTACACAAGTTACTTAGGAAAGGTTGGGGTTTTTTTTGTTGTTGTTTATTTGTTTTGTATTTTTTAATAGTTTCCATGTTATAAAAATGCCATGCAAAACATAGATTTGGAATAAGCAGAGTTCTGACAGAGGACTAAGGTCTGACTTAAAAAGAATTGCCTTTTAATAGAGGTCATGAAGAATTCAGAGCTTAAAAGATAAAAAAAAAAAAAAAAGCAGATAATGCAGCAATCATTTGCTATTTAAAATTTTTGAAATATCAGACACTATTTTAATAATTTACAAGTGTTTTTATTATTTTTTTCATATTTGATTTGCTTTTTTTTCATATGGTTTTGCAATGTGTCTCAGGCTACCTTTGAACTCATAGTAATGCTGCCTCAGACAACCTAGTGCTGGAATTACAGGCATGTACCACCACACCCTACTCATTTATAAATTTTAATATAAATATCTATTTGCAAATGAGACACATTTTACTTATTTTAAATAATATATAGAAGTTTGTCTTATTTTTTTCATACTTACTCATTATGCAATGACATTTTAACTACTCTTTAGAAAATTACAGGAATATGAACAAAGAGAAAAATTTGTAGATACCTATTTTGCCTAGAAAAAAAAATATTCCTATTCTGTAATTTTACTATTGCAGCTTTGAAAATGTGATAATAGTCAGATATATATAAGTTTGCTACAGAAACAGACTTCAGTGCCCTGTGTTTGTCTGACATGTACTTACATTTGGCGCTTAATGTACTCTTTAAGCAGTGTTTCTTCCACAGGATATACCTGTACACCTGTTCCATCATCATAGTAATACATCATGCTGGTGTTAAGCTCTGTAGGAAATGGCTGCTCAGTCCTTTCCCCTGGCTCTCGATAACCATATGGATAATCAGAGTTCACTGGATACAAAGTAAAAGAAAGGTGATCACAAATTAAAAAAAAAAAAAAGCAGTAAACATAAAGAGAAGAAATCCAAAATGAAGACTTCAAACACAAAACTGATTTTACTGTCAAACTAAAATGATTAGCTGACCCATCAAGCCAGAGGACCACTGAGATAGCTCAGCAGGGAAAGGCCCATGTCACCAAGCTAATACTCTGTATATAACCTCCAAGTCACTCATGGCAGAGAGAACCAACTCCTGCAGTTTGTCCTCAGATTTTTCCACATATACACCATGGCACCCTGACCTAAACCACACACATACAAATAAAAATGTAAAAAAAAAAAAAAAATTAACAAAATAGAGTTAAAGAAACCAACAAGACTATTTGCTAATTTTTTTTCAAAGCTCGTACACGGAGGGAAAAAACCTCATATCATACATCTAGAGTTTCCTCGACCTCGGCCTCTTCCTCGGCCCCGGCCTCTTCCCCGGCCTCTAGTGGAACCTCGGATGGTGCCACCTTCACTTCTCACACTGGATACTTCATCTTGATCATCTCTCTTTTCTCTATCCCGTCTCCAACCTTCAAATAAAAACATTCAAATTTACAGTAAAATAATAAAATAATCTCTATGAAAATATAGTTACTACTTTCTTTCCCATCTTTTTTCTCTTTGGATTTTAAAAGTACCTTTTATTTATTCTTCGATAAATTCATGTTTATACAATGTATTTTGATTATAGTCACCCACTACCCACTCTCTTGGATTTCTTTCTTTTTTTTTTTTTTTCCAGACAAAGTATCACTATGTAAATGGGGCTGCTGGCATTGAATTCAGAGATCTGCCTGGGGCTGCCTCCCAAGTGATGGGATTAAAGGCAGGTTAATAAGCATCAGGCCTGGCTCCCCTTAGGGGTTTTTTGAGGTGTCTGATTTGGTAACTCAGGTTGGCATTAAACTCTTAGAAATTCCTGCATAAAGTGCCATAGTGATGAGATTACTAAGCAGAAGCTACCATATCCTTCTCCTAGTTGATAGTAGGCTGTATTTAAACACCAAGAAATCCAAGGGGACTGTCAATATCTTTGGGATAAAAGTGGGTGGGGATAAGGATTCTGAGCATTCTGTAGAACATTCTGTATTAAGTAAATGCCACACTAGAAAAACAAAGAGGTCCTCTACTAAGAATATGCTGTTATATACATATTTACAACACTCCACAGCTATTGTATCTACTTCCCTAAAAATACACTTTCTATAAAACATGTAAGGAAGAAATACTACCATTCAAATAAAAGGTATGTTTTTAAATAAAAGAGAAACTGAAAGCACATAAAAAAATTCAGACGAAGAACTAGAGGAATTGTATCTATAATATTCTACAACTCTCTGCAGACAGGAGGTTATTCTCAAACTCAGAGATCCCCATGCCTATACCTCCTGAGTGCTGGGATTAAAGGCATGGGCCACCATGGCCTGCAACAAGGATTTTTCAACCTCATCCTTTTGATGCTGGTTAGACAAGAGATGGAATTACTCTATGTGCTATTCAGATGCTTTACATCACCGATCACTTCCACCCATTAGACAACACCCTAGCATCTATTCATTCTTCAGTGAGGACATACAGCATTCTCTCTCCTACTGAAAGCCAATGCCCTAGACCCTATAACGCCATCTTCTAAGCCACTTTGTAATTCTTTGTAATTTATATGTCGGTTTATGTATGGACTTTTATCTACCACATGTGAAGAAGAGCCCACAGATGTTAGAAGAGACTCTTGGATCCTTGGAACTATAGTTACGTATGGGTGGTTGTAGGCTGTCAAGCAGGTGCTGGAACCTAACACTGACCTTCAAGAGAGGTAAACATTCTTAACCACTCAAGCCTCTAAAATATTCTTGCTAAAAATGGTTACATACCTACAATCCTAGCTATTAGGAGGTTAAGGTAGGAGGACTTTGAGTTCAAGGCCAGTCTAGGCAATAATATTCAGTGAGATCTAAAATAGCTAAACCAAATAGTCCTTCCTTAACCCAAAGTAGGACTTATTTTACATCATACCATAATAAACTCATAAAAAGTTTAATGTTATTTATACATAAAAGTCATTTTTTAAAAAGTATTTAGATGTCAGGCACTGTGGCACATACTTTTATTCCCAGCACTTAGGAAATAAGAGGCTGGTAGATCTCTGGTTTATATAGAAAAAAAGTATTTCTACTAGAAATTAATAATTAGAAATTAATCATAAAGAAACATGACCCAAAACATAACCCAAAGTAAAGAATATCTGTTTAAAACAACCTTATTATCTTGCAGGGAACAGTCCATACCTTTAATTCCAAAATTTTAACTGAAGGCAGAGGCAGGCCAATCTCTGAGTTGAATGTCAGTCAGTCAGATCACACAATGAGTCACAGATTGCTACACAGAGAGACCCCGTCTAAAAAACCATAATCATCACTATCATCATCCAATTATCATAAAATAAAAACAATGTCAAAGAAGTCAAAGCAGAGAAACTGTTTTTTGTTTTTTGTTTTGTTTTTTTCCAAGACAGGGTTTCTCTGTATAGCCCTGGCAGTCTGGAACTCACTCTGTAGACCAGGCTGGCCTCGAACTCAGAAATCTGCCTGCCTCTGCCTCCCAAGTGCTGGGATTAAAGGCATGCACCACCACCACACAGCTGCAGAGGAACTGTTAAGAAAATGATGGAGATTAAGGAGAAAACCAACTAAGGCAATGTGAAATGCCAGACTAGATGTGGAGACAGAGAGCTTTAAGAAAGACTAGAAGCCTAGAGTGATAGCACCTGTCTGAAATCCTAGCACTTGGGAGGCTGAGGCAGGAAGATAACAAGATACATAAGTACCTGACTAGACAGTGAGGTCCTATCTCAGAATAAGATATGAAATTAAGCTAAGAGATGGTGGCACACATCTTGAATTCCAGCACTCAGGAGGCAGAGGCAGGCTGGTCTCTCTGACTTTTGGAGGCCAGCCTGGTCTACAGAAGGAATTCCCGTCTCAAAAAACCAAAAAGATAAAAAACACCAATACTGGAATAAGGTTATAGACAGTTACATTGTGTTAACATTCAGCCTTGTTGTTTAGTGCCATAATTACACTACTCTTTAGACATGTCCTCTTAAGATAAGTAGAATTAAAAAAAGAGATGTGTCCAGTTTACTCTATACAGTTCCAATGGTAAGTGCTAAAGCTATGTTTCTTCGAATTCATGGCACTCTTGGGATGACACTTACTTCGTGTATCACTTTTTCTATTACTGTGTGCTGGTTTATTTGCTTCAGGTTGACATCTAGAGCTGTTCCGGGACCCAGGTCTTTCCTGGCTGTCTGGTCTCACATCATCTAAGTGGAGTGGCACCCATTTGTGCTTATTAGCTTGAAAAACAAAAAAACAAAAAAAAAACAAAATCATTTCATGATAATGTACAATTTACATTAAGACTCTGCAATTTTAAAAGCATTCTGAATTTTAATTAAAGGTTCAGTCTGCCTTTGAATGGGTTATTTACAGAATACCAAAAGAATTCTTTTCATTCTTCTAGCCCAATCTTCGGTTAGTTTTGTGCAAATATTTCTCACTACCAAGTGAAAAGCCAGTAAATTAAAAAAAAAAAAAATCAATAGAACCAATATCCCAGGGGCTGGGACTTGCTAGTGAAGCACATGGACCCCAAGTTTCACCTACAGCACCCACATAAAAGCCAGGTCTAAGACGCCAACACTCAGGGCTTGGGAGGGAGAGACAGGAAAATCCCTGGGGCTTGCTGGTCAGGTTTCAGGTTCAGTAAAAGAAATAGCCAGGCGCTGGTGGCACACGCCTTTAATCCCAGCACTTGGGAGGCAGCGGCAGGCAGATTTCTGAGTTCGAGGCCAGCCTGGTCTACAGAGTGAGTTCCAGGACGGCCAGGGCTACACAGAGAAACCTTGTCTCGAAAAACCAAAAAAAATAAAAAAAAAAAAAAAAAAAAAGAAAAGAAAGAAAGAAAGAAAGAAAGAAAGAAAGAAAGAAAGAAAGAAAGAAAACTCAGAGTAACTGGCCTCCATACACTTATGCATGCACACACAAACCAGACACACAAATACATAAACCACACAAAAATCATACATAAAAACAAATCCAGAGACTTTGGCTTCAGAACACTGAAGTAGTCATTTGTCTAGTATTGCTACTAATAAGTTTCTCAAAAGCATGTGAGGAATAAGCATGTTTCCTCCTTGATACAATTTTCTTTGCAGACATTATATTACCGCTATTACAGACACACTGAAGACAAAAGAAGCTGAACAAAATGGCTCATGCCTATAATTCTAGCTCCTGAGAGGTTAAAGCAGGAGGATTTCAAGTTCCACTCTGTCCTGGGACACACATCAAAAATCTAATAAAAAAAAGTGGTTATATAAATTTCCTCTCTCCCTCTCTCTCTCTCTCTCTCTCTCTCTCTCTCTCTCTCTCTCTCTCTCTCTCTCTCTTTTTCTCTTTTTTCCCCATGACTGGGTCTCACTCTGTAGCTCTGGTTGTCCTGAAACTGAATCTGTAGACCAGGCTATCCTCAAACTCACAAAAATCCATCTGTCTCTGCCTTACAACTACTGGGATTAAAGGTGTCCACTTACTGATGTTTAATTTCAATTGTCAACTTGAAGGTATTTGGAATCATCAAGGAAATGAGCCTCTTATCTATAAGATATTTTTAGATTCTGTTAATTAAGGTGGGCCAGAGTTAACAGTAGCCAGCACCATTTTATAGGCCAGAGAACATAAGAGCAGAGCAAAAGCTTTGTGGCTTTCTGCTGCCTGGGGATGAAATATAGCCAGTAACTCCAGACCCTGCCACTATAACTCCCCCACCATCAAAGACTTATCTTTACCATAATCAAAAATGAATTAGTCTATTTATAAGTGGCTTTTGTCACAGCATCAGGAGAAAGGAACTAATACACCAGTTGTGGTGGGTGGTTCAGAGAGAGAGAAAGAGACAGAAGGGGGAAGGGGAACATGGAGGCTGACGTTCTCGAATACATCTAGGTATTGGGTTACACTTCTGATTGTATGGGCATCTTATTGAGCATTACCAAACTTATAAACCCTTTGATTAACATTTAAAAAAAATAAAAATAATACAAGCTGGCCTCAAAGCTGCACTCTCTCTTGCCTCAGCTTCCCAAGTGAATGGTATGTGCATGCCACAGCCCCATCAATAAAATATAAGAATATAAATTTGTCACTGGGTACAAGCCTTTAATCCCAGCACTTGGAAAGCAGAGGCAGACGGATCTCTGAATTTGTGGCTAGCCTGTTCTAAAGTGAGTTCCAGGACAGTCAGGACTACACAGAGAAACCGTCTTGAGAAACCAAGGGGGAAAAAAAAGAATGTAGGTTAACATTATCATCTTCATTGAAAAAAACCCACATGCAGTAGGTGCACAATTCATGGCTTAACTATTACTTAAATTTATCTGGCTATATATAAAACACCTAACTTAGTATTGACCAATCAATTTCAACTAAAGCAACAGAAACAAATTTTAAAGCAAAATGACAGGACTTTCATATGTATGAATTCTAGACAGCCATGAGCACTATTACAGGGAAAAATTTTTAACAGTTACTTATTCTGTTCTAAATCAAACTTTGCTTAGTAGATCAAAGGAACCTAGTCCTTAACTCTTGCAGCTACGATTATTTAATAAAATATTATTAATAATAAAATAATTATTAACTAATAAAAGACTTAGCCAGTCATGGCTGTGCAAACTTTTATCCCTTTAATCCCAGCATTCAGGAGGCAGAGGCAGGACAATCTTTGTGAGAGGCCAGCCTGGTCTACATAGTGAGCTCCAAGACAGCCAGGACCGCATAGAAACATCCTGTTTCAAATAAACATACAAGTTTTAAAAGACAATGATTCAAGAATGTGCTGTATGTGCTTAGGATATGATAAACTGGTCCTGAGAGCCACGAAGTTAAATGCTATGGGCTACAAATATATCTTGGTGTGTCATTTCACCTCTGCAAGAGTAAATGCCTTCCTAAGGAGATCAAACTCTTCATTTTAAGTTACTTGAATATTGCCTATATCTCTTGCTGCTCATCTTAGACTCAGAACCCTGAATGAGTATAGGCTTTCACCAAGCTTGCCCATAAACACATGAAGACATGAAGAGTCCAGAAAAAAAGGTGGAAAACAAATTAGGGCAGTAAATTTTTCCTTCATAACTTAATCTTTTCAGGGAAAACCTTGATTAAGACTGGGGCTGGAGACTAAGAACATGAAATGCTATTCTAGAAGACCTAGTTCCACTCCGAGAACTCATGTTGGGGAACTCAAAACTGCCTACAACTCCAGAGATTAAACGCCCTCTTCTAAATTCCATGGGTATCTGTGCCCACATGCATATACCTATACAATGACACACACATGCACACACATAATTAAAAATAAAATCTTGAAAAAAAAATTGTCAGATGTGCACTAAGGAGACAAGAAAGGTAAGTTCCAGGCCACTCTGTGCTACAACAAAAATAAAACCAAAAACTCCTCAAGACACTGACTTAAATTGTTTTTCACTTTTTCCCTTAGAAAACCAGTTTTTTCATTTTTTCAGAAATGCAGAGCCGGGAGGTGGTGGCGCACGCCTTTAATCCCAGCACTTGGGAGGCAGAGGCAGGCGGATTTCTGAGTTCGAGGTCAGCCTGGTCTACCCAGTGAGTTCCAGGACAGCCAGGACTACACAGAGAAACCCTGTCTCAAAAAGCCAAAACAAAACAAAACAAAACAAAAAAAAACCCAAAAAATGCAGTAATTAATTTCAATGTAAATTTAAAAGAATACTGTAATCTAAGAATATATCTGCAAGAAAATCTATAAAGAATCTTACTCCTTTTTTTTTATACAGAATAGAGTTTAATACAAAAATAAGGGGCTGAGGCAGGCCAGAAGACCACCAACAGGCCAAATCAGTTACTGCCGCAGTAGGTTCAACATGTGACAACAGAGAGACAGGTAACTAATACAAACTCATCACTATGCATCCTTCAAAACTTCAAGTTCCAATGAAGACTCAGGCCAGCTCACCTCTCTTCCGCTGGCTGCTTGATTGAGCCTCATCCTCACTGACATTCTCAATAGGACCATCTAGTTTTGCTTCCCGGTTCTCTTTGCTCTCACTGTTGCTTCTTTTTTCAATCTTCTCTTCTTTTTCTTTTCTAATTTGTGGCTTTTTATTTCCTTGGCTGATAACACTCTGAGACTGCCAAAAAAAAAGTATTCTGAATAGAATCATTTCTATTAGCATTTCACTAAAAAAGTCAATATACCTATTCTAAATATTGCTTTAAAATCCAAAAGCAAATAACTTACCAAAAGTAAAAAGCTGGGGAATAGGGCACTTGTCTAGTAGTATGCATAAGGTAAGGGGTTAGATCTCCAATTTCACGGACACATGAATATGCTGTTATCATTCGTCAAAGAAGTACAAATTAACCACATATTTATTTACCACAATGGATATAGTTTTAATTGACCAACTTGAGCTGGAGAGATGGCTCAATGGGTGGGTAAGAGCACTGGATGGTCTTCGAAAAGAAGGAGTTCAATTCCCAGTATCCACATGGCAGCTCACAACTGTCTATATAACTCCTGTTCCAAGAGATCTGAAACCCTCACACACATACAAGCAGGAAGAACACCGATGGACATTAAATAAAAAAAACTGACCAAAATAATAGTACTGAGACTGTGAAATAACTGAAATTCTAAGATACTACCAGTGGGGCAAGCTTGGCAGTTTCTTAAAAAACTAATTGATAGCTAGTATATGATCTTGCCACTCTTTTCCCTACTCATCTGCTATGGGGAAAAAAAGGAAATTTCTCTGCAAAATTTTAAATAGAGTTTCATTTACAGTAACTCAAATGTCCACAGATAAGTGAATGAATGGACAGTGTTAAAACTGAATTGAAATGTATTACTGACACACAAAGCATAATCTTAAGATAATAGTACTAGAGTAAGCCAGAAACAGTGCTTCCTACACTATTCCACATACACAGAAAATATAGTTTGTAGTAGCAGAAGGCTTAGCAGGACTTGCTAGATGGCGGGGATGGTTGCAACACTTGCAAACAGGAGCCAAGCTCATTTCCTGGTTCTGGTAATGGGTTTACATGCACAGTCTGACAACAACCTATATCACATTAAGACTAGGTATGGTGATATACTCCTTTAATCCCGGCATTTTATTGGCAGAGGCAGGGAGATCACAATGCTTTTGAAGGCAGCCTAGTCTACAGAGTGAGTTTCCAGGATAGCCACAGTTATATAGAGAGACTCTGTCTCAAAAATAAAAAACAAACTCCCCCACAAAAAAAAAATGATTAGGGGCTGAAGAGATGGCTCAGTAGTTAAGAGCATCTTACAAAGGACCTGAGTTCATTTCCAGCACTCTGTTTCTCACAACCACCTTTAATTACAATTAATTACAATTCCAGTCCTTCTGACCTCCATAGGCACCAATTATGCACATGGTGCCTATACAGGCAAAATACTTAAACACATTAAGAAAATTTAGTTTCTTTAGTTAAAAAAATAAAATTTACTCCTTTTTGAAAAAAAGAAATCAGAATATGTAAACATGTCACCCCAACTACCAAGGATACAGCTAGATATGGAAATGTAAATAAAAGTATTATAATTGGGTAAACCTATAAAAAGGATAGCTGTCAAGTTTGTTCCATCTTATCAAGAGATATAGTCATATAAAATATAAAACTGATTTATTATAACTTATGTGGTCATTATTATAAAAATGCACTCTAGGATAAATGTTAAGCCACCAAATTCATTACTAACATTACTTTGTAGGAAAGGATATTACAAGTCAAAATAATCCTACTGATGTGCCACATCTTTACATCCATCCATCACAATAATGCTGAAATAAAAAATTTCTCTTTAAAACAGAAGTAAAAAAAAAAAAAAAAAACACTTACCCCAGTGTTAACCAATTCACCTGGTGTTGGCCAGTTTGCCATATCACTGAAGTCACTAGCCTAAAAAGTAATAAGTGTTACAACTGAAAATGATTTTTAGAATTTTTAAACAGAAAAAAGAATTACTAAAAGTAATTTTTGTAGCCTAGCATGGTGGTACATGCCAGCATTCTTAGCATTTAGAAATAAGAGGAACAGGAATTCAGTATCAACCATGGATGAAAAAGGCTAACCCGGGCTACAATGAGATCCTGTCTCAGCAAAAGCAACAAGCTAGATATAGTGGGGTACACGCCTTTGATCCCAGCAAGGAGGCAGAGGCAGATGATCTCTTTCAGTTCCAGGCCAGCCAAGGCTATGTAGTGAGACTGTCTCAACCACAGGGGAAAAAGAAATAACAAAATCAAATAAAGCAATAGTAATTTTTAAAATTACCTATACTTATTTATATTTAGACTTTCAACAACTTTGAAGTAAAAATTCAGTGGTCTTAAGATCACACTTCAAGCAGAACTGTTTCTAAACCATTTAAAACCATTCCTGTAAAAGCATACCTTGTTGGATTTCTTTGTCTTGAGTTTTCCTGCTTTTATAATTTTGGGGGAACTGAGCTCTAAAGAAAATATAAAAAATTGAATTTTACAAACATTTCATTTAATAAACTTAGCAAATGAATATTATTTCAATTTTAGCAAGTTAGCATAGTTACCACTCCCAACAAAATCTAAGTTTCTGGTTCTCAAATTCCTAGAAAGATATCAACTGTAATATGCAAATTTAAATGTTACCCACATTTTAAAAGTGGAAAATACTAGCTGGGCAGAGGTGGCACACACCTTTACTCCCAGCACTTGGGAAATAAAGGCAAGTGGATCTCTGAATTCAAGGCCAGCTTGGACTACAGAATGAGTTCCAGGATAGCCGGGGCTACATAGAAAAACTTTCTCAAAAAAAGAGTTGGAAAATACTAATTTACACTAAACTGAGAAACCAGTCCTTTTATTAATAAAATACAACGTAAACTAAAACTGTAACTTCTTTAAGTAAAATTCTACTCTACCCACCTTCTTGACCTCTCATTTTTATTTTGGCATGTCATATGAATGTGAAGGCACATTCTACAGCCCAGCCCTCAACTCACTTTGTAATAAGATAAATTATTCTACATAATACATTCACCAAAAAACATTTATAGTGTTTGTTATTAAGACTTCAAACTACGTCTAAGAAATAAACAGGTTTGGCGACCTTAATAGATTATACCCAGTGTCTCTGTTAGTGATTCTGTTGCTTGTAAAACACCATTGCCAGGGGCTAGAAAAATAGCTCAGGGGTTAAAAGCATTTTTCTTCTTGCAGAGGACCCAGATTCAGTTTCTTTTCTTTTCTTTTTTTTTTTTTTTTTGGTTTTTCGAGACAGGGTTTCTCTGTGTAGCCCTGGCTGTCCTGGAACTCACTCTGTAGACCAGGCTGTCCTCGAATTCAGAAATCCGCCTGCCTCTGCCTCCCAAGTGCTGGGATTAAAGGCGTGCGCCAGCACCGCCCGGCTCAGAATCAGTTTCTATAGCTCTCAACCATCCATAAATAAAATTCCAAGAAACTCAATACCCTCTTCTGACCTCTGTGGACACTAGACACTCACGATACACATACTTAAATGTAGGCAAAACACTCTTTATATACACATATAAACTAAATAAATTTTTTATATTTTTATTGGATATTTTATTTACATTTCATATGTTATCTCCTTTCCCCATTTCCCTCCCCACACCTAGGAACCCCCTATCCCATTTCCCCTCCTCCTGCTTCTATGAGAGTGTACCCCCACCCACTCACCCACCCACTCCCAACTCCCTACCCTCGAATTCCCCCACACTGGGGCATCCAGCCTTCATGGGACCAAGGCCCTCCTCCCCCACCTAGGCCCGACAAGGCCATCCTCTCCTATATAGACAGCTGGAGCCATAGGTCCCTCCATGCATGTTTCCAGGCTGGCGATTTAGACCCTGGGAGCTCTGGTTGGTTGGTATTGTCACTCTTCCCATGGGGCCACAAACCCTATCTGCTCCCTTAGTCTTCTAACTCCTCCATTGGGAACCCCATGATCAGTAAATAAGTCTTTTAAAAGAATAAATAACAGGGCGGTGGTGGCGCACGCCTTTAATCCCAGCACTTGGGAGGCAGCGGCAGGCAGATTTCTGAGTTTGAGGCCAGCCTGGTCTACAGAGTGAGTTCCAGGACAGCCAGGGCTACACAGAGAAACCCTGTCTCGAAAAACCAAATCAAACAAACTAACAAAAAAAGAATAAACAACAACAAAACTACATCACCAAAAGATGAGGAAAGCACTTGTTTATTAATCTTATACCTCCAGGTTAAGAGTCCATCAAAGGGGACCTAGAGGCCGGAGCTAATTCAGAGGCAATGGAAGGGCTGCTGCTTACTGGGTCGTTTCTAAGATAATTAGAAAATTATCTTCTTGGATAATGTTAGTTCGAGTCAAGTTGACTAAATGAGCAAATAAATTGAAATAATAAAAAATAAAACAACAACAACTAACCAGGATACCCAGAACCCAGCCACACAAAAGAAAGTAACTGGTCTCTGTAGAAATTTGTAGGTTGGTGCTGTAGTTCAGTGGAAGGTAGACAGCTTATCCAACACACACAAGGTCAGTGCCCCAAACAAGCAACACAGACAACCATTGATACACACACCTGTCATTCGCTTTAAAGAATGCATGTGGCAGATCAAAATGCCTTTAACTCCAGCAGTTCAGAGGCAGAGATAGGAAGATTATCTGAGTTGGAGGCCAGCCTGGTCTAGACAGCAAATTCCAGGGCATCCAGGGCTTTACAGAAAGACCTTGTCTCAAAAAATAAAAGAACCAAACCAAACCAAATCAAAACACACACACACACACACACACACACACACCAACAAACAAAACCCCAACTGTCTTTTAAACCAGGTGGCAGCTCAGAGGCAGATGGATCTCTGTGACTTTAGGGCCAACCTACCCTACAGAGCTAGGTGTAGAACAGCCAAGGCTACATAAAGAAACCCGGTCTTGAAAAAAAAAAATTAAAAAAAAAAAAAAAAAAAAGGAAAAACCAGAAGATAGCCCAGCCACAGGGCCAACCTGCAGTGGGAGCTACTACAATATATGTGGTGGAGAACAGGAAAGAAAGAGAAGTGGAATGGTTTGAGCACTAAGAGAGGTAGAACTGGAGACTCGGAGTCTGATGTGAGTAGCCGGTCCTGCCACCTGAGGCCATAGTGAGAAGTTCAGGCCTGTGCCGAGGGCCATGTCTATGTCCCTGCCCATGCAGCAGCAGGGAACTGTGTCAATGTACATGGGTCATATTACCACCAAAGTCCTTGTGAATTCCCTAGTCTGGGCTGCTGGCTGGGACCATATTGATGTCTAAAAGCTGTGCAGAGCTGGCCCCATTCCTTACTGGCTGCAGCACTTGGGAGAGAGGGCCCTGCACCTCCCCTGGGTACCACAACAGAGCTGGCCCTGTTGGTGGGGGCATGGGTGAGTCAGAGAGAGCTAGCCTCTCTCCTCCCCCCTTGCCACCTGGGGCAAATGGGAAAACTGGCCCCCAGGTCCTAACAGTGGGAGAGCAGGCCCTACTACCTCACATGGGCAGCACAGCAGAGTTGATCCTGGTGCTGGGGGAAAGAGGATGAGCTAGCCCCAAGGGTGTGAAAGTGGGGGGTGGGAGGGTAGCTGGTCCTGCTCCTTGCCTGTTGTGACCTTGAGTGAGCTAACCAAGGCAATGCTGGAGAGCTGGCCCTGGTGGTATGGGTGTGGAAGAGCTGGGTACCTGACCAACTCAGCTACCACCCAGGCCCAGATCCAGGGCTTTGAACTGGCCCAACCCACACCTAGTCCATCTATGAACTGCTGGAGCACAGTCTTGCAGATCCAAAGCTGAAGGCTCTCCATGACACAGGGCAACAACAGGATAGCTCTGTTGAGGATTCAGTATTGATAGTGTAGCAGAATCCCGAGGCCTTGAACTTGACTCACTACAGTGAACATTTGCAAGTAAAAATGTGTAGACAAAGGGTTATGCTATGTGACACAATGTGACATACTATAGCTTCCACAAAGAGACTTGTTCTTTGTTGATTTTTTGGAGGGAGTCTTTTTTTTAAATTTTATTTTGGGGTGAAGGTTGCAAGGGTGGACAAGGATGGAGAGATGTTCTAGATCCTTTGTAAATCTTTGTAAAGGGATGGGGATTGTCGTACATGATGTGAAATTTACAAAGAATCAATAAAATAATTAAAAACAAAAGAAAAAAAAGAAAACTGTCTTTAAGCAAGGCTTTTAAGCTACAGTTGTGTTTTATATTTATCCATTCCCTCCCTCCCTCATTCATTCACATTCTGAGGCAGGGCCTGGATGTGTAGTCCCAGCTGACTTGAACTGGTTATACAGCCCAGTTAGTCTCAAAACTTTCAGTGATCCTCCTCTCTTTGCTTTCCTACCTAGTCTTGGGATTACAGGGTAAGCCACCACAACTAGCCATACCAGCCTGGGACTGGGAGAGTCTACCATCAGTATGTGCTATAATAAGTCAGTTAGTGTTTCTCTCTCTCTCTCTCTCTCTCTCTCTCTCTCTGTCTCTGTCTCTGTCTCTGTCTCTGTCTCTGTCTCTGTCTCTCTCTGTCTCTTGCACCCATGTACACACACATAACTGCTTCCCCCACATCATAAAACTAGAGACTGATTTACAAAGGCTCTAGAACACTTATCAACAAGGCAATAGGGAGGCTCAAATAAATTACCTTTATTTTATTTATGTATTTATTTTTTGGAGATAGGGTTTCTGCCCTGGCTGTCTTGGAGCATGAGTTCTCTCTCCCGTGAATCTCCTCTCTCAGATCTGCCTGCCTCTGCCTCTGCCTCCTAAGTATTAGGGTTAAAGACAGGCGGCACCACTGCCCAGCTAACTATAACTTAAAAAAAAAAAAGATTTATCAAAGAAAGATGGTAACACAGCATCGTGGGATGTACCTGTAATAATCTACAAATACATGGAATAGATAGCATATGTATGTGCACACATACATGTATGAATAAAACATATCATGCCATAAAACATATACCTTGGCAGTAATCAACATTTAACTGGACTTAAGATTCATTCAACAACAAATAGGGAAATCAGTCTGGTACAGGAAACTTAGTCAACTATCCTGGTTTAGTGAGATCACAGCTCTCAGGAGTACCTACAACCAGTATTTTACTAGGCCAGCATAATTCCTAACTACATTCTAAATATTTGTCCTTTACCCAAGTGTAGTTTTTCCCTTCTCATCTAGGAAACCTGAAACTTCTCTTTAAGACGACAATCAACCAAAATACAGAGTTAGGGAGCCCAGTCCTATTGGATATAACTACAATACAACTCACCTACCTGTAGTTCAGGGAACATTGCAAAAGAGGAGGAAGACAGTAAGAATGAGAGGATCAAAAAGTTTGCTGTGAGATCAGGTCTCATAGTAATGTCAGAAACTACAGCCATAAAGTTTTACCAATGTGACTACCTAAACAAGGACAATTCCTGTAATAGACATTTCAAAGTGGACAGGGGAATAAACACTAAGCCTCACTACACAAAGAGTTACAAACTACAAAGGCATGCTATACTGAAAGAGGAAGAAATAGTCTTTCCCAGGGAAAAACAAATAATTATCCAATAACAAATGGTCAACCCTGCAAGCATACATACAAGTAACATACAGAGCAAGTTGTACTGTGTATAGGAGGAATATGAATACATACATAAGAATAAAAATGAAAAAAGAGGCCATAAAGTTGAAAGAACATTGAGAAGTATATAGGAGGATTTGGAAGGAAGAAAAGGTGGAAATGAATTATAGTATAATTTCAAAAAATAAAGGAAATAATAAATAAAAATGAGAGTATAGGACAAAGGGGGGAGGAAAAGCCATGGGAAAAGAAACCAAAATCTCCAATAAAAATATTACTTGGGGGCTGACACATTTTGTCAAAAACCCAGGTTAAATTCCCAGCACCCACATGGTAGCTCACCAACTGTAACTCCTACAAGACTGATTTTTACTGTAAATCACAGCTACAAGCAAGTAATTAACCAGTCAGACTGTTATTTAATGAGGGCTTATTAAATAATTACAACTACTTAACACAAGCTTAAGATGGTTTGGGAAGATCTCAGGTCAGAAGTCTTAATACTGATCCTAAGATATTCCTAAGTGGGCTTGACTTTGCCTGAAGTGTTTTATCTGGTTTCCCCAAAACAGCAATATACCACCAGAGTCGTCCTACAAGTGTGGAGAGTGTCTAAAACATGGGAGCCATCAAGAATCTGTCTCACTTTTGTCTAGAGAAAGCTAGGCTGCTGGAATGGCTAAGAAGGTAAAGGAGCTTACTACCAAGCCTGACTGACCTGAGTTTGATCTCCAGAACACACATGATTTAAGAAAAGGAACAACTGCCCCAAAGCTGTTCTCTGATCTTTACATTAACCACCATGATGCATGCACACACACTCACTAAACAAAAAATTGTAATGAATAAAGTCTGTGATCGGAACCTAAAAAAAGACTCCCCATGCCTCCTATAATGCATCTACCTCTAATAACATGGCAAAAAGTTGTGGATGTAATTCCTTCACTTCATTAATAAGAGTAATAGTTTGGCTGGGATTAAAATCATCTTTCTCTCAAGAGTATCCTATTTTGTAAAATAAACTCTAGAAGCATGCTATCAATTGACTGATAATTTAATATAGCTCAATCTACATTCGTTGAATCCTAAATGATCTCTGGACATATTAGATTGCTTTTCATTACTATTATTCTCTCTTTTTTTTTCTTTTTGTTTTTTGAGACAGGGTTTCTCTGTGTAGCCCTGGAAGTCCTGGAACTCACTCTGTAGACCAGGCTGGCCTCGAACTCAGAAATCCACTTCCTTCTGCCTTCCAAGTGCTGGGATTAAAGGTGTGCGCCACCACTGCCCGGCTAAAAAAGGTGGCTGGAGAGACAGTTGTGGGTGCTGGGAACCGAACGGCTGAGCCATCTCTCCAGCCCTATATTTTTCAAATATTTATTTCACTTTAACTATGTGCTTATCTGTGTCTACATGCATGTGAGTTACAAGTGCCAAAGGAGGTGAGAAGAGAGTGCTGAGCTTCTCTGGAGCTGCAATTACACATATCCTCTCAAAAAGGATATCTTAAGCTCTGAGCCACATCAGCGGCCCTGCCTCACTATATTGCTTTGGCTAGTCTCAAACAGTAGGTGTAGTTGACCCTCCAGTCTCAACTTCTGAGTAGCTGGGACTGTAGGCATATGCCACTGCACAGCTTATTATGCCCTCTCTTTAAAATTTCGTCTTTGGGCTGGTGAGATGGCTCAGCGGTTAAGAGCACTGACTACTCTTCTAGAGGTCATGAGTTCAAATCCCAGCAACCACATGGTGGCTCACAACCATCTACAATGAGATCTGATGCCCTCATATGGGTGTCTGAAGACAGTTGCAGTGTACTTACATATAATAAATAAATAAATCTTTAAAAAAAATAAAAAAAAATAAAATTTCGTCTTTCAGAAGACTCCTTATTTTTATTGTTTGTATATGTGCACCCATGTGCAAACACCCTCGGGGGCCAACGGGCAATAGATCCTCTAGAACTGGGTGAGCCAGGTGTGGGTGCTCTGTCAAAAGCAATAAGCAGTTTTAACTACTGAGCTATCTATGCAAGCTCTAGCTCACCCTATTCATTTTTCTTAGGAGAACAAGAAGGCCATGGCATCTAGCTTGCATGTAGAAAGCACTCCTGTAGCCAAGCAGTGGTGGCACACGCCTTTAATCCCAGCACTTGGGAGGCAGAGGCAGGCGGATTTCTGTGTTAAAGGCCAGCCTGGTCTACAGAGTGAGTTCCAGGACAGCCAGGGCTACACAGAGAAATCCTGTCTCAAAAAACCAAAAAAAAAAAAAGAAAGAAAAAAGAAAAAGAAAAGAAAGCACTCTTGTTTTAAGTACTGTAAGATTTGGGAGCAGTGGCTCCTTCATACCCATTACCTCAGCTATTGGGAAGGCCAAGAGGGAGAGGTCTGGGTTTGTTGCTAGCCTCTATAATTCAGAAAAATGCCTTTTCAAAACAAAAGACAAATAGAAGACATGAACCCATCCATGTCATTAATTTACAGCACCAATAATCTTACCAAAAGTCAACTAGCTAGTCAACTACACTATTACCTATTTCTTTCAGCACTGCATTCCTACACCACACTCTCTAAGTTACCCATTAGACACTGTAGACGAACAGCTTAGAGTCAGCATTGCCACCCTGCCACAAATCTGAAAAAAAGCATTCCTAATAGTGAAGTGACACCAGGATGTAAGAGTTGTTAGTACAGAAACATTGGTACAACTGGAGCTCCTTTTCATTTTGAGAAAAGTCTGTCTACATAGCCCTGGCTGTCAAACTCACTAAGTAGATCAGGCCGACCTTGAATTCACAGAGATCCACTGTCACTCCCTCAAAAGTGCTGGGATTAAAGGCCTGGCATCTGATTTTCTGAGACCTGGTCTTGAGTGTAATTCAGGCTGGCCTCAAGCTCATAATCCTCCTGCTGGAATTACAGGTATGGCCCCCACACCCAATAAGTCACTGTACCCTTAATCTAAGAAGACTGGAGAGCCAAGGCACAAGTAGGTTAAACTGTTAAATATTTTCCCAAGGAATCTGCAATAAAATTCTTGAGGGGGTTAGAAAATCCGCACACACAGCTCGATGATAAAGCACTTGCCCAGCAAGCACAAAGCCCTAGGTTCATCCCCATATTGGAGGGAGGGAGGGGAAGAATCTCCAGTTCACTTTGAAAAGTTTTAAAGTCTAGAAAACTGGGTTTATAAAAACTGTGTTAATATTTGGTAGTTCAATAAATACTATAATGCTAATACTATGTGTAAATAGTGATCAAAAGCGTTTTCTACTAAATTTTAGTCAGACTTGGTATGCCATGTTATTTAGCAATGTTAGCAAACAGCTCTTTTCAGCTGACAAGAATTATGCTCATACAAGTCGGAGAGCAAGATTCAGTGTTTTTGTTTTTTCTCCTGAAAGTGCCAAAATTTAGATTAAAAATTAATGAGGAGAGCAGAATGCCTATAATCCCAGCAACTGGAAGGAGGCCGTGACAGGAGGATCACGAATTCCAAACCTGTCTGGGCAACACAAGTAAAGTTTCAAAAAGCAAACAAAATAACAAAAACAAATAAATTAATGAGCATTTCTGCTTGCAAAAGGTAAAAAACTAAATTAGTTCAACATTTATCTCCCCCTACAGGAGAGATACAACAATCACAATTGTACACGATTCCTTCACTGCGTCTGACCCTCACAACCCCTTAAACAAACATGCTCAAACTTCGGCTGTTCCACCGACTCTCCCCAGACCAGCGAAAGAAAACTTGCCAACAAAATAGCCGCAATTTCCACAGAAAAAGCCCAGTTATTTTAGTGCAGTTTAATTTTAAAAACAAATGTAGAGTTTCACTCAGCATTTCCATTCTAACTTTTTTTCTTTTTGAAAGACTTAATAAATAAATACCTCACTCTGGCTTCGAACGCCTAATCCTCTCTATCAATAGGTATGCGCCACCAAATACAAGCCAGTCTTAATTTTATTTTCTAAACTGCAGTTGCTGCAACCCAAATGAAGCCCCAAGGGCCATATTGCATTGGTCAGCATTCGAACGCAATGGCACAACCCAATTTCTAACGCGCAGGCTACCGTGGGACCAGCTGGGCGACTCGACTCTGAATCAACTGTCCTGTCTCAGGCATTCTGAAACACAACCACACAACCGAAAAACACCTAATACCGGCTGCGTTCAGAGCCACATCTACCTAGCAGCTTTCGGAGACTTTCGTTTCACCACTTTACTTCTGGAGCGAGCCCAATCGCGCTTCCACTTACTCACAAATCCGCTCGTCCCGACTCGCTTCCACTCTGTGGCAAGTTCGCGGAAACTTTCCCACAGGATTCACCGAGTCCGGGACGCCGACACGTGAAGCCACGAGCCCAGCTCAGCCACGCTGCCCAGTCACCCACGTCGTGCCCCTACCCGTCAAGGAGAACCTGAGGTCCCACCTCTTCCTGTCGCTCCCTCTCCCAGATGTCCATTTATGTAAATGGGCACACTGAATGACACCTAGGAACCAAACACCTCCCGCGGACCGCACTCACCCGCCTCCGGGGAGTCCTGAGCGGGCGGCGGCACGCCGGTGCCCACGGGGGACAGGTGCTGCGGCAGCTTCTTGGTCCACGGGTTCCCCTTTGGCGGCGGCGGCGGCTTGTCCTCGGGGCCGGCTGCCGCTGGGTCCTCGCGGGCGTCCTCCGGTGGGTTCCGCGGTACTGGCGGCGGCGGCGGCGGCGGCGGCGGCGGAGGCAGCGGCGGGGCCTCCCCGCCGAAGGGACCCCCGGGCGCACGCGCCTTGTGCGCCAGGTGCAGCGCCAGCGGCCTCACGGGCACGGCCGCTTGCGGCACGCTGTGTCCCAGCACGAGCGCCGGCGACGGCTCTCCCCGCGCCCCCGCGCTGGTGGCGGCCGCGGCCCGCTCCTCCCTCGCCTCCTTGCCCTCCCGCTCGCCGGGCGCCGGCTGCTCCGCCCGCCGGCTCGCCGCTGCCAAAAGCGCGTCCCGGTCTCCGGCCACGGCGGGCGGGTCCTCCCGGGGGGCAGCGGCGGGCACCGGGGTGCGAGCGGACATGGCTGGCCCCTGGCCCCAGCCTCCTGCCCAGCCGGGGGTCGTCCGGGTCCAGGGAGCCCGGCCGCCCCTCTCTCCACACGGGGGCACCGACCCGCTTCGGTCCTGGGACGCGGAACCTGCCCGCCGAGGCGTGCAGCGCCCGGCGTGCCCGTCCTCCCCGCCCGCCGAGCGGAGCGCTAACCGCCCGCCGCCCGGCCTCGTCGCAGCGCACGGCCGGAGCTCGCCACACGCGCCGGGCGCGCCCGAGCCGCGAGCCCTCAGCGGGCGCGGGCGACGACGCGGCGCTCCAGCCAGTCTGACGGATCTCTGGCGAGCTGCGGAGGCGCGCGCGGCCTGAGCCGGTAACTGCCCCAGAGGGCGGGGCGTGCAGAGGGCGAGGCAGCTGGGGGCGGGGCGTGCAGAGGGCGAGGACGGCTACTGGGCGGGGCGTGCAGGGGGCGAGGAGGGCCAATGGGCGGGGTGGTCAAATAGGCGTGGCGTTTATAGGCTGAGGCGGGCCGATGGGCGGGCGTGCCGAGGCGGAGGCCTCCAAAAGGCGGGGCGCGCAAAGTGAAAGGCGGGCCAGTGGGCGGGGCGTGATAAAAGCAAGACAGCAAGAGGCTCAGGGTTCCGTAGGCCAGGTGCCCAAGGACCAGGGCGAGTGCCAGTCAGGGTGAGGGGCGTGGCGGGTAGAGGGCGAGGCAGGATAGGGGGCGGGCACCCTGGTGAATGACGTGGCTACTCACGGGCATCCCTAAACCCTGCGGGCGACTGCAGCCAGAGGAGTGCAGCGGGCGTGGTTTGATGAGGGTCCCGCCCTAGCGGCCCTCGAGGAAGAACCTGCTACTATTGGGGTGCACACGCGACATCTGTGACCCAGGGACAAGGAGGACTTTCTTCGGGAACCAGAAAGTCCAATTGCGCTTAGGTGAAGCGCTTTAGGCTTTTCACGAGGGCGAGTCCTCAGGACCCGGGAAAAGTTTCCCAGTAACGCTGTGGGTTCTGTAGGCACAAGTTCAGGTGAAGACCCAGCCACGATATTACAAGAAGTGCACTTGTCCGTCCTGATTCTACCCCACAGACAACGAAATGCTTCTTGAGTAAAACAAACACTTAACATTTCGCCACCTTTTTCACTTTTCACTTTTTCAGTGGGTTTTGATGTTTTCAAACTAGGTCTCCTGTAGCACAAGTTGGGTCTCGAGGCTAGCCGTGAGCTTTCTTTTCTGCTTGCTTTTGAGACAAGCGTACCACTCTAGTCCAGGCTGCCCTGAAAACATAGACTTAGACCAGTCTGGTTCTGAACTGAAAGGAATGCGCCTACCTCAGCCTTTTAAATGTTGGGATGACTACAGGCGTTGAGTACTACGCACCAGCTAGTCTTGACCTTTTTTTTTTTCTAAGATTCTTCTAGAGTCCCTAGGGCTGGTATTAAAGCATAAAGACCACACCCAGTTGGCTTTGTACATTCACTCTCCGTCTAGATTTCTTTTTTTAGATCTGCCTGCCTCTGCCTCCCAAATGCTGTGATTAAAGAAGTGCACTGGCTCACCCAGCACGGATTATTCTATTTTTAATTACAGGAATGCGAGTACGTGTGTATGCATTTGTATGCACAAGTGTGCAGGTGTCCTGGATCACCAGAGTTATTGGATCTTCCTTGAGCTGGAGATACAGGCTGTTGCGAACTACCCAGCATGGTATTGGGAAGCCAGAGCGGCGAGCGCTTGTAATCTTCAAGCCATCTCTCCATCTCCTTAGCTTTGAACAATTGACTGAGTGAAAAAAGAAATACAGAGGAGAGGACATGACTGCTCCTCGGTGGAGGAGTCCAGAGTGGACATGACCAGACTGAGACTGAGCTGGGGCATGTGGAGAGAAGAGGACCAGATGGAAGAGGGGAAAGAAAGGGACAAACTTCAGCAACCAGAAGGCCAAAGATACAAAAGGGACATGCAACCAAAATGGTTGCATTATATAGGGGATGGGTAGGGAGGGGTAAGGCAGCCTGGAGGACCTTGTAACTGGTAGGGACTGCAAGATGCCAGGAGAACCTAGCTTCCAGGTCCCCTTTGATATGTTAAATAGGCACCTCAGCCATTTGCCCCAGGGTTTGAGATTTAATGTGGCCCTTACTCTATCTCCCAAGTGCCGGGTTTAAAGAAGGTGAGCCACCACTCCCAGTTTATTACCCAGGCCTTAATCTGTGGAAATAGCACTTAATGACAGCTTAACTAGATTCCCAATATTTCTCCCCAGTTATGAGTAGTAACAGTACAGATACATTTTGGTAAGCCTAGCAAGTTCTTTCTTTTTAGCATTGAAATTTGATCTGAGGTGATATTGGCCGCACATGCTTCTGGTTTACTGAAATTGTATTCTGCAAGGTCATCATAGAGCTATTCCTACCGGTGGAAAGGTTTTCTCAAGTTCACGCCACCCTGAACGATGTTAAATAGTGTACTCACCACCACACACATTACATCAGCTATAAACAGTGAGGCTTTGCTGGATTTCTACACAGAAATCTCCAGGTTACCTGACCCTAAGCAACCTCCTGAAACTGGCTGTCAGTCAGAGAGGACTATACTTCCATCTGTATTGCCCAATGCCAACTTAAAAAAAAAAAACTTTGGTTTTTTGAGACAGGGTTTCTTTGCGTAGCCCTGACTGTCCTGTAACTAGCTCTGTAGATTAAGCTGCCCTCTGACTGACAGAGATCCCCCTGCCTCTGCCACCTGAATGCTGGGAATAAGGAGTGCACCACCACTGCCTGGCTGCTAGCTGGGTTTTGTTGTTGTTGTTTTCTTTTTTTTTTTCTTTTTCTTTTTACTTCTTTTTCTCTCTTTCTTAAGCTGCTTTTGTAATCAATTTTTGTTTTTGTTTTTTCAAGACCTGTTGGGAAATACTTAATTCTTGTATAGAATTGTACCAACAAATTGTACCAACAAATACCAGTTAATGGGATTCTGAACACATTATATTTGTTTTTTACCATTAGCTTATTGAAATACAAGACTGAGTCTGGAGCAAAAGGAAATATGATAGTGTCTCTCTAAAATTTCATTTACTTATGCTGCTGTGGATATTTTTATATCTGTGTGTGTGTGTGTGTGTGTGTGTACATGGGTACATGTGTATGAAGGTCAGAGGTAGACTTCAGGCAGCATCCACCCATTTCTATTTATTATTTTGATATAATTTCTCTTACTAGCTGGAACTCACCAATTAGGCTAGGCCAGCTGACCAGTGAGTCTAAATCTCTCCAGTGGGATCATGTTTGCCCTTTTTTGGGTATCAAATTCAAATCCTCACAAGTACTTTACTGATTGAGCTCTCACCCCAGTTCTGTATTGTATTTAAAGGTCACAGACTTCTCAATAAAAAAAGTTTCAGCTGGGCGTGGCACACACACCTTTGATCCCAACACTTGGGAGGCAGAGGCAGGCAGATTTCTGTGTTTGAGGCCAGCCTTGTCTACAAAGTAAGTTCTAGGACAACTAGGACTATATAGAGAAATCCTGTCTGAACAACTCTCTTCCTCCCCTCCCCCCCCCCAAAAAAAAAGACACACAGACTCCTTAAGTCAAGGTGAAGGAAGATGAAGAAACAATGTTTCTAGGAACAGTATTTGCTTTGCCAGGAGAGAACTGAGAGCAGTTGTGGTCTCAGGACTCCAGAAAACAGTGGCAGAGTTTAAAGCCTTTATTGTAGTGTTTTGTTACCACTTGGCAGGAGTTGGCGTTCTATTATCTGTCTTTCAAGTACTTAGAACTACCGCTTCCTCCTGCTGTTGCTGCTGTTGCTCCTCCTCCTCCTCCTTCTCTTCCTTCTCCTCTCTCTCTCTCCCTCCCTCCCTCCCTCCCTCCCTCCCTCCTTCCCTCTCCCCCCCCTCTCTATCTCTCTATCTCTCTATCTCTCTATCTCTCTCTCTCCAGGGATGGTGACGCTCTGGCAGTTTTGGAACTCACTCTGAAGACTAGCTTCACAGCTAGTTAGAGATTCCCTGCCTCTTGCTAGGAGGCTTGAGCCACTGCTGCCTGGCCATAACTGCTTCTTGTAAACAGCCTCAACGTTTTTGTTGTTGTTGTTCACTCTAGCCTTTTTCTGTTCCTTCTGTTTCATGTTTTGTTTTTGAAGAGCAAGCAAGAAAACTTTTATTAAGAAGTAGAGTAATATCTCCCTAGGAAGGGTCTGGAGAATGAGTTGTCCTGTGTTTTATTTGGTTGCTTTGTATTTTTTGGTTTGGTTTGGTTTGGTTTATTTATTATGATGGAGTCACATTAGGTAGCCCAATCTGCCCTGGAATTTGCTATGTAGCCTAGACTGACTTCAAATTTAAAATCTACCAGACTCAGCCTCCCAAGTTCTTCCTGGAGCTGTAATCATGTGCCACCAACTTGGCAGTCCTCCTTCTCCTGACCTTGTGCTAGAGAAGTCTAACCTCCCTAGATAGTAGCAGTGTGCAGTCTTACCCTCTAGTATCTGAATATTAGAAAGCTCTGAAGATAGGGGAGTTCACAGTCCTCATTCTCCAAGGCGGATTACCAAAGGTTATCAACAGAGTTTTCTCTATACCTGTTCTTCTGTAAGTCTTATCTTTGCCCTTTTAACCATAGAGATAATAACCGGCAGCCTTACCCGGCAGTGGTGGCGAACGCGTTTAATCCCGGCACTTGGGAGGCAGAGGGAAGCAGAGACAGGCGGATTTCTGAGTTCGAGGCCAGCCTGGTTTACAGAGTGAATTCCAGGACAGCCAGGGCTACACAGAGAAACCCTGTCTTGAAAAACCAAAAAAAAAAAAAAAGAAAGAAAAAGAAAA
>NW_021604564.1:24610277-24663137 GCF_004785775.1 Grammomys surdaster | reverse complement strand
AAGAAAGAAAGAAAGAAAGAAAGAAAGAAAGAAAGAAAGAAAGAAAACCGCGCAGTGGTGGCGCACGCCTTTAATCCCAGCACTTGGGAGGCAGAGGCAAGCGGATTTCTGAGTTCGAAGCTAGCCTGGTCTACAGAGTGAGTTCCAGCACAGCCAGGGCTATACAGAGAAACCCTGTCTCGAAAAACAAAACAAAACAAAAAAACCATATAAATGCAGACATTTAATGCCGGGCGGTGGTGGCACAAGCCTTTAATCCCAGCACTTGGGAGGCAGAGGCAGGTGGATTTCTGAGTTCGAGGCCAGCCTGGTCTACCGAGTGAGTTCCAGGACAGCCAGGACTACACAGAGAAACCCTGACTCAAAACCCCTCCCCCCCTAAAAAAAAGAAGAAGATAAAAACCAGCAGCCTTCAGAGCACTATACTAGCTAGCACCCGATTCTCTGAAGATAGTTCATACCTCTGTAAATGGTCCTAGGGACTCATTTATTCTGAGTAGAAAAATTGGGCACAAATGGCAAAGTGCTTACTTGGCACCCCCGACACAGAGATCTATCTCCCTATTTGTCCATCCTGAGTTTAAGTGATCCTCCCACACGACTGAGTAGCTGAGATTACAAGTGCCTGACACCTTGCCTGGCTCCTCCATGGTTTTGTACCAGAAAGAATCTGATATAAGCTATATTCCAGCTCTAAAGGAAAAGTCAAGGAACAAAATGGAGGTTAGCAATGGCAAACTGGCTCAGCTAGGGTGCCAGTAACAGATGGTACACTCAAAGTTCATAATCTGAAGTTGTTAAAAGGACCATTTATGCCGGGCAGTGGTGGCGAATAATTTGTTCTTGAATAGGGATTATTTGTCCCAGCCTAGAGGAACAAGTTATTTGGTTCAAAACTCTACTATGAAGTAAAATGGGTAGAGGATGAAGGAATGAGCTCTCCTATGAGTGTGTGGAAGCCTCCTAGAAAACAGCTCTCCTTCTTTGAGACAATCTCATGAAACACAGGCCAGCTCTGAATTCTTTAAATACCTGAGGAAAGCTATGAATTCCTAATCATCTTGCCTGTAGTTCCCAAGTGCTGGAATTACAGGCCTGTGTCACCACACTCAGTTAAAATCCTTGGTGAATGGCAACCACCTTCTAGTCCTTACAAGTTAAGAGACATAGTTGCCATTCCCTCCTCTCCTTCACCTTCCATACTAGTTCTGTGAGAGCCAGAGTTATGTTGTAAGTTTTAATTATTATGCCTAAGAAGTCTGTCTTAGTTAGGGTTTTACTGCTGTGAACAGACACTATGACCAATGCAAGTCTTATAAAGGACAACATTTAATTGGGGCTGGCTTATAGGTTCAAAGGTTCAGTCCATTATCATCAAGGCCTGATCATGGCAGCATCCAGACAGGCATGGTGCAAGTGAAGCTAAGAGTTCTACATCTTCATCTGAAGGCTGCTAGCAGAATATTGGCTTCCAGGCAGTTAGGAAGAGGGTCTTATTTCCCACACCCACAGTGACACACCTACTCCAACAGGGCCATACCTGCCAAGCATACACACACACACACACACACACACACACACACACACACGCATGATCACAAGATCCACAAAACAACATACCTCTTATCCTGTAAATCCTTTGCCCAAGGACAGATAATTCCTGGAATTCTGGAGACTATTGTTTATGGGACATAACAAGTTTGTTTGACCCAGCTATACAAGATATGCTTGATCACATGTAGGCAGGAAATACATCAGGGTGTCTGCCTGCCTCTGACTGGACTTGATGGGCAATATAGTGTCCTTATGGGTTGCCTTTTTAAGTAGTTTCTGGGCACCCAGGAACTTGATCAGAGTCCATTATCCTGGCCAATATTTAATTAAAGCTTACTTCAGCTGGGCGGTGGTGGCACAAGCCTTTAATCCCAGAACTTGGGAGGCAGAGGCAGGTGGATTTCTGAGTTCTAGGCTAGCCTGGTCTACAGAGTGAGTTCCAGGACAGCCAGGGCTTTACAGAGAAACCCTGTCTCAAAAAACCAAAACCAAAAAAAAAAAAAAAAAAATTAAAGCTTACTTCAAATTTGGCTTAAAATTGTGTAGTGGTTTTATTCTTGCCTGGTGGGATTAAGTTCCTTCATCAACAAGCAGCAGCCAGCATCAGTGTTCCTGGCTCTCACTAGTCCTACCAATTATTGGATCTTTTTACTGTTTCCTCCACACTGACTCACCCTTCCATAATCCTGCCACTGCCTGTTAATGGCTTCTCTGCCTTTGCTAAGGCCCATTTCATATTGTGAGGACCAGACAAGATAAATATAACATGTAGCAGGCATATTAAATTACTTGAGATTATCCCTTAGTGTAATGGGAATTAAAATCTGGAGAACATAAGGTTGTCTCTTGAGAATGGTCCTTTGGGCCTTGAGAAGTTATAAAACATAAAATCATTCTTAGACAACCTTGATGACAGGCTTGTTCAAATAAGCCTTTGGAAGAAAAGTCCTGCTTACAGTTTGCTACTAACCCTTCAGATGACTGAACCTGCTCCCTTCCCCAACTCCCCGACTCTCTCAGGACATGTTTGCTTCTGTGAGAACATAAAAAGACCTCTACTATTACCAGGTTATCAAAAACCCAAGGTTCATGGAGTTTTCCTGGGTGCTAGAGGTATTTCAATGACTGCATTAGATAGAGTTTGTGTTGAAGATCTACAAATCTAAGGGGCATATAAAATGAACTCAAAAGATTCTTTTAACTTTCTGCAAGGCGGATTTCTGAGTTTGAGGCCAGCCTGGTCTACAGAGTGAGTTCCAGGACAGCCAGGGCAACACAGAGAAACCCTGTCTCGAAAAAACCAAAAAAAAAAAAAAAGAAAAAAGAAAAAAAACTTTCTGCAAAATAGCCACTTTTAAGGTAAGTGATCTTTTAAAAAACAAAATATGGTGAATCATCCTTGCTTCCAAGTGCAGAAGTATAGGCCTTCAGCCTCATCTATTACAAAGGGTCCAGTACTATTTGCTCTTCTCTCTAACCTATGAGACAGGGTCAGTGCTGATGCACATGTCAGGCTTTCTATCCCTGCATAGTCATTGACAGAAAAAGCACCTGTACACCTGGCAGTCTAGCACTAGGAGGCTGAGACAGGGGAAATATGTGCTTCAGACCAACCTGGGTTACACAGTGAGTCATGTCTGGACAAGAGAAGGAGACCCTGTTTCAAAAAAACAAACAAACAAACAAAAAATAAAACAAGGGTAAAGAGTTGCCTTAGTGATTAGGAACACTTGTTACAGTGTTAGCACACACCTTTAATCCCAGCACTGGGGAGGGCAAAGGCAGGCAGAACTCTGTGTTGGAGGCCTGGCCTACAGAGTGAGTTCCAGAACAGCCAGGACTACACAAAGAAACCGTTTCAAGACAACAAAGACAGTCTTACTGTTTAGCAAAAGCTGGTCTTAAACTTGAAATTTTCTTGTTTCTACTTGAGAATATAAGGCACAAAACAATTCTCCAAGCGTAGGTAGCTTTCAGTAGAGCAGTCTTATTGAAATAGGAATTTAGTATCCCAAAAGCTTATGTGACTGGGCTTGAACTTCCAGTCTGTAATGGCAGAGCTAGAATTGATGGCTGTCTCCATATTATTTGGTGTCTTCCTATCCCTCTGTCAAGTTTTTTGAGGCAGGGTTTCATAACCCTAGATATCTTTGAACTATTGGTCCTCCCACCTCCACATCTGTGATGGTTTGTATATGCTTGACCCAGGGATTGGCACTATTAGGAGGTGTGGCCTTATTGGAGTAGGTGTGGCCTTGATGGAGTAGGTGTGTCACTGTGGGCATTGGCTTTAAGACCCTCATCCTAGCTGCCTGGAAGCCAGCCTTATTCTAGCAGCCTTCAGATACAGATGTAGAACTCTCAGCTCCTCCTGCACCATGCCTGCCTGGATGCTGCCATGCTCCCGTCTCGATGATAATGGACTGAACCTCTGAACCTGTAAGCCAGCTCCAATTAAATGTTGTCCTTATAAGAGTTGCCTTGGTCATGGTGTCTGTTCACAGCAGTAAAACTACTAACTAAAACAACATCCCGCCGGGCGGTGGTGGCGCACGCCTTTAATCCCAGCACTTGGGAGGCAGAGGCAGGTGGATTTCTGAGTTCGAGGCCAGCCTGGTCTACAGAGTGAGTTCCAGGACAGCCAGGGCTACACAGAGAAACCCTGTCTCGAAAAACCAAAAAAAAAAAAACAAAAAACAAAATAAAACAACATCCCAAGTATTTTTTTTTTCTTACAAACACAATTTTGGGTGCTGGAAAGAAGGCTAGGCTGTTCAGAATGCTCACAACTCTTGCAGAGGACCAGAACTTGGTTCTCCACGTCTATAGCAGATAGATCAACAACTACTTGGACACTCTGTTCTGACCTCCACTGGCACCTTAGATACACATACACACACACACACACACGAAATAAATCTTTAAAAATAATAATGTATAGGGCTGGAGAGATAGTTCAGCAGTTAAAAACACTTGCTGCTCTTGCAGAGGACCTGGGTTTACTTTCCAGCACACACATGGTTGGTCACAACTGTCTGTAACCCCAGTTCCAAGGGATCCATCTAATGCCTTCTTCTGACCTCCTTGGGCACCAGGCACAAATGTGGTGTACATATATACATGCAGGCAGAATACTTATACACATAAAAAATCTAAATTAAAATAAACTTTTGATAATACAAATAGTATTGAATCTTTTAACAATATTCTAATAATTAATAAGTGTAGAAAAGTAGACCCTTTTCTCCTTTTCCATTCTGAAGGAACCAATTTTATTTTTTAAGTTTATGGATATGGCTATTTTACCTGCATGAATGTATGTGTACATGTATGTATAGGCACTATGTGCCCACAGAGGGCATCAGATTCCCTGGAACAGGAGTTATGAATGGTTGTAAGCTACCATGTGGATGCTGGGAATTGAACCTGGGTCCTTTATAAGAGCAAGTGCTCTTAACTTCTGAACTTCTCCAGCCTAAAGGAACAAGTATTAATTGTTTTGAGTCAGGTTCTTGTTGTATATTCCAGGCTTACCTCAAATTGGTGAACGTCCTATCTGTCTCATCGATCAGTATTGATATTACGTGTACCACTCACCTACCATTTCAGACTCCCTGATGGCCTAAGCTAGCTCACTATTAATTTCCCTATAGAGAATGGTATGTATGGGTGAAATCTAGAGTTGAATCCATTTTTACGTTTAAATTAATTCATTTTATTTATCATTTTGGGTGTGTGAGAGAAATGTGTTTGTGGGTGTGCATGTGCCATAGCACACATGTAGCTCCATGGACAAGTTGAGGAGTTAGCTCTCTCCTACATTTATATGAGTGCCAGAGATTAAGCTCAGGTACTCAGGCTTGCATGACAAGCACGGTTACCCATTGAGCCATTTTGAAGGTCCTTCCATGCTTGTTTGTGACACTTTCATCACACATTAGGTAGCTGTAGTTGTGTAGATATCTGGGTCTTATATTCCATTGGACTATGTAATTTTGTGAAATACTTTGCTGTTTTTGTTACTATCTCTGTAGTAAAGCATGAAGTGAGATTATAAGGTCTTACAGTATTGCTCTTTTTGCACACAATTACTTTGGCTACTATGGGTGTTTTGTGAGTCCACATGAATTTTAAGATTTTTTTCTAATTCTATTCAAGATATCATTGGAATTTTGGTAGGAATTATGCTGAATCTGTAGCTTATAGATGTCTTTTTACTTTCTGTTTGTTTGTTGTTTGTTTGTTTGTTTGTTTGTTTTGAGACAGGGTTTTTCTGTGTAGTCCTGGCTGTCCTGGAACTCAACTCTGTAGAGCAGGCTGGCCTCTAAATTAGAAATCTGCCTGCCTCTGCCTCCCGAGTGCCGGGATTAAAGGCGTGCGCCCCACCGCCTGGCTAGGTTTCATTTTTTAATGAAAATATGAGTAGACTATATTTTCTTCTGGTTTCATTCTCAGAAAGTTCATTATTTATGAACAGAAAGGCTTTCGTGTGTGTGTGTGTGTGTGTGTGTGTGTGTGTGTGTACACGCGCTCGCGCACAGAGGCCAAAAGAGGATGTCAAGTCTTTAGCACACTCTGAATTATTCCTTTGAGTTTCCCACTAAAGAACCTGCTGGTGGCCAGCAAGCGCCAAAGAATTCCTGTCTCTTCTGCATCTAGTGCTAGAATTACAGGTATGTGCACAGCCACATCCACCTTTTAACACAGTTGTTGGCATAGAAACCTGGGTCTGTGTGGTTGCACAGAAAGCATTCTAACCCACTGAGCCATCTCTAGCCTTTGAATGTAATTTTTGGTAAGTAATGAAATGTGCTAACATTAGGAAGATCTGCCATAACCCTGTGACCTACAAAGTCATTGATGGGACAATGAAGGAAAGGCTTATGGCTTTCTTTTTTTCTGATGTAAATATTTTTGCCTTTATTATATTAATTTATTATTATTTTATAATGGTGGGATCAAACTCAGAGCCTCACAAATGCTACCGCTCTACCAGTGAACTATAACTCTACCCCAACTTTTTATTATTGAATGGCCTTTGAGTGGGAGTAGCTGTATTACTAGATAGCTGCTTCCGTCCCAAGGAGATGATACACAGTAGTGTAAAGGTGTTTAACAGGAAACACGTCAGGGCTACATGGGTTACCTAGCTTGGGCACTGGCATAACAAGACCCTGTCCAAATCCTGTCCACAACCTACAGCATACCTCCACTCCTTTGGTGGGTATTGAACCCAGGCCTTGAACATGCTAGAAAAGCACTCTAAAGGTAAAGAGGTATATTTTATGACATGTGAAAAATCATTTGAAGTTCAAATTTCAGTTCCTCTTTAAAAAAAAAAATTTAAAATTTTCTTATTTTATGTGCATTAATTGGTGTTTTCTGTGAATATGTATCTGTGAGGATGCCGGATACCCAGGAAATGGAGACAGTTGTGAACTCCATATGTGTTGCGGTAAGTACCCGACCCAAATAAGACTGGTCAAAGAAAACACAACTCAATAATTATGAATATATTCTGCAAGCCTAGATTGGGCAGATTCACCACTTCACTACTCTATTCCCCAGCTATGAGATCCTTATAACCTGAGGGTTTTCCAGATCCTGTGTCTGTCCTTCTACCTCCTGCTTCCCCGTTGTCCTCCTCTGTTTTCTCTCCTCTCCCTCTCTGCTCTCTTCCCACCAACCTGAATTTCTCCACCTCCCCTTCTCTGCCCAATCACTGGCTCCAGCCTTTATTTTACAAATTAAGAAGGGCAGAAGGTTCACTAGAATTCACCTGTGTGATGATTCACTCCTCCTCTGCGGCCCTTCCCAGGAAAGGGGAATTAACATCAAAATACAAGGCCAAGGCTATCCACCATGCATATGAGTGCAGAGAATTGAACCTGGGTTCTCTGGAAGAACAGCATAGTGTTTTTAACCTTTCAGACATCTCTCCAGCTCTCAGTCCCTTAAGTAAAACACTGCTGGAACACAGCCATGTTTATTCACTTCTGTTTTCTTTTCTTTCTTTCTTTTTTTTCTTTTTCTTCTTCTTTTTTTGTTTGTTTGGGTTTTTCGATACAGGGTTTCTCTGTGTAGCCCTGGCCTGGAACTCACTCCATAGGCCAGGCTGGCCTCGAACTCAGAAATCTGCCTGCCTCTGCCTTCCAAGTGCTGGGAGTAAAGGCTGCACCACCACTGCTCAGCTCACTTCTGTTTTCTATGACTGCATTATTATGTACTAATTCAGTAGTCACAAGAAAACCATGTGTGGTGCTGTCATCACTTTATGTTATCATGACAAGTATGGAGAGCAATCAAGTGGAATTTTATAAACATACTACAAAGGGTCCAATATCAGGAAGATCTCTGTGAGTAGAGGCCAACCTGGTCTATCTATATAGCAAGTTCCAGGCCAGGCAGAGCTACATAGTAAAATGAAATAATTTACCTAGGGACTATTATCAGATTACCAGGTACTAGCTATCTATGCAGACGTTGTCAGAGCAAAATTATGTTCCTGGTGGAACAGCCTTGACACATGAATATTTCCAAAAGATTTTGATGATAGAGAACAAAATTTTGAACACCAATTAAATAAATTATCTCCTTTAGGAAAAAACCCGACTCTCAGTTCAGCATGGTGTATACCCATTTAGTTCCAAAGCTGTGGAGGCAGAAGCAGAGAGGCAAAGACAGAGGCAGAGGCAGGTAGATCTATGAGTTCAAGACCAGCCTGGTTTACATAGTTTCAGATTGGACAGGGCTACATAGTGAAACATACCTTCTCTCAAAACAGAATCATTAATGATTTTTTGAGACAGTTTCTCTGTGTAGTCCTAACTCTCCTGAGTTCACTCTGTACACCAGGCTGGCATACAACTCAGAGACCCACCTGCCTCTGCCTTCTGGGATAAAGGCATATACGTGCATGGAGATGCATACACACACACCAATGGTACAGATGTGGAGTCAGCCCAGCTGACTTTGAACTTTAGGTCTTCCTGCCTCAACCTCTCCAGTGTTGGGATTACAGACCTGAGCAACCATATCCACTTTCCAGTCCTTGGCAGCCTTTCCCCAGGATCTCATTCCTCCTAGCCAAAGGGAATCCTTGGTTAACCGACGCCTTGGAGTTTTGTTTGCAATATGTTTACTATCTCTAATGTAATCACATCCGAGTTAAACACTGAGAATCATGTGTCAGAATGCTTGTTCTCCTTGCATCGCATGGTGCAAAGCTGGCTCTGAAGAGAGACTGATATTGTGTTAGAGCCTTCTTTACTTATTTCTGCCTTACCATATGGGTACAATATCGTAGAGCAAACAAAATTAGCTCAAGTTTGGACACAGGAATCAAATGGAACATGCTTCTGGTAGTTGGAATGATACCTCTTTACAAAGAAAAAAAACACAGAGCAAATAATTTCTAAAATAGATTTTTATTAGGAAATATAAAATTTGGCAAATATTTTCAAAATTGTTATATTGTCAATATTATAATGGAGAAAGCACCAAATTAAAAATACATTGATAAGATGATCTAATTACAACATTGGTAAATCATGAAGTCTAACTAAAGAACTACATCTTCAGGGTCTTTAGGGCTGAGTCAGAAATTAGGGTAGTAGTTACACATAAGAATGCCCACCCTTATGTACACCAAATAAAATTGGGTCAGACTGGCCTATTGTTAGTTAGCTCCCTGCAGCTCTGCTCTGAATGAATCTGTAGTATTTTATAGACCCAATCCACAAGTGGCAGGAAAATGGCAGGCAGGACTTCTTTGAGAATATATTAATTTCTCAAAGAATATGTACCATGTGTGTGTGAGTGAGTGAGTGTGTGTGTGTGTGTGTGTGTGTGTCAGTATGTTGGGGATGGCAAAGTTCAGGGTAGGGGCTGGAGAGTTCAATATAGGAGGCAGAGTGTAGAAACCAGGTAGGAGCTGAGGGATAGTGGGAGAATGTGGTGGCTAGGTTTGATTTGATATGTTAGATAGGCATTTCAGCCATTTGTCCCAAGGGGCTGAGAATTTATAGTACTTAAGCTACTATTTTGCAGAGTGTGTTTGAAGAAATGTGAGAAAGGGCATTTTCTTCTCTGAATTAATGAGTTTAGGCAGTTTTGTGAATGCTGTCTTGAAACAGCCACTTAAAAGAAGAAAATAAACTTACATGTGACAGGTAGTCTTGATTGGTCTGGAATATTCGATATAGGTTAACTTGGCCTGAACCTTGTGGTTGATTGATCCTCTGCTTCCCAAATGCAGGAATTTCAGGCATGTACTGCCAGTAACACCCAGTGTAAGCCCTAGTTATCCTGAAACTACTTTGTAGACTAGGTTGGCCCTGAACTCTGCCTCCCAGTGCTAGGATTAAAGGATGGGAGGTTTGCCACCACTCCTAGCTCTACACCCAGTTTGTTTGTTTGTTTGTTTTGTGGTTTTGTTTTGAAGACAGGGTTTCTCTGTGTAGCACTGGCTGTCCTGGAAAAGACAGGGTTTCTCTGTGTAGCACTGGCTGTCCTGGAACCCACTCTGTAGACAAGGCTGGCCTCCAACTCAGAGAGTGCCTGCTTTTGCTGAGATTAAAGGCATGTACCACCACCACCGTGTTTTACTCTTTTTTTTTTTTTTTTTGGTTTTTCGAGACAGGGTTTCTCTGTGTAGTCCTGGCTGTCCTGGAACTCACTCTGTAGACCAGGGTAGCCTCGAACTCAGAAATCCACCTGCCTCTGCCTCCCAAGTGCTGGGATTAAAGGCGTGTGCCACCACCCGGCCACGTTTTACTCTTAAGGAACATTTTGTACTTTTATTCAAAAGTAAAAGTTCAAGTCTGAAAATACAAAATTGCTGTAGCTCTAATATCTCTACTGAAATGTTACTTGAAAGTAGTGTCCAAGGGGCTGGAGAGATGGCTCAGTGGGCAAGAGCACTGACCCTCTTCCAGAGGTCCAGGGTTCAATTCCCAGCACCCACATGGTGGCTCATAACCATCTGTAATGGGATCAGATGTCCTCTTCTGATGTGTCTGAAGACAGCGACAGTGTACTCACATACATAAAATAAATAAACCTTAAAAAAAAGTAATGTTCAAGAAGCTACTACTCTGCTATCAGTGACTTCACAGTAAAGATGTTTAAATAGCTGTTAGAAACTTTAGTGACAGAGACATTAGAGTGCCACAGCATCTTTTTAGAAACTGCACAAGGCATGTTACAATCCACATATCCTCACTAGACCAGCAAGACCTAATTTAAATTTAAGGACAATATAGATTTCAAAGTAAACACATTTACCTTTTAAACATTTTAGCTCAGAGCAGTTTAACATTAGCACCAAATATCTATCCATATAAGTTCTATTTAAAAAGTTAGCAGTGTGCAAAAACCTCATGTTTTTCTGTACAATGGTTTAATTTCATATGTATCTTTTAAATCCTGAAATTAAGAGGTCAAAGCTGTTAACTCTGCCTGCAAGCAACTGAAGAATAGGTGTATAAGAAATATCTGACAGAACCCACTATCTAGTACAAAGTTCTTTTATTATTTCCATTTTTCAACATAAAACTCCCTTAAGTAGAGAAAACATGTACAACCCCCATTTCCCAAACACCTCCAGCTTTTCTTTTCATTTGGCAGTGCTGGGGACTGGCCTCAGAGTCTACCAAGGCTGGGCAATCATGGTCCTAGCCCTGGCTCTTCAAGAGATATGCTTGCCTTTGTCTCCTACCTGCTAGGATTAACGGCATGAACTACCATGCCAGGCATATTTGTTGAGACAGAGTCTTATGTAGCTCAGGCTGGTCTCAAATTTGCTATGAAAAAAACTGACTGGACTACTGTCTCTACGTCTCACGTGCTGGGATTACAAGCGCACTACCACATGGGTGCATGCAGCCCAGCACTCAGGGCATTTTCATAATTCAATGCTAACACTGATTTCATATCTTAGGTATTTCTATGGCAATAAATCACCTAAACTTGAAAACCAGATTATAAACCCACTACACAGACAAAAAGGATAGACACGGGTTTTAAAATCAAGTTAATAGCAAAACTGCCATAGAACAGTATACAGTACATGTGATGTTACAATCTTAGTTTCAACAATTCTATTAAAAACCAATTGTTTCTATTTATTCTGAATCAATAAATTATTCACAATTAAAATGTTCATAAATAGTAGATGTTATATAAGGTATATGAGATTTTTAAAAGATTTACAAATACTTCAGGATTATATGATTCAAGTACTGTTTTTACATTACTAAAATGTATCTACAGTTGGTAACTGACCCGTAACACTGGCAAAACAGACTAATTTGGCAACAATCAGGCATGTAGTGCTGTCTGCTTGTTTTTCACATCATCACAGGGTGAACTCTTTTTAGCAGGAAATAGGATGTTTTACAATACTTTGATCCAATTAGTTAGCATATTTATGAAGGAAACGTTCAAAGGCATCGTAGATGGCTTGTCTAAAATGAAATGTAAAGAATCAGTCATTAAAAAATATGGGGAAGGAAAGATTAAGTATTGTATTTCTTTTTTTTTTAAATTCTTTTTTTAATTTTTTTTTTAATTTTTTTTTTGTTTTTTGAGACAGGGTTTCTCTGTGCAGCCCTGGCTGTCCTGGAACTCACTCTGTAGACTAGGCTAGCCTAGAACTCTCGAACTCAGAAATCCGCCTGCCTCTGCCTCCCAAGTGCTGGAATTAAAGGCGTGTGCCACCACCACCCGGCAAGCCACATATTTCTTAAGGCAAAAAATATCCCCCAATCAAGCAACAAACAAATATCTAGTTAGACAAATCATCTTACCTGAAGAGTCCTTGTTTAAAGAGATAAGCACTGATATGGCCCCCTTCTAGATACCGGATTTCACAACCAGGCCAAATTTCTTGTAAGCTTCGAACTCCTGTTCGTGGAATATAGGCATCCTCTTTGGCTTGAACCACTATAATGAGGCTTGGGTCAACTGGAACTAAGTAGACGGTTTTGATGCATTAAAAAGCTGTTTGATTTTTGAATAAATACCTAAAATCATATTCCCAAAGAAAATGCTCCATACCTGAGTCTGTAATCCTAGCTACTCCGGAGGCCACAAGTTCAAGATCAGTCTGAACAACTTAGACCCTGCCTCAACCCTGGGGTGATGGCTTAGTGAAGTGCTTGTAACACAAGCATAGACAAGTGGATTTAGGTCCCCAGAACCCATGTTAAAAAGCTGAGCATAGGGCGTCCCTTATATTCTCAGCTCTGGGGAAGTATAGATAGACACTGGTCAAGGACGTCTAGTGGAATTATTAAGCTCCACTCGGGTGGAGAGTGACTGCGGAAGACACTTGTGTTGACTTCTGCCTTCCACATGTAGGTGTACATACAGATCAACATACACATACAAAAAGAAAAAACAATATACCATGGTACCACAATATTCATCTAATAAAATAATTTTTTAAAACATTTTCATATAATCTAGACTGGCCTCAAATTCACTTTGTAGCCAAGAGGATAGCCTCTACCTCCTGTGTGCTAGTGCTAAGATTACAGACATTACCACCATTCCCAGTTTATGCACTACTGGGGATTGAACCCAGACACTGTGCAAGCTATATCCCTAGCCCTACAGTGACTATCCTAAAGATACATACAGAAACAAGAAAACAAACACAAGATTGCTGGAGAGATGGCTCAAATGGTTGAGAACACTGGCTGCTATTCCTGAGGACCCACGTTCAATTCCCAGCTCCCATATAGTGGCTAACAATCGTTTGTAACTCCAGTTTCAGGGGATCTGACACCCTCTTCTGGCCCCATGGCACCAGGAATGTTTGTGATATATAGACATGTATGCAGGCAAAATACCCATCCATACATGAAGTGTATATAACGAATATTTACACACTCCAGATGTTCCCAGTTTCCTAAGCAATTAATACCTGAGAAGTTTGCTACATGAGTGCATTCATCCATGACTCCTTTCATGAATATTAAAGATTCTTTTTGAAGATTGCTTCTTCTTTGTTCTCTGCTGAGCAGGTGAAATGACTGAGGGTTGTAACTTGCAAACCAACTTTTGTTAGTTGAGAGTGTTTGATTCAAGCATTCCATCTTAGCTGAATCTTGCAACAGCTGTCCTTTTGAAGTAGCACTGATAGATGTTTTACCAGAATTATGGCACTCGGCATGCTTTGGGGATACAACTTGGTCTGTCGTATCTAAATTTAAAGTTCTGGAGACCAGATTCAGGTCAGTCAGTTTGTCTGCATTGCTAGGGAAGTGTTTCATGAACTCATGTTCCATTTTGAAAGAATCTGTCTGAATAGATGATAAGAAGAGCCATTTAATATATATTAGAACTTTATGAAACATTTTAAAAACAGAAAAGATAAAAAGTATCAGTAAGTAAAATATGGCACAGCACAAATAAAATAGCCTAGTATTAGAAATTGATGAACAGCTAGGGGTGGTGACACACACCTATGATTACAGCATTTAGGCCGAGGCAGGAGAACAGGGTGTACTAGGCTAGCCTGGGCTACCTAGTGAGAACTTGTAACCGAAAACCACCATGGCCACCACCACCATCACTGCCACCACACACAGAGAGTAACAGAAGTATTTTTTTGTTTTCTTTTGTTCTGGCATAGGGTCCTACTACACAGGCTCCCTCCCATTCCTGATCCTCCTGCTTAAGCTTCCCAGGTGCTGAGATCATAGGCGCAGGGCATCACTTCTCGCTCTAAAGTCCCTTCCCTTTTAAGGCACATGTGAATAAACCATATATAAAGGGAAAATGTTTATTCTGCTTATTATAAAAGGTTTCCCACAGTCACGTTTAAAGATGGAAAACAAACTGGCGACAGATAAGAGGACGCAGGAAAGTGGAAGTGGTGATTATTGTTCATCGGGTAGGCTTTTACTTTGGGAAGATGAAAAGATTTTGAGATGAATGGTGGTGATGGCTCACAACTGTGACTGTGCTCACTGTCAATAAACTGGACCAGCAAGATGATTAAAATGACATTTTTTAAATGGTAAATTTCATGTAGGTAAACTTGCTATCATCCTTACAGGGTCAAAGGAAAACCAGATGACAAAATCTGAAGAGGATAAAGATAAATGGCACATTTTTGTTGAATGTTTCCTAATAATGTCAAAGTTGCCAGGCAGTGGTCGTGCACTCCTTTAATTTAACCTCAGCACTGAGGAGGCGGAGGCAGGCAGATCTGAGTCTGAGGCCAGTCTGGTCTACAGAGTTCCAGGACAGCCAGGGGTACACAGAGAAACCCTGTCTCAAAGACGCAAAAACAAACAGTCAAAGTTACCTGCATCAGGTTTTACTGCCAAAAATTTCAAAACATAGCTATAATCTGTTTTAATTCTAGACTTTCTGAAAGTTTTATGGGCATATCTGTACTACAATGTACATTTAAGCATAAGAAATAACTACTTGAAATCCTTTCTTTGAGATAGACTAACAATTAAAAAAATACAAAAGAAAAAATATTCCCTATGAAAGTTCCAAAAGTAGATTAGAAATATATTGACTTATAAAAAGAACATAATTTAAATGAAAATAACATATACATAAAGAAAGATCAAAAGAACAAATGACATCCTTGCAAGATTGCCTTGTAACTTAGGACAAATAGCCAATCAATTTTAAAATCTTATTTTGGAGACACATCCTTGCTGGCCTAAAGCTTACTATGTCGAGCAGGATAGCATCAAATAGATCTACCTGCTTCTGCCTCCTGAGTGCTGGAATTAAAGATGTACACTATCGGTAATGCCTGGCTCAAATCACTTTTTTGTTTGTTTGTTTGTTTTGTTTTGTTTTTCAAGACAGGGTTTCTCTGTGTAGCCCTGGCTGTCCTGGAACTCACTCTGTAGACCAGGCTGACCTTGAACTGAGAAATCCACCTGCCTCTGCCTCCTTAGTGCTGGGATTAAAGGCGCTTACCTGTTTCTTAAGTGCTCAAATCACTTTTATTGAGAACTAGAATGAAGTAATTTTTAAAAGTATAATAGAAAAAAATGAGCTGAATACATAAAGAAAATGTGGCATATTAAATTTTGTTTATCTGTAAATAGTTATGACATTTATAGACAATAGAAGGAACTGGAGATGATTTAGCAGAATTATCTAGACTCAGGAAGACAAATACTGCATACACACACACACACACACACACACACACACACAAACGTTTGTGTATGTTACAGAAATATAAAATACATGGTTTTAGGCTTATAAGCATATGGTCAATGTCACCAATAATGAGATAAAGCTATTCCAATTTTAATATCAGTTGCGTTTAACAGGCTCCCAAACCTCAGTACAGCTAGCACCATGTTAGAGCACCGTTTTTACCTTAAAACCCAGCACACAGGACCAAATACCTGCCAAAATGAACTGATAGGACACTTGGAGTTCAAGCTCAGTAAGCTAAGTACCACTGGAAGCTGCTACACAGAAAAATTGTTATTTTCTTTATATAACTAAATATACAATCAACTTTTACTTCAATGTTACATGAACATTACAATACTCCATCTGGGTATGGTGGCCTACCTTTAATCTCAGCACTTGGAAGGGAGAGGCAGGCAGATCTCTGTGAGTTTCAGATCAGTTTGGTCTACAGACTGAGTTCCAGAACCTATCTCAAAAAACCAATGACCAAATCAAAACTTACCCCACAGTATTCAAGCATATGAATAATTTCTTTTTCATAAACTGTCTGTGTATAATACTGCTTTTCCAGTTCCCGCCAATTAATTGATTTACTCAATACACCCTGAAATAAAGAAAAAAATTATGACATGGCTATCTCAGTACTTTATTATTATTATTATTATTATTAATTGCTGTATAAGAGTTAGTGCAATTGGACTTGAGATTATTCACCTTTTGAAAGGCCTGTTTATATCCTTGAGTGGAGTCTGGGAATTTGATCAATAAGTAGCTTTTATACTGATATGGAACTTTCCCTAAATGCTAAGAGTGAGCCACTGGAGTCATATTGTTTGTACACGTCTGTGCTCTGCTTACCACTGCAGTTCCTTCTGACTTACGATACACTGGAGACAGGGCATCTAACTCACTCTCAGCTCTGCCAGGCTCAGTGAAGAGCAGCATTTCACTGTTAGAAGTGACTACATGGTTTATTAAGCATAAACCATGAGATTCAACTGAGCAAGGGCCCTTGGAAGCCTGTATCAGGTTTGCCTCATATGCTTTTTCCTTTTATTGATTTTTCTGTCATATCTTTTTGCTAAAGTTAGGCTACGTGTGTGTGTGTGTGTGTGTGTGTGTGTGTGTGTGTGTATAAAATAGAGAGAGTGTATGTGTTCTGTTATTCCTTCTTGTAGTCACTAAATCTAGGGGTGACCCTCTAATATCACTATATTTAAGTCCATGTTTTCAAGTATCAACCACAATCCAATTACCGTAGTGAAGACCCCAGACGCTGTGGACCAAGACAGGCATGGAATCAACGGCATGGGCTTGGGCCAGTTGGACACTGCTAAGGAGGCCATCTGTTAATTAGATAACAGCAAGTTTACAGAGTTTCTGTTCTTTAATATGAAAAATACGAAATACTAAAAAGTACTTTGTCTGGTGGGAAGTGGGTAAGACAGGGGCTGTAAGATAGAATGCCTCTATATTATAGATTCAACAACACATAAATTTCCTTTTAGAAAACAAGAAACTAAAAGGCTTTATTTCAAATTTTTAGAGGTAGCCTTGCTGTGCTCATAGGCTGCTGCTGCTTTACATGTGTGCCATTTCTTCCTCAGTCTCTCAAGTTCTAGGATTACAAGCATGCACTTGCCACACCTGGCTTTGAGGAACATTTTGGATTTAAGTTTTTATAATTCAAATGATCATCTATAGCAAACTACACATACATTTTTAAGTACATAAATCACACACACAAAATGGTAATGACAAACATTACATAATTAGTCAGAGCACACTGCAGGTACTAACTTCACTAAGTGCTTCATAGAGAACACAGTGCAGCAAGCAATTAGGGTATAGTACCATGGACATGTACTGAAAATCAAGCACAATTTACAGGTGAAGTTGGGATTCAAAATGGGTTTTGTTGGCAAACTGTAAAGTTGTCTCCTCAACTAGGTGATGCACTAGAGACATTAGTGCCTGATATTGCTAGAGCCTTGTGAAACAAGCTAGTGCATTGTGAGCAGGAGAAAGTCAAGACCAGACCCTAGCATTCAAGTAAAAACAGAGAGGAAAAACTTAAAAGAAGCCAGCTAGGACTCAGATCAATGCCTTGCTTAGCCCTCATCAGAGAGGCTTCTTGAAATAGTTGAGAACAAAACCCCACAACTGGACAATGGGAGCTGGAGGGGCATGGATCTCGGAGTCCAAGGCCAGCTGACCTACAGATGGAGTTCCAGGGTAGGTAGGGCTACAGAGCAACCTTGTCTCAAAAAAAAAAAAAAAGAGAAAAAAAGGGGGTGAGGGGGCTTTGGAGCACTTGGCCTTACATGGCATGTTTTCTTCTACCCTCTCCTTAACACTCAGGAGCCTGTGCAAAGGAAGAGGAATCAAAGAGGGGCTAGAAAGATTAAGAGCCAGAGGTAGTGGATGACTCTAGGGAAACAGTGTCTTCTAGACACAACAGAACTGATAACAGGATCTCACAGAGAAGACAGGAAGCATGAACAAGTTCAAACCAGATTGGCTGCCAGCCCTAGAGGGAGAGGTTGAGGGTGGTGGGTGGGTGGGAGTAGTGTCCTCACCCCTAACCAACAGCTGACTACGATTGGTACCCACAAGGAAACAAAGGAGTCTTCTCCAACTGAGTCTCACTGAGCATATTAACCACAGTTCAAGTAAGGCCCATACCCAGGAATAGATGGCCAACACAAAACAAATTCAATGGCATTTTTGTAGACTTTTCATCTCATTTAGCTTTGTTTGGGCATTTTTGTTTGTTTTTGTTTTGTCTTATTGGCCATAAGACAAATTTGTTTCCAATTTTGTGGAGGTTTTTTTTTTTGGGGGGGGTGCATATTTCTTGTTTTTATTTGTATGTTTTTGTTTGGTTTCATTTGTTTGTTTGCTTTTTGAGACAGGGATTCCTCTGTGTAGCCTTGGCTGTCCTGTCTTGGAACTTACTCTGTAGACCAGACTGGCCATGAACTCCGAGATCTACCTGCCTCTGCCTCTTGGACTGCTGGTACCAAAGGTGTATACCACCAATGCTAGCTATCACTTGGCTTTTTACTTGTTTTTCAAAGAAAGATAAACAGTGTGGATTGGGTGGACAAGAAGGTAGTGGGGATCTGGGAAAAAATGGGAGAGGGAAAAAATATGATTAGAATATATTGTATATAAATTTTTTTTCCCAATAATTAAAAAAAAAAAGAAAGAAAGAGAAAAAAGACCTGGCACAGCAAACCAATTAAGGGTCTGTTCAGTGTAGTCTAATAGACAAAGCATACATGTGTGGTACTGGGGATGGAGAAAGGTAATACACAAAGTAAAAATTATCAAAATACATTCTACGCATAATGAAATGTCACAAAATATGTTGGACAGTTAATATGCACTAAAAAAGATAAAAGGCATCTCCTAGTTAGTTTTTCTTCTGACTGTTAGTATTCTGTCTAAACTCCACCTCCACAGTTATCTGGCAACACCCAGGTATGCTCCTCCTCACAGTTACCTGGCAACATCCAGGTAGGCCTGCCCACTATAAAAGGGGCTGCTTGCCTCCTCCTCTCTCTCTTATTCTCTTGCCTCTAGCTTCTCTCTGCCCCCTTGCCCTTCCCCCCTTCTCCACGTGGTCATGGCTGGCCTCTACTTCTCCTCTTTCTCTGCTATCTTCTTCTGTTTCTCTCCCCCCAACTTTGCCCTCTCCCCTAAATAACTCCCCTCCTTGTGGAACCATCTGGTCTGCTGTTATCTGTTCTAAGCTGCTGCCGAAGTCTAACACTGACCAATAGCAAAAGCAAGGATATACTTTGAATATATTTAAAAGACCCTTGAAAAGTTAAGATTTTTTTTTTTGTAATCAACTTTTTTTTTTCCTGAAAAGGTTTGTTTGTGTATGGCCAGCTATCCTAGAACTTGCTCTGTAGATCATGATAGCCTGAATTCACAGAGATCTGCTTGCCTTTGCCTCCAAAGGGCTGGGATTAAGGCATGCAGAATTTCTCCATTTCCTGGAACTCACTCTGGAGGCCAGGCTGGACTTGATTTCAAAGATCTACCTGCCTCTGCCTCCCAAATGTTGATATTAAAGGTGTGCACCACTGCCTAGCTGTAATCAACTTTTAATAAAACATGAAATCCAAAATCTGAGCTATACCTGAAGTTGTACAATATATTTGTGTCTACATAAATTATACAAAATAATATTACTTTCTTATTGGAACTGCCTCTACTTCCTACTTTCACCAACATTAAATTCATGCTTCAAGTACAATTAAAATGACTCCTCTTTATAAACATGGTAGCAATGAATAAAAGCTGCAAAGACTCACATGTCCTCCCATGGATATTCCAGTCATCCCAAGAGGTCCATAACCTTCCCTCTCCAGCCAGTGTAAGAGAGCTGCAGACTCAAGAATGAGAGCGCCTCCCATCACAAATAGGTCAGACACATTTTTTAAGCTGGATCTTCTAGCCTCACAAAACAAATAAGAAAATAATTTATTTCATGCATTTACATTTTTAAAAATTTATGTATTTATTTAAAGATCTATTTATTTTATTTATGAGTGCTCTATCTGTACATACAGATGCATATCAGAAGAGGACATCAGAATTCATTATTGATGGTTATAAACTACCATGTGGTTGCTGGGAATTGAACTCAGGACCTCTGAAAGAGCAGACAGTGCTCTTAACTGCTGAGCCATCTCTCCAGTCCAAACTTATTTTATGTGTATTGGTGTTTTGTCTGCATGTATACCTGTGTGAGAATGTCAGACCTTGGAGTTACAGACAATTATAAGCTACCATGTAGGTGCCAGGATTTGAACCTGGGTTCTCTGGAAAAGTAGTCAGTGCTCTTAATTGCCAAGCCATCTCTCCAACCCCTAAAGTTTATTGTTTTTTTTTTTTTAAAGACAAGGTTTCTCTGTGTAGCCCCAGCTGTCCTAGAACTCACTTTGTAAACTAGGCTGGCCTTGAACTCAGAGATCTGCTTGCCTCTGCCTCCTAAATGCTGGGACTAAAGGCATAAACCATCATGCCTGGCTAACATTTACATTTTTAATCAAGCTGGGCTACACCTTTAATCCCAGCATTTGGGAGGCAGAGGTTGAGGCAGGTGGATCTCTGAGTTTGAGGCCAGCTTGGTCTACAAAATGAGTTCCAGGACAGCCAGGGCTATACAAAGAAACCCTGCCTCAAGCCCCCACCCCCACCCCCCCAACCCCCACCAACAAGAAAAAAAAAAGCAAGAAAATGTTGGGTAGGGGTGTCTACTGGTCCATGTGCACATATATACATGTCACAATATGTTTAGAAGTCAGAAGACAACTCTGTGGGTGGAATTAGTTGTCACTTTCCACATTTATGTGGTTTCCACAAATTAAACTTAGGTTGTCAGGCTTGTGCAACATCTTTTCTTCTTTTTTTTTTTTAAACCAGTTTAGCCATTTTCACTGGCCCACAATTACATTTTATTTTTTTCTCCTGAAAGGAATGTAGCTTGGGCTAGCAGAGAATTCATCTGTAGCCCTGAAATCTGAGATCTTCCTGCCTCTGCCTCCTAAGTGCTGAAATTTCAGATATGTGCTACCATGCCTGACTATAAAAACATGCTTTAATCAATTAATTTATTTTTGAGACTGGGCCTTGCCATGCATACCAGACTGCCCTCAAATTATTAGTGCTGGGATTACAGGTATATAACATGAAACCTGACTAAATTAATTTAAATAAAAACAAACATACCTGAAATTTTCTATTATTAATTTTTTGACACAGGCTCAGGATGACTGAACTTCTGACCCAGTAACCTTTGCTTCACAGGTGCTGCTGGCATTACAGGAGGGCCACTGTGCCCTGCATCAGAGGAGTTCTCATAAAGAGAAGCCTGCTTTCTGCAACTAGAGGCTTAGTAGATGGCAGATGTTAAACTGTGGGTGGCTGAGGTTCTAATGCCAAACTGGTCTCTCATCACAGAATTAATGTAAGAGGCACCAATTGAATAATCATTAAGTGAATTTGTGTACATTTTGACAAGATTTCATTGGTATGCTGAAGCAGGAGCAGGGTTTAGGCCAGCCTGGGCTCCACAGTAAAACCGTTTCAATAACACTAACAAGAACAAACTGTATGCTCTCCTTTTATCAAAATTGATCACATTCAATTTGAAAAGACCCCACTTCCTTTGTTTTCTGTTCTTAAGCTAGTTTCATTACAAAATTAATTTTAGTCTTGCATGGATTCTGAGGTTCTGCTTCCTGTTATTCCTTGGTTCTTTTCGTAGAATATACTAGTGTGAGGTTCTGAGACAGGGATGTTTATGATGGACCTGTTTTCGTTTGTAATCTTTGTTTACTTACTTTGGATGAAAACAGACTTAAGATGACTTTTTAAAGGAGAGAAGCAAGACAAGATGGTACATGGTTACAATCCCATCACGTGGGAGGTTCAAGTAGGCCAGTGTGGACAACTGAGTGAGGAATCTCATTCAGTTCCCACCTCCCTGGCCACAACCAACGCAAGCAAGAGCAGTAAACTGATTTAAAGATGTAAACTGCAAGCCATTTGTACTCCTGTTGAATGCCCCGATGAAAAAAAGACAACAAACTGGACCATCCTCACTACTGATTTTCAGTACTGTGGATCAAATGCAGGGTCTTATCTACACTGACTCCAGCTCCACCTGCACCAGTACATAATATAAGAAACAATGGCTTTTGTTTGTTAGTTTGTTTTTTGACACAAGGTTTCTCTGTATAACCTTGGCTGCCCCTGAACTCAGAAATCCACCTGGTTCTGTCTCCTGAATTCAGGGATTAAAGGCATGTTCCAGCACACCCAATAGGACGAATGTCTTTTTTATCTCTATTCTATGAAGGAGGTAGGTGGAACTAAAGAGGCCAGCTTATAGAATTAGTACATGACAAGTTATCATTCCAACCTCAGTCTGTCTTTTACTAACTCAGATTGCTTCTTGTTAGTCTAAATAAACTCTCCCTCTCCCTCTCCCTCTCCCCCCCTCCCCACCTCTCTCTCCAGAGACAGGGTTTCTTTATATAGTTTTCTTCTGTCCTGGAACTAGCTTTGTAGACCAGGCTGGCCACAGAGATCTGTCCTCTGCTTCCTGAGTGATAGGATTAAAGGAGTGTGCTACCACTCCCTGGCAAACTCTCTGTTTTTTAAGCAATTTATAGATAAGGAAAAAATAACACCTATATTTGATTACAGGGTTTGGCTCCCGACTGAAAATTCTTGAACTATCTAGCGTGGACTTTAACTTTCACATTGTTTCACAGAGTTCATCCTAATCTAGTCCTCACAGTAAACAAGGAACCCTGGGCACTGATTCAAAGCATATACTTCCTTTTGGAAAAACTGCCCCAACCTTCCAGTAACGGTCTTCAAAAGGCCATTCCACTGTTCTGTCAAGCCAGCTACTTGGGTATGGCAAGGAACACAATAAGATGAGTGGGTTCCATGATCATTGGCCCACTGTCACACTATGAAGTGAGTTCCTTGGTCAGATGCAATGCTGTGTGGAATACCATGACTGGATAAGGCATTGTCTAAGGAACGGATGGTTGTTATGTGCCCCAATACAGCACCATTCTCCTGGGTGACCAGCCAGCAACCTGTTGGTAGATGCTGTAGAAAGAAGACATTGGTCTTTCCTTCATGAAAAGGGCAAGGGCTTTGTCCTTATTTGAATATACTGTTGGGATCAAACAAATGAGACTTATCCTAACTACTGCCATTTTGTTTTTAGACTCTTATTTTGATCATAAAGTGAAATTAAGTTTAAGCTCCCAGGCTGTTGGAAGCTTTCCAGATAGGTAGCTAACTTCCTCCTTATTCTTCTTTTGTTCCCAAAAACATAATGACTGTTCCTGACTGTGAAAGAACAAATGATTCTGATGGAAAATTGTGACGGTAACCTGGCACAGATGTATGTGGGTGTTAAGCTTGAAAACTCTGTAACATTCTGGCTCAGGGGTTGCGGTTCAGTTCCCCAGTCTTTTCTGCTGTCCTGATCAGTAAAAATTAAAGTCAGTGGTCATACAGGCCTTTAATCCCAGCACTTGGGAAGCAGAGGCAGATAGATCTGTCAGTAAGAGGTCAACTTGGTCTACAGCTTGAACAGTTGGGGGACTACACAGAGAAATGCTGTCTCAGAAAAACAAACAAAAAGAATTTAAGTCTATATTCTTTCTAAGTTTTATAAGTCAACTAAGGAAATGATTAACCAAAGACAACCAAAAATTTTTCCTAGAGACTGCAAAAATGAAGACAATGAAGGGATATATACTTACACTTGGTCCTTAGGCTTCCTGCAGCCATTTAAGAAGATGGGTCAAAGAGAAAGTTTTAAAATAATTAAATATACTCATCTCAGAACACATTACTTAAGCAAAACAGTTAAATTTGAATACAATACCCAAGTAACTACTCCCTAGTTACTTCAAAAGTTGATTACGAGCCCTTACATTTTTAACTTAACTAGTTTTTAAAATTTACAGTTTTACTGAGATATAATCACAAACCAAATAATCCATTTATTTGAAGTGTATAAATTAATATACTCAGTATACTTACAAGGTTGTACAATCTTCAATTTAGTTATAAAATGAAATTTATTGATATAATTTACATATTTAATTTAGAAATCTAAGAAATATAGAAAAAACATTCAAAACTACTTTCTTTCTTTCTTTCTTTCTTTTTTTTTTTTTGGTTTTTCAAGACAGGGTTTCTCTGTGTAGCCCTGGCTGTCCTGGAACTCACTCTGTAGACCAAGCTAGCCTCGAACTCTCGAACTCAGAAATCCGCCTGCCTCTGCCTCCCAAGTGCTGGGATTAAAGGCGTGCGCCACCACCGCCCAGCGAACTGTACATTTCTTTTATAGGAGAAATGTGCATCAGTTTTTTTTTTTGTGAGTAATCTGACATCATCTGAAAATTAAGTATTGTTCTAAACCTCTACCTTTACTTTACTATAAATGCATTTCACTTCTTTTATAGCAAAAGTTTGACTTATTAAGTCCAACATAAGAACCTTAAGAAACAGAAGTACAGTTTATCATTATTATAAATAGGATTAAAATATTTATGTTAGTCTCACTATACATCTAATGCAGGCTCTAACTCACAACCTTTCTGCTTCAACCTTCTTAGCACCTGGGGTTACAGGAATTTACCACCATATATGGCACACTTTTTACTTTTTTTTTTTTTTCTTTTTTGAGATAGAGTAGTTGTGGCTATTTTGGAAATTGCTATGCCTCAAATTCACCTAGAACCTCCTGGGATAAAAGGCATGCACCAACTATTATTCTTAATTTTTTTTTTTTTGACCAGGATTTCTTGTAGCTTAGGTTGGCCTCAAACTTACTGTGTACCCAAAGTTGGCCTTGAACTCTACTTTCCATTACATTTCTTTTTAAAATGCATAAACAAACTTTTCTTCCTTTTCATTCTTGCTTTTTAATAATTTTCTGAACTGATAACTGGATTTAACTAGTTTTGAAAAGTTAGTTACCATGGGGGTTGGAGAGATGGCTCAGTGGTTGAGAGCACCCGATGTTCTTCTTTTGAAGAGTAAATATATAAACAAAGAGAGAAAGAAATGTTTTAAGTTATCATAAAAGGATATAATAAGGGTTTTCTAGTAACAACGAAGCCATTCTGGCCTCCTTAATCATAGGACGAGCCATGAGCGTTCTACGCCTCCAGTAATGCTGTAGGAAGAAGAGGTGACATGTTAGGAATACTATAGACAAGTGCTGAGGAGAAGTGCTAAGACTTTTCTAGGTTGAAGTCCTATGATGTCACAAGTCTTACATGGTCTCCTGTTCCAGCCAGATGAATGCACACAGGTCTATATCTGCTGTTCCATTCCTTAGGCACGATAAACTGGAACCTATTAAAAAAATGAGATTTTTTTTTTTTAAAAAAGAAAATTAGCTACAAACTATACACACATATATCCATGTATATGTTTTTAATCATTTGTTTAATTAATTCATGGAGAAGGTCTTGTCATTATATAATTCAGGCTGGCCTGAACTTACTATGTAGGTAACGCTGGCCTCGAACTTGTGGCCCTCCTACCTTAACAACCTGAGTGCTGGAGTTCCAGGTGTAGTTCATGCCAGCTCTAAGCTCTCATGTGAAAAGCTGTCATAATTAAGCTCTCTCTAGAAGGACGGGCTAGTGGATCTACATTTACTAACATTTATTTGTTTGTGTGTGTATATGTATGTGTGGGAGTGGTGTGCCCAGATGCAGGTCAGAGAACAACCTGCAGGAGTTCTTTTCCTTCACCACAAGAGTCCTAGGAATTGAACTTTGTCAGTCTTAACAAAGTGTCTCTATCTACTCAGCTATCTTACTGGCCTATACTTTAACTATCTGAAATAAATACTTAGAATTTTGACATTCAGTTTGTAACTATGTGTCCAAAAACTACAATATTATAAACCTAATTCTCTTAGGAGGAAAAAACATGAAAGCAGGAGGAAGAGTTAGAAAGATTAGGGATTTAAAAAAAAGAGAAAAGAAAAGAAAGATTAGGGATTTGGTGAGATGGGGAAGAGAATGAGAATACTGGGAATAGAATGTTGCAAAGAATACTATGTTCATGAATGAAACTGTAAAAGAATTAAAAAAAAAATTAAAAAGGGGAATGACCTATGATACCACAGATGGGGAGAAAAAAAAATAAACAGCAGGTGTGTCAAACTTTTAGCATGTTTATTTAACGTGGCAGGATGTTATTGTCAGATAAAACTAGATGACTATTCTCTCAGAAACTGAACAGTGAGGCTGGAATACAGTTAAGAAAGTACAAAAACTAAGCAAAGCACTTGCTTACCATGAGCAAGATTCTAGGTTTAATCCCACGTTCCACAAAAAAGTATATTTACATAATATAGACATATATACACATTCATAAATATACATATATTTGTAAACACCCCCCCCCCACACACACACTTTTTAAAAAAGAAACTGGAGAGATTGAGCAGCAGTTAAGAGAACTTCCTGCTTTTCTAGAGGATCTGAGCTCAGTCCCAGGAAGCATACACATCAGATCGGGTAGATAGCTCACAAACACCAGGAACTCCATTGCACCAGAAAGTTGGTAAGATAAATTAAAACACACACACACACACACACACACACACACACACACACACAGTTTCTCTACATATCCTTGACTGTCCTGGAATTCTTTATATAGACCAGGCTAGCCTTGAACGCAATAAGCTACGCTTGCTTCTGCTTCCCAAATACTGGGATTAAAGGAATGCACCACAACCAGCCAACAAAATGATTTTTAAAATTCCATTAAGACAGTTGTATGACTTGGTAGTTACAACAATTATTATATGCTTAAAATGAGTAGCTCATATATACATATATGAAATATATCCATATTTGTATCCTTATGTATGTATATATGTATACATATACACACCCATATATATATATCTTTAATCATGATAATTAGGATTCACAAATTCTCCTATTTTTTTTATCCCTATAACAAAACAAAACACAGAAAATTCTCCAATGTATAAGCATTTCTAAGGGAAAAAGATAAACAAGAGGGGTTGATCAATGGCTCAGCTAGCAACGTGAGACTTCCAAGAGTGATTGTAGTGGCCAAGTAGACAAGAGATGTAAGCAAGCACTATGACCTTATTTTTACCCATGTAAAGATCTGGGATGTAGATCAGTTGGTGGAGACTTGCCTCACTTGCAAAAGGCCCTAGGTTCAATCTCCAGGAAAATATAAAACTGGCCTTAGTACACTCCTGTAATCCCAACACTCAGGATTTAGAGGCAGGAAGATTAGAAGTCCAAAGCCATAACAAGTTTGAGGCCAGCTTGGGTGGGATAGGTGAAACTATCCAAAACAAAAGCCAGGTGTGGTATTCACTTGTGATCTCAGTTTCAATGCTGGGGAAGAACTGGCTTGCTGCCTGCTAGTCTAGTCTCATCTGTAAGCGCCCTTGAGACTCTATTTTAAGAAAAAAGGCGGGGCTGGAGAGATGGCTCAGTGGTTAAGAGCACTGACTGCTCTTCCAGAGGTCCTGAGTTCAATTGCCAGCACCCACATGGTGGCTCACAACCATTTATAATGGGGTCTGATGCCCTCTTCCGGTGTGTCTGAAGACAGCTACGGTGTACTCATATAAATAAAAACAAATAAATAAGTAAAAGAACACTTTAAAAAAAATAAAAAAAGGTGGATAATTCCTACAAAACAACATAGGAGGTTGACCTACAGCTATCCACCACCTTCATGTGGATGCATATACATAATGCCCCCCCACACACACGAAAGATGAGTTAAGTTGAAAAATTATACTGTCCTAGAAGTTTGATGAGATGGTAGCAGCAGGTGGAAGTGCTTGCTGTCAAGCTAGATTGGTGCACTTGAGTTCTGCATCCCACATTGCAGGAGAGAACCATCATCTTCATGTTTTCATTTTACCCCTACATGTATACACATCCATACACAAATTATTTTTTTAAAAGAGCCCTAGAAGAATAGGGTAGAAAGCTTTTTATTTGTTCTACTCTTTTTAAATTTAAAACATATTTTGGATTATGCTTTACTCCATTTATTTGTTTGATTGTTTAAAATCTGGTGTCACTATGTAGCCTAGGTTGGACTGGAGCTTGTCATCCTCTTTCCTCTAATTCCAGAGTTTTGGGATTTAAGTCAGTGCAGTAGCGCATGCTCGTAACCCTAGTTCTTAAAAGAGACAGGAGGATGACAAATTCAAAGCTAGCCTGGTCCACAGAGTAAGTTTTACACCAGCTAAGGGCTACACAGTGAGAGACCTTATGTCAACACAGAAACAAAAACAAACTATACAAACAGGTTTTGGGATTACAGGCATATATTACCATGTCCAGCTAACTGGATATATTTTATTTTATTTCCTCCTTTAAGAAATTATTACTTTGAGTTCGAGGCCAGCCTGGTCTACAGAGTGAGTTCCAGGAGAGCCAGGGTTCCACAGAGAAACCCTGTCTCAAAAAACCAAAAAAAAAAAAGGAAATTATTATTCTTAGTGTATATGTATGTGTGACCGCTTATCTGTTCATGTATCAGACATAGTGTGTCCAAAGAGGTGCTGAGCACACTGAATATATCAGGAGAAATGATTTTCTGAAAAGAAAAAAAATTACCATCTCATTTAGTACGTAGCATTATTTTCTTACTTTACAGATGCGGAAACTGAGATACAGAAAAATTAAATGACTTGTGTGAGGTCTTAAATCTAGAAATGGTGTAGCTGGAATTGTAAGTGCTGAGCTTTTAAATACTAAGTTATATGAACTTTTGTAGTTATATAATAGAATATAAACTTTCCATATTCTAAGTTTCAAAAGTGTATGAAGAGATAGGGCGGAAAGAAGGGCAGTAGCAACTAATTCATGTAATTAGAACATTGCATCTGTAGCCTCACAGAAGGACTCTTTTATCTCTTTCTTTCCTTTTCTGATTTTTTTTTTTTTGTGGTTGTTTTGTTTTGTCTTTCCTCATGAGATAAAGTCTCCATATATAGCTCAGAAGACTTGAACTCATGGTCTTCCTGCCTTAGCTTTCCAAATTATGGGATTCTAGACTCAGTGGCACAACGCCTGTCTCCACCACTTCTTACTATGATTTCCTTTTACTTGACTTCTTTTGTCTTGTACCTTTGTACTCATGTCTGTTTTCGCACTTTGTCTCTGCAAATGCCATTATAATTAACACACACACACACACACACACACACACACACACGTTAAGATAAGAGTAAGACACTTTATGCCAGTAACCTGTAAATATTGCCTTTAAATCTCAGTGAGTAGTTTGACTTTGACATTGCTACTCATGGGTCACTGCTTTTCTTAATGACTAGTTGAAAAGGCTACTAGCTGAAAGTAGTACTTTTGAGTTTCAAACTGTATATTTCAAAGGCAAACACTGCTGATTTCTTGGTTGTTGTTTGTTCTTGAAACAGGGTCTTTCTGTGTAATCTTGGCTAGTCTAGAAGTCACTATACAGATCAGGCTGGCTTCTCCTATTGAGTATTAGAGGCATGAGCCACTACATCTGGACCCAGTGGTGTTTTGAAAGTTAACAGGAAAGCTTAGGAGGGAAGCTCTACCTTCTGTCACATGAAATGAGTAGTGATTTTTCCTTTGCCTTAAAACTCTTTCTAATTCTGCATGGTTCTTTGGAAAGTCAAGATGTAAGTGTGTCATTGCACTGTCTGATTTCCTGAGTACAGATGGAGTAGGCTTAAGAGATTACAAGTCAGGAGGGTGCTGAAGTAGCAGCACGTGGCTTTGGTGAGGCATTCCACATGCTTTTATGAAGGACTCCCTGAACAGATAAATAGATGTGACACACCCTTCTCCTTCCCTCTAGTAACAGTTTCCCTTCAACAGCACCTTCTCTTCATTACTGTCCACATTACTTTCAGCCTTTTCAACTAGTCATTAAGAAAAGAAGTGATCATGGGCAGCAATGTTAAAGTCAAACTACTCATTGAGATTTAAAGGCATGACTCTACTAGCATAGCCCCATGCAGTAAATACATAGGGAGATGACTGGCAGAATCATCTATCCCCTGTGTTTCATGAAGAGCACTAGCTCCTGCAGCGTTTCTATAGGCTAGGAGAATGTTCACACTATTACTTTTCACCTTGCTACATGAGTAGAAAATTGGTAGGTAGCACATTAGTAATGTAAGAATGGTTTAAAAACATGTTTACATTAAAGACCACATATGAATTCATATTTATTACTGTTAAAACATCAGAATAAAGTAGAGATATACTATTAATTTTCTTAATGTGTTTTACTGCCATTCATTAAGACTTACTTTAAGCCGGGCAGTGGTGGCACACGCCTTTAATCCCAGCCCTTGGGAGGCAGAGGCAGGTGGATTTCTGAGTTCGAGGCCAGCCTGGTCTACAGAGTGAGTTCCAGGACAGCCAGAAACATACAGAGAAACCCTGTCTCGAAAAACCAAAAGACTTACTTTAAAATAATATAAAACATGGCTGGAGAATTGGCTCAACAGTTAAGAACACTTGTTGCTTTTGCATAGGACCCAGGTTCAATTCCCAGCACCTATGTGGTGGCTCGCAACCATCCATAATGCTAATTTGAAGGGATGTGGATGTGCCTCTTCTAAGTTCTGCATATTCATGGTACACACACATGCAGGCAAAACACTCATGCATATATATATATGTGTGTGTGTGTGTGTGTGTGTGTGTGTGTGTGTGGACACATACATACACATGTATATGAGACAGTATTTTTAATATCTAATTGTATACATGGTAATCCTAGGTATGGTGGCACATGCCTATGATGCAGCACTTGGGATCACAAGTTCAAAGCCAGTCTCAATTACATAGTGAGGTTTTGTTTGTTTTGTTGTTAGACAGGCTGACCTATCTCTCCAGTGATGGGATTAAAAGTTTGTGTCACGATGTCTGAGACAAAGATGGTAACTGTAGTTTTTAAGATTTTTTTTTTTTGCCGGGCGGTGGTGGCGCATACCTTTAATCCCAGCACTTGGGAGGCAGAGGCAGGTGGATTTCTGAGTTCGAGAGTTCGAGGCTATCTTGGTCTACAGAGTGAGTTCCAAGACAGCCAGGGCTACACAGAGAAACCCTGTCTCGAAAAAACCAAAAAAAAAAAAAAAAGTTTTTTTTTTTTTTTAAATTTTATGTGTATATCTGTGCATGTGTATTTGGTCCCCTTGGAGACCGGAAGAAGGCACAAGATGCTCAGGTAGATCTCTGAACTTGAGGCCAGCCTGATATACAGCATGGGTTCCAAGACAGCTAGGGCTAAACAGAGAAAGCCTGTCTCAAAAAAACAAAAAGAAGCCGGTCAGTGGTGGCACACGCCTTTAATCCCAGCACTTGGGAGGCAGAGGCAGGCGGATTTCTGAGTTCCAGGACAGCCTGGTCTACAGAGGGAGTTCCAGGACAGCCAGGGCTACACAAAGAAACCCTGTCTTGAAAAACCAAAAAAAAAAAAAAAAAAAAGAAAAAAAAAAAAAAAAAAAAAAAGAAAAAAGAAAACAAGCAAACAGAGACAAAAAATAGAGGATGTCTCAAACAAAGCAAAATAAAACTAAAAACAAACACAAATATTCCCCAACAAATCTAGAAACTTCATGAAACTAGACAGGTAAAAAATATATAGAAAGATGTTAGGTTGCTTAAATGAACAAAATATGCCATTTAAGTGCCTTGAAAATTTAGGAACTTATGGTAGAGCCACTGAAGGGAATACTTACCAGCTATTAACACAATGACAGACTACCTTCATTGATTAGTTAGGTCAAAATGAAAATAAGCAGTCTTACATGTGAATACCAAGGAAAAAAGACGATGATAGATGTAACACAGCAATGATCTCTCTGTGGCAATTATTCATACTATTCTCTTATTTGTATCTTATTATACCTCAATGCAGTGATAAGTTACTATGCCCACTCTGCCCCCAAGCAGATCAGTAAAGAACAGAAAACGGACGTCAATGTGCATCATTTGGGAATTTCTACTCATCAAAATGAATAATGCTTTAAGATTATGCCACTGCAGACCAGCACCTGGGAGGCTAGGGCAAGAGGCTTGACAGTTTTGAAGCTAGCCTGGAATATACAGTGACTGTGTCTCAAGCACTTGTTTTTTGTTTTTGTTTTTTTTTGAGACACAGTTTCACTGTGTAGTCCTGGCTGTCCTGGAACTCACTCTGGAGACCAGAGTGTCAAGCACTCTTTAAAAACAAAAAATAAATGATATTGCAGAGTTAAATTTGGTTATTTCCCTATCCAAGAACGAACTTCCTTAACTCATTATAAATGTTGAAATGATATTCTAAGACTGAATTTCTCCTTCCTCCGTCAAGCCATGTTAACCACGTTCTTTTTTACCAAGTTCTTCCCCTTTTCTTTAAGCTAATACCTACACAATTTTCTAGCTAAGGCTGAAAAGCTACAAGGGGACACAGATCCAGGGAGTACAACTATAGTATGTAGAAATAGCAATTCCTTTACCATACCATTAATATATAGTCTAAAGAACCACATGTTTACTTAACTGGTTTATTGTCATTGAATACAATTTTCATTCCTGCTGTCATTTAGCCCTTTTAACAACCATGTGGGATAAAGTGTTATCATCTTTATTTTACAACATATGGTTCAGAGAAATACCTGGCCCTAAGGTCACTGGATTAATAAGTAGTGGAGCCAGGGTTCAGTCCAGATCTGTTTAAAGCCAAAGTCCTTGTTTTTTTGCTCTATTCAACACTACTTGCATTTTATTTTAATTTTATTAAAAGAAAAAAATTAAACCAAAACCTAATACCAAAACCCAAACAAACAAACAAACAAACAAACCAAAAAAACAGGTCTGAGAAAATAGGTAAGTATTTCAGAACACTGGCTGCTCCTCTAAAGGATCCAAGTTCAATTCTCAGAACCCACATAGTGAGACACAGATATCTATAACTCCAGTCCCAGACCTAGCACATTCTTTTGGCCTCCTGGGTACCAGCACATACATCATGCAGACATACCTGCAGATAAAAAATCTACTCATATAAAATAAATAAATGAATAAAATTTAAAATAATAATTATCTTAGAGCAAGAAAAAACTGACTACCACAAGTAAATACCACAGTTACGCTGGTTCTGTTTTGTTCTGTTTTTCTTTTTTTTGGCTTTTGAGACAGGGTTTTTCTGTGTATCCTTGGCCACCCTAGAGCCCCATCATCATAGAAATTTAAAAATGAAATTTTATTGTGTGTGTGTGTTCATGTGTGGAAATCAGAGGACAGCTTGTGGGAATTCTCTCCTTCTATCATTGGAGTCCTGGGAATTGTCAGCAGGCATGGTCAGGTGTCTTTACGCAGTAAGCTATCTCACTACCCCTCAAAGTGAAAATTTAGAAGGCAAACTCTACTTAGAAATGAGCAGAGCCAGCATATGACTAAAATTCTTTGGAAACATTTCTATGTGACTGTGGATGTTTGAATTTTTATGAAAATGGTGTTGACTTCTTAAGCTTTCACCTCACCTTGTTATCAGTAACTATAATTAATCTCCTAGTATTAGGGTATTAGCCACACTTTGTAAGCATAAGCAGTACTTACATGCACTCAAGGATCTTTGAACAGTGTCCTGCTAGACACAACTCACTCATCTTGCTTGCCAAACAGATCCTTACCTTGCAATAACAGATTCAATTGGCATGATACCAGGCACATAATGGGCCATGGGAGAAACAAAGTGTCCATCTAGGATCTTACAATCTGACTGCTCTTCAACCTAAAAGAAAAGAAAACTGAGGTGTATACAAAGTAGACTAAGATATAGGTCTATCATGGACTTTTTTTTTTGATAAAAAATTCTATTCAACTAATTACTAACATTCTCTTATTTCTTGCACATGAACATTGTTTTTACCTACAACAACTGAGCTACATCCTCAGAACCAAAACTTTTTCATTGCTTACTATGTTTCCTTTTTGGCCCATTTTTTTAACCAAAAGACATACTTTTATTCAAGACTATCTATAGTTTCATATTTATTTAATGATATGTAACTGATACCTTCTGAAATATTTCAAGCTTTGTCTTTCAAACTCCATTTATATTTACCTAACAGGGAATTACCCATTGTACCTTTTAAAAGACAGATTCATAAATATTTGTTTTCTTTCTATGCTATAGTATAGTTGGGAAATAAATTTAATTCACACACTGGCAGGCACTATCTCAAAATAAAATACAAGTTAAAAGAATTCAGTACCATTCAACAGGGCTAGGAGTACAGCTTAGTACAGAGCATGTGGCAAGTGGGGAGTCCCTGTATTCAACTCTAGGTACCACAAAAACAAAAAACAATCAAGAACATTCAACTATATAAAAGCAATCAAAAGTACAATTTGGAAGCAGCAATAATTTGGTGCCATCTAAGCTACTATCAAGTATTCAGAGTGGTTTGATATCATCTTCATTGTGTGATATCATACTGATGCATTATGTAAGGACAAAGGGGATTTTTTTTTTTTCTGTAGTAAAGGGAATTTGTAAGCACTTGTGGTAACACATATTTAAAATCACTTCAGTTTTGAAGCTGAGGCAGGAGGCTTAGGAGTTCAAAGCTAGCTTGGGTTACATAGCAAGACTTGTCTCAAAAAAAAAAAAGCAACAATAAAAAAGGTAATCTGCTAACATCCAATACCTAAGCTTACCCCCCCCCCTCTTTGTTTTTTTTCGAGACAGGGTTTCTCTGTGTAGCCCTGGCTGTCCTGGAACTCACTCTGTAGACCAGGCTGGCCTCGAACTCAAAAATCCACCTGCCTCTGCCTCCCAAGCGCTGGGATTAAAGGCGTGCGCCACCACTGCCCGGCTCTAAGCTTACTTCTCAAGAAATTATTTTTTAGTATAAAAAAAATTCTATTTCAAGTCACAGGTTAAAATTAAAATAGCAGAAAGGTATCACATATTTTTACTATAATAAAAAACAAACAAACAAAACAAAAACCCATCCATGTCAGTGGCTGCAGGTGTTATGTATCGGTATTATGTATCTGTGAGTTAAGATTAGTAAACTGTTTTTCTTCCATACAGCAGGCATTCTTCCAATCATCTATATATATACCTTGGTCCCACCATTAAAAAACAAAGATAGGGGCCTGGAGGGATGGCTCAGTGGTTAAAAGCACACCATGCTCTTCCTGAGGACCTGAATTTGAGTCCCAGCACCCACATTAGGTGGCTTACAACGCTCTGTAACCCCAGCTCCAGGGGAATCTCACACCTCTGACCTCCATGGGCACTTGCATTCATGTGCACATACAACCCCCACACATACAAACAATTAAAAATAATAAAAATAAATCTTAAAAAAAAAACCCAAAAAACAAAAACAATGCTGGGTGTTTGGGGCACGCTTTAATCTCAGCACTCACAGGTGGATCTCTGAGACTGAAGACAACCTGGTCTACAGAGTAAGTTCCAGGACAGCCAGGGCTAATAGCGAAACTCTGACAAAAACCAAAACACCAAAAAACAAACAAAAAAAGACAAGAAAAAAATCAAGACAAACAAATCAACAAAACTAACAAACCAACAAAAACCAAAAAAAAAAAAAAAAAAAAAAATCCCACCAGGAGCTGGAGTGGTTCATGAGTTAAATGGTGCACTAGGTGCTCTTCCAGAGGACACAGGTTCAAGTCCCGGCATCCATATAAGATCTTACAATTGTCTGTAATCCAGTTCTACGTAGTTTCATTCCCTCTTATAGATTTACACGCAGGCAAAACACCAGTGTACATAAACAAAACAAAACAAAACACCTCACCCAAAAAACCCCAATTAACCAACCAATACCACCAAACCCAAAGCAAACCACAAACAAAACCGACTGTGCAAATTATCTATTTAACAAGTGCCCCCCATCGAAAGAGTAAAACGCTATTTTTACCAAGCAGTGTGCCACGAAGCTTTGCTTATCAGATTCCAATCAACCTGTATATTTTTGCATCAGTAGAATACTGTCAGTACAGGTTTGTAACACTCATTTATATATGACTACATTAATCTCTCTCTCTTTTTTTTTTTTTTTTTTTTTTTTTTTTGTGTGTGTGTGTGTGACAGGGTTTCTCTGTGTAACCCTGGCTGATCTTGTGCATTGATCTCTTTGTCATTCTTCCTTTTCAGGGTACTCCTGATCTGATTGTACCTTCCTGTATTTTCCCAAAATAGAGATGCCTTAAAACTATATATTACGCATTTCTTGTCTTCATATGTGTGTATGTAGCTCAGACTTGCCTGAATTCACTGTATAGTCAAGGATGCTTTTCAACTTCTAATCCTTTGCCTCCACTTCTAGAATTACAGATGTGTGCCGCCACCACCACAGTGGTGGGTGTTAAATGCAGTGCTGGCTGTTAAACCTCAGGCTTTGTATAAATTAGGCAAACGCCCTATCCACAGATCTATATTCTCAGCTCCCTAAATTCTACACTGATTGATTGGCTGGGATACGTACAAGTGCTGGTGAGAATCTGATCAAACTGGGACTCTTGTACAATGCTGGTGGGGATGTAAAATGGTGCAGATAATCTGTGAAATAGTCTGGGGTTTTGCTAGGTTAGATATAGAGCCACCATATGAACCAACAATAAACCCACAGATATAGTAAACAGAACTACTTCATACAGAATGTTCGTGTAACATTTATACTTGAATGTTCACAGTAGTTTATTCATAATAGCCCCCAAATAGTAGAAGCAACCAAAATGTCTATGAATTTATAAGTAGATAAGAAATTATATGGTCACAGAAAAGATTACTGATGCATGGTAAAACATGGACAAGCCTTATAAACATACTAAGAGGGCAAGAGAGGGCAAATGCACTTGTAGTAACAGATTGGCAACCCAAGTTCAAGTCCCAGAACTCACCTAAAGGTGGAAGGATAGAGCCATGTCTACAACATTATCCTCTAATCTATTATTTGACATGCATGAGATGCCATGTGTGCCCACCCACACAGACCATGTACACAACAAAATAATGAAAATAAACTGAAAAATACTTTCTAAGCCAAGTATCAGAGATCATATACTGCATAATTCCATTTATAAGAAATATCCTAAACATGAGACTCCATAGATACAGAAAGCAAATTAGTAACTGCCAGCAAATGGGGATAGAAGCTGTGGGAAATCATAGCTAGAGTCATAATGTGTCTTTGGGTCAATGAAAATATTACAGAGTAAAATGGCTTAAAAAAAGTGATAGCCCGAAAAAAAAAAGTGATAGGTAATGGTTATATACTTAGGCAACAAATCTAAAACATTCCATTGCATAATTTACATAATTTAAAATGTTAAAGACTGAGGGTGGGTGTGTCCTCCAATTGTTAAGGGGATCATCTGTGCTGTGCAGAAACAGGATCAGGAGGTGGAGACTAGCAGAGATGAAAGAAGACTTGACCTGTACTTGGCACACTCTGCTTATTTAAAAGCCTCCATTCTTGGTATGGTTATTTGTGTATGTATTTCTTTACTGTGTGTTCGGTGTTTGCACATCTAAGTATGTGGGCATGCTCAAACATGTATGTGTGGTGACCAGAAGTCATCACAGGTTGTCTTCTTCTAGTGAGTGCTCTTCTGTATTCTTTTTTTTGAGCCAGGATCTTTCTACGAAGCCCTAGCTATCCTAAACTCCTTATGCAGACTGGCTGGCTTTGAACTCACAGGGATCTGCCTGTTTCTGGCTCCCTACTGTTGAGATTAAAGGCAGTTTCTCCCATGCCAGGCTGCTCTGTTTTTTGCAATGAAACCTCTCCCTGAACCTGGAGCGTGCAGTCTCTACTAGATCAGCAGGCCCTAAGATCCCTCTGTCCTTTTTTCTCCAGTACTAGTGTTAAAGGTACCCACCTCCCTAGTTGGCCTGTATGTGGATACTGGGAATCTAAACCCAGGCCCTCGTGCTTGTGCAATGAGCATGTCCACACTGGGCCATCTCCTCAGCCTATAAACCCTACTCCTTTTTTTCTTTTTTGTTTTTTGAGATAGGGTCTCTCTGCTGTAGCCTTAGCTACCCTCACAGACATCCTACTGCTTCTGCCTAGCAGGAGACACACCTAGCTAAAAGTATATATATATGTATACACACACACACATATACACATGTATATGTAAAAGTATATATATATATATATATATATATATATATATATATATATATATATATGTGTGTGTGTGTACATATACATATGTACATATATGTGTGTATATGTATGTGCATATATATGTGCATATATGTGTGTTGTTTTTTGGGGTTTTTTTTTTTGGTTTCTTGAGGCAGTGTTTCTCACACAGATCTGCCTGCCTTTGCCTCCTGAATGCTGGGATCAAAGGCATATGGCACCACCACCTGGCCCAAAGACCTATAATTTTTAAAAGAAAAAAAATAAAAGGCCATCTTTTTATAAACAGAATATTTTATAAAGAGAAAAATATTCACCAAAATCATAAAGAAATTCTTAAAATCTAGACCAAATGTAACATTCTAGCTGTGGAAAAGGCGTCTGTGTTTTTCTGAGGTTTTTTTTTTTTTTGGGGGGGGGAGGAGAAACTTTTGGTGAAGGAAATCTAAATATATCCAGTATATTCAATATGTAAAAGATGCAAATTATACTTACTTCAGCTGAAGGTCAGGGATGGATTGTGAAACCTACCCATCTAGTTCCCTTCTATAATATTTCAAAGTACTCAATTATACAAACTTAGATTTTACATAAAAGCAGCTGATTGCTTTGGAAACAAAACAATTTCAAACATGTTCTTGTCTCCCTAAGTCCAGAGTACCTTCTAGCCTTCTCTGAGCACTGTGTTCTATTACAGCTCCCTGGTACTTCCTAATAGCTGCTTTTGCAAATATGCCTAATGTGCTCATCCTCCAAGTAGATTGCTTTCTTTTAATACTTACTAGTTTTCTTTAATATTCTTCTTTAATGTTGAATAATTGAACCCTCAGGAGCCTAAGGATACAAAATGAAACTCAGAAAAATGCAGCCTAAATACTATGTATTCAGGCAAATGCTAAACATATTCCCCACTACTTATGAATAAAACTAAAATGTGGTTGGGACAGAACAGCACTCTTGAAATATGCATACATGCTACAGCACACTGTCTGAGGGTGACTTCAATACTTGGTTCTTGCATACCTTATCGATATGTACTGGATAGTCACTTGAAACCAGGTTCTGGCACCTTTCTCGATTTCCAATCATCTTTCTGAATTCAAAGAGCCTGTTAGGAGACAATTTTTTTTAAATTAAAAAAAAAATAAACCTCTTATGTTAAATATTAGACCTACTATGTTATGAGTGATGTACAGTGATTAAAATTAGCAAATTCAGTTAAGAGGCCTTGTTCAATTTAACTTTTATCATTGATAGAAAAGGGTATTTTTTCATCTCTCTTTTAGGAACTGGAAAACTTCTCTTAAAAACATGAGAAATGCCAGGCAGTGGGGGCGCACGCCTTTAATCCCAGCACTTGGGAAGCAGAGGCAGACGGATTTCTGAGTTCGAGGCCAGCCTGGTCTACAGAGTGAGTTCTAGGACAGCCAGGGCTACAGAGAGAAACCCTGTCTCGAAAAACCAAAATAAATAAATAAATAAATAAATAAATAAAATATGAGAAACAAAATTGTTTAGAATAAACACATTTAAGATTCAGAATGAAATGGGTCAATCCTGAAAATAATTTTTCTTAGGTCCAGGTTTTGGCATTAGCTCCAGTGTATTCCAGTTTCACAGTAACTGAAAATTCAAGTTACCTAAGAAGATCAGTACCTGGAAACCACACACTACTTCAACCAGTGTAGTAATGAGTGATGCTAAAAAACTAGTTTGCACCCAAGTCATGATGCTATATGCTAAAGTATACAAAAATAACTAGGAGGAAAAAAGAAAAACATTTTATGAAGTTCAATATTTAATTTCATCAATAAACCATTCTAGATTTGAAGCTACAATACATTATAACTAAAATAAAAATTTAAATGTGTATTAAAACAAGAAATTAAAAATACCTATTCAAGGGCTGAAGGGATGCTTTCATAACTAAGAGCACTTGTTGCTCTTATAGAAGACCCAGGTTGGTTCCCAGCACCCAAGTGGTGATTCACAATCATTCAACTTCAGTTCCAGGGGATCCCATTACTCCTCTGACCTCCACAAGCACAAGGCACACAGGTGGTACACAAACACTTAACATGTAGGCAAGTACTCATACACATAAACAGCCAAGCATTCATGAAATACACACACACACACACACACACACACACACACACACACACTACCTCTTGAGGTCTTCTGGCCTTCCCCATCCTCTGATGAAAAGTTTTGTGAGGAGAAGTCTCCGGTATAGAATATCTAACTTGCTTACACCCATGAGTGCCAAACAGCATCTAGAAGTAAAATTTAAAATTAGTTAAAATATTTTTACTTGTCATCAAGGCAGGAGGTCAACTTTGTAACCATTTATTTGAATACCAGACAAAATTAAAGACAGAAGAGTAAATCACTGAATCTGTCCCTGTAAAAATATAGTAGAAGATTTAGAAGAACTGGGATGGAAAATAGAGAAATGAAGAGCCTAAAGCATTACTAAACAATGAATTCTTCATCTCAAGTACAGGGACTGACTTAAGTACCTAGTCTGTTAAAAAGCAAGATTAAGGAATGATAACCACATAGTTCTGTAGTATTAGCCAGGCACTATTTAATTTACAACACAACTACATGTTCTTATTTAAGCTATACAAGGACCCTTGAAAAAAGATTATCTGAGTTATACAGAGGAAACTGAGGCACAAAGAAAACAGTTATTTATCTTAGACCACATTGCTAGTAGGGGAGAGAACCAAACTTCAACTTCAGGAATAATAAAATGTTCAAGATCTAGCAGGTTCACCATACTCTTTTTAACTGTGAACACACATAACTAGTGCTTCTTATTGGATATTATTTAGTTCTCAAATATTCTTTTTCTTTTCCCTTTTTTTCCTTTTTCCTTTTTTCAAGACAGGGTTTTTCTGTGCAGCCCTAGCTGTCCTGGAACTCACTCTGCAGACTGACCGGGCTGGCCTCAAATTCAGAGATTGACTGCTTTTGCCTCCTGAGTACTGAGATTAAAGGTATGTGCCACCATCATCCAGCTTATTTCTCAAATATTTCTAAGAAAATGTTAATATCTAGCTCAACCTTTCCCAATTACAAGGTGTAGTTCAGGGCTTGAGATGTAGCTGAGGCAGAATTCAGACATGAAAGCCTAGGTTCAATCCCCAATACTATAAAAATGAAAGATACAGTTCAGATATATATGGATAAAACATGATTCAGATTAAAGTTTAACTGTACAGATATATGAAACATAAAAAATTATATTTCTATCAATTAACTTTAATATTTATTTCTTCAAAAAATTTGAATGACTTTAATCTAGACTTTTTGATATATTAAAAAGTTCAATTTAATGTTTTTCTTCCTTAGGGAAAGGGTCTCAAGCAGTAGAGTCTGGTCTTCAACTGACTATGTAACTGAAGTTATTCTTGAACTCCTGATCCTCTATCTCTGTCTCCCAAGTTCTGGGTTATAGGGATGAACCACTACATCCAGTTTTGCTTTGTTCTGTTCTAGTATCTAGCTATGTAGTCCAAGGCTGTTGGTAGCTTGGGGCTGGCTTCAAATGTGTGGCATTCCTTTTGCTTCAGCTTTCCAAATGTTAGAATTTCAGGTGTGCAACATTCCTGGATGCCTTCAAGTTTTTCTTTGTATAGTATACAGTGTAACCCACAATCAACTGGACTGGCACTTTACCTTCTTCTTAGGACTGGACCAGCAAAGCAAGCTGTTCACACTGTTTCACAATTCTCATAACCAGGAATATTTACTAGATACTGTTACTCCTTAGGCTATCACAAAAACTGTCAACCCCACAGCTGTGCATTAAGCTTACTTCTACCCACATCTTTCCAGTAAAAGATAGCCCTAGGTGTACAGTTGCAGTTGTCTGAACCATAATCTTACAATCAGAATTATTTTTGTGAAGACCTCATTAGCCAAGCAAACATAATACTGCTGGCAGCAAGCTGTTGTAACCAATGAATTTTTGTTTCAAAACTTCCTTTTGCCTTACAAGTTTTCATTTGTAACTTGATACACCATGTTTGGTTAATAGAGAGGAAGGCATGACCCGGAACAGACATACTACATTCGGGATGTAATATATGAGAGAAGAATAAATCTAAAAAGTTTTCACTTGTCTCAGTCTCCTTAGATGTATCTATCAGAGTATACTCATCCTGGCTGTAATCACCTGCACAATCCCAAATAAATGCACATCTTTAAAGAGTGTCTCTGCTGTAAAACGGAAAGAAGCAACACTTCTAATATGAAATTGTTCATTTGAATTTCCTGTAAAATGCTTCCAGCTAGTTGTATTAAACAGACATTCATGGTAATACCTTGAACTTCACTTTGGAAAATCTGGATTGTACTTAACAAATCTCTTGTTTGAGCATTCAGTTGAAATCCATTTTCTTTTGCAAAATCCACCAAATCTTCCAACCACTATTTATAACATATTTTGCTTTCCCAGTCTTACGTACACAGACAACTGGGTCACTTTTAGCCTTCTTAGGACACTCAAGTACTTGATAAAGGCCAACGTGGCTTTGTGACGCAGCTGGAGCTGGGGGAAAGCTGAGGCGCGCGCGCTCTACCAGCTCTCTTCCGCCGCGGCCGTGGGAATGGACACATCTACCCACGTGCGGAAAGCCAGCAGGTCATGACAACGAACACCACCACCACCACAACCGCAACAGTGGCACGCTCAGTCTCCTCCTTTATTGACCCTCATCACTTCTCCTCTCACAGCCAGCTTACAACGATGGCCTCGGCCAGTCAAGGGCACTTTGATGCTTATGAGGCACTGGATCTTACAGAATTTGCCAAAAACCAGCCTTGGTGGCGCAAGCTTTTTGGACAGGAGAGTCGGTCTTCAGGTGAGAAGTACAGTGTGGCAACCCAGCTCCTTATTGGAGGCGTCACTGGTTGGTGCACTGGCTTCATATTCCAGAAAGTTGGAAAGCTGGCTGCCACAGCAGTGGGAGGGGGCTTTTTTCTCCTCCAGCTTGCAAACCATACTGGTTACATCAAAGTTGACTGGAGTCGAGTAGAGAAAGACATGAAAAAAGCTAAGGAGCAGCTGACGATTCGGAAGAGCGCCCAAATACCAACTGAAGTCAAGAGCAAAGCTGAGGAGGTGGTGTGCTTTGTAAAGAAGAATGTTTTAGTAACTGGAGGATTTTTTGGAGGCTTTCTGCTCGGTATGGCATCCTAAGGTGTATCGCTTCACTTTCACTGTTCACCAGCCTCAACACCCCATCATAGGAAAATCCAGACTCTTCCTCTTCAGGCCCTCCTCTCTGTTTTAAATCTGAACCGCTTCCATAGACATCTTGCCCACGCAAATTTACACAGGCCCTCCCATGGGCTTGACAAGCAAAGTGGGAAGCATGCTGTCCATCTGGAGGCCAACAAGAATGGTCCTTTTCCTGTGTGTAAAATCTGCCCTAAAACATCTTTAAGATCTGTCCCTAACAGTTGGCCTGGAAGAGCGACGCACAATTACCTTACTATGCTCTTCATGGAAAGGAACTGAATATATCTGACTTTGAGCACGGGAAGAAAGAAAACACAGTTTTGGGAGTACCATGCACTAGCCAGCTATATTAGGGGGACAGTCTCCTTACAGAATTTTACAAGTAAATTGATTGATGCTTTTTCCCCCTCTTGACAGCTACTCCAGTAAACTATCTTAGTTAAGAACTCAGAAGTATGATACTTCAAAAAGGGCCATAACTTAAATACTAGGACCTATTTTTTGGGTCCTTTTTTTGGAGGGGGTATGGTTGGGGTGTGCCTAGGGCTTTGCTCTTACTAGGCAAGGGCTACTCCTGAGCTATATTTTCAGCTTTTTGGGCACTTTTTATTTTGAGAGAAGATATTACTAAATTGCTCTAGCTGGCCTAGTACTTGACATCCTCATGTATCAGTTTCCTGAAGAGGTGGGATTACAGGCCCAAGCCACCAGGAACAGCTGCCCCAGAACTGAAGAACACACCTCTGAGTCTACTTTGCCCCTTCTCAATCTTCTCATTTGCCTTTTCCTCCAGGAATAGGTTGCAAGAACCTATCTAGTTTGGTTTCCTGCATCAGGGCCTCGTCTTCTTCAATCAAATGTCGGCTGTGTGAAATTATCATCTAGAAGCTTCAGTGGAGAAGAATCTGCTTTCGGGCTCTTAGGTTTGGGGTACAATTTATATACTTGCAACTACAAGATTTATTCATATTTGGTCCTTTGTCAGCAGAGGACAAGCTTAGCTCTGGGAGGCTATCCACAGTTCTTCACCTCACACTGACTTTGTTCTCTCCACACAAGTCAGAAAACGGAGGACTTCTTTTCTTCATGGCCAGGTGGAGAGAGAGAGTATTCCCTGGGAGTCTAACACCTCTGCAGAAAGGGCAAGTGTGTGTGTGAGTGCAATCAATGTTTCCATTCTCTGTTGATTAGAAAGAAAAATCATGGGTCCAGCCCAAACTCAACACTATGAGCGCTTGAAACAATGATCTTAAAGAACAACCTTGGAAACTGTATGCTACATGGGAAGAAGAAATTAACTGTACTTCTCAGCCTTTGAATATAGGTTTACACCTTCATTACCAGGATTAAATCTTCTTCATATTTCCACCAGTAGGGGAAAAAAGAACCCACAGAAATTCAAAACAACAAAACCCATACTAAAACCACAGACTCCATAGACCTGAGGAACCACTTGTTTATAAGCCAACTGACTCTTTGCAGTTTGTTTAAATCATGTTTATATTCTTCCATTCACTTAAAATTGTTACTTAAAAATAACACTCCCTTGCAGAGTAAATTTGCCAATTAGTACTTTGTATTTCAGTTATTAAACAAATGGTAAACGGAAACTGGCTTATATGACTTTCTTTTTGAAACAGGATCTCCTGTAATTCAGGCTGACCTCAAACTTCTAATCAGTATCTCTACCTCATGCAACTGGAAGATTTTCTTAAATGTTATCATCCTATATCTCCACTAGATACATATTCTACTAAAACAATTATTAAAATCATTTAAGCCAGTGTATTCTTTACCCAATTAAATCTAGGGCTGGTGAGAAGGCTTAGTAGTTGAAAGCACTGGCTACCCATACCTGATACTTCTTTGATCCCCAGGACATGTTTGGAAGGAGAAAACTGACTTCTTTAAGTTGTCCTCTGGCCTCCACTTGCACACCACATGTGTTTATACACAAACACACACAAGTTAAAAATAATGAGTTCAGATCTTTAGATATTTGGGGTGGGATGGAGATACATTTTAAGAAAATATAATTCTAAATGATGAACAGTTACTACAGTTTGGATCTGAAATGTCCTCTGGGTGTGCTAAAGACTTGGTGCTCAGTTTATAGGGAGGTGGTACAACATTACAAAGTGGTTTAGTTCCTGGGTATGTGTGCTTGAAGTATATCAAGAGCCTGGGTCCTTTCCCTCTCTTCTCTCTGTCCTTTTATTTCCCTCCTTCTCAGCCCATGACTGGAAAGGAGCTTCTCTGCCACATGTTCCATGTCATAACAAAGCTATCAAATGAACACTAACTCTGAAACCAAGAGCCTAGACAACCTTTCTGTGGTAATGTGAATGAGAATGGCCCCATGGGCTCATATATTTGAATACTTGGTTCCTAGTTGGTAGAACTATTTGGGAAGATTAGGAGGCATTCATAGCCTTGGAGGTGTGTCGCTAGGGGTGGGCTTTGAGGCTCCAAAAACCTACACCATTCCCAGTTAGTTTTCTTTGTCTCAGAGCTGTTGATTAGGATGTGAGCTCTTAGGTACTGCTCTAGCACCATACCTGCCTGCCGCCACATTCTCACCACAATGGTCACCGACTCACCTTCTGAAACTATATCCCCTGTGAGGCGCGCGCGTGTAGTGTCTCGCCGGCAAAAACATACACATACACACACACACACACACACCAGAATCCTTCCGTAGAAACACGTTTATTTCCCTAAACCAAAATGGTGGTAGAAGACGACCCCCAGGCCTGGGAAAAGCCCTTATATACCCTAGAGCGGCGTAATCACCTCTGACTGGCTGTATACTCGTTGCGCGCCAAACGCCGTGGGATGGGCTCAGCTTTGGCGGGCTTTACCATGGCACATGCGCACTTTATTTGTTCACTAGGAACAATTATGGCTGACAGCGCCACCTAGCGATGGCGGACTTTGCCAGCACCTGCCGCGGCTCCCAACAATCCCCCAAATAAACTTCTAGAACTTGCCTTGGTCATGGTGTTTCTATTGCAATAGAAGGATGTTTAATGTTTTTTCAGTTTAGTTTTTTTGAGGTATTTTGTCACAGAGACAGGAAGCTAACATTGATTTAAATTATTTTACTACTTAGAGCTTTCTATAATGGTTCATATACTTATTACTCATATTTTTGTATATATTTATTAAAATTCAGAACAGTTATATGCTACTGTAATAAAAGTTCTATCTTTCTCTAATATCACACACTAGGATTTACATTCACCTTTGGAATATCCACGTATCATGATACTAAGTCAATTCTAAGTGAGAAAACAAACAAACAAAACCCAAATAATCTTCATCAAGAAACAGTATGCTAATCAAGAGCTATTTCATATCTATTTTATTTTTTGGTTTTTCAGACAAGTTCTTTCACCATAGCCCTGGCTGTCCAGGAACTCACTATGTAGACCAGGTTGGACTCAGATTCACAGAGATCTATCTTTGGCCCATGTATGCTAGGATTAAAGGCAAATGCCAACACGCCCAGAGCACTTTTTAAAAATTACATTAATTTCTGCATGTGTATTAAAGTACCTAATGACAATGAAATTTCAATTATTTTGCAATGAACAATATTCATTACATACCAAATTGTTCAGTCCTTTGTTTTTCAACCCAACACTACAAAATTTCCCATATCACTTTGTTTTTCTATATAAGAGACCACTTTAAGCCTAGAGGCAGCATATTTCCTTGCTATATTTACCTACTAGCAAGCAATTCACAGGTAAAGAACAGAAAACAAATCAAACACATATAGAACTTATTATGTATTTGGTTTTAAAATTTGGTATTATATAGATATTCTTGAATTCCATTTCAGTCTCAGAACAGTATAAAATGAATTTCTAAATCTCCAAATGATACAGTTCTTTCTTTTTTGGTGTGTGGGTTTGTATATATGTGTATGCTGCATGTATGTAGGTTTACATGCCAGCTACATACATCACTCAGATGGTAGGGGGTTATAGACACATTCATCAGTGACCAGCCTTTTACAAAAGTGTTGGCGACTTCACCTCAGATCCTCCTGCTTGTGTAAAAAGTGCTCTTAGCCACTGAATCATTTCCACATCCTCTTAAAAACAAATCTTTCTAGGCAAAGCTGGCTATGTTTAGGATATCAAGAACTACAAATCTAAGTTGGGATAAAGACAACATCAGTTTACATTAAAATGGCACCTGGAGTTATTCCAGGTTCTAAAAGCCCTCAGGTCAAGCAAGACACCAGCAAGATCCTGCAGAAGTAGCAGCCACTTTTGAAGTACCAAGCAAAATGGAAACAACAGCCATGTAAATTTTTAAATAGCAAGTGTACAGGGAAGAAACAAAGTGGAACAAAAATAGAAGTATGAGCACAGTGCCAAGGAATAGAATGTCTTTCCTAGAAATGAGCTTTATTGCTAATATGGCACTCATAGTCTACTAAGATTACTCCATCTAGTACTTTTTAATCTCCTATGACTTTGATCTCTAAGTATTCAAACAAACATTACTTTTCCTTTCTAGACTTTTTTGTTTTTAAAACTGGGGTTCTCTGTGTAGCCCTGGCTTGCCTCCAAGTCAGAGAGAGTAGACTACTTCTGCTTCCCAAGTGTGCCACCACTGTCTGGCTCTTCCTAGACTTTATGTGTGTGATCTCAAAGGCGTAAGTAAATTTCAAAATTGTCATCGTGGTGAGAAAACCATTTCTGCAAGCTGTCCTCTGACCTCCTCACATGCACTGTAGCACATGTGTACTGCAAAATAAATGAAAATATTTTTTAATCTACCATGTACATTAACTTCCCTTTTACCCCCCCCCAAAGAGACTTAATTTTCATTTTTTTTTTAAAGGTATGGGTATTTCCTTGCATGTATGTATGTGCCTAGTTTTTATTGAGGTCTAAAGAGGGCATCAGATCCCTTAGAATTAGATGACAAGTTATCATGTGGGTGTTGGGAATTGAATTCTGATCTTTTGCAAGAGCCATAATAAGTGCTTTTAACCTCTGGATCATCTCTCCAGCCCATCCATTTTACACTTTAAATCACACACACACACACACACACACACACACACACACACACCGGCTATCCTTAGGTAACTGATTTAATTACTTTTATACTGAAGAAGAGTAGAAAAATAAGTGTAAGTGTTTGGGAGGGATGTAACTATCTATTCTGAACAATCATTCAAGAAAACCCAATAAGGGGCTGGGTATATAACTCAGCTGATAACTTTCCTGTTGAGCACTTGAAAGGTTTAGTTCAATCCCTAGCATCACCAAAATAGAAAAGGAGGTGGAGTTGGGGGACAAATACCCAACAAGTCCCACAGTGTTGTTGAGTAAAACATTCAGAAAGGTTTAATCTCATTGATTTTTGCTTTTTTCTTGGTGGACTACTTAAAAGTAAACAAAAATATAATACAAAACAAAAAGGACAAACAAAAAACACTGTTGTCCTCCCCATGTTTGCTTTGATTGCTACTTATGATATGTTTCTGAGAAATAAGAGTTTATTTAGACTTTAGGGGTTGTCTATGTACTCACTGAATGTGTTTCTGTTGTCTGAAGTCATCACTTGGACACAGTAATGGAAAGACCTGAGTGTCTCCACTAGCTGTGTGACCTTGAGTGAGCTACCTCAACTGTTAAGTGGAAAACTATACTTAACCTAATACAGAACAACAAATTATTTCATTTAAATAAACACTAAATGCTTGTTTTGCTATTGGGAAATATGAGAAGATATTATTGATATTCTGTTTATAGGAAACCTGGTGGTAAACAGCACAGGCTTTGCTGTCAGAGGAGTCCTGCTTCTTGAATTCAAGCCACTGTTAGCTCTGCAGCTTTCAGCCATCTACTTATGCCTGTCACTTCTTTGTTCTACATGAGTCAATCTCTCTCCTCTTTACAAAACCCTTGTAGGGATGAAATGAGGGGACCGAATAAGATTTCTTTCAACATACATCACATTCTGCTTGATGGAATGCTAGTTAAAATTTTCTTCCTCCATTATGTACCTGCCACAAATTGTGCCATTGTCCAGGGATTAGAAAAGACAACCACGACACTGGAAGAATATCGTGGTTAAAAAAGTACTTTATTTTCTACCCATCTCTAGTCTTGGAACCAATTACACGAATCTGCTTGTTTCTGTTACTATAGATAAATCTGCAGGACTGAATACAACTAAGTATCTAATAATCAGGACTAGATTCGGAAGATAAGTAACAGAAGACATTTCAAGTTTAGCAGTTCTCTAGTAGGTTATGCCTGATTGGCTACACATGAGATGATCAAAAATGAAAGATCAAAGGTGAAGTGATGGCAATACCACACAACAGAGTTCATGAGGCAGGAGAAGCGCTAATAGGAATTCAAGAATTAGGACCCGGTCCCAACTCTCGAGAGATTCCAGATAACTTATCTCGATCTCGGGTCTTGATAAGTTAGACACGTGTCTGCTTTACACGTCTCCCAGGACAGAAGCAGTCCAACGAAATCATATGATAATGTTATTTAGAGTTAAGAAAACATTAATTTATGTGACACACAATGACTTCTGGCACCAATTAGCTGACAAGCCCAATGACAGGGAGAGCGACTAGGAAGTAAACAGCATATGAGTCTGTTGAGTGTTTACGTTCCTAACGTTGAAAGCAACGAGTTGAAGCTGAGCAGGCTTTGCTGAGGGGCTGTTTTTGCAAAGTTGAGGGTCGAGGGCCCGGAATCAGCGAGGTAGCAGCAGCTGGCTGCCACCTCAGCCCCGACCCTCAGTCCCCTCAGGTGCGGAGCCAGCGGGGCAACAGCGGCTGGCTGCCATCAGCCCCAACCCCAGTCTCCTCAGGTGCGGAGCCAGCAGGGCAGTAGCGGGTAGCTGCCATCAGTCTCATCCCTCAGTCACTTCAGGTGAGGCTCAGCGGGCCAGCAGGGTTGGGGCACGGGGGTCCCCAACGCCCTCCCTCGGACCAGGACACTGCTGCATTCATGCCTCCTTGCACGTACGCAGAAGCCAGAGGCACCGGCTGTTACTTACAGGCCGCTCGCGGACGCACACCTGAAGGGGAGCTCGCCAAGCCTCTGGGTACCACCGCTCTCCACGTTCTAGGGACCGGACTTTCGCCTCAGCTCAAGAAGTGAATCTCCTCACGTACCAAACAGGGAGAGAGCTGCCAGGCAGGCAGACAAGGAGGACGAACTCGGGGCGGGGCGCCCGCGGGACACGCCCCCAGCAGCGGGCTGTGGCCTTGCTCCACCCCTTCCGGCCTGCTTTCTGGTCACCACCACCGCCTCCTGCGCGTCCCCTACTTCACACTTCCCCCAGGGAGCCGGTCCGCTTCCGGCCTCACGGCGCGCACGCGCATTTGCACGAGTGTTTTGACAGCTCCGGCCGAGGCGAAGGAGCAGGTGTCGCGAGAGTGGGCAGCGCGCCGCCTAGTGAGGGCTGTCATTATGGCGAACCTGGGAAGCGAGGCCGAGCGGGAGCCCCTCCTGGGCCCCAGCTCACCCGGAAGCAGGTGAGCAGGTGGGTGGGATTGGCTGGGTACTGCGTGTCCACCGTCCCGGCCGAAACCCGGCTGCACATGCGCGTTCCCAGCAATGCCTTCGGAGCAGCTCAGGACTGGCTCCCGGATGATCGCGTATAGTTGGGAATAGTGGAGAATCTTGGTATTTGAAGAACTTGAGTACCCAGAAAGCTGGGGAGGGGGATGATGCTTCACATAGGAGTCAGGTCACAGCAGCTTCACATTGTAGCCTGTGTGCTGTGTGTCTAAAGCATCTGCCTGAATCCTATTATGGTAATTCCTTCCTACTTGAGAGCTTTGTTTTCTTCGCTACTTTTCTTTCGTTTTGTATAAAGAAACCTAAGCTGCCTCTTTTCAGCAGACACTACATTTTGTTGACCCTATGTAGCTGACCACTTCACAAAAGCCCCAAATGATGATTTCATCCGGCACTAGAGGGTACTGACCTTTTCATAACCTGCCTAATAACTTCTTCACATTTTGAAAATAAACCCATTTAAAATGACTCATACTTTGCTCAGTATAACAGGTACAAAATAAAGACTAATCTTTAAGCGTTTCATTAGTATTTTCATCCTTGTAATTCTCATTTTGATCCTAATTTTTGAGCACTCATTTAGAAAAGTTTGGGTTTGTCTTACCGTGCCAATATGTAGTTTTACCTTTAAGAAACAATAAATATTATTTTATCGAGAAGTCAGAGGAAAACTTGTAGTACTGGGTTCTGTCCACGTACCACGTAGATTCTCAGGCGTGGGGGCAAGCACCCTGACCACTGAACCACTGGACCGAACCATCTCCACTGCTTTATATTTTGAGACTGAGTCCCCTGAAACCTGGGCTGGCCTCAACCTCAGTATGTAGCCAAGTATGATGAGAATTCCTGCCCCTCCTGCCATCACATTCAAGTGCTGAGATGACAAGGACGAGTACACCATACACAACGACACATAATAACCATACTAAGTAATTATTTTCTCTTTTATCTATCTTCAGCATCAATCCTTTATTTTAACCACAGTGAAACCTCTTGGTCTTTGATTTACTAGGTAGAGAATATGTATTATAATTTTGTTATTTGATTTTATCTTGAGGTGATTAAAATTAGTAGCAGTGTTGAAATTTGTTTTAAAAGAGCTGTATCCCTGTGATGGTTTGTATATGCTTGGGCCAAGGAATGGCACTAGTAGGAGGTGTGCCTTGTTGAAGTAGGTGTGTCATTGTGGGTGTGGCTTTAAGACCCTCTCCCTAGCTACCTGGAAGTCAGTATTCTGCTAGCAGCCTTCAGATGAAGATGTAGAACTCTTAGCTCCTCCTGTATTATGCCTTCCTGGAGGTTGCCATGTTTCTACCTTGATGATAATGGACTGAAGCACTGAACCTGTAAGCCAGCCACAATTAAATGTCCTTTTAAGAATTGCCTTGGGGCGGGCGGTGGTGGCGCACGCCTTTAATCCCAGCACTTGGGAGGCAGAGGCAGGTGGATTTCTGAGTTCGAGGCCAGCCTGGTCTACAGAGTGAGTTCCAGGACAGCCAGGGCTATACAGAGAAACCCAG
>NW_021604564.1:24603607-24610177 GCF_004785775.1 Grammomys surdaster | reverse complement strand
AAAAAAAAAAAAAAGAGTTGCCTTGGTCATGGTGTCTGTTCACAGCAGTGAAACCCTAACTAAGACAGTCCCCAGGCCTGTGGAGGCCTTTGAAGCTGTTGGCTTTTGCCTTTTTTTTTTTTTTCCTGTGCTGCTATCTTTTTGGAGTTCATACAGCCCTAAAGTGGTCCTGTCTATTCACTCCTAGAAGATCATCCCTTGTCACCTTTTTGAGATCTGTCAGCAACCCTTGTTTATGTTACCTGCAACTACTGTCAACGACTTCTTTTCTTCCAGGCTTATTATTTGCCGTGACTCTGAAAAACAGTTATTTATACTTAATGGAATTTTGTGCTTATGAGGTACAGGCTCTGATGGGGCTAGAGCTCCGCCTGTCAGTCAAGTGTGTACATCTGTGACATTTCCTAGCATTCTTTTTGGTGCTTGCTTATTTTCTGTTATATTTCATGTTTTCCAGAAGGATCGTGGGATCCTTGAGTCATAGATGTACACTTAACCATATAAATATGAGTTTATGATTGTATATGTTGTAATATACTCAAATAAGATTATCTAAGTATATTTTCTCTTACTTTTCTCTCCCTTTTAAATAAGTGATTGTGTTAGGATTCATCTATAATCAGATGTTCCTGTCAGAATTCATTAGATTGAGGTTTTATATTTAGTATTTTAAAAATTAAAAGGAAATATTTTCAGAACAATTCAACATGCTATCTTTAAGATCATAAGTTGATAACCTAGTTATGACTAACTACAGGGTTTGCTCACTTTTACATTCCTGTACAAAGTTCAGTTTAGTTAGCCAGCAGCCCTTCGAAGCTAACAAGATTGGTTAATCATGATTTATTGATCTAATTGGCTTAGATTCTTCTTCTTTTCTTGAGTGTTTAGTGTTCTCAGCTGACTTACTTTATGAATTTTATTTAAGAGAATAGGGGCTGACCACTTTTCTGTAATAGTCCCATTGGTAGATAGGTTAGGTTTGTTAGTTCACGCCAAAAGGCAAAGTCATGGACAGTATAGATAGTCAGAAGAGAAAATCTACAAATCATACTAAATGAGTGCATTATTTAGTGAGTAGGTTGGTCTATTGATGAGAAAATTGGTCTTTGAAGATAGTCTTTTGTTATCTGGTAACAAATATTCACCTGCAAACTAGTTTTAGGTTTCAAGCTAAAGACAGATGATGTCTGGATTTGACCTACAGATTATAGTTTGCTAGCCTTACCTGAGGGTTTTCTGAAATGCTATGGATACTTCAGATTCTTATTTCAATGTTAGTCTGTGAAAGAAATATTACTGCATTGCCTGTCCTTTCATGTCTGCGTTACCTTTCCTCCCCCCCGTCTTCTTCCTCCCTCCCTCCCACCCTCCCTTCCTTTCTTCCTTCCTTTCAAGTAAGTTCTCATTTTGAACCTCAGGCTGGCTCATAACTCAGTCTGGTAGATGCTGAACTTGAACTTAGAGTCTTCCTGCTTTCCCTCCCAAGAATGCTAGTATGCTTGTCTTACAGTGTATTACAGTGCACACCTTTCAGTTCTGTCATTTCTATTTCTCCAGTTATATTCATACTGCTTTCTCAGGACGCCCACCCTTCTTGTGCTCCAGCCCTGAGTCTGGCTGTAGTGAGTCCAGAGCTTAATTTTGAAAGTACAGTGCTGCTCTGTCCCAGACTCTGTGCAAGAAAGCCCACGGAATCAAAAATTTATTTATTCATATTAAGTTTTACCTAGGTACTCAGTTCACACCAGTGTATTACCTACTTTTCCTGGATTTTAAGTCATACATTTGTTAAACATTCTGCCATCTGGAGCTGTGGTTTTCAAAATACTAGACCATCACAGTTTTACTTGAAAGAGAATTCCAGCAGGAAAATGAATGCCAGGATATAGCAGAAATAGTAGATAGAAGGTAAAAGTTAAGCAAATCCCCTTGGAAATAAGTACAGTAGTTCTTTTACTTGCTTGCTTGTTTGTTTTAGGTTTTGTTTGTTTGTTTAGACCGGGTCTCACTGTGTAGCCCTGGCTGGCCTGGAAGTGCTATGTAGACAAGGCTACCTTCAAACTCACAGAGGTCCTGCTGTCTCTGCCTCTTGAGTGCTGGGATGAAAGGCATGTTCCATGACATCCAGCTTCAGTATTTCTTCTTACGCCCCTGTAAAGCAGAAGTCTGTAAAACTCAGTCTCAGCCATCTAACGTGTTTGTGTCATCAAAATGAAAACGGTACAATAAATGTAGTAAATCAACAGCCATATGCTGCTATTTCTTCGAAGGTAAAAAACAGCATAATAAAAATTTATTACTTTAAAAGATTTCAAATACATAGGAAGATTGAAATAATTTAGTAATACCTAATACCTTTCCAATTACTCTTTTCTACACCAATTAGATGTCTTTTTACACAGTATCTTTTGCCAAACTGAAGTAAGTCTCAGGTATTATGAGTGTGTTATTGCAGTCTTCCTGTTTCCGAGAACAAATCCATCCCTTATACAACTCCAACAATATAACTAGAAACACCAATTAAAGAGTGTTATACAATTTACATTCTGTAGTCATTGTTTTTCTAGTAGTTCTGATAATGTAATGAACACACATACACACTCATACAAGCCTCACACTGTTCATGTGTTGGTTCTATCCTGTTTTAAACTCTAGTTTAGAAGAACTGTCCCAGCACTTGGGAGGCAGAGGCAGGCGAATCTCTGTAAGTTTGAGGTTAGCCTGGGCAACATATTAAATTCCAGAACAGCAGGGCTATATAGAGAAATCCCATATCAGAAGACAAAGCAAACTTTTCCTGGACCTATCTCTGCTCATGTTACAACTGACTATGACTACTAGGTCTGGGTATTGTACCTAAAGGCTATCTCACAATCTAGATCCATGGACTGTTTCTTAGCCACAAGACTGTCTCATAAGTAATACGGAGAAATGCTAGTGTATTCCATCAGAAGTGCAGGCTGGCAGCCCCCATGATGGGGAATGTCAGATTGAACAGTACACAGATACATATGAAAGCAAAACATTCATGCACATAAAAGTAAAATAAAAAGTAACAGAAAATTTCAAAAAAAAAATGGAGTCAAAGTCTTGTCTATCCCAGGCTGATGTGGAGCTTGCCATCTTCTCAGCATCTTGCCCAGTTTTCTTTCCAGAGTGTCTTAGAGCCCAGGCTGGCCTTGAAGTTACTATGTAGCCCCAGAGATGATCCTTTAATTCCTGATCCCCTTGCCTAGTGTTGAGACACCTGTTATGCCTCCGTTTTTTTAAGTGCTAGGATTATAGACTTGGCAAGAAGAGCTTGTTTTTGTTTCCTTTGTGAGACACCCTATAGTCCAGGGTGTCCTGCATCCACTACATAGCCAAGGTTTGCATTGAACATGTAACTGCCTTTTGGCTAGGAGAGTTTTTTTTTTTTTTTTTTTTTTTTTTAATCTAGGGCCTCACTATGTAACTATGGCTGTCCTGAAACTCTCTCTGTAGCCCAGGCTGGCTTCAGACTCACAGAGATCCACCTGTCTCTGCTTCCTGAGTGCTAAGACTAAAGGTGTATGCCACCACCACCCTGATCCTTCTTATAAAGTGAATCATGTGTTTAATTCCTAATCATCAGAGATTAATAATGGGTCTCTAAAAAGTATAATACTAACAAAGTATTAAATTGATACAAGAATCCATACTCCGAGATTCAATGATGCATGCTTTTCTCAGTATGTAATTAACTGCAATGGTGTACATTAAATTCAAGTATGTTGATTTTGTAATGCAATGAATCTTGAGTTTATCTTTTTTGGTCTGTGTGGAGGTCACTGTATTATATATGCAGTGTTTTAAGCACTTAGAATGTATGTAATGGGAACTGGAAAGATGGCTCAGTGGATGTGGGAACTTGCTTCTGAGCTTGATGAACTTAACTTTGATTCTTGGATCTACTGGGTAGAGAGAACTGACTCTGAGTTTATCCTTTGACCTCCACATGCATGCTCCAGCACTCAAGCACATATGTAATAAATAAAAATGAGTAAGTATAATAAAAATGTAACACACATATATCAGTAGTGAATATCCTTGGCAGACAGTAGATCTAAACATTTTTCTTCTTCCCTACCATTTCTTGTTTGTTTATTTGAGATTTACAGTTTCTCTGTGTAGCCCTGACTGTCCTGGAACTTGATCTAGGCTGCTCTAGAACTCACAGAGATCCACCTGCCTCTTCCTCCTGAGTGCTGGGGTCAAAAGACATGTGCTGCTACCAGCTTCTTTCTGCCATTTCTAAGCACATTACATTTGAACAATGAAAGCTTTTCAATGATGATTAAATTTGACAACATCACAGTCTATTCATAAAATATTCTGGGACCAAGACATCATGGTGAGGGAAGAGGATTTATACTCTGGCCAGCCTGGGCTTCATAGAACCATCTCTTAACAAACAACAATGACAACAAAAACAAATCAACCAAGCCTTTTCTCCAAAAGAAAATAGTCTTGGAATATAATTGGACATTTTTTTCTGTTAAGTGTTTCTGAGTTTGTAGAAAGAGTAGTACCTACATTTGCCAACTCTGCTTGGTACTTGTGTAGTCATTTAATAAACATAAACACTCAGGTATCACCTAACAGAGGTAGGATGTCAGTTATATACTCACTTTTAGTCCAGGCTATAAGTTTATTCAGAAGACAAAACCCAGTCTGTTGTATCACCATAAGCTCTTTGGTCCACAAGTAGAACTTATTTGGCAATTCATGTCAGAGAAAAGGGCAGTGCTCCAGGTGGCACTGTCTTAGGTTACATCATTCCAGTCAGAACAGCTCACAGGAAAAGTAATATGCTTCCATCAAGAATGAATGCCAGAAACATGAGAGTAAGTATAGAATACTAGATCTTTATTGTATTTGCTCATTCATTTTTGTGTGTATGTAGGCATGTATGTGCCATGGTATACCTGTAGAGGTCTCTATTTCTACTATATGGGTTGTAGAAAAGGAATTCAGGTCATTCATTGGGCAGGAACCTTTACCCATCTCACCATCCTTATAGTAATTAGTTTTCAATATATCCCATTTGTGGGGGATTTCTTTCTTTCTTCCTTCCTTCCTTCCTTCCTTCCTTTCTTTCTTTCTTTCTTTCTTTCTTTCTTTCTTTCTTTCTTTCTTTCTTTCTTTTTTAAATTTTTTATTTAAAAATTATTTTATTTATTTTTATTTATTTATTTCATATATGTGAGTTTGCTGTCTTCAGACTTATCAGAAGAGAGCATTGGATCTCCATTACAGATGGTTGTGAGCCACCATGTGGTTGCTGAGAATTGAACTCAAGACCTTTGGAAGAGCAGTTAGTGCTCCTAACCTCTGAGCCATCTCTCCAGCCCCAATGGAGATCTATTTCTTGTAGCTAGTTTGTGTAACTTTTCTTGAGAAAGTTTGTTCATTCATCCTGTTAGATTAACACATTTCTCTTGCATGTAGCAATAGAAAAGGAGAGCCAGGCTCATGGCTCAGTGGTTAAAATGCTTTATGTGCAACAAAGGACTAGAGTTTGGATCCCTAGAAACCATGTAAATGTCATGTGGTTATGATGGCCTACCTGTAAGTCCGGCATTGAAAGTAAGAAACAGGGGTCTCAGAGCACCCTGGCTGGCCAGACTGGCCATATCTGCCATCAGGCCACCATATGCACATGCACACCATATAAACATGAAAACTTGAAAAAGAAAAAAAAAGTAAAATAATTGCTTTGAAAACTGTTTTCCTTTTTAAAGGTATCTTGTATCTTCTAAATGACTGTGTACACTGGTGCATTAATACAGTCCTACAATCCAGTGACATTTAAAATGCCCTTTCAGAGGTGAATTAGTGTAACCTTAGCCAATACTTTTTTTTTTTCTTTTGAGACAGGGTTTTCTGTGTAGTCTTGGCTGTCCTGGAACTCAATTGTAGACCAGGCTAGCCTCCAACTCAGAGATCTGCCTGCTTCTGCTTCCTGAGTGCTGGGATCAGAGGCATGTGTCACCAATGTGTAGCCCATAACTTTCATATATTTAGAGATAAAGTAAAATTCTTAATGCATAAATATCTGCTCCTAGTGATCAGGAGGAGATCCAGACCTTGTGCATTAGCTGAAATGCATGGGAGTTTCTAGTTCCTGGATCTTTGGAGGAGATGGCACACGTGCATATTGCTGCAATTCACTGAAGTCAGGTGGTGGAATCCCCACCGGCAGATACTGTTGTGGATTTGGAGTTCTGAGATTAGGGAGTCTCAACTCTGTTAACCCCTTTCTTCTTTCCACCTAGAGAACAGGACGTGATAGAAACCCAAGAGCATTACAAGAGTAGATGGAAGTCTGTGAGGATTCTCTACCTTACTATGTTCCTCAGCAGTGTGGGTAAGTGCCAGAAGCTGCACAGGTCTACAGTTCAGAGTGAAATGCTTTAGCTTTGGGTAATTTTAAGATTAGTTAGTTATCTATTCTTTTTTTGAGATAGGTTTTTCTGTGTAGCCCTGGCTGCCCTGGCCCAGGGTGCTCGCTCGCCCTCCCTCCCTCCCTCCCTCCCTCCCTCCCTC
>NW_021604564.1:24575286-24603507 GCF_004785775.1 Grammomys surdaster | reverse complement strand
CTCTCTCTCTCTCTCTCTCTCTCTCTCTCTCTCTCTCTCATGCTGGGATTAAATGCATGCCCAATTTACCTATTTAGAAAAGGCCTTAGCATGTAGCCCAGTCTGGCCTGAACTCAGGGTTCTGCTGAGATTACAGACAGTAATCCCTAGTGTTGTGATTACAGGTGTGTACCGTCATACCAGACTGATTTGATTTCTTCCTTTAAAACAGTTTTTATTACTCAGCTGTCTAGAAACAATTTCAAGTTTTATACCAGAAAAAAATTACTTCAGATGTTAATTGACATGTTAGAGATTTTATTCAATGTAACTTTATTATAAAATGTTCTGGGTGGGAGAGATTTTGAGATAGTTTCACTGTGTGCCCTACACTGTTGATCCTCCTACTTCAGCCTCCTTAGTGCTGAGATTACAAGTATGGACTACCATGTCTGCCTAAAAATTGGCTCTTAAACCCTTTATTCATCAGAGTCAATTCAATTCCAAATACATAGGGAGTTGTGTGCACCTTAGTGATAGAGTGATGCCTAGTATGGTCAGAGCCCTGAGGTCCCCAACACTGCCAAAAAATTAAAAAACAAACAAAAAGCAAAAAGCTTTAAAAAAAGTAAAACAAAGAGACTAATAATAGAGTCTGTTATAGTTAACACAGAAGGTAGGGATATCAAGATGACTCAGTGGATAAAAGTTCAACTAGGGAACCGAGTTCAATCTTGGGAACCTATGTAGCAAAGGCTCCATACTGAGACTATCTAAAAAAAAATAGACTTCAATTTTCTTCTTTTGCAATTATTTTGTCTATGTTAGTGTTTGGCCTGCACGTGTATATATAAAGAAGCCAGAAGAAGCTGCTGGATCCCTTGGAACTTGGTATCCAGAGTTACAGATGGCTGTGTGCCACCATATGGGTGCCTGCAACTGAATTCAGGTCCTCTAGAAGAATAGGTGCTCATAACCACTGAGCCATCCATCCCTCTAGCCCAAGCCAATAGGCTTTGTGAACGAGACAATAATAGATACTACTACCAGATGCATGAATCTTAGGGCATTATACTTAGTGAAGGAAGCCAGAGCTGCCTGACTCTGCACTAGGGTTATGGATGATGACCTCTGTGTCCAGTGTTCTATAATGCTGGGAGTCCAAACTAAGGCCTCCATGCTTGTGTGGCAAGGACTTTACACACGGACCCACCATCCCAACCCTGAGTAGTGCACATTGAATCAGTTATCCCATATTGTCCTCTCCTATCTCCTACATGAATTGTCTACTTTAAAGGGGTGAGCCATGTGGTGCATTTTTTATGTAAAGCAATGTCTTAAGTTGGTTTGATCTCTTGATCCCCCTGCCTCAGCCTCCCAAGTGCTGAGATTATAGAGATGGGCCAGTACACACAGAAATAAAGTTAAACATTTAAAAGTAGGCCTTCCATAATTTCTGACTGAATTTGCCTAACATTTAGAATGGACAAATAGGGCTGGGCTGTAACTGGGTGGTAGAATACTTACCTAGAATTGATGAGGCCAGGTTTGATCCCTATCACTACAGAAAAGTAAAAAAGTAAAAAAAGGCCACATTGACAAACAGTGTAAGAAAACCAATATAGTTTTTGAATGAGAAAACCTACCAGAAATCAGGAATTTGCCATTAAAATATGGCTATCTTTAAGTAATTTAGTTCATATTACTTCCCTTGAGATAGTGTTCCCACTCCCTCAGCTTCCTTGCAGTGAATTGCTCTTTAAAACAGTACAGAAGACCTTCCGCTGATAAAGTGGCCTTTCTTCCACTTGTGTGCTATGAATACTCATCAGAGCTTTCAGTAGTTTCCACTATGAGAGAAGAGAGACAAATTCTTTTTTTTTTTTTTTTTTTTTTTTTTCAGAGCTGAGGACCGAACCCAGGGCCTTGCGCTTGTTAGGCAAGCGCTCTACCACTGAGCTAAATCCCCAACCCCTGAGAGACAAATTCTTTGCCCTTGCTAGATCAAGCATAGTTAGGGACTATGCTTACCTAGTTAGGTTACCTTGTTGTTTCTATTTTATTATTAGAGTTTATTATCCTTCTGATAATTAACATTTCACTGCTTGATAAATTAAGCATTGTGTATATACATTTTCAGGTTCAGAATATTTTGAAAATCTTTGCTATATTTCCAAAAGTTATGGCTCTAATAGTGGTTACATCATTATAAAGCAAATAAACATATCTGCCTCTTTGCAGGTTTTTCTATTGTGATAATGTCCATCTGGCCATATCTTCAAAAGGTTTGTGCATTTCAGTCTGTTTTTTGAACTAATAGTAGAGGTAACTCTAATGTTATTAAGTGTTGTCTAACGAGTGTCTTTAATATTCTGTAGTTTGATCTGTTTTAGAATAACTTAAAATAATAGTGCCTCAATGGCAGTATAAGTTGGCCATATGCTTTATTGTAAAAACAGAAACATTTAAAGCAGGAAAGGTGCTGTGCCAAGAAATAGACAACTGCCTGGAGAGTAGCAGACAGTGAAGGTGTGGTTACCGACTTACTCAGCTATATTCACATCTTGTCACTACCTCCCTAGGGAGGAGCAGCCCAAGCAGACAAGTGCATTCTTAAAATGTACAGATGATATTTCTAAGGAATAATTTCATGATTTCCCCGTGGAATTAATTTATGTTTTCAGGAAAACTTGTGAAAAGGATAGGCAATATAGCTATCTCTTGATATTCCTGGGAGATTGGTTTTTAGGTTCCCCCAAAGTGTACCAGAATGTCTGGATGTGCAAGTCTGTTACATAATGTGATGTAGTGTTTGCATATAGTATGTACACATTCAGATGTATGCTGTACTCATCTCTAGGTTACATATGATGCCTAGCACAATGCCCGCTATATAGTGGCTAAACTGCTCTGTCCTAGAACAGTGACAAGAAAAGAGAGTCTGTTCAGTTGAGTTCGTCCTTCATGCGTGAAGATCAGGACTTACACTGTCCTCTCCTGCACCTGAAATTCTTAGCCTCTTTGTGCCAACTTTGGTCTTAACACTGATTACTTAGCCTTAAATTCTCCCTATCTTTATCAGCTCACTCTTTGCTTACTGATTTCCCAGAGATCCATGTGTGTTAGGCTTTGGCTTATAGCAGATAAGTAGACAGCAATGTGTTTAACTTACTTTGGTGACACAGGCTCTGCAGGGCTGCACACAGTCATCCCAGCTCCTTTTTAGCTCCTCTCCTCTCCTTCCTTCCTGTGTCTGCCTTCCCCTCTCCCCCCTTTCTTCTTTCTATCTTTTGTTTACCCTTCACACTCTGCACTTCTCATGTTCTCCAGAAAGCTTTCTCTGGTTGTCATCACCCAGTTTGGGCCAGAAAACATGTGTATAGTTGTTCCTCCTCATCTTTGAAGCTGCATCCAAAAATTCAAGAAACCATGGCTTGGAAATATCACTCCCTAAACTGTACTGTATGGCAGCTGTGTTTGCATTGTAGTATGCATTATAAGTGATCAGAGATGACTTACACCTGTAGAGGTATGTGTAGTTGGTTTGCAAACATGTTCTATGTGAAGGGCTTGTGTATACACTCATTTTGGTGTCGTCTGGTGTCCTGGAGCCAATTCTGAGGACACAAAGGGATGACACCACTTCATATCTGTATCCTTAGTACTTACCATTAGTATGATGTTGGGTGTACAGTGATAAACTCCCCCATGATTGTTGCCTGTTCAGAAGTTCTCCACAGAAATACTAACCCACAAAGGTTCTGGTAAGAATGTAGGTCGTTCAGCCACTCTACAATACAGCCTGGATATTTGTCACAAGCTAAATATGGTTTTACTAAGTGAACTAGCAGCCATGTTCCCAGGTACTTAGTTCCCAGTGTCTGAGACTTACATGCGTGTACAAATCTGCCTTAGAATGTTTGTGACTACCAGAAGCCAAAGACTGCTGTTGTGTGATGACTCTCAGAGCATTCACTTCTCTCTGCAGATCGATCGGACAGCTGATGCGAGCTTTCTGGGCTGGGTTATTGCTTCATACAGTCTCGGCCAAATGGTAGCTTCACCTCTGTTTGGCTTATGGTCTAATTATAGACCAAGGAAAGAGCCCCTTATCGTCTCCATCTCCATTTCGGTGGCAGCCAACTGCCTATATGCATATGTCCACGTGCCAGCTGCTCATAATAAATACTACATGTTGATTGCTCGTGGAATGGTGGGATTTGGAGCAGGTAACTGTGTGTGCATGTGTTTGTGTGTGTTATGTCACATTCTTCCTGCTGTTAATAGCCATGTCTCCCTTCTCAGTCTTAGATCCCTGGTTCAGCAAACTCTGCCTGGCCATGTTCCTCCTCCTAATACGTGTATATTCACTGGTATTCACCCTCAGGGCACACATTAACTGCTACGTGTAGTGTGGAGCCTTCTCAGGCTTCTTGAATGCATGCTTTTCTATTTTTGGCCTTTTCTTGCCGTATTGTATTGGTTCCGTCTTTCCCCACCAGTTATAGTAAGGTTTTGGGTTTTTTTTTTTTTTTGCATTAGAAGTAGTAAATGATATTTTAAATGTTCTGTTCTTTGGTTCCTAGCAGAGTCTTTACTATAAAATAAGTGATCAATACATTTTTTTTTTTTGAGTCAGGGTTTCTCTGTATAGTCCTGGCTGTCCTGGAACTCACTCTGTAGACCAGGCTGGCCTCGAACTCAGAAATCTGACTGCCTCTGCCTCCCAAGTGCTGGGATTAAAGGCATGCGCCACCACTGCCCGGCGATCAATACATTTTGAAAACTTTTATTTTATTATGTATGTCTGAAAATTTGCAAGTGTGAGTACCCTCAGAGGCCAGCAGATGGCACTCAATTCCCCGGAGCTGGAATTACAAGTGCTTGTGAGGTGTCCCAAGTGGGTGCTAGGAACTGAGCTCAAGTGTGCTCCAAAGAGAGCAGTGTGAGTGCCTAACCACTGAGCCCTCTCCAGCCAAGAGTGTTTTACTTAAATTCTTAGTGCAGGTTTTCTGTTTCTGTATTATATATCTATGCAATTTGGGACACGTTTCCTTATAGCATAGCAGTCTGCCATTAATGTGCAGCTGCCTATTATTTGATAAGATCTTGGTATTGTATGTCATTTTACATTATCTAGAACTGTGTCTTTAGTCCTATGGGTGGCTTGTTTTATTTTGATTCTTGTTTTGTTGGTGGTTGGTTTTGAGACAAGGTCTCTCTGTATACCTAAGGCTGGCCTAGAACTCTATGTGGTCTAGGCTGACCTCTGTCTCCCAGTTGCTGGGATTACAGATGTGCACCCCCTAGCCTAGCTGCATTGTTTCTGTATCAGGGACAATACTGTGTTTCATTAGTTATGTTTGTTCAATCAAAATCTCACACATTTTGTTTGGTGGCGCAGAAGGGACCATGATATTCATTAGTATTTCTTGCTCTGGGTAAAGCCGGGTGAGGTAAGCGTTAGAGCTGAAGGCCGATTCTTTCCCTTTATTCTTTCTGTAGGAAATGTAGCTGTTGTCCGATCATACATTGCTGGTGCTACTTCCCTTCAGGAAAGAACAAACGCCATGGCTAATACGAGCACATGCCAAGCCCTGGGCTTTATTCTGGGTCCAGGTAGGTGGTTTTTATGTGACTATTTAAATTTGAATCAGGATAACCTTTGAGGTTCAAATTTAAATGTAATCTACGTGTAAGACTTTGTGGCTAAAGGGGAAAGGAGAGAAACTTTAAAAAGGAAGGAGGGAGCCAAGGAAGTAAGAGGGGTTAATATGAGCAGAGTACAGCGAGTGATACAGATACATAAAATACAACGAAACATTTTGTATGTTAACTAAAAATCATTATAATCATAAAAAAGATGAAGCACTAATCTCCCCAAATTGTGTGTGTGTGTGTGTGTGTGTGTGAGTGATTTTAACAGAACTTAGGGTTTTGTGCATGCTAGGCAGTCACTCCACCACTGAGCTATAGAATTAGCAGGGAGGGACAGTAGTGGTTTTTTTTTTTTTTTTTTGGTTTTTCAAGACAGGGTTTCTCTGTGTATCCCTGGCTATCCTGGAACTCACTCTGTAGACCCGGCTGGCCTCGAACTCAGAAATCCACCTGCCTCTGCCTCCCAAGTGCTGGGATTAAAGGTGTGCGCTACCACCGCCCGGCTGACAGTAATGTTTTTAATACACTACTATTTGCCTCAATACCAGAGCTCTTAGTTAAGTGTTGTTTGTCCATTTTACAAATGAACATGATCTCTGTCTCCTGGTATAGAAAGTCTATCTAGAATCTCCAAAGTAGGTGGGAAGTCTGGGGCTCAGAACTGATGTTCTGGTTGCTTTGAACTCGGTGCTATTGTGAGGACAGCATCTGCTTTTGTCCTCAGCTGAAGTTAGATCCCAGTTACTGACAGGGCCCATGGAAAATTGTCTCAAATAAGTTTCACCACAGATTTAATATTAAGTGATAGCAAATATATATAATTTAAAGACCACCTACACAGTAATATTAAAAATACTTGACTGGAAAAATGTTATGTTTCTTTCTTGTAATGAAGGTGATTAGTTCTAATTAGTTTAGCCAACAGGATTGCTCAGTGGCTCTTTACCTTTGCACTCACTGCCATACTTGGTGGACTGAGCTTCCTTCCTCAGTACCACACTGTGGAAGGACAGGTCAGACTCCAGCTGTTCACAGGCGCACCCTGGCAAGTACAAGCCCCCACCCTACATGCACATACAAACACAAATCAGTACAATTTAAAATTTATACTTTGCTTACTGAATAAATTGTAGCTTAACCTTCATATAGAGCATGAAGCTTTCGTTTTTCTATTTTTAGAGAAGTAGGTGTTGGGGTTTAGAGTGTCACTCGGTGGTAGGGTAGATACTTGGCATGCCTAAGCCCCCATTCTCAGCACTCCTTCTCCCCCACAGAAATGAAGACCACATTATAGATCCATGAAAATATCATAATAACTCCAATTATGTAAAATTAGTATATGCTAATAAAACTGAAAGATGAAGAGATGATGAATTGGTTTGTTATAATATGTCAATGCATACATCTGCCTCAAGTCTTTAATACTGTCTCCCAGCAGAGCCGCCTTAGATGTTTTTCCTACTTACTCCATCCTGCCTGAAATGTTAATGCTACATATTTATCACATATAATAATATATGTGCATATATATACATATGTATGTCTGTGATTTATATAAGAAAAGAATAAATTGTCTCCACTAACCAAGAGTCAGTTTTTTCCCTCCAGTTGAGATTCCTTAGTATATGTGGTAGCTCCTATGTGCTAGCAATCTGTGGAAAGCATCTTCTATAGCTTTTAGCTTTTGGCTCCCATGTCAAAACTTACTTGTGCGTATATTTCTTTATTAGTTTTTCAGACTTGCTTTGCACTCATTGGAGAAAAGGGTGTGACATGGGACATCATCAAACTGCAGATCAACATGTACACAGCACCAGTTTTACTTGCAGCCTTCCTGGGAATTCTAAACATTATTCTGATTCTTTTTATATTGAGGTAACTACATAGAAATGATAAGCTATGTTTGTAGATTCTAAAGGTTAACAAACCTTGTTATTACTGAAGGATAGTTATTCCTATGAAGTCTTTTTGTGTGTGTAGTGCTGGGGATTGAACCTTGGCCCTCAAACATGCTAAACAAGCCCTCTACCACTACTCTGTACCTTCCAAGCCCTAGTCCCCTTTATAAAGATGTACTTTTATGTTTTTAAGTGTTTGCCTACATGTATATATGTGCGCCACATGCATGCAGTGCCTTCAGGTCACCTTGAACTGGAGTGGCACAGTTAGGCTTCAGGAACCAAACCTGGGTCCTCTGCAAGAGCAGCAAGTGCTTTTAGCTGCCGAAGCTCCTCTCTAGCCATTTTTACTTTTTAATAGAGTGTCCTGCTAAGTTTTCTAATCCTGTGAGTACCAGGCAGACCTTCCATTTGCAATCTCCTGCATTAGCCTCCAGGTAGCTGAGATTACAGGCCTGAGCTGTGAGGCCTGGTCCTATGAGTTCTTTATGTTTTGCTCTCTATAGATGGGGTCAGTTTTTGATCAGTTAAAGCATGTTGTATTGGCAATCTCAGTAATAAGACAGATTAGGAACAAACACAATTAGGAAGATCTATTCTTGATTTATTAACTATAAGTTTCTAAGAATGGAAATGGTATTTCATTTTCTAAAACTAGTATCATTACTTTGTATTTCTTGTTTTTAGTTTTTAGAGAATGTCTTACTGTGTGGCCAAGGCTACTTGAGAACTTAGGTTTCTCTTGTGTTAGCCTCTGAAGTGTTGGAATTATAGGTGTATGTTACCAAATGTGGCATTGTTACATTAAATTTTCTTAGAGTGCTTCTTTCAATTTTCCAAAACCACTTATAGCTAATTTTTAAAACATTGAAAATTTCAAATATGTACTAAGGTAAATCATGTATACGTCTCAATAAATTTTGAAAACGTCTTATATGATGATATGTGGTCTTCCTGATCAGGAGAGTGAGGCCAGAGGATTACATGATCCCAGGTGTTTGATAGCTGGACAACAGGGCCTTTCCTCATCAACGCTCACACTAGAGATATAGCTCAACGCTATGGCTTACTTGTGCAGCATGTGTAAGGCCCTGTGCTTCACGCACAGTACTGAAAAAAAAAAGATATGTTTAGGATTACTGGTTATATTTATTAGTAAATCACTAATAACCCTATTTCTCAGAAGACAATAAGAGAAACTATGTCTGACTATGGAAAGTATAGAGTGTTGATAAGCAAACTGCTTCTGAATTATGGTCTTGTTAATACTTGTGCTGTTCTTTTTAAGAGAGCATCGTGTGGATGACTTGGGACGTCAGTGTAAGAGTGTGAATTTTCGAGAAGGTACTGTTAGCCTGTGTGGCACCACCTGAGTATCCTGATTCTGTTTGCTTGGTATTCACATGGCTTTTGCCCCTAAGCACAATACAGTGGGTGGCTGGGGTATATTTTCAAAGGTAAAAGAAATGTACATTAATTTACTTAAACAAACCTGTACCTTTCTGTTATGTGGTGTTTATGACTGGCAAGACTGAAGCCATTGCTAAAGATCACTTGTCTTTTTCAAAGAGCTGGTGTCCTAAAACCCTTGTATTCCTTGCCATGCTTCTGGTAACTCTGGTACAACTTCTGTCTCAAGCAGTTTTTGTTGTTGTTTTGAAACAGTCTCTCATTATGTAACTCAGGCTGACCTTGAAAATGACATGCTTGAGACCAGGCTGGCCTATGACTTGAGATCTTCTGCCTCAGCACTGAGGTCACAGTTGTACTACACCTGGCCCCCAGCAGTTCCCAGTACTTTAATCACAACAGTAGGCATTCTATTACTTTGTAAATGTGCATCTTCATCATTTATTTTGTGGTGTGTGGTGTACGCATGTGTATGTGTGCAGATGCGTTTGCCCATGTGGGTGCACACAGAGGTCAGAGGTCTATATTAGATATTTGCCTTGTTTGTGCTCTACCTTATCTTCTGAGTCAGAGTCCCTCACTGACCTAAGCTTGCCATTTTGGATAGAACGGTTTGTTAGTGAGCTCACAAAGTCCACCTGTCTCTGTCGCCAGTGCTGGGTTAGTAGTTCGAACTACCACACCTGTCTCTGTCACCAGTGCTGGGTTCACACCACCACACCTGAGTTTCCTGTGGACCTGGGGTCCTGAACTGAGATCTTCATGGTGGCACAGCAGACACTTCACCAGTCTTTCCAACCCAGTTCTTTATACCCAGCTGCAGGAAACTAACCACATATGTTGGAAATTTTACTCTGACTTGAGCAGCATTTATACTTGACTCAAAGAAGTCAAGACAGGCTCTGGGTAGTAACTAAGAATTAGAAAGGTGTTCCCCAGATAGGACGAGGGTCGGAAGAGCTAAGGACTGCTTCTGTGGAAGGATCCCAATGAAGGTGACAGTACTCTTGGTGTGACTGGAAAGAAAAGTCAGAAGTGACTCCTATAAATACTGTAGACCATTTCTAAACCTCCATTCTCCTGAGATAGAAAGGCAGGCACCATTACAGAAACTTACATTTGCTCTCTATGGCTTTCCCTGAAGAAAGCTATACTATGCTTCTCCCTTGCCAACACACACCACACACACTCACACGCACACAGTGTGTCTCTTCCTGTGTTATTTACGTCATCTGCACTGAGTAACAGCATGAGGAATAGATGTCCTTGGACTTATATGACTGTGTGTGTAACTTTGAAGCTGTGTTAGGAATCGTGAATACACGATTTAATCGCATAGTTCAAGGTGAGAAATTGTGCTTTGCCCTCTAACGTTACTGCCATGCAAAGATACAAATGATTTTTATTTTTGAGATGGGTTTTGTCATATGCTCAGGCTGGCCTTCAACTCATGATTCTGCTGCTTAAGCCTCCTGAGTACAGGGGCAACAGTGTATATCACCAACCCTTGCATTATCATAACTTTTAATTAATATATTCTTAGACAGTTTAATATATGTACACAACATATACTGACTACCCTCATTCCCACCCATCTCTGGTCTTCCTGCCACCCCTGCTCACCCCTTCTCCCCACAAGTCTAACATAACTTTTTTAATAACAGGGAAGTAAAATTAAACATTTTAAAATTATGTTTATTTTGTGTATATGACATGCTGTACTTCGGGAGTCTACTCCTGAAGAGAGACTCTACTCTCACCACACAGGTCAGGGGTCAAACTCCAGACCCTACTTGCTGGAAGGGCCTTTTGCCATTGAGCCGTCTTGCTGGTCCCAAAAGAAAGACTTTTACTAGCACTAATTTCATATAGTGTTGAAATTAAAAAAGCCATTGAAATGTACCAAAGAACTGGGAACTTGTTTAATGAAGTACTGGTAGAACTTAATAAAATCATTGTAAATTTAAATTTTAGATTAAGTAGAAAAATTGGTACCTGGAACTGAAAGCAAATGCATTTTTCATGAAGTCTACAAAATGCACACTTGGATTGGGAGATACCAATTGGAGAGACATAAGCTAGCCTGAGTAATTCTTGCAGACAGTGGACTCCAGTGTGCTTCCTGAAGAGTAGCCAAATTACTTTAAATACCATTGAAGACTCCTTACTCTCTGAGCCCTGTTCCCCCACTGCCACCCACCACCCCCTACCCGGCCCATCCGGCCTTGGTGTCCCAAGTCCTGGGATTACAGGTGTGAGCCAGCTAAGAATTTCCTATTACTTTACCATCATGTGAAAGTTAGATATATAGCTAATTCTGCTTTTCTCCTATTATTAGAAAATACAGATGAACTTCAGATTCCTGAAGGAAGTATTGATCAAGTTGCTGTTGTGGCTACCAATATTGTCTTTTTTGTGGTTTTGTTTATCTTTGCCGTTTATGAAACGTAAGTTTTATTCTATCTTTATTTAAATCAGATTACTTACTAATCCATGTTTCTCAATGCACTCTTAATTATGCACAGATTTTGTTTTTTAAAAACGTATGTAAGATCCAGGCAATGGTAGTGCACACATTTGATTTCAGCACTCAGGAGGAAAGACACGGGAGGTAACTGGCTTAAACATTTTTTTTAGATTTATTATTTATTTATTTATTTATTTATTTATTTATTTATTATATATGAATACACTGTAGCTGTCTTCAGACACACCAGAAGAGGGCATCAGATCTCATTACAGATGGTTGTGAGCCACCATGTGGTTGCTGGGATTTGAACTCAGGACCTCTGGAAGTGCAGTCAGTGCTCTTAACCGCTGAGCCATCTCTCCAGCCCTTTTATTTTTTTAAAATATGTTATGTGTTTTTCCTGCATGTATATATGCACACCATATGTATGCATGATGCCAGTGAAGGTCAGAAGAGAGCATCAGTCCTCTCTGAAAATGGAATCGTAGATGGTTGTGAACCACCATGTGGTGCTTAGAACCAAACCTGGGTCCTCTGTAAGAGCAGCTAGTTCTCTTAACCTCTGAGCTATCTTTTCAAACTGTTTTTGAAAAGTTGAATACAGTGGCATTAAGTATGGTCACAACTTTGTGAACCTATGACAAGAACCTTGCCATCATCTCAAACAAGCTGTTTATCTTTTCACAGTTACCTCCCTTGTCTTTCCCCAGCTCCTAATGACCTGTAAGGTACCTCATAGAAGTTACACCATGCAGCATTTTAGTTTTACACACCTCAGTTCATTGAGTGTGAGGTGTTGCGGGTTCTTCTTGTCACAGTGTATCAGATTTTCCTAACGTCTTATGGCAGGTGCCAGCTCCTTTAGCTGTCTGTTCATGTGCTGGTGAGAGCTTTGTTGGCACCATGCAGCGGTGGTGAGTGATGCTGCTGTGCAAGTGTCTGCTTGAGTTCTAGCCTTTTGTTCTTGGTTCTGCACCTGAGAGGAATGGCTAGGTACATGTTAACGGTGTAGCCCTTGGAGAAACCATGCATCTGCTCTCTGTATCAGCTCATCTGAATTCAAAGGTTAAGACACTATATTCATCTTTGTAATAAAACATTTAAAATATAAATTGTTTTGTTATCAGCCAACAGAAGATGGTATAATATAGAGATAGACTTGGCAAGGAAGGAGAAAGCCATATGAAGGCAGAGGTGCTCATAGGGAGGGAAAGAAACACAGTAAGTGCTACTGATAGAAAGAAAACTCTAATGATAGTGTAACAATGCGACATTACTGGTGACATGCACACTTTTAATAACGGGAAAAATCTAGAAAATACACTCCCAGCAAAACTGAAATACATTTCTGATTTTGAAAAAGGTGTCAATGTAAAATTTCCCTTTGTACAAGCTCCTTACAGGGAATAGTGGTCCCTCTGTAGACATAATGTTCCACAGAGAAGCCTGTCAGTCATCCAGAGTCCTATCCTTAAAGCTAAATCCTTAAAGCACCACCAAGAGTAAAGATCAGTTTCAACCATAGTGTAGCTATGAACCATTGCTGGGAGGAGGGTAGGGTTGTAATTGATTTATGTTGTCTTCTGTTTGCAAGCCTTCTTCAGTGTAACTGTGTTCCTTATTTAAATGGCCGCATATTCTTAAAGGTATTATTATTAATGTTTACATTAATAATTCTTAGTTAACAACTGCCTTTTAAATACACATGGCCTTCTCTTCTTAGAATCCTCACTCCATTAACGATGGACATGTATGCCTGGACCCAGGAGCAGGCTGTGCTCTATGATGGAATAATCCTTATTGCTTTTGGAGTTGAGGCTGTTCTTGTTTTCATGGGGGTTAAATTACTTTCCAAAAAGTAAGTTAAATGTTTTTACTTTACTTTAAATCTTCTTTGGAAAAAAAAAAGATACCGCCGGGCGGTGGTGGTGCACGCCTTTAATCCCAGCACTCGGGAGGCAGAAGCAGGTAGATTTCTGAGTTCGAGGCCAGCCTGGTCTACAGAGTGAGTTCCAGGAGAGCCAGGGCTACACAGAGAAACCCTGTCTCAAAAAACAAACAAAAAAAAAAAAAGAAAAAGAAAAACCAGATAACATGAAGCAGAGCTAATAAAGCCACTTCCAAGTTTTTTTCTCATGTGTTTGCTTTGTTTTTCCTGTTTTTGCTAAGATGGGGTATTAGTATATAGCCTTGGCTAGCCTGGAATTCACTGACTAGATCTATAGACCTGACTAGCCTGGGATTCATAGGTCAGCCTGCTTCTGCCTTTTGAGTGCAGGGATTAAGGGCATACACTACCATGCTTAGCTGTATTATAGTTCTTCAAAGTTTGCAAAACGATGTAAACTCTATTGAGCGTTACTTTTATATTTTTATATTCTATTGCACCACTTTAGTAAAGCAAATGCCTTACCAAGTAAATAACTGCATACTAATCTATTGTTATATCATTTTTAATGTATATTACTAAAAGTGTTTTTCAAAAACCATTGTCTTGCTATATTAAATGAATAAGTTTGGAAAATTCTGGTTATTAAAGCCTCTATTGATGGCTGAGACAATAGGACCATGAGTCTCTACACGCTACATATTGAGACCATGTCTCAAAGAACAGACTGAATTTACATAGATTGTGTGCGTGTGTGTTTTGTGTTATTGAGGCAGGATCTCATATACCCTGGCTAACCTTGAATTCCTGATTCTCCTGCATCTACTGCCCAGGCACTGGGATTATAGGATTTTAGAACTTCTAATCAGGTCTTCAGCTTATAAACAACATATTTTCTTTTTTCTTTTTTTTTTTTTTTGGTTTTTCGAGACAGGGTTTCTCTGTGTAGCCCTGGCTGTCCTGGAACTCACTCTGTAGACCAGGCTAGCCTCGAACTCTCGAACTCAGAAATCCGCCTGCCTCTGCCTCCCAAGTGCTGGGATTAAAGGCGTGCGCCACCACCGCCCGGCCATCAACATATTTTCACTGTACCAAATACAATTACTATTTCTCAAAGTTATCTGACCATATAACTTTTTGTATATGTGGTGCTAGGAGTTGAACTTGGGGCCTCAAATATGCTAGACAAATGTTTAACACTATATTCCCAGCCCCTAAGTAACTCTTTTAAAAGAATAATTTTCTGAAAGTAACTATTACAAACCCAGTGTGTGAGGAATACGGGAATGCATGTATAAATTGAGTTCTGTCATGTAGTTTGTTTTTCTCTCTGAGTGCTGGGAATTGAACCCAGGCATCATGCATGCTAGGCAAGCAGTCTACCACTGAGCTATATATCCCCAGCATGTCTTACAGCTGAACACCAGTTATTAGCTCATGGACAGCTTTAATGGTATATTCTTAAACTACTGGTTGAAAATGAGCATAAGCATAAATAGGTATGATTATTTCTGATACTGGCTGAGTCTCTTTCCCCTAATAGTTACTGACAAGCTCTACTTTCTATAGGAAAAGATAAATACATTTATCTTCTAGAATTTCATCCCCCTAATCTGAAATCAGCAGTTTATTAGATAAGTCTATTTTTTTTCTAAGACAGTCTCACTGTGTAGCTCAGGCTGGCTGTAACTCCCTACCACCTTCTGCCCTGTTATCTGGATGCTGGGGCTACAGTGTACACTTCCATGCCTGGTGCTGGCTGCTTTTAGTGGGGTATTTTATATAGCATTACAATAATTCATAAATATAATAAACTGTATAACAATGTCACTTACATTTTTTTAGTTATAGTAATCAAATTGTGTATTCACATTTCATTTCAAAATCAGTTTCTGTTTCACAGGATTGGCGAACGTGCTATTCTCCTGGGAGGATTTGTGGTCGTATGGGTCGGCTTCTTTATCTTGTTACCCTGGGGAAATCAGTTTCCCAAAATACAGTGGGAAGGTATGGTGACTTCAATTCTTTAGCACCAGCTCCTACATTCTTTAGAAGTAGCAAGTGATACCTTGCCCTATTTTTATTTTACAGATTTACACAACAGCTCAACCCCTAATACTACATTTGGGGAAATTATTATTGATCTTTGGAATTCTCCAAGAGAAGATCACAGTGAACAGCCAACTGGGTGTCCAATTGAACAGGCCTGGTGCCTATACACCCCAGTGATTCATCTGGCCCAGTTCCTGATAGCTGCTGTGCTAGTTGGAATAGGCTATCCAGCCTGCAGTGTCATGTCCTATACATTATACTCAAAAATTCTAGGACCCAAACCTCAGGTAACCCAGCACTGCAGCTGAGAATTATAGTCTCCACATTTCCTTTTGCTATAGTTCTTACACAAGCTGGCTTAGTAGGCTTTGGGGGAGGGGTAGAATTTTAGACAGGCTCAGGGACTTGAGCTCACTCATTCCTTGCAGGTCTGAACTTAGGTTCTACCTCTGTCTGCATCCCTCCACAAATTTGTAATGTGTTTGGTAAGAATTATCTGGTGAAAGATTAACATTGCTAAATCAGAACTCAGATGTCAAAATAATTTTCATTGAAAAAAATCTCTGCACTTTAAATTTCTAAAACTCATTCTTAAGTAGACAGAAGAAAACCAAAATTGGCAGCCAAATTGGATTTAGACAATTACAAAGAATGAAAACATAATAGTCTTATACGGTTGTGCTACACTGAGATCTATCTGTATTTTAAGTTTAACTGTTTTGTGGTGCTAGGATTGGATCCAAGGCTTCGTACATGTTAGGCTAGTGCTCTACCACTGAGCTAAAGGCCTGCTTTAAAATTAATTTCTAAGTAGGAATGTCAGGGGACGAGCTGGGCATGATTATACACATCTTAGCACTCAGGAGGCCAAGGCTGGAAAATCACTCCAAGTTCAAGACCAACCTGTTTTACATAGTGAGGTCCAGGACAGCCAGGGCTATATATTGAGATTTAGTCTCAAAAATAAACAACATAAAGACACACACACACACACACAAAATCCATAGGCTAGAAATATAGCTCAACAGTACAGCCTTTATCCTGGAATGAGTGACATCCTAGGTTTGATCCCCACACGTGCACACACACATGCTCACACACCAAGTAACTTCTGTATTCATTATATAAAATTAAAAATATATAGATGCAATGTGAGTAAGTTTTGATAGAGGACATAACTATTAAGTGTTTTAATGAAGTCAGGCTCCATTTTCAGCCTCTTCTTTATGACTATGTAATGGGTTTATGCAATTAAGGGGTCTATCATGGATTCTTTAAGAGGTTTACTTAGAGTGAAATGCTGTACTTCATTTTATATATAATCACATATTCATAATCGTATTGTTTATTTTCTGTATGTTTCAAACTCTTCTTTTTAATGGCAGTTATTTATGTACTTTTGAAGACTTATTTTATGTATATGAGTACACTGTAGTTATCTTCAGACACACCAGAAGAGGGCATCAGATCCCATTACAGATGGTTGTGAGCCACCATGTAGTTGCTAGGAATTGAACTCAGGACCTCTGGAAGAGCAGCCGCTGAGCCATCTCTCCAGCCCCTCCCCTACTCCCCCCCCCCCTTTGGTGGCAGATATTCAAATGGCTCCAAATTATCTTACTCTTTAAAAATTATACTGAGCTGGCTATCTGACACATGCTTATAATTCTAGCATTTCTGAGGCAGAAGCAGGAAGATCTCAAATTTCAGACCAGCCAATTCTCCCTGGTGACTCTTAGGCAAACCTAGACTATACAGTAAGATCATCTTTAAAAGGCAAACTAAGGGAATGGAGACATGGCTCAGTGTGCTTACTGCTCTTCTAGAGAACTGGAGTTGAAGTCCTAGCAGCCATATCAGGTGGCTTGTGTGACCTGTGACTCCAGCTGAAAGCGATCTAATACCTTCTTCAGACCACCACAACTGCCTGTACACACACACACACACACACACACACACACACACACACACACACACACGTCTACTACCAGCACTCCCTGGCCCAGAACTCAGTATATAGGCTAGGCTGGTTGCTGCCTGGGGGAACCCAAGGGCTCTGCTTGTCTCTGAACTTGCCAGCTCTGGGGTTCCAAGCACATGCTACCATGCTTCATTTTGTTGTTCTTAGTATTTGTTGAGCATCCACACAATGCATTTTTATCATATTTACCCTATTCCCACCCCAGACCTCCCAGATGCACCTCCACACGCTCAGCTTAATTTCAGTTTTGGGGACTGAACTCGGGCATTTGAACTTAAGAGAAACACTACCAATTCACTGAGCCGCTTCTTCAGCCCAGATCAGCTGAGACAGGGTCCTGTCACGAAGCCTGAACTGGTGATCCTCCTGCCTCTACTTCCATGTGCTAGGCTACAGGCCTATAGCACCATACCGTTTATTTGCTGTATTCAGAGACATTTCAAAGAGGAGAGGAGGTAGTTGATTGTAAGCTTGTTTTTATTTTGCAATAACTGAACCTGAATTAATCTGTTGTCCTGTCTTTCCCACCACAGGGTATATACATGGGCTGGTTAACCACTTCTGGAAGTGCAGCACGGATTCTTGGGCCTGTGTTCATCAGCCATGTGTACACTTACTTGGGCCCACGATGGGCAGTCAGCCTTGTGTGTGGAATAGTAGTGCTCACCATCTTGCTAATAGGAGCCGTTTACAAAAGACTCATTGCTTTTTCTGTCAGATACGGGAGGATCCAGGAGTAAGTTAGCAGTCTGTGCTGGGTACTTGCTGCCTACTGTCTTCACCTCAACAGTGAGTAACTTGACTTTGAATGGTAGATGTATAAAAACATTCTGGCTCAAAATCTCCTTATCAAAGGTGAACTATTTTTCATATCATACCTTACTGGAGTCCCATGAACTCAACAGTGAATGGATAATGGTCTGTAGGTATGAAACTATACTCAATGTGAACTACAGGGCTCTGTCTAAAGCACTGGAATATGCAATGGAACTGGACAAAATTCTGTATTAAACTAGAGTACATTTAGTCTAAACAATGTTTTTTTTTTTTTTTTTTTTTAACCAGTGGTGGTGCACACCTTTAATCCCAGCACTTGGGAGGCAGAGGCAGGAGGATTTCTGAGTTCGAGGCCAGCCTGGTCTACAGAGTGAGTTCCAGGACAGCCAGAGCTATACAGAGAAACCTTGTCTCGAAAAACCAAAAAACATAACAAAACAAAAACAAACAAAAAACCAAAAACCCATAATGTTTCGTTTTTTAAACTAAACAAAAATATTTTTTCATTAAAGGTTTTTTTTTTTTTTAATGAAAATGCATTATTCAGCTTCCTAATGAAATAAAACTGAGCCTTAAATTGTTACAGCCTGCCCACAACCAGATTAGGCTTTAGTTTTTCTTTCCTGCCCAGGGTGAATCTATTCTATTACCTCCCCCTCAACACTTGTAATCCAAACATTGTAACTGTCTATTTTGATTTTGACTCTAACCTATGAGCAAGAGTAATGCTAATGTCTGAGGAGTAAAAAGGTTAAAGAGACAAGGTGGTCTTTACTACCTTTAGAAGGACTACCTTCTTTCAAGCGCTAGTAAATTCATATTAGAAACGTAAGTTAAATGTGTTTTTTAAAAAATATGGTATTAATAGCAAGTGGATTCCTAAAATTACTATTTTTCAAGTCCTTTAAACTCTAGTGCAAACTCTGACCTTTTAATGCCCCTTGTCAGTAATGACAGAGAACAGCTGTTTGCAACCTGTCTGTAGACCCATTCACAGCAGCAGAACTGCAGTTGGACCATGGATGCTCTGACGTCTCAAATGATCGGGTGGGGACTTGTAACAGAATGGCCAAAGGTGACTAATCAAACTACATAATTTCTACCTCTGTGTGAATGGAATACTGGAATGTGTATGGGACTCTCTGCAAAACATGCGAAGTGTTTTCCTGTTTTGTTACTATGGTTTCAACGGTCTTCTGAAGCTATCAGCACTAAATGATGGCAGGCAGCATTTTGCTTCAGTTTCTGTTTTGTCAGGCCCTGGATGTCCTCTTACCTGCTATTCTGTATTTTTTTTCATCTTTTGGGTCAGTGCTGACCTTAAATTCCACCTTTGTGTGGTATGCCCAGAGACAAAATAATAACCCGTGAGAATAAGAGCACTCCAATGTTCCTGTTTAATACACAGTAGTTTCTCACAGCAAGCTTAGAGCTGAAGATAAGATCCTGATCTGTGATACATATGAATAAAGTATACAAGTCACTTGTCTTCCAGAGGCTACCTCATGACTGCTGCACTTTCTCAGAACAGGAAAATTGACCTGAACACTAACAGTGAGTTGGTTAGCTGTGACTTTCCACTTGTGACTTAGATTTGCAAAAATATTTGGGAAAAAAATTGAAGTGCACTAAGTCAAGAAGCCTTTTTCTTAGCATAAATGTTCCCAGCAAGAACATGACAGACATTTCCCAGCCCTAGAATTCTAATACTGCAATTCAGAAAACTACAACCCAGCAAAGTGACTGCACCTTCTTTTTTACTGAGGCACTTGCATCCTGGGAGATTAGACTAACATCACCTCGTTACCAGAGGGCAGTGAGAGGTGTAGGGGAGAAGCTGGGAGATAAAACTGTTACTAGTGTATATTAAAGAAGGAGTGAAAAAAAGAGTAAAAAGGGGAGATGGTTTTATTTTTGAAAATCTAGCAAAGGATTATTTTCTTATTTTGAATGTATTGTCACTTCATAAAGCATCTCTAGCCTTTATGTTTCTCTATTTAAAAATAAACAAGCTCTTTTCTCGTATGAAAATGAAATAAACTTGTGATTTTTAATTTAATGAAGATAAACTACTATTTGGATCTGACTACCATTTACTGTTGAAGATTTATTTGTAACTTTATTACATTTAAGTATTCATTTCAAATAAAACAAGACTGTAAGAATTTTTAATCTGTCATTTTCAGTATATATGAAGAGGACCTGAATACATGCTTATTCCCACGTACTTGTTGAGACATGAGCGGTAACTGCTAAGTTCACATTCCATCAGGAACCTCAGACACTAAGTAGCTGGTACAGATACTTATGGTTGGCTATGAGAAGGGTGATAGACAAGGAAGCAGAGGCAAGTGGATCTTTGTACGTTCAAGGACAGCCTGGTCTACAGAGAGTTTTAGGACAGCCAAAGCTACACAAAAGAAACCCTGTCTAGAAGAAACAAACCAACCAACCAAAGACAAACAAGTATAGAGTCCAGAGGAACGCAACATGAAGAAAAGCATTAGGAAATTTCTCTAAGAAGAGAAGGGTTTGTCAGAACTTGGTGTAAGAGCATGACTGGACTGCGAAAGGGTGGGACAAGTGTACTGAGGCAGAAGGCAGGGCTTGCAAACAACCTAGAGGTAAGACATTTTGGGAGGTTCCTTAGAACTTAAATCAGGTCCAAAGTGGCTGAGTGACTGAAAAGTCCTATTAATTCAATCTGGACTCTTCAATTAATTCAAGGTCCTCATTATAAAGGAAATATGAACTGTATATCTCAATACATTTCTGAATTTCTGCATAAGTGAGATGATAAGCCTCAGTGACAATGTCTAACACTTATAAGATTAAAACTCAACTTTTAAAGTGGTTTGGAAGTTTAGTGTGCTTACAGCTCTTGTAGTAGACTCAGAACCAACATAACATGGTGGCTTACAACTGCCTGTACCTCAGATCCAGGGTGTTGTCTGATGTCTTCTGACCGTAATAGGTGGAATAAGGTTTCTTACAAAAGGTGCCTATATGGGCAGAGTAGGAGGAGCTGCTAACAAAGTTCTTCCCTCTTGACCAATACCCATCTGAGCAAGGCAGAGAGGCCTGTACAGGTTAATAGCCTTGCTCTGCCCAGATGGATGTTTTGTCTGAGTGCCCAGCAGCCAGTCTCTTATCACCCAATCCCCTTCAGGACCCATGTCTGTCTGCGCCCAGGGCACTCTTCTCTCCTGGGTGAGGCAGAAACTCCTAGTAGAGGGAAGATGGAAAAGATTGCCTGTAGGTTAAATCAATAAAAGCCTGGCCTCAAAAGGGGGTGTGGGGTCTTCCTAAAAAAGAAGAAAAAGAATGAATTTATAGTAACTTATCTAATATTTAAAACAAGTATTTAATCAATAAACCAAGTTAAGGAAAACTTACCACTGTGTTTATTTTATAAAATGTATTTGCAGAAATTTTATCAGACACAAGTGCTATAAAAATAAATATAAAATATACACTTTTACATATTGCTTATACATACATTATTTACATATTCAAAGTTTCAAAACTATAGCATGTTTTGTCCATGATTCTCAATGTCTTATTAGTAAAGAAAATAACAAAAACAAACAAGCCATACACAACTTAGTTCAATACAAACATAGGAGCACAAAGTTCGAAGGAATACATGCTTGGAGCAAAATTAGATGTCCTCGCTTTATGACTATATTTGGTAACTAAAATTTTATTGTTTTCTTAGTATATTTTTTATGGTGTAGATTAAAATTCTGTTTAGTAGAAAGGCTTTCTGAAGTTAAAGTAAATTAAACAAAATCACTTACTTGAAAGCCAACCAAAAAGTCATTTATTAAATATAGACATCTGAGACTTAAATTACTGAAAACTAGGAGTTGGATTAGAAAACATCAGAAGGATGGAAGAAAGACATTGCAATTTCTGTTTGATGTATTCAGGTAATTTTTCATTTTCTCCATACCTAAGCAGAAAAACAGACAGAACTTCCATTACTTGGACCTTAATACTAAAAAGCACATTTCCCAGTAATCCTTTAATGACAAGAGATACATCAAGAAAACAATAAATACACTTACTAGGATTCCTAATCAACTGAAGCATGCCCACTTTGTTTCTTTCAAAAACATAACACTTTTGTTTGGTAGTTGTGTACAAGCATAGTTTTGTTTTTTAAACCAATACTTTGATCTGTCATTAGTTGAATACTCAGAGACAGCACCTGGGAGGACTAGTATGGTCTTCAAAACTGTCAGTGCTGGGTTGTACGATTCAGTTACAGAGGGCTTACATAGCACCCACAAGGCCTGAGGTTCAATGCTTAGCATAAATAAAAACCAAATTGTTAACAAGGCTTTTAAAAGACACTATTTTTATCTGGGAAAAAATAACCAAGTTTATTTAGTTACTTTAGACTTTTTTGGAGACAGGGTCTCATATAACCCAGGTTGGATGGTTATGTAGCCAAGGGTAATCTCAGAGTCCTGTTAACCGTGTGTGTGCACTACCACATCCAGCCAGAGGTCAGTGTCAATTATCTTCTTCGATCACTTCCCACCTTTTAGTTTCAGACAGTGTTGTTCAGAGAAACTGGAGTTCACCTATTTGACTAGATTGGGTAGCCAGTGAGCCAAGGATCCTCTTGTCTCCAGTTCCCTAGTATGGTACACACTGCCTTGCCTTGCCTTTTTCATGGGTGCTGGGGCTCTGAACAAATGTCCTCCTGCCTGCAAAGCAAACACTTAAGCAACTGTGCCATCTCTTCAGTCCTCCATGTCCTTTTGTGTTTATGTTCTGAGACAGAGTCTCACTGTATAGCCCCTAGCTGGCCTGAAAGTCTTTATGTAGATCAGGCTGGCTTTGAACTCACAAAAATCTACCTAAAGTTCTGGAATTAAAGGTATATACTACCACACCTGGCCCCTCCATGTTCTTTCAAGTAAATAATTTATTTTACTTTCATAAGTCCATTCTGAAAAGAGTCAACCTAATTAGGTCATTAAATAATAAGGGTTACAAAGAAATCCTATCACTTGAGTTGATTATGGGTAGATTATTCTTGTAATCACAACATTTATATTAAAGGCTATGAACAGTTAAAAATAATGAACAGTATAAGTAAATTATTGAAATATTATGTTTATTAAGTCATTTATTTCAAGTACAAAGAAAGCAAAATGAGAGCAAGCACTGAATCCAGCCCGTGCTGTAAGAGCTTACCTAGTTGTCTGACCGTCTGGTGATGTGTAACTGATGGAAGACACTCCTGCCTGGACAACCAACTGTGACCCATCATTAAACTGAACCCACACAGCTCCGCTAGTTAGCTAGAAAAGCAAGAGGCATAGAAAATGACTACACAGAAGATAATTTGGGGTTTTTAAGGGCTCACTTAAAAAGTGTTCTAGACAGGTTTTCTTTATTCATTCATTTAGTGTTTGGGGTTTCCCCACATTTTTGAAACAATGTCTCTGCATATAGAACTAACTGGTCTTGAACTCACAGAGTTCTACCCGCCTTCTTTTAAGTTCTGAGATTAAAGGCACACATCACACTCAGTTATTTTATTTTTTCATGTATATGGGCATTTTTCTTGTACATTATACTTCTGTACAACTTGCTCACAACACCTCAAGAGGCCAGAAGAAGGCATTGGATCCCCTAGACTGGAATTACATACTGTGTAGGAATTGCTCCTAATCATGGAGCCATCTCCAGCCCCATATTTTGATAGGGTCTCACTCACTACACAGCCCATACTGGCACTGACTTAACTCCTACTTCTGCTTCCTAAATACCAGGATTCTAGCTAGCCCTGTGTGATCACTCCCAGACCCAATATAGCCTTAAAAAAACTGCTGCCGGTATCTACCAAGTGGAGTTTGTAAAGATCTTAGTATTGAAAACATTCACATTCCCCCCTTCCTCTTCAGATCATTCCTCTAGTGGTTAAGGCATCATAATATTAAAATGACTCTCAATAAATTTAGTTACTTAAAATTATCTACTGAGGGCTGGAGAGATGGCTCCATGGTTAAGAGCACTTGACTCCTCTTCCAGAGGTCCTGAGTTCAATTCCCAGCAACCACATGGTGGCTCACAGCCATCTATAATGAGATCTGGTGTCCTCTTCTGGTGTGTCTGAAGAGAACTACAATGTACTCACATATATAGGATAAATAGAATTATTAAAAAAAAGTTATCCACTGAATTAGGGTTTTATTTTCCCCCCATTAAAGTATTTTTCCCAAGATAGGTCTAAGAAAGGACAAAAGCTCCCCTGTGGTATCTCCACTGAAACTTGCCTTTGTGCTACTATAAATAGAGAAGCATGTGGTAGGTAAGAAGTATTCCTGGTATTTAGGAAGCAGAAGTAGGAGTTAAGTCAGTGCCAGTATGGGCTGTGTAGTGAGTGAGACCCTATCAAAATATGGGGCTGGAGATGGCTCCATCATGGCCACCAGACACAGACAGTCCTGTATTTACACCAGACCACAGTTACATATGCTGCAGGACTTTCCAAATCAATCTACCATAAAAGATTGTGATTTTACTGTCTTTAAAAGGGCATCAGGGATAAACTCAACATTGTATGTAAGAAACAGGACTGCACAGCAGGTTGTCCTAAGCAAATGTCACCAAGCACCATGATGTACTACAGTGAAATTTACTTAATTGTGAAGTAAAAATAGACGTGCCAAAAGTCTTCATGCTTCACACCTTCTGAGGACACACACAGTGTAAAGGTATAAACATGGACATAAAACTATAAATTAGAATTCAATGCTGATTTAGTTTCTATCATTTCAAATGCCTTAGACATCATTCTCTATTCTGCACAACCCTTATCATGATATCATCCACACCTCATGAACATCAGAAGCTTTCCGATATATACCAATTAGAAAAGCTAAAACTTTTGGGATACACACACACACACACACACACACACACACACACACTTACTTTAAATTAAAATAATTTATATTATTAATAGTTTAATCAAGGTTTGCGGTGAGAAAATTACTTTCTTAGAAATGTCTCACCTGAGTAGCCCAACCAACATTTTTCACAAAGACAGATTTCATAAGCTGTGCTGATTTAGGAAGACTTGAAGAGACGTTTGTTCCTGTGGCAGTCGCTGTGTAGCCAAGTCCTTCAACGGTCACAGTCTTTAAACCATAATGGAGAGAAGATATTCCTTAGAACGTTCTTCAGCCACTTTATTAAAAGTACAAGACTGCTTCATAATTTTAAGTTTTCTCAAAACAAAAATTCTAAAAATACCAACCTCATTACTCAAAAATGAAAAGGAAGGCCAAATCATGTCTTTTGTTTTCATTTTAGTCAATTTCTTTTCTTTCCTTGAAGTTATTTTTTGTAGCTAAAGTTGGCGAATGTACATGTTCACAAGTACATATAAATACACTAGTTTCTTGCTCACTGTATTCTTGTATAGTTACATACAGTCTTTACTGGTTATGATCATGAGGCAGCTGATAGCATGTGCAAGGACCTTTAGTTTATTCAGGCACACTTTATGACAAAGTACCTCAGTGAGGCTGAAATAGTAAGTGATGTTTTATTTTTCTGGGTGGTGCTGGAACCTAACCTATGGACCTTAAAGCACATATTTTACAACTGAGATGTACCCACCCTACAGCTTCCCTCTAGAAAAGGACACTAGGCACTCAATTCAGGGGCTAAAGCACGTGACGACACACTACTTACAGAAGGATTGAGCACTGGTGACTGTGTTGGGCAAGCCGCACTATTCATGCTCAATCTGCTCGATGATGCTTGCTCTCCCTTCGAGTAGCTTGGGTCCACAGGCGGTGCCGATAAGGCTTTAGGTGAACTAGTATTACCAGGTTTTCTGAAGAAAAGAGAAATATCCTGATATAGTTCCCCTAAAGCTTTTCAATAGAGAACTAAATAAGCACTTATTTAGTTGTGTGTGTGTGTGTGTATGTGTGTGTGTGTGAAACAGGAACTCACTACACAGAGATTCACTTGTTTTTGCCAATGCAGTGTTAAAATAAAAGGTGTGGGCCACCAGGCTTGGCTACTAAAATTTTTAAATTTAAATTTTATTTCTTATGTACGTCTGTGTGAATGGTGTGGGAATATAGGCCCGTATATGCTCCAGAGTGTTTCTGGAGGCCAGAAAATGAAATCTGGAGTAAGTTTTCTCCTTCAATCTTTATGTAGAATTCAGAGATCCAGCTTAGGTCAGTAGCAAGCATTTTAACCATCTCACTGGCTCTTGTAGCTGTTTTGAGATAGAGTAGCCTCCAATTCCTCCTGCCTCTATCTTGTAGGTGCCAAGATTACGGGGTGTCATCATGGTACAATTCTAAACATCATTTATAAGGAAATGGTTTCAATCTTAAACAGTTTACCATTTTAGCCTTTGTGAGGAATTTTAAGCTTTTACCTTCCTACAATTATTGGGAAGAATGAAGAGCCCCTGCTTCCTTTTTCCTCTTCAGAAATTACAGATTCCAGTGCCAAGCAAATACGATGACCCTGTCACAAAGAAGATTGCCTCCTGTCAACAGTTCACTGATTTAACAGGTGATTGTTAACTAGATCAGGAACAAGTACATACCTCATTAGCATGGTCCATATATACTTTTACTTCCTCTTTCAGGCTGGTAACTTCATTTTCATTTTTTAAAGAGTAAGATATCCCAGTTTTTTCAATTATGTGAATTAAATCTTCTGTTTTATGTATTTTGGCTCCTGAAAATTAAGTAGAAAACCATTTGCTATCAGTTCTTTTATTATTCCTATATTTAATTATTATATTAGTACCCAATGGCTGACAGATTATTTACATTCATTTATTATTCAATGGTAAAAATGGTACTCGTATTCCACAAAGGTAAGCCATCGTTCCCCTTCCCAGCATATATCTGATCTGACCCCACACAAAGGCATGGTACTTATACAGAGTAGCAGAGACAGCTGTAATCATGTGCTACATGTACACACGAGAACCCTTCAGGGAGAAAGACAGGAAAGGCCAAATCAACAGGATTACAGAATGCTCTATGAGACTGTCTGGTAAACCCTATCTTTTGCCAAATTTTAGCTGTCAAAATTTGCGTGTGGGTTTCAAGTAAGATATGGGATATTGCTTTTCATGCAGTCTATACCACAGACTGATAAGAAGCTGAGCAGAGAAGAAGAACTAGATCACACAGGTATTACTGATGAGCTACCGGGTACAGCAATAACTTCGGATCATACATAGTATACTCACCATCATAAAACCAAACTTCGAAATCAGCACCAGGAGAATTTTCCATCAAAATACATTTAGCATATCTTGTAAAATAAGTGATTTTGGGAGTTTTAGATCTTACAAGCTGAATGAATCTGGAAGCATATTGATATTTCCGCCAGTATTTTTCTAAAGAGGAAAAATATACCTAATATTAAGGAAGAAAGAGTCAACTAAACATACAGTTGCACCTATGTTCGATTCTCTAGTAAGGTTAAGACAGGCTTCCATCTTTCTGAAAGTTATTTCAACCAAGATGTGCTATTCAGTAGTTACTTTTCCAATTCAGAGCATCTAGGAGCTTCCACATCTAGGAGTCAGTTACCAACACTTATAATTTATTTTCATTTCAAATGTGAAAAACTAGACACTTTATAGTAAAATTTTTGATGATTCTGGATAGACCAATAATTAAGAACAGAGGCTACAGTTCTGATGTTACTGGTATTACTTCCAAGCTAGTTTTTACTTAAGAGGTTCATGGTAGTAGCGTACCACAAACAGCAGAGTAATAGGATACACAAGATCTTTGCAGACACTAAGTACATGAATTTGACGGGTAGCCCAAGTGAAACCAAGGCAGTTACAACTTACTAACTATATCCAACAAACACAAGGCATGTGTACGTAAACCTATGACCTCAATCCATCTCCTGCTTATGTACATACCTGGTAAATTGTCAAAGCTATACCTACTGATGTTGTCAGTAGGCAAGGGTGGTCTATCAGCAAGAGGAAAGCTTCTTCCATCATTTGGGTAATAAACAGTGATCTGATTAAAAAAAATTAGAACTTCTAATTAGAGCCATTAAATATTATTGTTTGTTG
>NW_021604564.1:24561803-24575276 GCF_004785775.1 Grammomys surdaster | reverse complement strand
TATTAAAGTAGTTTCTAAAAGTAATAAAGTTTTTTAAACTAAAAATTTAATTTTATTACTAGTAATAATTCTTTTTCTTTTTTTCTTTGTTTTTTTCAAGATATTTTCATTTTTCGGTTAAAAATTCCAAAGATAGATTAAATATCATATTGTAAAAAGAACTGGATACCAAATGTTTAAAGCCACACCTGAAGTTACAAGTTAATAAAATCATATACTACCATAGTCCCATCACTAGATATCTGTAGAACTTCTTTCACGTGTCCTTCAGATGTACACTCTTTCAGAAGCTCCACACACACCTCCTCTGAATCAAGGATGCTCACCTAGAGAAACAGAAAAATTAACAAAATGTTTTTTAGAACACTTTGGGCACATAATACTTAAAAGGGAAAAGTACTCAACCATAGCAGAAATAACAAAATCCAACTGCTGCTTCACGTTGGCAGTCTAGAACAGAGATATACTTAGGTGCAGCTGTGAGGCCAGAAGGCATAAAGGGGAGAGAGTGTAATCAAGTGTGAAATGCTAACCAATGAGCAAAAAGCAAGCAGAAGGTAGGGTGGGGAACAAGGGTGCAGAAGACAATGGGAGCCAAACAAAGGCAAGACTGGATGACATGGGAAACAAAGAACAAGTAGGATCGAGAATCAGTCACAAAGAGATTATTTTGTCTTCACATGTGCTCATTAAATTCTAAACACAGAAGTGTGTATATACATTGCTTCCTGGTTTTTAAAAGGCTGTATTTTCTAGCTTACTCTTGACTTGAAATGAAAGTAAATATAGAAACTGAAGCTAAATCAAGGGATAATATTAAATGTCAGTTCACCAGCTGTAAATATACATAAAATATTTAATACAGTATATAGCCAATATTATTTTTAAAACATTTTCATTTAACTATTTTTTAAAATTAATTTTGGGTCTAGAGAGGTGGCTCAGTGGTTAAGAGCACTTATTGCTCTTACAGAGGCCCCTGGTTCAGTTCCTAGAACCACATGGTGGCTCGTAACTGAGTGTAACTGCAAGACCAAGGAACTGGAACTTAATGCCCTTTTCTGACCTCCCTGGGTACCAGACGGGCATGCAGTACCTATACATATATGCAGGTAAAACAGACACAAAATCAAAATAAATAAATTAAAAAGTATCATTAATGTAAGAGTTCTAAACTTATCAGAATCAACTTGCCAGTCTTATAAAGCTAGAGTACACACCTGAATTCACAGCATTCATGAGGCAGAGGCAGAAGGACATTTTCAAGGTAGTCCTGGATTACCTACTAAAAACTGTCTTAAACACACACAAAACCCAAATATTACCTCTTTAAAATCAGAGAGAAACCATGCTATTTTTCATGAATGTTCAATTTCTCCCCCTTATGTTGTTTATGGAGTACCTCAAATTCCGGAAATATAAAAATCAAAAGTCGGGCTGGAGAGATGGCTCAGTGGTTAAGAGCACTGACTGCACTTCCAGAGGTCCTGAGTTCAAATCCCAGCAACCACATGGTGGCTCACAACCATCTGTAATGAGATCTGATGCCCTCTTCTGGTGTGTCTGAAGACAGCTACAGTGTATTCATATATAATAAATAAATAAATCTTTAAAAAAAAAAATCAAAAGTCACACTAAAGAATTTTATTCTAAAGAAAACATCAAATAGTAACTTAGAAAAATAACTGACATACCACAGCCTTTTTTGTTTTCTGTCTGATTGGTTTTAATCTGTGAGCAATCAAAGGAGATGTAATGCTTCTTAAGGTAGGTTTCTGGTAACCCAGTGTCGACTCCATACTTCTGTTCCTGCTTTGTTCAGAATGAGGATGTGAGACTGGCTCGTGTGGCATGACCTCAGGTTTCTGGTGATGTGCAGGCATGCATTTCATGGTACTCATCTGCTTTACAGGATGAACATTAGCAGAAGTATCGGCATTCTTGCTGGCTCTTCTATCAGTCCAAGCATTTCTTAATGTGTCCTGCAAATCTGGATAGTCCTGGAAATCTCTGTTTGGGCTAACGGTGTTGCGCTCATTGGTTTCTCCTAAATGAGCTAAAACATACATTTAAAAAGCAGATTAGTGAACTGTAGCATAAGGTGCTGATTATACAGCATTTGGAGGGCAGAGTTTGAAGACCGGGTCTTTCTATGTAGCCCTGGCTGTGCTGGAACTTACTATGTAGATTATGCTGGTTTTGAACACAAGAGATGGACTGCCTCCACCTCCCAGACGCTGGGATTAAAGGCATGTGCACCATGCTTAGTTCTACAATAGCACTTTTTTAAAACAACAGAAAAAGTCAGTTATAAACATTCATGTATTGTATTTCAAAGTCTCTTTATTTAAATTAGTAAATTGTAGCTGTTCTTGCTAAATGGGGGAAATATGTAATTATCTTGAGATGACAGATATGCAAATTTCTTCCACAGTAACTAGTTTACTATATACAACATTATTTACTATATATAACATTATTATACACCTGACAAGAATTCCCAGTCTACGGAAGAAAAAAAATATATAAATATAAAATCTATAAATCTTGTTTAAGCCAAGGACTGTTTATCCCGTCCCCACTTACAAAATAAGCAAAAAAAAAACAAAACTATCTTTAGTATCCACAATAATTAATACTACAAATGTGTTTGTACCTACATATAAATAATTTAATTACATGAAACCTTCTAGGGTAATTATCCTATTTCTTTTTTGAGACAGAGTCTCACTTATGCTGCCTAGCTGGTGTTGAAGTCATGAAATCATGATCCCTATACCTCTGCCTCCCAAGTGGTCTAGTTAAAGGCATGGGCCACCACAGCCTGCTGCTATTATTTTTTTCAAAGGCCTCAAACATATCTCTTGAGAAGGAAAACAGACTCCTTGACAAGACCTAACAACTCTGCCTAATGAGAGTCACACCTTAACACTCCACAGACAACACAGTGTTTGGTGAAAGACGATCTCCTCCTCCAGATGCTGCCTTCTGATTCTCTTTCCCCCACTATTTTCCACCCACCTTCTGTGTTAGTCATTAGTGAGGGACACTTAATCTCCACATTACTAATAATGACCTAGGGACACCCGCTTAAAATGTTCAAGTTTCAATCTGAGGAACAATTGGCAGACTAAAATTTTCACATCAGCTTCTTACAAGTAAAGTTAAGCATCTTTTGCTGACTTTATGTGCACCAATAACAGCTGATTTTGACATAGGCAACAGCAGAGCAGAAGGCATCAGCATCTAGCCTAAGCTAGGTCTACTTAAGAATCCTGGCTCTTCTGCCTAATCACAGAGGAGCTGTGCAAACAAGTTCTGCATACAATTTGCTCATGTATAAATAGCTTCCTTCCTATTTATAATGAAAACTTAAGAAACTAATTATATACATTAGATATTAAGGAGTAGAACGCATAAATATTCCAAATCTCAAGCAATGGTTTTCTTAGATAGAAGTAGAAAACTGCAATGTTTGTGGGTTCCAGGTCATTACATTTTAATTAAATACTCCATTAAAAACTCACCATTCACTTGCAGATTCCCAAACCACTGCTGTACCATTTCCATCTGAGGTGTCTGGTCTGCAAATGGAAAAGGAGTTTTTCCTAGACAATGATGATTGGAACTAAAGAGAAGGAAAAAAAAATCCCATAAACCAATTATTGGAAGGAAGGGTTAGGGACAGACCCAGGGCTACATACATACACACACACATACACATATATACATGCTGAATGTGCATTCTATGTCAGAGAATTCCTAGTCCCTAACAATTTTAAGGCAGAAACCTTAGAAGAGATTTAAATACCTGAAATTTTAGAATAACTATAAAAAACAGTATTTGTATAAGCATCTCTAAAACTCCAATACCAAAATGCCATGGAACTGGCATGCTATAATGGTACCACTGTATGTCTACTATCTTTTTATAAGCATATAATTCAAACATTAAAAGGTCACACACAACACTACAACTAGGCAATAACATTACTATTCCTATCAGAAGCAGTCAGTATCACAGCGACTCCTCACTCAGCCCCAGCTTCCTTCTACATGCAGCTACGTTTAGTCCTTCAGCGATCAGACTTGCTCACTAAGTTTGAAAGATTATCCTTAAGATCCACAACTATTGGCTGTTTTGTGTTTAATGAAGTTAAAACATTGGCATTGCTGTTGGTGGGTGAATACCTGTGTTTATTTTCATCCAGTGATCTTCTGGGCTTTGAAAGCATTTCTACTGAGTGACACCGTTCTATTGAGTATGTTTTTGCTCGAGACTGATTAGAGGGGCTGGATCTATCAGAAGAATGAGCTCTGCGCAGGTATCGAGAATGTGGTCTTTCTTCTGCATCTTCGATTACTCTTCCCCGTCCCCTATTACTAGTTTCTTGTTCTGGATTTCCCCATTGAGTACAAAAATTACTTCCATCTCCTGAAGAAAAGTCACTTGAATTTTTATTTTTTTGAAATACAGTAATTTTATTTGGAAGTGGTTGACCAACCAAAAGTCTTCTTCTGTCAAGTAGGCTACCACTCAAACTGGTACCAGAAGAAGCTGTAATTGTTGTGGAAAGTGTGGCATGCCCACTATCCATCGAGTCCTCGACAGTCCCTAAATCTTTACTCTTTGTTGAAGGATTTCGTGACATAAAAGGATGGTCCAATATGGAAGACAGACTTAACCGATCTGCAGGGTTTCTACGAAGTAACTGGTGGATAAGATCCTGTGCCTCTCTTGACAAAAAAGCTGGCATTTCATAATCTGCCAATACTACTTTGTTCAATGTGTTCTTGACTGTATCAGTGTCAAAAGGTGGTCTTCCAATAAGTAATGTATAAAACATACAGCCCAATGACCAAATATCAGATTCAAGCCCATGTGCACTCCGAGTTGCAATTTCTGGCGAAATATAATTAGGAGTCCCACACAGTGTATAATGCTTTTCATGTGGCATATTCAATTGCGTTGCTAGTCCAAAGTCAGCAATTTTTATGTTCATATTCCGGGTAAGTAAGATGTTAGAGAGTGTGAGGTCCCGGTGTAATATGCCATGAGAATGAAGATACAGCATTCCTGTGATGATCTGGTGCATGAAGTGCCTAGCTGTGAAGATGGAAAAAAAAGAGAACAATTCAAAACTTCTGGGAAATCTAGTGTTTAGAATACACAATAAAACCTGTATACATGCCAGAGTATTAAAATCCTAGCTTGTAGATTAGCTTTACCAACTAAATCACCACTCTATCAATATAATCGTATCTAATTCCCCTTAAGACAACTAGGCACTCCTTTTAATCTTTGTTTTTTCTAACTTATGAGCTAAGAGAATCCAAATTTTATGCTAGTTGAAAGTGTTTTAACTAGGTAACTAGATATCTACAACAAAACATTTTTTAAAAATTGTACAAACAATTCATAAATATATTACCTATAAAACAAAAAGCATATGTCTTTAATGCTTCCTAAACTCTGCCTCAAAGTATTTAGCATAAACATTTCTTTTTGACCTGTGCAGTATACGTGTGCATGCTTACTTCTGTATGAGGAGTTATGTGTGCACGGTGGCCAGAGGTTGATATAATCACTCAACCTTCCTCAATTACTTTCCATCTTGCAGACTGAAGCAAGTCTCTTGAATGGAGAACTCACTTATTCCAGTAGTCTAGCTAGTGAGCTGCTTGGGGAAATCTTATTTCTAGTTCCTGAGTGCCAAGTACAATTAGGAGGTTTCCACATCCACCCAAGCCTTTCCTTGAGTGCTGGGGACCAAACCCCAGTTCTCACACTTGCATGGCAAGAACTTTACACACAGCCTCCACTGTAAACATTTTTATATACTTCTTATATGTTTCTGTGTAACTACATATAAAGCTACTGACACATAATGCTTTTAAAATATTAAAAAAAAGGTATCAAAGTAGTTTCACTACTTTTCCTTCTTTAGCATACTTCAAAGTTATTTCTTTAACAATATATCACAGATTTTTAAAAAATTTTACTTAATTGCCATTGGACATTTGTGTAATTTCTGATGTTTCAAGATTTCAGAAAAATATAAACATTCTTGTGTTTACCTTTTGTGTTATATGTGAGTTTCTCTGTGACATACACACACAGATAGGGTCATAAGACATAAAAATATATTAGTTTCATACCTTGGTAAGTTAGCCTTTATGTGAGAATGGTCCTTCATTATTTTGGTTAGGCCCTTCATGAACACTGTTGAGTCTATGCATTCATGTTTATTCGCTATTTGAACTTAGTAAATAGTCTGCTCATAGCTTCTAGGTTCCTATTTGATTATCCTTTGTCTTTTAGGTACACCTTTAATTTTTCAACATGAGTTTTTTAGTTATATGCATTATACACAAATTTGTCAGTGGAAAATAGGGACCCAGGTCTTGGTACATATGTGATTTAAACATGCTACACTGAATTATAGCCCCAGCCTTATCAATCATACATTTTGCAGATATGTTCTTTTCATCTTTGTCTTAAACTTTATTGGTGGGAGGGGAGTGTATCTTTGGTTATATATAAGTTTTTAAGTTTAGTTCAGTCTAACAGATAATTTTTTTCTTTACAAATATTGTCTTAATAACCAACATCTGTATGTATGGAACCCACTCCCTCTAGTTTATATTATTTCCTCAAAATAAACTATTAACAGTGGAATTTAAGAGAAAAGTTATCAATGTTTCTACAATTTAGTATGTGTTAACAACTGTTGTCCAACAGATTTAAATGTATAAAGAGATCTACCAGGTCAGTGTGTTATTAAGCAGGTAAAGGTGCTTGTAGCCAAGTTTGACGATTCTAGAACCCACCTGATTCAAAGAGACGACCAGCTTCCTAGAGCTAACCTCTAACCATATCACAAAAGACACAAATGAATAATGGATATTAAAAACAAAGCCAAAAGCTTATCAGCACCCCATATTCCTTAGCTTTATCTGCAGTATCAGTTGTAGTTTGGAAGAAAAACAACAACAACCCCAAAACAGTAGTTTAACAACATATGGAGCTTATTTGATTTGAGAAAATGGAGGGACAATTGAAATTCATTTTGTATTTCACAGAAAAATATTATGTGTGGGAAAAAAAGCTTTGTTGTTATGTTCATTTAAAAATCTGCATTGTAAAGATATATTCTCTAGGGAGTCTGAGTCAGTCTATGCTTTCAGAAGTTGAGTAATAAGCTAATAAGCAATAAGTAATAAGCATAGTTCTCTGCGTTTCAGACCTTTCACATATAGTAAATGTTCTCAGTGTTTATTTGAAAATGTTAGTCAAAAACATTCTAAGTAGTTTTCCAGATTTGAAAGGATTTACTATAAATTGTTACTAATGATTTAATTTAAATTTGTTTTTAGAGAACAGAAGGCTTACAAATTTATCTACTTTTGTAATACCTGATTTATAAATACCAGCTTTTGTAGTGACTCTCCTTTTTTAGCTTAAAATAGTTTTATCTGTGGCTGGAGAGATAATGCAGCTGTTAAAAAAATACATACTGTCCTTGCAAAGAACCCAAACTCTATTCCCAACATCCATGTTAACCCTCCAAGGGCAGGGGCACCTACCCATACCACATGCAGACTCATATACAGAGGCACACTCATACACATGCCTTAAGAACAGAAAATTGTTGAGGCTGAAAGGATGGCCCACTGGACCTGGATTTCCAACACCCATAGGGTACCTCACAATCTGCTTTCAGGGGATCTAATGTCTTTCTCTGGATTCCCTGAGCACTAGGCACTATAATACAGTGTACAGACACACAAGCAGGTGAAAACTCAATATACGCAAAAAACAAACAAACAAACAAACAAACAAACAAAAAACCCAAACAAACATTAAATATGTATTACTAAGCTGGGTGTAGTGGCTTATACTTTTAATCCCGGGACTCAGGAGGCAGGTGGCTCTCTGTGAGTTTGAGGCCAGCCGCATCTATATAGTGAATTCTAGGATAGCCAATGCAATTCTAGGATACTCTAGTAGAGTCCTTGCCTCAACAATACAAAATTTTTATAAATATAAAATAGCACAGTTTTTCCAAACCACACATTGAAATGCCAAGTTTTGCCAAACAGAAAAAAAAAAAAAAAAGATAGACAAATTCCACATCCCAACCCCCAAAAGACACCCACCTTCACTTTCTGAGAAAGGCTTCATTCTGTTCTTTAGATACCTGTTCATTTCTCCATTGTGGCACATTTCTAATACCAGGTATACATAATTGTTATCTTCAAAGTAATTATAGAGCTAAAACAGAAACGGGTGCAGTCAATTACACAAACGTCCAGCTTTCCTAACTGCTTTAATACGTCCTGTATCTTACCTCCAAGACAGAGGGGTGTTTCAACTGGCAATGTATCTTCACCTCATTTTGGACTCTCTGTACCATTCCAGCTTTGTACATGGCTTTCTTATCTATCTAAAAATAAGAGGCCAGATTTATTGGTTTGATTTTTATGGTTCTGTGGCTTGATCTAGAGTCCAGTGCATGCTAGAGAAAAGCATTCTACCACCCATTCTATACCCCTAAGCCCAGACAAAAGCTCAAACAACAATCTATAATTGTAAGAAGTCTTTTTTTATATAGTTTTTGAAGTCAATGTACTCTTATCTGTGCTCTGCCCTTGCACCTAGCAGTGTACATTCCCAGTATGTCCAATATGTGTCAGCAGAGGTTGGCCTTGGATTTAGGATTTTCCTTTCTCCAACTCTTCAGAGCTGAGATTACAGGCTGACCATAATGGCATTCTTGGACTGTTACATCCACACATGAGCATATTATTATTATAAATAAATTGCTGACGTCTTCCCATTACCTTAAGTATTCAATAGCAACAAAATGTACTCGTCTCCCGAACACTAGTAAAGTATAAAAACTTCACTTAATCAAGGTTAAGAGTCTCTTAAATGTCCTTAAGTTCAGATGCTGCACTTAACAGCACTGTCTTTTGGCTATGCCACAGATTATGCATCGTATTACACATGCACACATGAGGCAGGGTGGCAAGGTGCAGTCTTTAGTAAAGAAAGAGTGGAACATCCTTAAATAGCACGCCTCTATTGCTCTTTAGTACCTTGCAAAATACTGAAGAAACAGTAACTAATACATTCTTACCATTTTGATTGCAACTTCCAAACCAGTGTGTATGGACTCAGCTCTGTAGACACCAGCAAATGATCCTTTACCGAGTAGATTTCCAACCTTAAAGTCCTTAAAAAATTAAAGATTACAAGTGAGGAATCGCAGAACTAGAAAGTAATTAAGTTGAGTAGGGGCTGGAATGTAATATGGGCCAGAGAGAAAATGAGACATAGTTCAAGCTGCTGCCACACCTCGATGATGCAGGTGTCTGCGGTGGAAGGCATCTTGATGCTGAGACTTTCTGAGCTTCCTCCCGGATGGAGGCTAAGGACTCTAATAAGCTGGTTAGCTCGGGTGCCTCCTCCGGTCCATCAGGCTCCCGCCGCAGCTCCCGCCACGGTAACCGCCGTCCCCGGGGAGGGGGCAGGCGGAGCGCGGCTTAGGAGGCGGGAGTGCGGACCCGACGCTAAGGGCCCGGGCCCGGGCGGGGCCCACAGCTGGAGACACACCTGCTGGGTACCAGGCGCTCCCCTCTGGGAGGGGCTCCTAGGGGCGGGCCGCTCCGCTGGCCCCTCTACGATCCGCCCGCCACTGTGCCTGCCCGCCGCATCCTCGCTTTACTGGTGTCACTGAGCACTAGTGAGCGCCTCAGCCGGACTGCACCTCAGCCTGAGCCCACTCGCCCTTCTTGTCTCACGTGTGTTTGTACCGAGCCATAGCGGATCTTCCCTCAACACTGCGCTCGGTTCACCTCCGCTCAGTCGGCCCCCGAATACCTCACTCGGACCTTCCCTCAGCTCAGCAACCGCCCGCCTCACCTCGATCCTTTCCCCGATGGACGCCGCCATGTTCCCGAGCCGCTTGCGCCCCGGGATCGGCAGTCTCGCAGTCCCTCCGAGACAGCGCTCCGAGAAGCCAGCAGGTCTTGGCGCCCATCAGGATGCCTTCTCTATGCCGCCGCTGGCGACGCCGCCAACGCCACCGAAAGGTATCCTCGGTACCTCCGGAGGCCTGGGCGGCGCCTCGGTGCTCCCATTTTGAAAAATTCCCGCCGGTCTCCGAACGAGCCAGACTGGCGGTGACGTCAGCACACTCGCCACTTCTGAGAGGCTGAGACCGATGCGCATGCGTAACAGGAGCTTCCGCGCTCTAGGCCGGAAGTGGGTCCAAGAACGACGGAAAGTGGTCAGAGTAGGACTGACCAAAACGCTGACGCCAACAATGGATGTTTGTAGTTGCTAAGTTACGTTTTGACCTGAAGGACGACACAGTTTCAGATCCCGGAGCAGAGCGCAATCCCAGAGGGCCTCCCTAGCACTCACCGAGCATTGGCTTTCCCCACACAAACTTTTAAATAAGTGTTTAGACTTGACCTAAAGATAACTAGGGGGAAAAGTCTATTACCTTCCTTAGAACAGCCCCCCCGCCCCCCGCCGACCATGTACACCTATTTTCCTTTTTACAGCTATTAATGTGTGGTGCTTTAAGATGAACTGTATAGGGAAAATACCGACTCTGCTTTAAAGTAAAATAAGGCCTTGGGATGTACTTGAGTGGTAAAATGCTTGCCAAGCATGCACATGACCTTGGGTTCCAGTTCCTTCTTTCTCAGAAACCTGCTGCCCAGATATTAAAAGTTGGACATAGCAACACACTCTAAGGTGTTCCAGGGTAACCTGGGCTGCCAATCTCACAAATTTTGTGCCATATGTGAGTGACTTAGGCTAAGTCATTTTCTTTTTAAAATGTTTTGAAGAGTAGTTGTAAGGATCTTTACAAGCAAAGAGGTAATTACAAATTTGTAAATAAGCCGGCAGGGGTTTGCTTTTTTAGTTTAATTTTCCTGAGATTTTTTAAATCAGATGCAATGAAATCCAAAGTAATGACTAGTTTTTTTAAGGACCCCAATAGTATGCTATCTCTGTGTTTTATCACCTTTAAATAGAAGTCCTAATAGTGTTGCAATCCAGATCTAGATTGCTATGCCCAAATGCCAGTGACTCCAGGACAAGAAGTGAGGCAAGGAAAGATTCATTTGGAAAGACTGCAAACCAAAGATGGCACTTGGGGGAGCAGGGGGTCTGGCAATAAAGATGCGTCCGTCATCTTAGTGAGGGCCTGTGTCTCAAAGAGCAATCTATAGTCAGGAATAGGAGCTAGGCGTAGTGGGCACTTTAGAAAGGTTCTATGATGCTAAGTGAGGTCCTCATTTAGGTCCATTTTGTCTTTGGCTGTAATATCCTTGAGATAACTAAATTAAGGCCAATCTCCACGCATTTAGATGAACACATTGTTATCCTGCACGCTAAGCATCATTCCACAAGTACTTGACCCATGCATTTCAAGTTACTGTGAACATCTCAGGGGTTGGAGATACTCAGTGATTGAGAACTTGCTGCTGTGGGAGAGGGTCATAATTTAGTTATCAGTCCTCACTGTTGTCAACTAGCCTCCTGTTAGCTAAGTCCAGGGACTCTGATGCCATCTTCTGGCTTCTATTGACATGGCACTCATGCATACAAACCTATAGTCACATATACTCACATTATAAAAGTAAAATCTAAAAGCAAAAAAGTTGATCTCATTGTATGCTAGACTTTCTCAAAGCTGCTTGAAAACAAATATGCCTGCCCTATGGAGCTTGCACTTTTGTGTGAAGAGATACTTTATAACTAACATGTAATTTAAATACACACAGAAAGGACTGCACTCAAAAACAAAAACCTGGAATTTAATGGGTTCATTTGTAGTTTAAGGAATGTTTACATTTATAGAAGCACTCTCAATTTTCAATGTTATTTAACATTCTGGAATCTTAATTTCAAGCACATTGGAATATAGAATTTCTTTTGCAGTGTCTTAATAGGCAAATAAAAATTTGACACAGGGCTATGCTATGTACTTCAGGCTGGCCTTGAATTCCAGATGTAGATTTTAGATTTGTGCCACCATATCTAGTTTCATAGACTGTCGCTTAAAAGTCTTGCAGTTGTCTTTGGTATTCCTAGGCTTTACTTTGTGGCCTCAGTGTTTTTGTAAATATTTCACATGTATTTAAACTTTGTCAGAATCTATTAATACTCTGACTATTGATATAAATCCATGACATCAGTTACTTTTTGTTGTTTTATATATTTGCCTTCTGATATTACTTCATTGCCAGTTACTTTCTATGTTCTGAGACTTGTGTCAGAACTGATATATTTCTGGTGAATTATCTATAATCAAAGCACACCCTCTTTATGTTCTAAATGTTTCATTTATACTACACATTTAAATAAAAAAATTTTTAACCATAGAATCACTTTTTATCTGAGCCTTTCACTTACCTTTTAGTATGTTCTTAGCATAACTTTTTCTCTATTACATCATTTTTTGGTCTTTCTGTAAGCCACAAATACTTTTTAAACTGGCAAATATATGACACCTATTAAAGTAGTTATCAGTGTTTAGGTTTTTATTTGGTTACTAAGACAAGGTCTCTGTAGCCCTGACTTTGTATTTACTTGCAATGGACACCCTCCCTCTGTTTCACTAGTACCCACCTGGCTACTAGACTTTTTAATGTGATTTTGATGTATTTTTTTCTTCTTTTAGCAATGTAGTACAATTTGGTTTAAGTTATCTTCTATTAATTTAATGTTCTTGTCATCTCTAATCACTAAGGAAATCAGTTTTATCCTGCTCTGTTGACAGTGAGATTAAACAGGTGGCCAAAGCATCATTGTGGAAAGCGTGCTCACACTGCTGACATCATGTTGTCTGTGACATTTCTGGGCTGAGTGAACCATCTTGAATCTATTTTTTTATCCAAAGGGGGAAATTTTGAAGATAAATTTATTAAAGACACACATATAATAGAACAGTCCCTTCTTACCTCTAAAACATTTTCTTTCCTCTTATATTACATAGAGGTTTTTAAAAAAAACTTTCAAAATTTCAACTCATGAGCAGCTGAACTATAGCTCAACTATCTAAGACTTTAGAATATGTACATTTCATTGAGACTTTGAGACTTGGTTTCTCTGGTAGCTCTGACTCTCCTGGATCTTGCTCTGTAATCCAGGTTGAAGAGATCCACCTGTCTCTGCCTCTCTGCTGTGATTAAAGGAGTGCACCACCACCATCACTCTGTGGCTGACATAATTTGGGAATATAAAGGGGATGGTATGTTTTTCTAGATTGAGGATACATATCCTTTTACTTTTTACAAGCTATCTTAATTCTACCAGAAGATTAATATTGCATATATTATATTTATTTTTAACAGGAACAGCAATTATTTTTTGTTTATTAATGTTCCTTATCAGGAATGAACACACACACACACACACACACACACACACACACACACACACACACA
>NW_021604564.1:24548791-24561793 GCF_004785775.1 Grammomys surdaster | reverse complement strand
ACACACACACACACACACACACACACACACACACACACACACACACACACACATTTTATTAGGAACAGCAATAACTTTTGTACCCAGAACTGGCCTTGAGACACAGAGATAGTTGTCCTTCCTCTGCCTCCCAAGTACTGGGATTAAAGATGTACACGACCACATCTTGCTTTGAGATGTGGTTTCTCACTAAACCTGTAGCTTACCAAATGATCATCAAGTTCTAGGGATCTCTGAGTCCATTTCCTCAGTGCCACTAACCCCAGTTTTGTTTTGGGCTGTTTTGCTTAAGTGGGTGCTCTGGATCCACACGCTTGCACTTGCATTTTAATAAGCCATCCCCCAGGCCCAGGACCAGCAGTTCCTTTTTATTTTGCATGTATGTGTGTATTCACATGCATGCCGCAGTCAGGACAATTTTGTACAGTTGGTATCACCTCTTCCATCATGAGATCTAGGGAATAGACTCAGATTCTCAGGCTTGCATAGCAAGTGCTTTTATCTGTTGAACCACCTTGCCAGCTCCAGGGGCAGCAAGTCATAAACAGAGGACCTGGGCAGAAATTCTTCTCAACCTGAGAAGTTGCAAAGCTTTTCTTCACTCTCAAGCTTTTGTCCATTAACACATCTAAAACTCAAAAACTACCATATGAATCTTCAGAATCAAGTGTCTGAAAATGACTAAAAAACCCACTGTTATGCAAATTCCTTATATAAGAAGATTTGGTGACCTGTCATCAGTGTCTTATACAGTGAGTAAAGTTGAACACTTAAACATTAAACCTCTGGTGTGCAAAACTCATGGTTCAAGGAGTAGGTAGAATATGTATTTATTATTATTACATGACTTCTTGACAATGTGGGCTGACATCCAAAATTGAATTGCATTTATTATCAATTGTTAACTTGTTTGCTAGTATGAAGATGCAATTTACGTATACAGGAAATGTTTTATATGCTTTTGTCATTCCATATGCAAGCATTCTGTGTATATATTTGTGAACCAGTCAAATTCTAAAATGATACTTACAGAATATTAACATTGAAAGCCATTCTATGTCTGTTCATGTCTGTTATGTCAAAATTATTTTATAAACATGTCACATTTGATTATAGTTTTCTGCATTGTATTGCAAACAGAATTGGGAAATCAAATGTACAGTTCTTCTAAAAGGAAGAAAACTACGACTAGTTACTAAGAACTAAACTGTCAAAAGTCCTTGTACAGGAATGATTTGAATAGAGGCCCTTTGTACATGGTTGTAATAATGGTTGTGAAGATGACAGAAAGACTGTTTACCAGAACTGGACAATTTAGCATAGCTTTCTTTAAAAACTGTTCTGGCTGGGCGGTGGTGGCATATATTTTTGTCCCAGCATTCAGAAGACAGAGGCAGGAAGATCTCTGTGAGGCAAGCCTGGTTTATATAGTGAGTTTCATTTCAGGACAGCCAAAGCTAAACCAGACCAAAACAAAAAACTTGTGTGTAGTGTGATGTAACACCACAGAGATAACAGTGGCTTCTTCCTCCCAAATCTAAGAGGTGACCATTTCATATTAGGACTCTTCTTCCAAAACACCAAGCCATAAAAGTTTATTTTAGAGAAAAATGTACACTGTAAAGCTAGTTTTTCATCTTAAATTGCTTTTTAACATGTACATTCTAAGCAGGATGACTTGATTTTAAAGATGTTTTCACTTAATCTCTCAGAAGGAACAAACTTAGGAAACTTAAAAAAAAAAGATGTAGAGTGCTTTTTATGTTGAACTTCTGACTCTTATTATTAGTATTATTATTAGTAGTATTATCTTACTATTAGTAGTAGTATTAGTAGTAGTCCAGAACTACTTCAATGCCACTATTAAAACTGAAGATGATAAATATGTAATATTCATCCTGGTTTGTTACATATATATGATGTAAGAGCTCCAGACCCTGACTGTAGGGCTTAGTATTAAAAAGGAAACAAAGGGCTGGTGGAGGTGGCACACACTTAATTTCAGCACTCAAGGCTGAGTCAGGAGGATTACAAGTTGGAGGCCAGCCAGGACTACATATCTAGACCTAGTCTCTTTAAATATAAGGGGAGGGGCTCAAGTTATCTAGACTGCCAACTTACACATCAACATTACAGCTGCGTGCTTTAAATGTTATGAAAGACAAGACTTAAATGAAGAGTCAAGGTTCTAAGAGCAATGCATTTGAAAACACCATTTAAATGACATTGTACATACATATAAACTGATTGTGAAAGCTAGTCATTTAAATTCTATAATACAATTTAAGGCATGTTATAACTCATCATCTCTATAGGATAGGAGATATCCTATAGGATATGTTTTTCATTGTTTATGTTTTTTTTTAAATAATCATCCTGTGACTTGGGTGACATAGCTTTATACTCCAAGCAAGGGCCATGTTATTTTCAGTACCATGGATATGACTGTATCATGCATCAGATAGTCATGATTTAGTTACTATCTTTGGCTCCTTGATTTGAAAGCTCCTGGTTTCAATATATTTTAACAAATATGCCTCTGCCTCTTTTTACTATTTACTCTTATAATATGCTAGGTGCATCCTTAAGAATCCAGTCGGCGAGGAGGCTCTTGCAGCTGTACAAGGCTGACTACTTCCACAGTTTTTGATTTTCCTTTGAAGCAGTTTGATTTTCAACATTCTTAACATTCTAGATGCCACTTTACTGTTTAAACTAAGAATTTTGCCATGTTAGTGGTTTGAATGAGGACAGCCCCCATAGGCTCATATATTTGAATGTTTAGTCACTAGAGAATAGAACTGGTTTGAGGAGGACTACAAGGATTAGGAGGTGTGGTCTCTTGAAGGAAGTACATTACTAGGAGTGGACTTTGAGGTTTCAAAAGACCATACAAGGCCCAGTGTCTGTCTCTGTCTCTCATGCCTGTAGGTCAGGATGTAACTCACAGCTACCTCTCCAGCACCATCCTGTCTACCTGCCATCATGCAAATAGTCTCAACTCTGAAATTACAAGCAAGCCCCCAACTAAACACTTTCTTTTATATGAGTTGCCTTTGTCATGACATCTCTTTACAGCAATAGAACAGTGTACTAACACATCATAAAACTTAACAAAGATTTTGGCAGTCTTATAAGCCCAGTACTAGTTTGTTAGGAGAGACTGAAAAATATATATTTTTTGAGATTGTATGTTTATTTTATGTGTATGAATGTTTTCCTTAATGTTATATTTGTGCCTGCAATGCCTGCGGGGGCTAAAAGATGGCACTGATTCCTCTGGGAATGTAGTTACAGGTGGCTATGAGCAGTCATACGGATGCTGAGAATTGAACCTTGGTCCTTGGGGAAGAACAACCAGTGTTCTTGACTGCTGAGCTATCTTTCCAGATCTAAGAATTTAATTTTGTGTACTTTAAAGAGAAATATGATGGTTAAACAACTACGGTTTTTAGTTAAGATGCTAGTCTTTGATTTACATTAAATTTGTTATTTTAAACAAAAGAAAATCTTGTCTGCTTCCTTGGAATTGCTTTTAGAATATTTAGATTAAATCTTGACAAAAAAACCATAAATAAATGTTTAAAGTTGATAATCTTTAAAGTTGGTCAAATGTCTGTGTCCTCTAAAATTTCCTGGATGCTTCAAAATTAGTTTGTTAAAGGGTTGTTAAAAATATGGAATTGAAGCTGGGCAGTGGTGGCACACGCCTTTAATCCCAGCACTTGGGCAGTAGAGGCAGGCAGATTTCTGAGTTCGAGGCCAGCCTGGTCTACAGAGTGAGTTCCAGGACACCCTGGGCTACACAGAGAAACCCTGTCTCAAAAAACCCAAAAAATAAATAAATAAATAAAATAAAAAAATAAAAATAAAAAAATATATGGAATCAAGAAAGAGGGTAACAATGATTAGAACCAGACTCTATAAGCACCCCTGTTTTGTGTTTCTTGTAAGTCATCCACATCTTCAAATACAGACTAAAAAATCAATTAGCTCTTTCATTAAATTTTATACAACCAAATATCACAAAACAAAGTGTATATATCTAAAACGAGGCATCTCTAGGCCTTCTAAAATCTTGACACTTTTTTTTTTTTGCATAGGGTTCTATCCCAGTGTTAAGAATGTTAATGAGACCTTCTATGCCAGAGCTGTCCCTACTCCCAGCCCTGTTTCCTAAAATTAGTACAGAGGACTTAATTTGTCTGAGTTACCAACTGCTAGGTATCAAAACCACACGGGAATGCCTCCTGGAATTGTTTCAAAGTCACCAATTATATTTCAAATGTCTAAGGATGGAAAAATGATTTTACGTAGTTTAGGCCACACTGATCTAGCTGATCATTCTTTTAAGGTCTCTCACCTTTTCAGGTGGATTTCTCCTAAGCCACAGATGGCTAATTGTGATAAAATGCTTAAAAACATTTTTTGGAGATAAGGTTTCACTCTGTAGCACTATCTGGCCTGAGCTCTTTATGTACATCTGACTGGCCTGAACTCAAGAAATCTGTCTGCCTCTGCTTGAGGAGTGCTAGGATAAGAGGCATTTGCCACTATGAGTGCCTTAACACTGTCTTTAAATTGATTATTGAGCTCTAATATGTAAAGATGCCTTGTTAGAAAATCCACACCTCCAACCCAGTAAAGACCTGGTTACTGTTTTAAAACTGACATGTTATTCTAGCACTTGAGTTACTTGATGTTTGTAGCTTTTTAGAATTTAAAAATTCTGTGCACTGCTAAAGAATTGTTTTCTGGGATGGAATCTCAGTGTAATCCGGCTTGGGCATTGTAAAGTTCAGAATCCTTTCGTCTCCACTCCTGGGTGCTTGCACCCTATCTTGCTGCATGAGTTTCTTTTTTTTTCTTTCCTTCCTTCCTTCCTTCCTTCCTTCCTTCCTTCCTTCCTTCCTTCCTTCCTTCCTTCCTTCCCTCCCTCCCTCCCTCCCTCCCTCCCTCCCTCCCCTTTTTCCTTTTTGTATCATTTAACAGTCTTTGTATAGTTGGTTATTAAGGATTTCTTTTTTCAGAGAGTGATGGCTTGAGGCAGAGTTTCTCTGTATTGCCCTAGCTGTCCTGGAACTTGCTCTGTAAACCAGACTAGCCTCAAACTCAGAAATCTGCCTGCCTCAGCCTCCTGAGTTCTGGGACTAAAGGTGTGTCCACCACACCTGGTTTAATGGTTTAATGGTTGGTTTCTTAAAGGAAGAATTTTTTTTGTACTTTAAGAATTAAACCATAGTAACTTATATTTTTAGACCCTATCCGTTTTTAAGTAGTATGATGGGTAGTAACATTGCTTCGGCTATGTATTCTTTAAAACTGCACCTTTTGCTTTGAAAACTCCTGGATCTAGCATTACCTATTTCAACGCATATTAAAGATGAGTTGAATCATACTGTCTATACAATACTACTAAAGAGAATACATTTTCTTTCTTTTAAATAGCATAGGTTTTTGTTTTAAACACTCACATCAAACTGGTAAAGTATACAGATTATCTTTGTATGTACTAAACTTATTAAATGAGTTATTATATAATTGTTTTTTTCTCTGACTAAAACATTAAGCTACTTGAAAGTGACTTAACAGCAGAATGAAAAACCTGAGGCTCTGCTGAACATTCAGGTACATGGAGAGATGTTTCTTCTACTTCCAACAGGTCCTGAGGAACAGCTCCTTACTGAGTGTAAGTGATAACCAGGAAGCAGCTCTAAAATCTCTGTGTGGTTATATCTTACCTTTACAACCATGATTTTTTTTTCTGAAATGGACCTATGTATATATTTACCATACAAATTGAAAGTAATTGATATCTACTTAAAATGTATTTCTTCATTTATTGGATCTAATGGTTTCACTGTAATAAAATATATAGACATTTAAAATGTTGGAACTATATGGTTTTCTTAATAAAAAGGGATGATATCTACCCCCCAAATCTGAATAAAAATTCATGCAAATGATCACCCTACCCTCCTACATTCTCCTTTCAGTGCAGACTACATTGTAGGAACAAAATCTCTATTAGAGAACTCATTTGAGAAATGACTATCCCTAAAGATAGTATACTCTCGGTCTTTAGCTACTTAAGAAAAAGTCAGTATTGTGTTTAATATAAATATTTAGCTTTGGGAAAACAAAGAACCTCCGAAAACTGCAACTGAAGTTGATCTTCAGTGAACAGCATTAGGAACACAAGGGCCCATGCATTTTGTCTTGCTTCTGTCCCTTGAAAACTGAAATATCACTCCAGCCTTCCCCATGGTTAAATAAAACAGTTCTAAGGCTCAGGACATAACTGAATGGTGTGAACAAGTCTGGTGATAAACCACAGACCAGGTCCTTAATATGGCTAAAGTTCACTGTGCCTTTCCCCATTTAAGAAGCACCAACCCTGGAGCCAAGTTTTCAAAAGGCAATTTAACAGCAGGAACTATAATTTAATCACATCATATCATATTACACTATGCAACATTATGTATTTTACCTTCTGATGTAACACAGTTAAGTCATTACAAGCATTATTTCCTAAGACTTGGTACAGGTACTCCTTTCAAGGAGTCACTGCTTATTTAATAGTGTCTATCTACATTGGAACATTCAATCAGTGATAGGTAATATAATGCACTGCACTGTGCAACGTCTCCCTACCCCAGATTAAGGTATTAGCAACAAAAATCAATTAAGAAAACCAACACAACTCTAAAAACTGAACCAAGGCTGTCAGCATCACAGCTGCACAGCTGAGCAGGTCAACAGTGCTTTCCCGTGGGCTCAGCATCAGTGTAGCAGCAGCTGCTCTTTTGGACAAGTAGATCAACAAGTGTCAAGTGAAAAGTTACTCTGAGAAAACATAAATCCATGCTACCAACAAAAGCAGCAAATGCTGGTGTTATCCAAATGTCAAACTGCACTGTCCCTCTCTGAGTGTCAGATTGTTTATGTGATGACAAGACTGGATTCCTTGTGGCGCGGCAGTGAGATGGTCTAGGATGTCAGAACCTCCCGTTTGTTTTAATATTTAAGTGATAGCATTAGGGAAACTAGGAAAGGGTCAGTGCTGGTGGTTCTAAACCACATCATCTTCAGTTTGTTTTCACAATAATAATGCAGTTAACCCCCTGCCTCTGCAACAAAAGAGCAATGCAGTATCCCCCTCCTGCATAGAGGAGCTGAGGGCTATGCAAGTAAAGCTGTGCCTACAGTGGGTGGCTGCTGAGTACACAGCAGTCCTGCATACTGACACAAAGTATGTAAGGAGAGCTCACACTGATTTGTACATCTATATTCAGCTAAAGCGTCACAGCAGCAATGGACAGCAATAGTGCACTCAATATAGACACTTTTCAAAACTACTCCAAAAAACAAATGACAAAAGTAGTTAAGAACAACTGAACATATGTTGTGTGTACCGGGCATAAAGGATGAATGGGCCCTGTTGTTAACCCACTGCTTGAATTACATGACACTTAGTCCACTTCCATCTCTCCCGAGTCAGTGTGCTGCGAGCTTCCTTTGGGTGGATCTGGGTTGGTTTCGGAACCACTCTGTCCATCCATTGGTCCATTGTGCTCACTACTAGTCTTTGCTTTGTCTTCAGGAGCTTCTACTTTTGGTTTGGGCTTATAAACGATGGGGTTACAGAAATTATCCAGTTCCTAAAAACAAGAACGAGCCATGTCAAATATTACACAAAACACTTAGATATTTGTTGATGTTCTCTAATCTGTCTTCCATCCTCATACATTTAAATACTTAATATTTAACAATTATTACTGGACCTTTTGTTTATTTTAGTTTCTCAAGACAAGGTTTCTTTGTGTAACTCTGGCTTAGAGGTCTAGAACTCAGAGATTCACCTGCCTCTGCCACCAGAGGGCTGGGATTAAAGGTGTGAGCCACCAACCACCCACCCGGCTACTGTACTTATTTTTAAAAAATTATTTTAAATTTCTTTTTTATTTCATGTGCATTTGTGTTTTGCCTGTATGCATGTCTGTGTGAGGATGTCACAGCCTCTGGAACTGGAGTGACATACAGCTGTGAGCTACCATGTGGATGCTGGGAACTGAACTTTGGTCCAAGATCACCTATAGTTTGTTAACAATAAATTATGTCCTTATTTCCTTTCAAGTAAGAGCTGTGTTTTAATGCCTATAAATGTGATTTTATTACGATTCTGTAATTCTTTTTATACAATATGTTGTAATGTCTTTATAACTAAAACATATTTGATAGCTATATCACATATATAGTAGCAATTCCTTGAATTTATGTAGTGATCTCTAGAATTGTGAGTTTTGGCTAACAGGTATACACTCACTTCAAATTTTTACATATATGTGTATATATGCTCTGACAGGATGTTCCAGGAAAGTTATACAAGTATAAATTGGTCAGGGGAGAGTACTCACTGTTCCATATCCTTGTAACTATGGCAGAGATTATGAACACTAGCACAGCAAATGATACCGACAAAGCCACCTGTATCCTTGGTGACTGGGTACACATCTCTGTCAGCCTCTAGCTCAGAGTCTTCACTTATTACCATTTGCATAGTTTTTCTGCCATGCTTTTTACAGCTTTTGAATTTTTTTTTTTTTTGGTTTTTCGAGACAGGATTTCTCTGTGTAGCTCTGTCCTGGAACTCACTCTGTAGACCAGGCTGGCCTCGAACTCAGAAATCCGCCTGCCTCTGCCTCCCAAGTGCTGGGATTAAAGGCGTGCGCCACCACCGCCCGGTAGCTTTTGACATCTTTATTATCAATGTTTATTAAAATTCAACATTTATCTGAGATTACATAAAATTACACACAGGACTTTACAGTGGAAGATTTCACATTCCAAGGACAGACCTATTGCAGCAAAGTTGTTAGACGTCTCTAGGAATCTAAGTATTTAGGTTGATGGCATTGCTGTATTTCATTCTGTATTAGCTTCAGAACTTTCACACAGGAACAGAGGCTCCATCACAACGAGAATTGAAGTCAACAACGCAGAGCCTGGCCTTAGCTGTTCTCTAAGTTGATTATTAGAATGTGATAACCATTGATCTTTTAGTCCTTAAATGGATTTTAGCGGTTAAACTTATTAAAAAGGAAGTTTTAGCCAGTAAGATGGCTCAGCAGGTAAAAGTGTCTGCTAGGTAAGCCTGGCCATCTGTGTTCTATCCTTGAAACCACCTGAAACCAAGCTGAAAATCAACCAATGCAAAGTTGTCCCCCCCCCCCTTGAGCCATGGCACCGTGCCCACACACTCACTGCGGTCCTTTCATACTCGTCATTTAGAGTACGTTTTTAAAAGGCAATTGGAGTTTCTTACCTTTGACTTTGTAACTATTTCTGACACTTTTACCACAGGATCTTGAGTAAGACTTAATTTATTCTGTGCATTCATCTTACTATTTAGCCAGTTCATGGAGTCACTGATGTATTTTTCAACTTTTTCCATTTCAGCAGGATCCAGATGATCATATCTTTCATCCTATTAAAAATTAACAAAATAGTAAAAGAAAAAGAAGAAAGCGACTTTTGGTAAGCAATGGCTTACTGATAATTTCTCTCTAAAACATTCATATTCTCATACTTCTTGTATATTCATGTAAAGGTGCCACATATGAGATGACACAAACTGAAGAGACTAGGGGAAAATATAAAGTCAGTGCAGACGTGCAAAGGACTCCCAGAAGTCAGCTTTGGAAAAGAACTACTAGTGGAGGCTCTGCATTGGGCAAGAGAGGCTAAGACAGAGTAGAATTTATACAGATTAAGGAGAGAATAGGTGCACAGGTACAGAGTGAGGGAGAAAGACAATTCTGATCATACCATAAATCTAGGTGTTACATCCTTGATAAAACATGACAATGGAATTCTGTGTAAACAACACAGCTGCAGCTTCTACATCTAGGAAAGCACCCCAAAAGTCAGTTTACATCAGCAGCCAGTAGAGCATAAAGCAGCAGCAACATAACATAAAAGCAAGAAGATTTCCTGATAAGGATTATGGATAGCCTAGAAAATACAGGATGAACAGGGAGGGAAGTGTTGAGGAAGGGGACAAGGGCAAGAGGACATCCATGACATGAAAGTACTGCAGAGGAAGGGTCCATAGATGCAGGAGGAAGCAGAAGGTGCAGAGGACCAACCCAAACAAATTTCCTTTGAAAAAGACAGAATGAGACATAATACTGCATATGCTAATTTTTTTAAAAAAACAACAAACTTCTTTTAATGTATTTTCCCTCATGTGTTTTGAGATAGGGTCTCACCTAGTCACACCTGGGTTTATTCTTATCCTCAGACTTAGTATCTTAAAGCATTGAGATTAAACCCCAAAGTTAAAAAGTGGGACTATAAAGAGATCATTTTAAAAAATATCATCACACTGTATTTTGTCCATATTAAAATCTTTGGGGTAATTTTGGACTGTTATACGTATATCTTATAAGCAAGATAAATGCAAAACTATATCATCACTTTTGGTCCTTCATTGTTTGGTTCAAGCTTTCATCATTTCTTGATTATATTATTCTATCCTACTAGTAGATGCTTCACAAACGAAGTCAAGTCATATTGCTTCTAGACTCTCAACCTGCAGGCTCCCTGTGTCTCAGTAAACCTCAGCCTCTCACAACAGCAGCCACGAGGCCTTCTGTGATCAGGCACCTGTTCCCTTCCTAGTTAGGTCACAGCAGCTTTATTGTTTCTTCAGTAGATTTCCCAAGTGCGTGTGCATGTGCGTGTGCATGTGCGTGTGCATGTGCGTGTCAGGGACAGGGTGGTGGTGCAGTAGCACATCTGAAGGTCACAGGGCAACCTACAGCAGTCATGTGTTTCCAACCATCACATGTGATCTTAGGATTAAATTTCGGTTGTCAGGCTCAGTAGCCTTGATGCATGAAGCCATTTCACTAGCCCACAGTTATGTTTTCAACAACATTTCCTTTCTACAAATTCTGAGCCCTGGCTTTCCTCTATTTTTCTCTCTCTCTCTCTCTCTCTCTCTCATTGGTTGGCCTTCTCTCAAACATAGCTCCTGGATGTCCCTTACCTTTTCAGTTGCCCATTTACCAGCACTTTATTTTCCAACTGAAGCATGTGTGAGAACAAACAGGCCCAGAATTTCTTTTTTCTCGAGTCCAGGACCCACAAAACATCCTAGCACATAATTAGAACTCACATGCCTAATCCAATAAAGTCTTAGTTTGCTTTGGATAATATCTTAAACCCACATACTCAAGATGACAACTAAAGTCAGAGGGGCACTAATCATGCCAGATTTAAAATATGCCTTGATATTTTGTCTGCCTCGTTCCTCTTTACATTTCCATATCAATATACTCTGTGAGTATGCAAGAAGATCGGGCTAGCCAAATTACAAATTTTCCTTTTCAACACACAGAATTCCTCCTTCTGAAATAAAGAATAAAGTGTGCACACAGAGGCTGTCTACACACTGATAGCAGCTGCTTCAGGACGACTCCTGACTACCATTCATTTACTATCTGTGTAATCCAACAATCTGCTTAAGGATCCAACCTCCTCCTCCTCCTCTTCCTCTTCTTCCTCCTCCTCTTTTTTTTTTTTTTTTTGAGACAGATTTCTCTGTGTAGTAAGTCCTGGGTGTCTAGGCCTCACTTTGTAGACCAGGTTGGCCTAGAACTCAGATCTGACTGCCTCTGCAGACCTCCTGAGAGCTGAGATTAAAGACATGTGCCACCATGGCCAGCCCAAGCATCCAGATTTTTCTTATATCCGAATTGAGACAACAGTATTCATAGGTCATAGGTATTAAATACCCTGGTGAGAAGAGTGTGAAACCACCCACTCACAGTGCTTAAGATTTACTAAGCACTTGGTGGACCTAAGCTTTTGGGATGATGCCATGCCTCAGTGATTCTGGTGCTGCTTTCTCATGCACATGAATGCAGTGTTAACATCAATGATCAAATCTGAGTGATAACTGAGTATCAGGTAGTGACCAGTAAACCTGACCTTATGGACAAGTTCAACAAGATGGTCTTGTTTCTCTTGAACTTTTTGGAACAGACCTGTATCTACTGGTCTGCTAAAATACAACAGAAGCAACGAAGACACAGGGGAGACTATAAGTATCAGTCATCTCTTTTAAGTCTGCTGGGCTCTGTCCAGATGCATGACTAGCCACTTACTGTTTTATCCAAAGGGACACATGACATATATTACCTGGCCTGAAGCTTCAAAACAGTGGGAAAAGCAGAGAGTTTTGGGTGTGTATGAAGAATAAAAGGAGATTATGGATGATGAGCGATAGATGGAAGCTCAACAACAAATTAGGCAAGAAGCAAAATACAGTTTGGCAGTTTAGAGTCAAGGAAGACCTTTTTCTCATATAAGAAACACAAAAATGAAAACAGTGGATTTTGCCACTGGGTTAAACTTAAGCTATGACTCTAGGGAATTCTAAAACATGAAAGTCTCAGCTTATAACTGTCCTGGAATCCTCTGAAGGTAATTCTTCACTAAAATCTGTAAGTTCAGTCTGCTCAGTCTCTGAAGTGCTAACACTGCAACACCAGAGCTGAGGACTTCTATAGTCAGCATACATCAGCGGCACGGCCATCATGACTCCAGTACCTTGTTTCTGTGTGCTTCTATCACTTTCAGGACAAGCTGAATCTTTTTCCCCAAGTCATTTAAAGCTTTTGGTCTCTCTTCATGCTCCACGTACTTCATTTGAATGGGCTGGCCATATTTCTATCAACATAAGAAACATTTAAAAACAATGAATAGTTTTAACAGAATACATTTGTCCCTTACAGGATGATAAGCAGGTGAAGTCAAACATCTTTTCTGTCTTCCCACAAAGAAAAGTGTTAATGTGGCCCTACTTTAATCCTCGTTTTGTCTAAAGCATTCACTAAGGATTAACCCGTGACTGAACCCAAAGACCCAATCAAAATTGTCACTCCTTCCTTCCTTCCTTCCTTCCTTCCTTCCTTCCTTCCTTCCTTCCTTCCT
>NW_021604564.1:24478559-24548781 GCF_004785775.1 Grammomys surdaster | reverse complement strand
CCTTCCTTCCTTCCTTCCTTCCTTCCTTCCTTCCTTCCTTCCTTCCTCCCCTCCCCCCTTTAGCCAATAGGATGTTTTTTATTAGCCAGTTTACAATTACACTGGATGTTCGGGATCCCCAGTGGTGTCCTGAGTTTTTCTCAGGGTGAGCTTTTAAGAATAAAACTGCATCCTGTGCTGACACACCTCTTTTAGCAAGAACAGTTAGCCAGAAGCAAAGGTACAGATGCCAAAATGCAAGGTTAGAAGATTTGTAGACTTTCCCAGAACTGTGGACTCTGATGGATTAAGACTTTGTTCTCATTTTGGCAGGTGGCACTGCCTATGTGCTGGGTTCCAAAACTTAAATAGTACTTGTATCATGGTGTCAGTTGTAGTAAGGGCCTCTGTTACACCGCTCCACCTGGACCTTCCTAACACAAACACATCTCTGTCTCATGTTCATGTCACTGTCTTCTCCTTCTCTTCTCCTCTTCCTCCTCCTCCTCTTCCTCCTCCTCCTCCTCTTCTTCCTCCTCTTCTTCCTCTTCTTCCTCCTCCTCCTCCTGCTGCTGCTTTCCCCTTCTCCTCTATCTGGAGTCATCTACTAGAACATGGGCAACCAGTGGCCACATTTTCAAAAGAACCCCGCCCCTCTGCTTTCTCAGCAGCTGCCAGCAGACAAAGTAGCTCATTGCTTATGGGTAGGGCCTCATGAACCCTTGCTCCATCCACACTGGAATGCTGACCATCTTCAGCTCATGCAGGCAAACCACAGCTGCTATGAAGTCTATTTAAAAGATTTTTTTTATTGGTTATTTTATTTATTTACATTTCAAATGTTGTCCTTCTCAGTCTCCCCTCTGCAACCTCCATCCCCTTCCCCTCCCCTTTTGCATCTATGAGGGTGCTCCTTCACCCCCTCCCTCCCTTCCTCCCTCCCTCCCTCCCTCCCTCCCTCCCTCCCTTCCTCCCTCCCTCACCACTCTACTATCCCCCTATGCTGGGGCATCAAGCTTCCATAGGACCAAAGGCCTCCCCTCCCACTGATAAGGCTGTCCTCTGCTACATATGTAGCTGGAGCCGTGGGTCCCTCCGTGTGTGCTCTTTGGTTGGTTGTTTAGTCCCTTGGAGCTCTGCGGTGCTAAACTGCATAGAACCACTTGAAAAGATAATAAGGACCATTCTACTACATGCAGAATTCACAAATTACAAACTTGGGTTTCAAATCTTACTTTATTTTTGAGACAGGCTCTCTCTGTGTAGCCCCTCCTGTCTTTGAACTCCCTATGTAGAGTAGGAGGGCCTCAGACTCACAGAGATCCACCAGCTTCTGTATACACCAAGAGCTGAGGGAGGTTAAAGGCATGGACCACCATGCCAAGCAAAATAAACCAAACCAAATACTGATGCTTTGACGTCATAATCTTCACAAACGTGCTTCAGTTAATAGTCACCTACCCCTTGCAGCAATCTACTCACCTTTAACTCCTGAAGCTTATCCACATAAACTTGTTTAGGCTGGTCCTCTCCTTCTTCATAAAGCCAATTTTCTGTGTCTTCTAACATTGCAGACAGCTTATTCATGTCCTAAGTTACACATTTAAGAGATACTAATTACAAATGCCTTTCTTAGAAAAAAAATCATTGAGATGCTCTTTAGCTCAATGCCAGAATCTTCTGACCTTAATTCATAAACATGTTTTCATTGTCCTTCTGCAACTTGAAAAATAACTAAGAATCATCTCCTCATAGGCTCAAAAATTGACAATAACAAATTTGATATACTTTTAAACATAACTCATAGTAGGACTTTCAAGTGAACACTCAAGTAGTTCTTACAACTTTAGACTTACTTCTGGAGTGATGAACTTTTCGTAGACAGTGCCCAGTTTGTCTCTGAAATCATAGACATATTCTTCCACGGCATTCTTAGCATCATTTCTTTCTTTCTCTAATTTATCCTGCATTATCATCTTCCCCTATTAAAAATGTTTCAGATTGTCAAAACAACACACATTAGAGAACTGCTAGTTAAAACCATGATACCACTTCATACCTCCTAAGAGGAGCATATTTAAAAAATAAGCCAGCATAGAATCTTTGTGATTGTAGAGAAACTGAAGCCCGGAACACTGGTGACAATAAAACATTCCATATCAACGGACCACAGGAACAGTGTGGAGGGCCTTCAAAAATAATGAACCATAAGCTGGGCATAGTGGTACAGACCTCTGATCCCAGCAGGGGAATCTCTGAGTTTGAGGCCAGCATGAGCTACATAGTGAGACACTGTCTCAAATAATAAATAAATGAATAAAGTAAAAATATATATTAAATAAATGAATATAAATTCAGAATGATAATTTTCCTTAAATGTAGCAATTCTAATCTTGAGGATATAGCCAAATGAATGGGAAGTAGCCACTTCACAGATATTTGTATGCCAGTGATTCCTGAGGCATTATTAACTATCACCATAAGTACAAACTGAAGCATCCATTAACTGATGTACTGATAAATGATATATGTACAATTCTGTCATATATACGACAGAATTGCGGCTTAGAAGAAGTTTCACATATCAGTGAGCCCTGAGATTATGCCGAGTAAAACAACCCAGGACAAAAGACAAGTATTATTTGATTCAATTTATGTAAGCTACATAGTGAGGCAGACTCTTAGGAGACGGGAAACAGGTGGGTGTTCAAGGAGAACTGAAAGAAGGGAGGAGAGGAGAGTTTGATTTCATGTTACAGTATCTCCATCTTGGACAGCTGTAAGCCTTGGAAATAGTGGTGATTATCGTGCAATGCTAATAGTGAATACTAACTTGAAAATATATGTGAAAATGGTCTTAAAGTTTTCTGATCTATAAACTACAACCCTTAACAGAACCTACACATTGTGTTTGTCTTGAGGATTTAAAAGACGGTAGTAAGAACTGTTATGATCAAAACCAAGGAAAGAATTAAATTGTAATTCTTGAACAAAATTTCACTTAAAAGTACTTGGTTTTCCAAACACAGTGATTCCTTTATAAACTATGATACAGTAGCACAGATTTAAAAAGAGACATTTAAAAATTAATAAAAGTCCCATTTTGCACATAAACCTACTTTAACTTTAGCTTCCTACAGTTAATTCCTTTGGGAAAATTAGGCTCCAAATATATAAATTCTGAGTAGTATATGAGATTTTTTAGGGAGTATTATGCATGAGTAGAGCCTTGTTAATAGGTATTATGCATTGGTACTTTTAAAAAAGCAAGCCCTGTAGAATCAAAATTTCTTCATGTAATGATGGGCAGTTAAACAGTTGAATGCAACATGCTTCAAACATTAGGAACATGTAGAAATTAGGAACCACCATTTCAATATAAATTTAAGGGATAAATATAAATATAATCATGGTTTACAGTTAGTACTAAAGAAAGAACTCACTTCTCAAAAGTCTGGAACTAAACATGAAAATAGACAAGAGCAGGTAAAAATGTTAACAATGGCAACAACGTTTAAATCATTGTTAATCAACACTATGAACAGTCTTTTAAGTATTACACACTTACAAAGCGGGCTTGGTAGGCCAGGAGGGATGTTACCTGCCTGTGATCTCAGAACTCAGAAAGCAGAGGAAGGAAGGTCTGGAGACTCAAGGTAGTGGGAGCTACACAGGAAGACCCTGCCTCAACATCTCCCCCAAACAAGACAAAGAATCCCCCAAACCAAGCCAAAACAAGACAACAAAGGGGGGTGTTGTTATTTTATTACTCTTAAAGGCTACAAAAGATGGAGCCAGAAGTGGTGGCACATACTCATAACCGTAGCACTTAGGAAGTAGAGACAAGAGGATCAAGGATTCGAGGTTATCAGTTACACAGTGAGTTTGAGGTCAGCCCAGGCTCTTTGAGCCCTGGCTTTAAAAAGGGGGTGGGGTAAGAATTCACTTCAGAAGGCTTTTTTCTCTAAAGTAGATACTTTTTCATATAACTAAAAGTATTATATATGGTACGAATATAACTTACTATTTTGTCAAAAGCAGTTTAATGATGTTTATAATTACTTAACAATTGCAGACCAGATTGCCTAGATATCATAGATAACCTTTAACTCCAATACAGTATCAGAGTGCATTTGTGCTATTCTACAGCAACACCAACGTACATACCTCATTTTCAATGTAACTATTGAGAAGATCTTGAGTCAGTTGTCTGTACAGGCTACTCTGGATCGGTAGATCAATACTCTTGATTTTCCCTTTTTTAATAGTTTGATTTATGCGATCTTGCTTGTCTGAAGGAGGTGCCTGTAAAAGAAATTCAAATCAAAAGTAAAATTTCCTAAAACTAACAAATAAACATTTTGGAGGTAAAACAAAAAAGCAAAGCCAAACAAACCTATTGCTTCTCTACTTTAAAGTATAGACAGTATGGGCTGGGAACGAAGCTCAGTAGTAAAGTGCTTATCTAGCATGGACAAACTCTGGGTCCAGTTTCCAGTATCACTCCCATGCTTATACACACACACACACACAAACACACAAACACACACGTTCTAATAGCCTTTTATATTCACTTTAATGCTAAACCTTTACTACATTTGCAATATGGAGTTGGAAATCCAAAGCTGTAATGAACTACTACTTCATATACAATACTATGGTTATAATTCTTGGCAAAGGAAAACAAATATAGGTGAGGGTATGGTGAAATTGCAACCCTTCTCATAAACTACTGGTGATATTATAAACTATATAGTGATTGCTGCCAGTTCTTAAAACAGCTGAGCCACTGAGATTACTCATTGTCACTTGCTGCTAAGCCTGATAACCCAAGTACAATCCCCAGGACCCATATGCAAGTTGTCCTTCTTGACTTCCACACAGTATGTCTAGCAATTCCATTGATGTGTCCAAGAAAATAAAAATATACACATAGAAAACTGTGTGTCAAAAGTAACATTCTCAATAGGAAAACTACACTGTAAATGCTCATCACCAACACATGCCCTGATCAATGCAGAAATCTTACCAGGTTTTACATAATTGTCAAATCTGAGGAAATAATCCCACAGCTGTGCTGTCTAGCTAGACTTCTGTCTGTGGCAGCAGAGTGTCATGACGGGAGCATGGAGCCGGAGCTGCACTCACCATGAACTATCTCCCCAGCCTACATTCATCTTATTCAGAGACTTGAATGAGGAAGGGAGGCCTAAGAAGTCGATGGGATCTGGTGCTCTCACGGGAGCAGACCTGGAATGTGATTAAGGTGTAAGCCACCTTACTTCCCTGCTTACTTCCCTGCTTAGCACCACGGTTGGCTCAGGTGCTCACATTCAGATAGTTTTAGCTGAGTGTGGCAGCACAGGCCATTAATTCCAACACTCTGGAAGCAGAGGCAGGCAGAGCTCTGTGAGTTCTGCCTGGTCTACACAATGAATTTTAGGCTAGCCTGGGTTACATAGTGGGACCTTGTCTTTCTATTCCCTAAAGATATTTTTCAATAGACCAAGTCTTGATTTTATTACTTAAAAAAGCTGCATATTTACTTTGCTTTCTGACTCTGCTTGGGCCGTCAACACTGTCACAACGATTCTGCTACTCTATAAGGAACACCCACTTGATCCTGTGGTGGACACACTTGGCACACAGGGAACCACCATAGGCCCTGCTGATGTGCTTCTCACAAGGACTCTGGGTCTCACAGCACGAATGCCTTGCAGTCTTCCCAGGCACACACCACATGCGGGTTTAGGTGCTTTCCCAACCTTCTTGGTATAAAGGTAAACAATCCTGTTGCCAGGGGTTCGAGACAGCCTAGTTTTGTTAGAGGCTATATCTAAGCACTGTCCCTGGAAGAGCAAGAATTTTTTTTTTAAAGAAAAATATGATGTGAAATGACATACAGAACATTACACATTTAAACTGTCTTCACTTGGAAGTGTTGTTTCACCATTTCTCCAAGACTGTATATGTAATTTCTAGTTAAAAAAATGTTATTAAAACACCCCTTTTCCTGTCAAAAAAATTTACTTTTAATGTTATGTCTTGTTCCTTTAAAAGCTTTTAAGTAAACCTCTGAAATGTACCTACTTTGGTGTAGGCTTTCTGTGCTTCTTCTTGGCACTGCAGTTTACATTACTAAGTATATTGAAAAGCCAGCAGCATACAGTAAACAGATCAGTTGTTCTATCCGTCCACCATATCTCAGCAGGATATGGTAGGTAGAAGCATGTCTGTGACCCAACTACTTGTGAGTTGAGGAGGGAGTACCACAAGGGTGTGACAGGCCTGCACTACACAGGAGACCTTGTCTAAAACAGACACAGTCAAACAAGCAGACATGAAGTGCAATCTTGACAAAGCTCAAAATCCACAAGCACACGATTAGGAAAGCACACCTTTGCTTTGGCCCCGGTGTGGTCAATCTCTTCTTCTGGGGTGTGCTCAGCACGACATTTCTGATGACCTCCTTCTTCTTGGTCAACCTGCATTTTGTCCTGGCAAGAAAATATATGAATGGATGGTACACAGCTTTCCTTTACAGCTCTATCCCTGTGTTGAGATTGTGCATACACTAAAGCAGTTCACTTTTCAAATGACAGTAGCAACAAACAGATTAACACGTATAAATGGAAAGCTATGTAAACAGACCTTCTCATTCACTCTTTTTGGTGAACATTTGCAAAAAATATAGACAACTATTCTCAAATTCACAAATCAGTATTCTCAAACTTAAGTTTTAAAAAAAAAAATATTCAACTTGACATGAAAATGTTGTGAACACCTTAGTTAGATAGGAACACAATGAACAGATGAGACTCATAGCCACAGATTCAGTTACATACTTTTACATTTATTTTTTATTTTTTTCATACAATAATTCTGATCAGTTTCTCCTCCATCTCTCACCACCCTTCTAACTTCATGCCTTCTTCCTATCTGTTACATATTTTCAAATGTAGCAAAATACTGAAGTTAATCAAAACTTAAATGTCTGTGAAGCAATGGAGTATAAACTCATAAGCTATTCATTTGGCAAACAATCTTAAACAACACATACATCTTTGAACTCTTTCTAATCACATTTACTACCATCTTCTTGAAAGAGGTTTAGAATACAGGAACCATTGTAATTCTTGTTGTATCTCAGAACCCCAGAGGCAATATAGGAACCCCAAACTACAGAGGTCACTCAGGCTGCCAAAACTCTAGCAGAGAAAGCCTACTAGATCTGAAGACTCTCAGTAGTCACTAGAATCACAGGCCATTATGGCCAGAAGACCAGAGAGGAATCAGAAACCAAGGGGGAAGACATCCAAAAGTCCTTAATTTCTTTCTTCTTTGACTCTAGTGGTCATTCACTTGAGATATTCTGTTTCCTTAAGTTTTGTAGGCTTTCTGTTGTTTTGTTGTTGAAATCCAGCTTTAATCTGTGGTGGTCTGGTAAAATAAAAGAGATTATGCCACTGTCCTTGTATCTATCTAAAACTTGCTTTGTGACCAAGTATGCGGTCAGTTTTTGAGACTGTTCCATGAGGTGCTGAGAAGAAGATATAGTCTTTTGTGTTTGGATGAAATGTTCTATAAATATGTTAGGTCCATTTGATTCGTAACATCTCTTAGTTTCATAATTTCTTTGTTTAGTTTCTGGTTGATGACCTGTCCGTTGGTAAGAGGGTAGTGTTGACATCTCTCAAATGTGTGGGGTTTGATATGTGATTTAAGTTTTGGTAATGTTTCTTTTACAAATGTGGGTGCCCCTGCATTTAGGGCGTAGATGTTCAGAATTGAGACATCATCTTAGTGGGTTTTTTTTTCCATTGATGAGTATAAAGTGTCCTTCCTATCTTTTTTGATTAATTTTGGTTGGGAGTCTATTTTGTTAAATATTAGAATGGCTGTGAGCTTGCTTCTTGGGTCCATTTGCTAGGAAAATCTTTTTCCAACCCTTTACTCTGAGATAGTGTTATCTTTGATGTTGAAGTACGTAACATTAATTTTTTCAAAGCCTACTTTTAATGATGGTTGTTAAATGCTTTAAGCTCCCATCTAGACAACCACCCACCAGAGGTAGTGGAAAAGAAAGGAGATGACGGAAGTGGACCTGTTTAGAAATGGTCCTTTGGAGCAGATCCCATCTGCATTGTCAGGAAATCAGCAGTTTAGTTCACAGGTCAGCATCGGCAGATTGATCCACTCACAAACACTTTACAGATATACTAGCAGTCCAGTTCAGTAGAGTTGGGATAGCAGCAGTGGCACAACCTAGCAGGAACAGCCAGGCCTCAGCCGAATTGGCAGGAGTCAGCAGAAGCCACCAGGAGGGATGCCAGTTCTCACCAATGCCTCTCTCAGCAAAGCAAACATCAGTGAAGAGTCCACACCAACCAGAGTTTAGCTATGCAAGCAAGCAAGCTCCCCTGACTGTCCTTTACATCCTTGTTATACTCCCTCCAAACATCACATTCCCTCCACAGGTCTTGCCTCAGAAGATGAAAAAAATCTCCCATGCTCATGGATCAGTAGGATTAACATAGTAAAAATGGCCATCTTACCAAAAGCAATCTACAGATTCAATGCAATCCCCATCAAAATTCCAACTCAATTCTTTACAGACCTTGAAAGAGTAATATCCAACTTCATATGGAAAAACAAAAGGCCCAGGATACATTCCTGTATAATAAAAGAACTTCTGGAGATACCAACTACCATCCCTGATTTCAAGCTCTACCACAGAGCTATAGAAATAAATATCACATGGTATTGGCATAAAACCACAAGTTGATAAATGCAATCAATTCAAGGATCAGGACATAAATCACATATCTATGGATACCTGGCTTTTGATAAAGAAGTAATAAAGACAGACAGACAGACACACAGACACACAGACACACACACACACACACACACACACACACACACACACAAATGATCTTTAACAAATGGTGCTGGTCTAACTGGATGTAGGCTTTTAAGAAGGCAAACAGACCCATATCTATCACCCTTCACAAAACTCAAGTTCAAGCAGGTCAAAGACCTCAAAATAAAACCAGATACATTGAATCTGGTAAAGAGAGAGAGAGGGTGGGGGGGAGGGAGTGGGGGAGGGAGGGAGGGAGGGAGGGAGGGAGGGAGGGAAGAATGGAGGGAGGGAAGGAGGGAGGGAGAGAGAGAGAGAGAGAGAGAGACAGAGAGAGAGAGAGAGAGAGAGACAGAGAGAGAGAGAGAGACAGAGAGAGAGAGAGAGAAGGAGAGGGAGAGAGGAGAGAGGAGAGAGGAGAAGAGACGGGGGGAGGTAAGGGGAGGAATAATCTTGCATTGGTGGAGAGGGAGGGACTTGGTGAAGAAACAGAGAAATTGCAGTTGGGACATAATATATGAGCGAAGAATACATTTAAAAAATTTACTAGGGCCGGGCTGTGGTGGCACACGCCTTTAATCCCAGCACTTGGGAGGCAGAGGCAGGCGGATTTCTGAGTTTGAGGCCAGCCTGGTCTACAGAGTGAGTTCCAGGACAGCCAGGCCTACACAGAGAAACCCTGTCTCGAAAAACCAAAAACCAAAAACAAACAAGCAAAAAAACCCAAAAAACCAAGTAAATAAATAAATAAATAAATAAATAAATAATTTACTAGGGAAAATACCATGGACCATAATTCAAACATTTTTAAGCTAATAGTACAACTTTGATCAATCAAGAAACAAAAAGATAAATAAATATGGATCTTGTTAAATGAAACATGCAACTTCCCAAAAGGGGAAAAATTGTCTCGTAATAAGATAATCCCTCCTCCATTTGAAATGGGTCTTCCTAATGTCCCTCAGGTATGGGCTTAATTAACCATCCCATTTCAGACTCCTGAGTAGTTGATACTCTGGAGACCTTCCCTAATTATTTTATGGGTACAAATGTTTTTTTTTTTTGTCTGCATGTATGTTGGTGTACCAGTTGTGTGCCTGGTACTTGAGCAGGCCAGAAAAGTGTGTGAACTCTGGAACTGGACTTACAGGCAGGTGTAAGCTGCCACGAGAGTGCTGGGAAGTAAGCCTGGGCCTTCCGGAGGAGCAGCTCTTCCACGAAGCCATCTCTACAGCTCTCACAACAAGTTTTTACAATTTTTAAGTGAAACTCTTCTGTAGCCATGCTGACTTCAACCTTTCTGCAAATTTTCTCTTCCCCAGTGCCAGAATTATAAGCATAAACCACACATTCTCTCTCCCTTCTCTCCCTCTTCCCTCTCTCTTTTCCTCTCTCTCTGTGTGTGTATGTGTTGTATTTGTGCATGTGCTCAGAGAGGCAGAGTTAAAGGCCAGCCTGATTGACAGAGTGGGTGCCAGGTCAGCCTGGGCTACACAGTGCAACCTGTTTTGAAAAAAAAAACCCAAAAAACAAAAAACAAAACAAAAAACAAAAATACTTTACAAACACAATTGAAAATAACATATAAATTGTGCACATTAAAAAGGTAAACATTTGGGCCAGGCGGTGGTGGCACACGCCTTTAATCCCAGCACTTGGGAGGCAGAGGCAGGAGGATTTCTGAGTTTGAGACCAGCCTGGTCTACAGAGTGAGTTCCAGGACAGCCCGGGCTATACAGAGAAACCCTGTCTCGAAAAACCAAAACCAATGAACTGGGTTTAACAAAGGCAAAGGTGCATACCTATAATCTCAGCATTCTAAAGATGGAACCAGGAGGATCAGGAGCTCCTTTGCCTTCAACTACATAGAGGGTTTCAGAGCAGCCTGGGTAGCTGGAGATCCTGTCCCAACAGTTCCCTATAGTACTCCTTCCTCTGCAGTATTAGCAGTAAATTCAGTACCTCATAAATCTGCCTTTGAGTGTCACTGGACATATAGCATATCCCTTTGTTTAACTGCCATAGATACCCTATAACTAAACCGTGAAAAAACTTTAAGAAACCATTTAAGAAGCATGTCTTTAATCCCAGAATGCCAGGAGGCAGAGGCAGGTAGATACCTATGAGTTTGAGGCTGATGGCTACATAGTGAGACCCTGTCTAAAAAGAACATCTAGTTATAAATAAAATGCACATTTTAAAGAATTTAGTAATGGATTTTAAACTCACATGTTCCATATAAGCTATGAAAGACGCCTTGGCCCTGTATTGTAAATGCAGACAGTGCAGACTATATCTAAACTAAAAGACTTCCTTAGTATGGTTATAAAGATAAGGCCCCACAGAAGAAACCCCAAGGCTAACCCTTGGGAATTAAGGTACTCACTACTGAGGTGCTTTCTATATCCCTGGTGAGGGGACCTTGAGACATGGTTTCTACCTACCACATCCTCTTTGCCTTCATTCTTAGGAGCTTCTGTTTCCATAGGGGCATCGTTATGATCACCTTCCAGATTCTGCTTCTCAATTACTGATGCACTGGCCACACTGAAGATTCCGTGGATATTAATACGAACTTTAACTTTTACTTTAGAACTATCACCATCAGACTGTGGGAAAACATTCTGAATAGTGAAGTTTCCTTAAGGAAAGAAAGCTTTGATTAGTGTATGAACCTTGGATCAAACTCATTAAAGGATTTAGTAAGCTAGTCATCTTTAAGACATATGTAGAAGATAGGATTAAGTTCTGGATGACTGCCATGGGACCAGTGCTGCGCTCAGGTTATCGTCTTTATAGCATTTACAAGCTGGCATAAAGACTTACACATTAAATAACTTGCTAGGAAAATGTGATTTTGATATTATTTATATATTTATCATGTGCCTATGCACAGATATAAATGCCACTATCAAGTGTGGAGGTCAGAGGACAACTCTCAGGAGTTGCTTCTCTTTTTCTAACAAGGCAGTCATCTGGGAGATTAAACTCAGGTCTTCAGGCTTGGTGGCAACTGCCTTAATTCTACATCTTGCCAGACAAAAAACTGAGATTTTAAACTAGGGAAAATTTGAATCAAAAGCTAATAAACAACTTTGAGTAACTTATAATTAAAAGCCAAAATAATAAAGTCTAATTTCTAAATTTGAAACACACACACATACACACACACACACACACACACACACACACACACACACACACGTTTGCTATGATCTTTATAAATAAAAACTGTTATCACAGTACATGAATAAAGTTCTTCTAAACATTAAAAGCAAAATTGATACCAAAATTAGTGATATCAAGTAGAGAGAGAAAGACTAACAGGCCAAAAGTAAGCTAGGCCAGCAAACAAGTTTGGCTTGTATTTTTACAGGTTGGGTTGTACCCTCAATACTCCTTCTAATCGTGCTTCATGAAGTGTCTCACACGGTGCTGGTAATTAGTGATAGTAGATACATTTCTGGGTTTTCTGTTTGATTGTTTTTAAGAGGGCATTAAATTGAAGATTAGTTTCCTTATCAGAAGGAGATATTTAGGAAAGAGAGAGAAGCATGTGACAAAAGAGAATACCATGTGACTATGACAATGGCCATCTACAGAGCAAGGAGATCGACCTGGAGTGGATCCCTCCTTTGGAGTCCTACTAGGAAACACACTTTCTATAGCTCACTTCAGAACTCTAGCTCCCAATGATGACAATAAACTGCTGCTGCAGAAGCCATCGAGCTGTACACCAGTAGCAGCCATCAAAGCCAGCATAACCTGCACTAACTTCCACTGCATTGGTATTGTACTTTCTTATTTTCAGTCTACCAACAGAAAAAAATTAAATTTTCTTTTAAATATTATAAAATCATATTTTATATTGTCATCATTTAAAAATAAACAGATAAAATAGACATCACAGTTTCCTATTTGCTCTTCCATATCACTCCACAATATAGCTTCAGAATCACACAATCATGTTAATAATACAATACAATTTGACTAAAAGTGTTTTTCATTAAATAACCTTCACAAATTTTTCAGGCCAATTTTATAGCACTTAGAATACAGAGTCAATGAGAACAGGAAGAGGACCCTGCATAAAGCTCAAGTACAAGTAGATCAAGGACCTCAACATAAAACCAGATACACTGAATCTAATAGAAGCGAAAGTGAGAAAGAACCTTGGCACAGGGGGAAATTTCCTAAACAAAACTCCAATGGCTCACATTCTAATATCAAGAATTGTAAATAGGACCTCATGAAACTAGAAAGCTTCTGCAAGGCAAAGGACATAGTCAATATGACAAATAGGCAACCTACAGATTGGGAAAAAAATCTTCACTAACCCCACATCTGATGGAGGGCTAATATCCAAATATATAAAGAACTCAAGAAGCTAACCACCAAAAAACCAAACAATCCAATTAAAAACTGGGGTATAGAACTAGAGAATTCGCAACAGAGCAATCTCAAAAGGCTGAGAAGCACCTAAAGAAATGTTCAAAGTCTTTAGTGATCAGAGAAATGCAAATCAAAACAACCCTGAGATTCCACTTTATACCAACCAGAATGGCTAAGATCAAAACCTCAGGTGACAACAAATGTTGGTGAGGATGTGGAGAAAGAGGAACACTTCTCCATTGCTGGTGGGATTGCAAACTGGTACAATCATTCTGAAAATCAATCTGGAAGTTCCTCAGAAAACTGGAAATAGATCTACCTGAAGACCCAGCAATACCACTCTTTGGCATATACACAAAAGATGCCCCACCAGGCCACAGGGGCATGTGTTCTACTATGTTCATAGTGGCCTTGTTTGTGATAGCCAAAAGCTGGAAACAACCCAGATGTTCCATGACAGAAGAATGGATACAGAAAATGTGGTTCATTTACACAATGGAATACTACTCAGCTATTAAGAATGAGGACATCCTGAGTTTTGCAGGCAAATGAATGGAACTAGAAAATATCATCCTGAGTGAGGCAAGTCAGACCCAAAAGGACATGTATGGTATGTATTCACTGATAAGTGAATATTAGCCAAAAGAAAAAAAGCACAGAATAGCCTAGATACAGTCCACAGAACTCAAAAAGGTCAACAACCCAAAGGGGCCAAATGAAGACACCTCAGTCTCACTTGGGAGAGAGAAGAAAGCAATCACAAGAGGGGAAGGAGGGAGGGACCTGCGTGGGAAACGGGATGGGGAGGGGGAGGAGGGGAACATGATCAGGTATTGGGTGGGGGAAATGGACTGAAGCCATGAGGGCCAGCAGAAAGAATGGAAACAGGCAACCCCTGAGGTAGGAGGTGGTGGTGCAGACCCTCTTGAATATACCAGAGACTTGGGAGGTAAGAGACTCTCAGGACTCAAAGGGAGGGACCTTAGATGAAATGCCCTACAATGGGGAGAGGGAACTTAGGGTTGCCCTCCTCCTCAGCTTCTTCTAGCTTTTTCCTAATTCAACCACAGGGGTCAGCAGTTTCTGTCCATTGGTTGGGTATAAATATCTGTATCTAACTCTTTCAGCTTCTTGTTGGGTCTTTTAGAGGGAAGTCATGCTAGGTCCCTTTTTGTGAGCACACCATAGCATCAGTAATAGTGTCAGGCCTTGGGGCCTCCCCTTGAACTGGATCCCACTTTGGGCCTGTTGCTAGACCTCCTTTTCCTCAGGCTTTTCACCATTTTTATCCCTGCAGTTCTTTCAGACAGGAACAATTATGGGTCAGAGATTTGATGGTGGGATGGAAACCCCATCCATCACTTGATGCGCTGTCTTTCTGCTGGAAAGAAGCTAAAAGAGTTAGATACAGATATTTATACCCAACCAATGGACAGAAGCTGCTGACCCCTGTGGTTGAATTAGGAAAAAGCTGGAAGAAGCTGAGGAGGAGGGCAACCCTATGGGAGGACCAGCAGTCTCAATTAACCTGGACCGCCGAAATCTCTCAGACACTGGACCACCAACCAGGCAGCATACACCAGCTGATATAAGGCCTCCGACACATATACAGCAGAGGACTCCTTGGTCTAGGTTCAATCAGAGAAGATGCACTTAACCCTCAGAAGAATGGAGGGCCCAGGGAGTGGAGAGGTCTGGTGGGGTGGGTGGTAGTGGGATGGGGATATCCTCATGGAGACATGGGGCTGGGAGGCAGGTATGGGATGGGGAGCAGTCAAAGTGTGGACCAGGGGGATAAAATCTGGAGTGTAAAAAAATTTTAAAAAAAAGAGCATGAGAAGATAACGGGGTGTGACCAAACATACTGCATGCACACACATACACACACACACACACAACACACACATATGCACACATACACACATAACACACACACATACGCACACATACACACATAACACACACACATACACCCCTGAATGAAAATGTCATAATGAGTCCCGTCATCTTGTACAATGAATGTACACTAACAAAAATATAGACATCAAAACAAATAAAAACAAAGCAAATATGCTACTTTTCTACAAATAAACTAAGCATGAAAAAGTTCAGCTACAAAAAAGTACAAATTTCTTTAAAATATAGGACTAATTTAAATGAAATGTTAATCTCTGCCTACTTCATTCTATATATGGTTTATTAAAGGTTAAACATTTTTTGTTGTTGTTGTCTTACCAATTCTTGGATCAGGATAAGGCACTTCATGCAAATTAGTATAAAATGCTTCTAGTTCAAATGGTTCCTTCTTGTGGAAAGTTATGACCTTTGAGAATGGGGCCGGGTGGTTCTTAGAGAAGACTTCACATTCCCTACAGCACAGTGGGAAAGACTCATTTAATAAATAGGTTGTCTAGGAACACAACATCAGAACAAACTTCACTCTTAATTCATGAGCAGCAATTGTAAAAAAATGAACAAATGTAAGGGGAAAAAGCTATGGGTTTTTCTATCTTCAACAGGTTTACAGTTTAAGGCTTTCTGAATGTCTACCATAATCTATCACTGTACACCAAGAGAAAAACTTACCGAGGAATATGCATATCGTGAAGCTGTATGCAGCAAGGGCCAGGCCTTGCCTCATTAACTCTCAAACACTTGCCATATGCAGCCCTTTGAACTGCAGCCCCCCATTAAGTACATTTATTTGGAAATAAATTTACATTTACAGAAGGGTACAGATATAAGAGCAGGACAGAGTGTCTGGGTATCAGCCACCCAGCCTTGCTTCCTACTGCCCTTTACCATATTTGTCTTGTCATTTGAATGCACGGATAGACTATGTGCACTTACTAAACAAACTGAACGTGATACAATGTGTTACATTTCAAATACTTCAGTGTGCATGTCCTAAAGGGAAGTGTCTGAATGTTCCAATTGTTCAGCTTATGCCTGTTCACACTATTTTCTTCCTCCTAGGACAGGACATTTTAAACTTGCAGTGATCTCTATTACTTAAAGAATATATTAATCAGTACTACAGAGCAATACAAATAAAAATGGCATGGTACTGGTACAGAGACAGGCAGGAAGATCCATGGAACAGAATTGAAGACCCAGAAATGAACCCACACACCTATGGTCACTTGATCTTTGATAAAGGAGCTAAAACCGTCCAGTAGAAAAAGGACAGCATTTTCAACAAATGGTGCTGGTTCAACTGGAGGACAACACGTAGAAGAATACAAATTGATCCACACTTATCTCCTTGAACAAAGCTCAAGTCCAAGTGGATAAAGAACATCCACATAAAACCAGATACACTGAAACTAATAGAAGAGAAGGTGGGAAGACCCTCGAATACCTAGGCACAGGGCAAAAGTTCCTGAACAGAACACCAATGGCTTATGCTCTAAGAGCAAGAATTGACAAATGGGACCTCATAAAATTGCAAAGTTTCCTTAAGGCAAAGGACACTGTCAATAGGACAAAACGGCAACCAACAGATTGGGAAAAGATCTTTACCTATCCTATATCCGATAGAGGGCTAATATCCAAAATATACAAAGAACTCAAGAAATTAGACTTCAGACAACCAAATAACACTATTAAAAATGTGGTACAGAGCTAAACGAAGAATTCTCAATTGAGGAAACTCGAATTGCCGAGAAGCACCTAAAGAAATGTCCAATATCCTTAGTCATCAGGGAAATGCAAATCAAAACAACCCTGAGATTCCATTTCACACCAGTCAGAATGGCTAAGTTCAAAAACTCAAGTGATAGTAGATGCTGGAGAGGATGTGGAGAAAGAGGAACACTCCTCCATTGTTGGTGGGATTGCAAGCTGGTGCAACCACTCTGGAAATCAGTCTGGCAGTTCCTCAGAAAATTGGACATAGCATTACGTGAGGACCCAGCTATACCACTCCTGGGCATATACCCAGAAGATGCTCCAACATATAACAAGGACATATGCTCAACTATGTTCATAGCAGCCTTATTTATAATAGTTAGAAGCTGGAAAGAACCCAGATGTCCTTCAACAGAGGAATGGATACAAAAAATGTGGTACATTTACACAATGGAGTATTACTCAGCTATTAAAAACAATGAATTTGAGAAATTCTTAGGTAAATGGATGGAACTAGAAAATATCATCCTGAGTGAGGTAACCCAATTACAAAAGAACACACATGGTATTGACTCACTGATTATTGGATATTATACCCAAGATTCAACTCACAGACCACATGAAGAAGCTCATGAACAAGGAAGACCAAGTATGGGTGCTTCAGCCTTCTTAGAAGGAGTAACAAAATACTCAAGGGAGCAACCATGGAGACAAAGTGTGGGACAGAAACTAATCTGAAGACCATTCAACCTGGGTGTCCATCCCATGTGCAGTCATCAAATGTAGATGCTGATGTGGATGCCAGGAAGTGCATGCTGACAGGAGCCTGAGATAGCTGTGTCCTTAGAGGTCTGCAAGAGCCTGACATATACAGAGATGGATACTCACAGCTAACCATTGAACTGATCATGGGGTTCCCAATGGAGGCGTTAGAGAGAAGGAGCTGAAGGAGCTGAAAAGGTTTGCGGCCCCATGAGGAGAGCAACAATACCAACCAACCAGAGCTCCCAGGGTCTAAACCACCAGCCTGGGAGCACATAGGTAGGGACCCATGCCTCCAGCTGTATAAGTAGGGAAGGATAGCCTTCTTGGGCATAGGTGGAAGAGGAGATCCTTGGTCCCATGAAGGTTGGATGCCGAGTGTGGGGGAATTTGAGGGTGGGGGGGTGGGAGTGGGGGTTGGAAGGGGGCACATCCTCATTGAAGCAGGAGGAGGGGGGATGAGATAGGGGTTTCCTGGGCAGGGGGGAAATGGGGAAAGGGGATAACATCAGAAACATGAATAAAATGTCCAATAAAAAAAAAGAAAGGGCTGGAGAGATGGCTCAGCGGTTAAGAGCACTGACTGCTCTTTCAGAGGTCCTGAGTTCAAATCCCAGCAACCACATGGTGGCTCACAACCATCCGTAATGAGATTGGATGCCCTCTTCTGGTGTGTCTGAAGACAGCTACAGTGTACTCACCAATAAAATAAATAAATAAATATTTAAAAAAAAAAGAAAGAAGAATATAACAGGAATGTTTATGGCTATTTACTATATAACATCATTTATTACCTAAGTGACACAGGACTTAAAATACACAAACTTTTCCTTCTAGTCTTCAGGAAGCCACTAATACTTTCCTCCATCTTACTGTGCTCACTGCCACACATGCTTTTAAGTTTAGTTCTCTCATATTTGGAATTTTTTTCTTACTTATACATTTAACTGAAATTGAACTCTACAGAACAGTTCTTAAGTTAATCTGAAATTAAAGTGAGTCATCCAAATGCTCTGCAATACATTCATAGAGAGTTGTGTCTTAGTTAGGGTTTCTATTACTGCAATAAAACACCATGGTTAAAAAGCAAGTTGAGGAAGAAAGGGTTCATTCAACTTACACTTCTACATCACAGTTTATCATCAAATAATTATAAATCAGTTTATAATGTAAATATCTATTTTTATGATGTTCTTAGATGCCCCCTGAGAAAGGGTCATTTGATTACCAAAGGGGTGTTGACCAGTAGGTTGAGAACCACCGCTCTACAGGTTGGCCCACAGCCCGATCATATGGAGGCATTCTTTCAATAGAGGTTATGTTGATATGTTCATCATGGTTTGCAAATGTATTATTTCTTACAGTCTCTTTTCTCTAATACTATTTAGCATATTTAACAGAATTTTAAGAATCATAAATTCCTCTAATTTAGAAAAGGCAGATTATTTTGGCGAAAGATAAAATATAATGAAAAATCTTAAAACAACCTACCCAGTCCCTTCTTCAAAAGAAGTCTTCCATCTTAATGTGACTGAGTAGGGAACAAGGTCCGTGATGGAAAATTCACGCACTTTAAATGCTGGTGAGAGGATGGCACACTGAGAGCAAGAAAGGAACTTAAATCAGCAAGTACAATCATATTCTAGGGAAGCCATCATTAAATTGGTTAGTAATATCTTTACATTAAAAATTGTTAAGATTTTAAATTTTGCTACATTTTGGTAATGATAAATGAAACTTTAAAAGGGCCCAATTATTTTATGTAATTTTATAAAAGCTAATCTAAAAAGCTTTAAATTTCCAAGGAGCTATTAATGGATATAAGCTTATTAATTCAGTTTTCAGAACATAAACACATTATCCTATGTCAGTTTAAAAGTATAAGCAGAACTAGGCATGATGGTGCATGCCTTTAATTTCAGCATTTCAAAGACAAAGGCAAATACATATATATATATATATATATATACACATATGTATACATATGTATATATATGTATATTTATGTATATACACATGCACACACAGTGTTGTGTGTGATAGGGGAAGGGAGAGAGGGAAAGAGACACACAGATGGACAGAGACAGACAGATTTGCCAAGAATAACCTCAATTTACTTTCATCCTATTGATGGGGTGAGTGGAATGGATAAAAGGCCTCTTTAGACTTGTCATACTGTCCAAACTACCACAGAACCCTTACCTGCAATGCACATCCTCGGGCAACGGCTTCATCAGCATTTAGGGTGGTACTGATGTCTTTTAGAAAGAACCTAGTGACCTGCTCCTTGACTGCAGGAATCCGAGTGGCCCCTCCTACAATTTCTATGCTGTTTATGTCTTCACGTTGTAAGTCTGGAAGTAAAACGTTTTTCAGTGAAAGAATGAGAAGTATTAAAAAAATTCATGGCCAGGCAATGGTGGGGATGGCTTTAATCCCAGCACTTGGGAGGCAGAGGCAGGCGGATTTCTCAGTTGGAGGCCAGCCTGGTCTACAGAGTGAGTTCCAGGACAGCCAGGGCTACACAAAGAAACCCTGTTTCGAAAAACCAAAAAAGAAAAAAAAAAAAAAAGAAAAAATCATGTACACTAGCTGTTTGAATGAATTTTATATGTAAGAGGATTTTTTATTTGTTCAAAAGAAAAAAAAGTAATTATGGAATAGGCAAATTGTAGCATTGTGTGACACCACTGAGTGTGTCCAGACAGCAGTGACAACAGGGACAGAATAATCTCCTAAGGAACTCTAAAGCTCTCCAGAGCTTGTCACCTTCCTTACTTATACATTTTGGTCTTATTAAAGCTATTTAAAAAGTTATCTTCAAGACAGCAATCATGTCCTTATTTCTGGTTTAATCTCCTACCAAAACCTTATGAAATTACATAAAGCACCAGAAATACAGTTGAAAGATTTATGATGTAAACAATACAACAAGCAGGGAAACAGAAAGCTAAGCTTTTTGCATCCAGTTCTATGAATGAATGAGTTGTAATTTCTTTTCAAAGTGAAAAATACAAAGCAAAGCAAAACAAAACAAGAAGGAAGTTGTCATTTCGACTTACTAGCTTGATCCATTACTGCTTTTAATGGTGGTTCAACCCTGGCCAAGAGGGAAGCACACAACTGTTCAAATTGAGCCCTGAGAAAAATGATATAAAAATCATTATTTTGGAGAAGGAAAGCAGAACATACCCTCTAAAGCAACCAGAATTTGGGGAAAACCCCCCAAACATGACCCAAACAGAAAATCAGCAAGCATACTTCCCCCAACTGAAAGCACATGATACCTGTTCATCTTACTAGAAACATCGAGGTCATTCATGAAACACTCGATGTTTAGGGGAAGATCTGATGCATTTGCACTCATCAGCTTCTTTAGTTTTTCACATTCCTGATACAGCCGCAATAAGGCCCGAGAATTTTCTTTGACATTTATCTTATATTTGTTCTTGAATTCATCACAGAAGTAGTCTACTAAAGCCTCATCAAAGTTTCTGCCACCCAAATATGGATCAAAGGTAGTAGCCAACACCTGTTTAAATGAAAGAAATAACTAAGTTTTCTGAAGTACAGTGTCTCTTCACTACTTTTCTATTGCCATGACAAAACACCATGACCAAGGCACCATCTAAAAGACAACTTTAATGTGGGGCTCACAGTTTCAAAGAGTGAGTCCATAACCATCATGGGAGGAAACATGGCAGCAGGTTTGCAGGTACAGTGCTACAGAACAAGCTGAGGGCTTTTATCTTGAGACATAACCACAAGCCAGAGAGAGCTAACTGTAATGTACCTCCTCCAAGGCCACACACCTCCTTACCCTTGCCAAACAGTTCCACTAACTGAGGACCATGTATATTTAAACATAGGAGCTTATGGGGACTAGTCTCATTCAAGCTACCACACTCAATTTCCTGGCCCCTATAGGGTTATAGCCATGTCATAATATAAAATGCATTTAATTGAACACCAAAATTCCCATTGTTTTTTTACATAATTTAAAAGTCTGAAGTCTCTTTAGAAACTCAAGGCAATCTTTGTATTATAACCTCCTGCAAAATGAAAATCAAATAGCAAAATAAATACTTCTAAATTAAACACTTCTAGCAAAAAGTGGGACAAAATGTTATTACCACTCCCAAAGGGGGCATAGTGAGGATATACTGGACAAAAGCAAGATCAAAACATGTCAGGGCAATCACCAAATCCTGTTCTTGTGTCAAAGCACGTAGATGGCTCCCCCTTTCTGTTTTGCTGTGTACAACATACTTCTCTTTCTTAGACTGGTTCGACTCTGCATGAAGCTCTCTCCAGCAGATATCCCACTGCTCTGACATCTTTGATAGTTTAGCATCTCTAGAGCAACCCAGGCTTTACTTGCACAGCTTTATGCAATGACCATCAGGGTCTCCATGTAGGGACTCCCCTGCTATATATTCCTGGCCTCAGTGGTTTTCTTCAACTGTGAAGGAAGAGTCAGCAATCCTTTTTCTCATGCATTCTTTATGACTCCATTTGTTTATCTTCCTTTCTTTTTGAGAGAGGGTCTTTCCATATAGACTTAGCTGTTCTAGAAATCCTACATAGACTAGGATCTTGAACTCATAGAGATCCATCTGCCTCTGCTTCAATTTATATTAAAATTAAAAGTGTGGCTTCCTTCATAACTCTAAAGCCAGAGCCATGGGTACTAAATTAATCTGTTTGCTTGGGGTGAAGCATGGCCCTACCCTCTCATTGAATTAAATTTGAATAAGTTTTCCTTAGCAGTTGCTTTTTAGGCAGAGAAAACTAAAATTCCTTTGGCCCTTTCCTGTCACACGTTACAGAGTTAGATGGGTGGCACCTTGCTCGGAGGGCACTACTGCCTTTGTTTCATTTCTGATCAGACATCTCCTTTATCATTTTATCTCCTTCAGCACAACCCTGGGCTCCAACATGAAAATTTCCTGGTACTCTCCCCTTCAAACTATTCATTTTGTATTATTTTCCCCCCAATTGCTCTTTTTCACTGTAGACATGCGTAAGAGTGATTTACTAATAACCAAGTGATAGAGTCAATATTAGGCTATTTTGAAATCTCCTTCACCAATTAAATTAGTCTAAAACTCTTCAATTTAGCCTCCAGAAGATTCTTACAACAAGGACATAAAGCAGCCATGTTCTTTGCCAAAATATCTTAAGAATGGTCTCTAGTTAACTTGCTAAAATTGTTTCCTCTGGAACTTCTTGAAATGGCTTCCATAGTCCACATAGCACAGCTGTCTTCCAAGTTCCCATGCTTACAGGATTCAACTGCATTTCTAGTCCTAAGTTCCAAAATATACATTCCTCCAAAATAAACATGATCAGGCCTGTCACAGCAACAGGTCACATCAGGAGCCATCACAGGAGAAGGTAAATCTAGCAGGTGATCTTCCTGAGATGTTCCTCCTTGGATTAAAAATCTACGACAGAGCCCTGATAGACAAGGCCCAGGAGAAATTCATTTTAGGAAAGATTCCTGCTATTAAACTGCGTCTCCTGTTAACAATCACTAGGTATGAGTGCATCATTTGGAGCAGATCTCTGCAGAACAACAAAGATGTACTGTCTTGTAGTGATGTTATATAGACAAGTAAATGATTTCTTAATCCTTAATGATGATTCTATAAAAATTTCTAAATTTATAGTCATTATTAAGCTCTTTTTTGTAACACTGCTATTAAATCCTTTGTGATAGCCAAAGAACTCTGCCAGGCTTCAGTGTGATGAGTTAATTCATTCTGAGATAGTAAGCAGGCATTTTAAGAGGTTGTAAAACTATTAACCAAAGGTCATAAAAAGGGAACCACAATTTACTATAGATGCTAGGACAGGATATAAAATATTGACTGGGTTTATCTATACAAAACTTCACTAATACCTTGGTGACAGAAGTTAAGGTTTTTAATTCTCCATCAACCTGCCAAGCTTGTTGAAAGGTGACGAATGTTTAGCCAGATAATTACTCCTAATGGATATGCATGTTTATTCTCTGTTGTAAACTTATTTGATCTATGATTTGGATTTGTGTGTAAACTTGTGAACTTTTTACCATGTGATCATGTATTCTGAAAGATGTCTAAGAGCTGAGGACACAGAAGAAACACGAACTGAGCTGAAGACTCCTTTAGACAGAACTAAACTGAGGAGAAATTTTTAGTCAGAACTGAACTCAAGAAGGACTTAGAAGTAAAGACATAACACTGGGAGTAATAGCATTGAGATTAAGGGCATTATTGTGACATCAGAGCAGGAGGAGAGAGCAAGATTAGAAGGAGAATACAGAGTGGAATAACTTAGAAAGTATAAGGCAATTTAAAATTCTAAGACAGCAAAATGCAGAGGGAAAGAGGAAAAAAGAAGCTGCAGAGACAGCAGAAGGAGCAGGCAGGCTTCTCCTTACCATGGGGCAGAACAGGTCTTCTTTATAGCAAAGCAGGCTTAGTCTTACTAATGAGAACAAAGCTTTCTTCTTACAGACTTAGTTTAATTCATTTAGCAATAAAAGGGTAGAAGCTTTTACTTCCTCTATGCAATAAACATTGGAGCTCAGTTTTCATCCAGAATGAGTATGTTCTTTCTGCACTGGCGCCTGGTCTTTTGTTGTATATACATATGTAAGTATGGATATGGGTAAGTATGGAATTATGAGATTGCATGAAAACTGGGCCCAGCTGCTTCACATGGAGATTTAAGAAATGTGAATGCATGAATCTGTATATGAATTTATGTGAGTTTAATCCATATTTGCTTGTGTAAAAGTTTTTCCTTCTGTGTGATTCTCTTCTCCAGGTTCAATAGAAGTTCAGTGATCCCTCTAGCCTGACAAGCAAGAGGCATCTGGATAAAAGGGAAAAGGCTCTAGCAATTAATCCTTTAGTTAACACCCTGCTGTTTTATGATGATGTGCTAAATGCCAGGGACTGCAGTTTCTGGCCTCAAAGGGACTCAGGAAGCTTTAGCTACAGCAGCAAAGTACCTTAGACTTAGATAAGTAAACGTTTTATTACACAGCCACCCTAAATATCTTGTCTCCACTGTCTCAAAAAGAACCAAGCACAAGAAAGAATACCCACCGGGGCTGCTCCCCCTCCCCCCCCAGCAAGTTCACTCCCGGTACCAACCTCTGTCTTAGTTACTTCTCTCTTGCTGTGATTAAATACTGTGACCAAGGTAACGTAGAAAATGTTTAAATTTGGGGCTAGAGCCTACAGACACCATCTCAGGGACCTTGGCAGCAGGCAGCCAGGAATAGTTAAGAACTTAGATTCCGATTCACAAACAAATATGAGGGAAGGAGAAAAGAGGGGGTAGTGGGGAAGGAGAAAGAGAGAACACAAACTGGGAATGACAGGTTTTTAAAATCTCAAAACTCACCCTTAGTTGACAAACTTCCTCTAACAAAGTCACAACTCCTAATCCTTCCCAAATAGTTCCACCAATTGGAGACCAAGTATTTAAACATATGAACCTATTGGGAACCACTTGCATTTAAACCATCACAAACAAAAAATTAAACAAAATAAAAAAACCCTCTAAAATAATGAAAGTTAAGGCCAACCAAAAGAACCCGTCGTCAATCACTGGATGCCAAACGTTTTGTTAAATTATCCTTTGTACCTGGCTCAGTTAGTTCCCTGCTCTTCACTACCTGCTCTGTAGTTACACAACTCTACGACACACTAAAAGAACAGGTTTTTTCTGAAATAACTGAGTGACAACTAAAATTTCATTAATTTACATTCATTGGTTCTCTAATATATGAACCCCAAATGAATACAAGTACAAGTGGTGCTATTTTTCCAACAGGCTCACAAGACTCCGTGAATATAGAGTATCCACAGGGTCCAGTACTGCCCAGTGTGAAATGCAAAATCATCCTTCCATACAATGATGTGTGTATTCAACTGAGAATCAGGGCCATTAGGTCACTGCATTTATCAGACTTCAACAAGACTAACTGATGAAAAAGTATTGATGACTACACTTAAAAGCTAGAGAGGAAAAAAAAAGAAAAATTCACTTTTGTTACTAAGTTAAAATTTAAGACTAGAGGCCAAGAATTAAGGCAACATACACAAAACTACCTATAATTTCAACAATGTCTTTTTTCCTTCATTTTCTGATTGTAAGGATTTTGTTATAGTACTATGAAGGTAGTACCACAAGGTTATGGACACTGATAACACACACAGATATATAACACATAGAATATATAATGCATAGAAACTGATAGATGCCACACATTCCAAGTATTATGTATCTGCAGAAATCCTAGGAGACTCCCCCACAGGCCTAGTAACTTATAAGTCTCTGGAACAGCAGGCTGCAGGGATGCAGTCTCTATGAGTCATCACACTGCTGTAGGCTTTACAGTGGTACAGCTGCCACTGAGTCAGCTATGCTCCTGGAAACTCCTTCCTTTATCCATACTTAAGAAGTTCTAGGGTTCACTTTAAAAAAAAAACAGCTAGGAGGTTTTCATCAGGAAGAGAACCCTAAGGTCAAGGACAGCTAAGAAACTTGCTGATGGTCATTCTGTTGTTGTTTTCTTTTTGTTGATTTTATGTATATATAAAATATATACTATATATATTATATAATGAGAATGTTTAGATTTATTTTTATGTATGAATGCTTTGTCTGCATGCATGCCTGTGCACTATGTACATACATAGTGTACTCAGAAATCAGAAGAGGACATCAGATCTCCTGGAACCAGAGTTTCTGGTGGTTGTGGACCAACTATGGGTGCTAGGAACTGAACCTGGGTCTTCTGCAAGAGCAGCAAGTGCTCTTAATTGCTGGGCCATCTCTCCAGCCCTGCCTTGATGGCTATAATTTTAAGTGGCAGAATAAGACTTTAAGCCCAAAGTTATAAACAAAAAGTAACTGAGCTACTTACTTTAAGTTTTCCTTTGTTAAAAGCACAAACAGAGACCTGATAGGCAGAATGTCCCATGTCGATAAACACAACATTCCTTGGCTTCTCATCTAATGAGGGGAGATCCTGCTTATAAATTCCATATGCCAGTGCAACTGTGTGAGAACAAATATTAGGTTAAATGTTGTATAGCTTTGGAAAACAAGACAAAGGAAAGTCATTTTTACATTGTACTTTAATATACAGCATGGTAAAATATAGATTCAACCTATATTAACTTTGTATAAATTGCTTAAGGTTTTATTTTCCTGATTCATCTGTAAAGAGTTACAGCAGTAATCATTCTTCAAGTTCAAATATGAATTCAACATCTGCCAAAATTCTGTATTCCAAAACAAGAAATTATAAAAACCACAAGAGTTGTAAAATGCTGTAGAGAGAAAAATGCAAACTTTTTAAGGTAGCCATCACTAACCTGCAGTGGTTTCATTCATCAGCCTCAGACAGTTTAGGCCTGCAACCTGGGCTGCGGCCATCACGGATCTTCTCTCTGCATCGGTGAAAAAGCTCGGGATCTGGTAAGAACAGTCATAAGTTATTGCATCTCAGTGTCACAGACTCAATAGTAACTGCAGGAAAACATGTAACTTTAAAGCAACTTAACATGCTAGTGTGGGTTCTTAAGGTGGCTACTTACTATATCACACACAGACCGGATCTGTGATTAGTATGGCAGGATCACCAGTTCTGTTCGCCTCAAACAATCAGTGTTAGTCTGGTTACTGGGCTTTAGACTGCTGTCTCTAAGGCTTATGTGTGCTCCTTCAGTTTGGACCTTGTGGAGGTAGACTCTAGTTAAAGACGCTTAAATGAACTGAGAGGAATACTCTAGAAAGGGACGATGGACTCCATCTCTATCTGGATTCCTGTGTGGCAGTCTGGTCTTTTCTTCATACATATTCTTGCTAATGATGCTGTAATGTCCTCACTACAGGACAAACTAATAGAATTGCCCATTATTAATATTTATCCTTCAAATCTATGAGCTAAATAAACTAGTTTTGTTACAAAGGTAGGCTGTCCTCATTATTTTAATACATACTGGAAACTTGACTAATATGTTAGACTATTAAAATACTAATCCTAGGCATAGTGGTACACAACTTTAATCCCAGCACTTGGGAAGCAGGGGCAAGAGGATCTCAATGAGTTTATGGCCAGTTAATTTCAGGTCATCCAGGACTACATAGTAAGAACTTGTCTCAAAAAAACCACCCTAAAATAAGTTAATTCATAAAATAAAATACTAGTCCATCTTTAATAATAGAAAAGTGAAACCCTAAGACTACACTAAAATAAGATTAGGTATATCTAATATAGTATATCCATATAGTAAAATCCTGTGTAGCTAAGGTCAGCTAGATCTCTAGTGTAGAAAAATTATATTATTGTAGAAAAATAATATTACGTTAAAAAAAGGACATGCGGGAGCTGGAGAGATGGCTGGTTGGTTAAAAGCACATGTTATTCTTGAAGAGTACTAGGGTCCTGTTCTCAGTACCAAGATCAGGCAGAATTTCCTGTAACTCCAGTTCCAAAAAACTCTGAGGCCTTCTTTTGGCCTCTATGGCATGGCACACATGGCACACACATCGACAAGCAGGTACACATACATATGCATAACAAAAAATGTTATGCAGAACATAATTTCATTTCTGTGAAACATACAGACAACTAGAAGATGAAATCCAAGTGTTTAAAATGGTGACATTTCCAAGGAGAAGAAATACAGAAAAAATATTTAGGAAGTTATGAAAAACCTATTTTATAGCCATCAAAAATACTGTGTTTACACTAAAATGTTAACATCCAGCTTAAAATATATACTTGTTTATTCTTATTTATGTCAAGATAAGAAATGCTTTGATTTAGGCCTAAATTAAAAAAATAATTATTGACTATATCAACGTACAAAATAACTCAGTGCCTTGATGACCTCAGGGTGCTGGGATTCTTGGTATAAGTTACAATATCCAGCCCACTGTTGGTTTCATTAGGATGTGTATGTGGGGATTGTACAATACCACATCATGTGTATAGAGGTCAGAGGACAACTTGTGGAAGCAGCGCTCTCCTTCCACCTTCACATGGGTTCAGAGGGCTGAATGCATGGCATCCACTTTGAGGAGCAAGTGCTTTACTCACCAAGCCATCCCATTACCCCCCCCAACTTAAGCAAATTGTTTGCTGTTGTTTTTTATTTATTTAGACAGGCTTTTACTATATATTGGCTATCCTGGAACTCACTATATAGATCAGGCTGGCCTTTAACCCAGAGATTTGCCAGCTTCTACCTCCTGCGTCCTGGGATTAAAGGTACATGACATCACATTCAGTATAAGTTTTAAGTTTTGAGTCAGCAGTCTCTATTTTGGTTATGTTGTGTTTGATGTATATTTTGTTTGTCCTGGATGTTAGTATTCTCTTAAAAATCTATAAATGAATGAATATGTATGGTTCATATAATATTCATAGAATAATTTATAAAACACATGCTTTTGTAGTTGTGACAGATACAGTAACCCACAGACTAGAATTGTCCTCATAATGCTTACAACTATGACAGAGAGACCTTAGGACACCTATACCAGTCTTAAACGTATTCAAAATGGTAACATTGCAAGCACATTGTTGGAAATGAATTACCTTATTTTTTCCAATATAAAAACTAGGATGTAGTAGTCTATCCTTATGGGAGAATCTCTGAGGTTTATTGAATGCATTAATACACATAAAACTACTACTACAGTACCTAGGTCAATGGTAAACACCATTAACTGCTACTTATAAATGGTTACAAAGTAAAATACTAAGCTGGAATGTTTCTTTCCCATTCCATTCAAATAATGAGAATATTTGATGGTTAAGTTTACTGAACAGTCTATAACTTAATTCTGTTTTCTGACATGAAACTCTTCAATTTATGAAGTCAATTTTAATATATTTACACTAAGTTAAAACATGTAAGTTAAAAAGTAGTTAGCATTAAATGAGATTTCAAGAGATAGGCTATGATATATAAATATTTTATTAAGGTCCTTAACAAAGAATTTTTAAATGTTCTTCCTGAGACAGAATATCTATAACTTCAAATTCCCATCTGTAACCTCACATCCCTAACTTTGAATTTTTTATTTCCTCCCTAAAACATTAATATATTTAAAGTTGGGAAGTTAAAATCTATTTAGGAAGATTATCTTTTAAAACTTTTTAAAGTTACATCCATTTAGTGTATCTGTTGGTATAGATTTGTGTGTGCGCATATGTGGGAGGAGGTACTCAGGCAGACATTAGAGGAGAGCCTCAGGAATGAGGTCTTCTCTTTCACCATGTGCACTCAAGGGATCAAACTCAGGTCCTTTGTCTTGGTGGCAAGTGCTTTTACCCCTTAAGTCTTCTCACCTGTCTGTTAGGAAGACTCTCACATGTGGCAGTGGCAGCAGCCACTAAAATAATAAATAGTAAAACACACTGGTTTTTGAAAGTTTTGCTGATTATCAGAACTGACTCAATAGGAAAGGCAACTCTCAACTTTACCAAATAAGGCAGCATTTAACAAAGAAAAGGCAATATAAGGTATTTTCTGACTGAAGGGAGACATTACAAAGAGAATCCTTTCTTATGGATGTCAATGCACTGCTGCTCACCGAGATCACACAGTCAGCCACTGGCTTCTTCAAGGCATTTTCTGAGGTCTCTTTAAGCTTAGCCAGCAACATTCCTGTGACTTGCTCAATTGCAAAGGGCCGCTCTTCTTCCAGGTACCGCACCTACAACCAAGATTGATGTGCTAAGAGTCGCCCACTCACCCGGCATGTGCTCTCAGCATCACCTATCTATATGTCATGCTACCGTGGAAACTAGCAACACTGAACATGCCTTTCATTTTTAGCTCCACACAAATAAGTACACTACTTTGAAGGGACCTCTTACGCCCTTGTCCTTAAAACCATTCATTTTTATCATTCACTTTCCAAGTGTGATAAAAATAATGAAGAAAAAAGATAAAATTCTTTTTTTAAAGTTAGTACTCAGTTTCTGTCACATGATTTTGAAAACAGGGAACTTAAAACACAAGGAAAACAAAGGGAAAAAAATCCATATTAAGAATATGTAACGCCGGGCGGTGGTGGCGCACGCCTTTAATCCCAGCACTTGGGAGGCAGAGGCAGGTGGATTTCTGAGTTCGAGGCCAGCCTGGTCTACAGAGTGAGTTCCAGGACAGCCAAAGCTACACAGAGAAACCCTGTCTCGAAAAACCAAAAAAAAAAAAAAAAAAAAAAAAAAAAAGAATATGTAACATGTATTACACCAAACTTCCCAGGATTAAGTGTGGATTAAGTATAAGATTTAAAATTAATGGAGACCAGGTTTGTGCTCTACTTTATTGCCTAACTGTGTTGCATTTAGGAATATAAGATAAACCTAAACAAGGAACCTGTACTTTAAACTAATTTAACCTTTATGACACATTTAAAAGCAATACAGAACAGGCTAGAGAGACGGCTCAGCACTTAAGTACACAGACTGCTCTTCCTGAGCTGGACTCATTGCCCAGTAACCACATGGCAGCTCACAGGCATCTCTAACTCCAGTTCCGGGACTCTGGCCTCTGAAGGCAACAGGTATGCATACACATACTGCAGGCAAGACACAGTGAGAGAAATACAATATAAAGTGACATGAAGAACCTAAAACACCTGATATTTACTTCTAGATTCCCCCAAAATGCACCTTTATTTCATGACACTAACCTTTGGAAGAGTTCAGGAGAATGTTTTCAAGACTAGCAATGTATTTAAATATACATTTTTACATATATCAATATGTAAAAATAAGCATATATCTAACAAAATGAATGATTTTGAACCACAACTAAAATTCTTTTCTACTGTTTCCAATCCATGTAGAAATAACTAAGTAACAAATGCTATTGAATTGCTACCTTTAAAATGAGAGGGTATGGGGCTAGAGAGATGGCTCAGTGTTTAAGAGCACTGGCTGCTCTTCCAGAGGACCCGGGTTTAATTCTTAGCACCCACATGGTAGCTCAGAACTGTCTATACCTTCCGTTCCAGAGGATCTGACACTTTCATACAGATACACATGTAAGCAAAACACCAAACCACATCAAATTAAAACATAAATTACAAATTACAAATTAAAGTAAGGGGGTAACACTGAAGTAAGAGAGTGAATCATGCAGCACAGTCTTATAATAACTGGCGGGTGTGGTGCACAGTACTTCTTTGTATAAGGGTATCTAAAGTTTAGAGTTAGTGAGTATCAAGTACATTCACATGAATCTCTAAAAAGAACAAAAGGGGACAAAGTACACAGGGCTGCCTAGCAACACTCAGCAATACTCAGATGGAGAAGTGGACCACAGGATTGACTCTTTAAACTATCTTAAAGTTTAAAGCCCTTTAAAGTATCTTATAGACACACACTATGAATACACAAACTTCTATTGCTCAAAAATTACTTTTCTCTAAAAACAGTCTTCCCAGTCCATTCACAAACTACCATCTATGTTACATATGTGTGCATGTGTGTGCATATGTGGTTTTTTTCTTTTAGTGCTGAGAACCAAACTCAGGTCCTTGTGCTTGTTAGACAAGCACTTGGTGGCTGAGCTAAATAAATAGTCCACCCTTCTGTTTTTTGTTTTTTTTAAAAATAAAAGCAAAATATTTTAATGACCTTAAATTGTAACCTCTAATGGGTAAGATTGCTAGGTGGATATTTACCAGGACCTCACAAACCTAAACATCTGACTTCAATTTCCATCTTAGTTACTGCTAGCATAGCTCAGTTATCTGGCTCCACTGAGCAATCCTTGAACCAATCCTTGACCACAAATTATACCAAAGCATACCTTCAAAATGTATCTGAGTCTTTACCCTCTCAGGGGCATCCCTGACCTATCTGAGCAAATTCTTTCTCCTTATTAAAATCTGCCATCTACTCTAGTCAGAATCCTCTTCTAAAACTGGAAATACAGGCATACCTACAGCACAGACACATCAAGCTTAGAATTACTAAAAATAGCTGTAGGGAGATAGCTGCATAGCATAAAGTTCCAGAGAGTATACTTTAAGGGGGTTACAAAACTGTGCATGGATCTCCACTTTCTACTTGTAGAATGTTTTCATCACCACTCCAAAAATCTCCTCATAGAGTTAGCTATGCATCCCATTTTCCCTTCCCCTTAGCCCTTAGCAGTCACTAATCTACTTTCTGCGCATATGGACTTACTGTATTCTGGATATTGCAAATAAAAAGACTCATACTAAATCATGTGGACTTTTGTGCTGGGGTTCCTCAACTTAGCATGTATTTTAAGTTCCTATATGCAGTAGTGCATGTCAGGCCTTTCTTTTTATAGCTGCACATCATTCTACTGTATAGATATATTTCCCCTATCTAACTCACGATGAACACACAAGTATAGTAACTTTGTTACTATAAATTACACCATTAATGTTATATGTTATATATATATATATGTTCATATATAGGAACTTTGTGTACATATTTTCAACTCTTTCGGGTTATGGAGTAGTGGAATTGTTAGTCATACACTGACTATACACAAGTATCTCACTAGTGTGTGTTGGCCATTTTCTACTTTAAGTGTCTAGAATATACTCAAAAGCCCAGAATCCATATCTTAGAAGAAAATTTGCTTTAGTACTTTTGAAATATTACAAGGTTCTTATAAACTTGAAAAACTTCTGGCAGTTATACTACTCTGGGATGTATTCTTCTAAGGCACTTGTGGCTCTGCCTTTACTCCTACAAGATTTTCACCTGATGATGTTCTCCCAGTGATAGTTGTTTCTTTCAAACAAAAGTACTAAATTTAAAAGTTATCTAGGCTAGAATGGTTTTTTTGCATTTACTAAAATTAATGCAAACCTATTTCTTAGGCACTGTCCTAATTTGGGTTTCTACTACTACGACCAAACCAACTTGGGGAGGAAGGAGTTTATTTCAGCTTACAGTGTTAATTCCATCATCCAGGGAAGTCAGAGCAGAAACTTGCAGGCAGGAGATGATGCAGGTCATTGAGGAACGCTGTTTACTGGCTTGCTCTTCATGGCTTGAACATCTTTACTTTCTTATACATCCCTTGACCCCTCCTGCCCAGAGGTGGCACAACCACAACAGGCTGGGCCATCCACTTCTCTGACTAAGAAGATGTACTATATGTAGATTTGCCTGTAGGCAAATAGTTGAGGCATTTCCTCAATTTAGAGTTCCCCTTCCCAAATAACTCTAAAATGTGTCAAGTTGACAATAAATCAGCCAGGACAGATGTCTTGAGAAAGAAAATTATACTTGAGGTTTTGATGGTAACATTCTCACATTATTCTTTCTTTTAAAGAGACACTGCACTCTCTAAACACAAAGCTTACCTTAACACCCGTGCTTCCATTAGGCATCTTCTGCAGTTCATAGGGAAGTCTGATTCTCTCCGTCTGCACAATGGGGTCATCAAATGATCGCCCATGAAGCTTTTTGAAGCCATGAATTGTATTTCTTACATTTGTGACTATCTGTTGGCAATACACATTTGAAGTCAATTACTTTATGAGGCAAAATAAGATACTGTAATACTTAAAACCATCAAATCCCTACTCCCATACACTTAAATTCAGAATTTTACTTCATTTTCTTCTTTTCCAACTAGAAAGCAAGATTATAGTGTATGTATCTTAAGTATCTCTAAAATTCTCTTCTTATCCTAGAAGTTAGTGAGAGACTGAGAGGAAGAGAGAGAGGATGATAATATAAAACCTGAAACTTTTCAAGTAATACGGTGTAAATCTATTGACAAATTATCCCTTTGCTTTCATCACTCTGAAAATTTTATGTATGCAATTATTTTGCTTGCATGTATGTCTATACACTACTTGCATGTCTAGTGCCTGATGAGGCCAGAAGAAGCCATCAAATCTCCTGGAACTGGAGCTATAGATGGCTATGAGTCACTATGTGGGTGCTGAAATCAAACGTGGGTCCTCTGAACAACAGGGGTATTCTTGGCTGTTGCACCATATTTCCAGCCCCCTTTCAGCACTTTTGGTCTGGTCAGTGAATTACTATCTTTGATTTTGTGTTTTCCCCTTACTTGAATTTTTTTATTTTATTTTTAATTATGTGTATGTGGATATGAGTGGGTGGATGCATATGAATAAAGGGCTCATGGAGGCCAGAAAAGAGAGTCACATCATAGCTGGAGTTACTGGTATTTCTGGGAAGCTAACTCTGGTCCCCTGCAAGAGCACCTTGTACTCTTAACTACTGAGCCACGTCTCTTAAACCCTTCCCCATGTTTCCTGTCTTTATTTAAACTGTTTTTTAATCATTCAGTTTTCTTTTCTTCTCAATATACATTTTCTTGTGAGGTATCTTATGCATAATATACTGTTCTCATTGCTGAGAATCACCTCTAGGCTCGTAATTAAAATCCCTTCCATGTAGCACGGAGCTAAGCAACACTATTCATTGCAAATGACCGATATTTTGGCAAGATAATTTTTTTGTCCAAACTACATTGTTACTGAGATGCAGTACCTGCTTTCCTAATGACTTTCAAAGTCAAAAAGATCTTGAACTTGCATCATAGGATGAAAAGGTAGGGGTGCTCAGTTAACTTAATTCATGGGAGATACAATATTAAAGGCTGCTTTAAACAAAGTAACATTTCTGCTAAATTTAAAGCAGTCATAATATGATGGTGCTAGAAAGATGGCTCAGTGGTTAAGAAAGCTTGCTGCTCAATCATGAAGACTTGAGTTTGGATCCCAAAACTCATATCAGGTGGCCTGGAAGTCCTTTAACTCCAGCTCCAAAGGATCCAACAATCTCCTCTGGCCTCCATGTACACTGGCCCCATTCCTGTATGCACACACACAGACACATAGATACACACACACACTCTTAAGAACACCAAAATGTGATGTATAAATTAATTAAGGGAGCTATTTTTAGCAATAATTAACATTTATATACAATATGACATAATTAACATTTGTATACAATTTGATCACAGAAAACATCAAACACTTTCACAAATAAAACAGTTATAAAAGACATTCTTTCAAAACTGTGAGCAACAGTTGGAATAAATGAGTAAGTAATTCCCACACAGTCACAAAGGAAGAATGGCAGATTAAATTGCAGACTTTTTGAAAGAGGATTTCATGTAGCTCAGGCTTGCTTTAAACTCACTTGAGATGAGCCTTGAATGCCTGATCATCCTAAGTCAGCCTCCCTAGTGCTATGTTTACAAACCTGAAAACTGTAAGAAAGACCCACCCACACGTAAAACATCAGACATAACTACCAAGAGCTTTGGTTTAGGGAAATAAAGTCAAAGCAATCTAACACCACCAAGATACCAGGCCAACTTAAAGTTAATACTCCATTCATGTGCAGTTCAGGAGCCTGGAGATATGCTTAAATTTCACGGCCACACTGAGCCACTCTGGAAGCCATTCTGGAAATTTTCTACTTTGTTTCTTCTACTTTCTTTTGCTAAAACCATTTCTTGTTAGTCACTGAATGATCTAGAAGACTACCCCCTCTATAGAACATGATCAGACAGGAAAAAATCCATATGGAAGGACATTCCAACTTTACAAGTTTTTAAATAAATAACATGAAAAATTAATCTATAACTCAAAGCAACTATATTTCTCCCTCTTCTTCCACACTCCTACCCTTTTTTCTCTGTTTTTGCTTTGAAAACAGTATCTCATGCAGCTTCTGCTGGCCTTGAACTCAATCCCACTGCCTCAAGAACTGGGATTATAGGTATGTGCCATCACACCCAGCAAAGCATCTCTGACAAAATACAAAGGTGCTAGACTCTGCCCACTTGCAAAACTCAACTACATACCATGAAAACTTACCATCGTACACTTAAGTTTCCCTCTAAGTCAAAACAACCACACTAACAACATACCTGGCTCTTAGCTGCATTTCCAATGGCTCGAGTTCTGGATCCCAAAGATATACAGGCCCTGAAAAAGATGAGAGCAACAGTTCCTCTGCTTCTCTGTATACAGTTCATGTGGTTTTACAGTTTATGTGGTTTTATATGGTTCTCCTTATACTAAAATAAATTTAAAAGAATTAAAACAATAATTATTTAAAAATAGGTGGTAGAAATAAAAACTTTACATATTCCAAACTTTATATCAACAGAATGGTGATCAGAATTTTAGAATTTAAAAACTATCCTAGTAATTGCCAATACTGTATTGGTATCAAAATTATTTTTCAAATTCTACTGGTGTGAGACTTATTAAAAGGTAGTCATATTTAGCAAGGTAAGGCTCCTTAGATTTGCGCTCTGGCTCTGTCATTCAACAGCTAGCTATCTTGTGGGAGTTATATAAGTATCCTTTCCTTCAGTTACCATATACTGACGGTGATGATAGCACCTGCTCATCAGGTTATGTGAGGATCAGGAGAGTGAATGTAGGTGTTGAGAAATGCTTTCAACACCTGGCACATAATGAAAATGAAAATTCTTGCTATTTTAATCTCATCTCCATGTTACATGTAACATAAAGAATAACATTTTTATCATATGATTGAAGAAAATGTTTCCATGATTTTAGTTTTAACTGTAAGAAACTATTCAATCAACAAACACTGTATATACACAGGCCACTTCCTACCCTTGGAGAATTTATAATTTAAAATTCAACAGAATATATAGAAGTATGAAAAAGAACAGCCACTTATACATAACAGGGCTTTAGAGAAGCAATTTCTAAATTAAAACTTGAAAGGACATCAAATTATTTAATTTGTAGCTGTTTTGTGGAAAAGGGCATTTCAGGCATACAGGTGGTGCTGAGGCTGGCTATGGTTTCCTTCTAAAGATTCATGTGCTAGAAACTTGGTCCCAAAGTAATGACACTGAGATGGTAGCACCTTTAAGATGTATTAGTCTAGGAGACAGATTATAGTAACTCTGAAAATCAGTGCCAATTTTACAGAAGTATGTTAGGCCCCTTACACATACAGCATGTCCCCTTTCTGTTTCTCTCACATGCTGTGACACAGCAAGAGGCCCTGGCTATAACACTAGCAAGGATGTATCCTCCAGTCACTAAAATCAGGAGCCAAGTAAGTCTCTTTAAAAGTTATCAAGTCTGACACTTTCCCATACAGTCTTATATAAACATTCCTTCCTGATTCTCAACAGAAACATCTCATAACATCGAAAAAGCAATTTTACTTTTCCATAGTACATATTATCATCTAATTCAATTTAATTCTCCAGCTTTATCTCTAGATCAAAATGTGAAATCTGTAAGAAACAAGGTACACTGGTTTCATGTTCAATATGGTAGCCAATGTTCCCATGTGGTCAGTTAAATTTAAATAACAAAATCTTATGCCTCAAAATCAATCTCATTTCATGTTCCTTACACTCACATGTAGCTAGTAGATAGAAAAATCCCAAATAAACAGAGAACAAATATACATAATAGAAAGTTCTACTGCACAGCACTGGCCAGGATTACTGACTGGGAAGTCACACAGGGACCTTGTAAAATGAACAGAAATATGGATCCAAATGGTAACTAGGAATAACACAACTTGGCTACTTTCATAAGAGGATTTGATTAAGGCAGTGTTATCAAGGCCGGACTGTAAATTTGAAATATTTGCATCAAGTAATGGGAATCCATTAAGTTTCTGAGTAATAGTAATAGCCATATGGTGATGTACAATATAAAACAAAGGCTGTATTCCAGAGCATGGCTTAAGGGCTGGCAGTGCTTCACTGAGGCCCGCTGGACTTTCCATTCAGCCATCTCTTTATCTGTCTGCTCCTCTCAATTTTGTTACATAAGCTTTAAAAAAATAGCCCTATTTTTCTTTTCCCTGTCCCTTATCAGGGACACAAATCACAATATTCTTAGTTCTTCTGTCACTGTGTTGTTGCTTGATGACCAGTGATATGAGATAGCTAGCAAGCTCACTTCCTTGGAGAGCCTTTCTGACCCTCTTCTATGTTGCTAGTTTGGATCAGAATCAAATTTTCAACAGCTAAGCAACTTGCTTGTTTCAACTATAGTGCCAAGGTGTCTGTAGAGCTGAATTTCTCAACCATGGCAATCCTAACATTCTGGGCCAGATACTTCTTTTGTTGGGTGAGTGGAGCTATGCTGAACCACTGCATGCTGACCTCTACCCACAAGAAGCCAACTACACCTTTTTAAAAGTCCACTCTCAACTGTGACAACAAAAGAATCTTCAGGTAAGTGTAAGACGTCCCTGTGAGGGCAAAATCGATCCCATCTGAGAGCCACTGCCTTGGCATAGATCTCAAGAGTTGTAAAACACATTTCTTTAGACATTAAACTAAGCATGTCAAACGTTCTGTTCTTGAGAGACTTTCAATGTTTGAAAGTAAAGGGACTTCAGTTCTTTGGAGAAAAAGACATCTGAATAGTGTTTAACTATTGGGGGGGGGTGCGGTGTCATGGTAGAAGATAGGAAGGGAGAAAATCTTCTTAGAATGGCATCTTGTTGCTACAGGCTTTCTTTTTTCCCTTTTCCTTTTCCTTTTCCTTTTCCTTTCTTTTCTTTTCTTTTCTTTTTTCGAGACAGGGTTTCTCTGTGTAGGCCTGGCTGTTTTACCGGATCAAAATGATGGTCATTAATTAGTATAACAATTATAGACTAAAAAGACTACTAATGGCATGTGATATATCACAATTTTATAATACCTATTATGTAATATCAGATTCCTCACCCCTAAGATCAAGATCAAAGAAGTGACTGGGGAATCATTTTGTTTTGTTTTGTATTAATACTTGAAGATTTTTAGAGCAGTCTTATGTTTGGCTATGTTCCAGCCTGTACTAGCAGCCCTTATAACCCCCTAAACAAATTTAAATCAAACAGCATTAATAGCAAATATGGTTACTGAATATTTGTCAGAAGCAAAATAATCATCTGTAAAGTCCATAGTAGTTTATCATCCACTAAATGTCAATTCTCAAACAAGTCCAACAACAAACCCACAAAGTAAAAATAAACAAAAAGGTAGTTAGTGTAACATCTGCAAAAATAAAATATAAGCAACCTGAAAGTAGGACATGGTATTAATGATTATACAACACTAAAACTAATGGAATAGAAATATTTTACATAGAGGTTACTTAACAGAACATCAAGTTTTCTATCTTAAAAACAAATAGAAAACCACCTGGAAGCCTTACCTTTGGACAGAATTATAATTTTTATTTACATTTTCATGTATCTATATTTCTAAGTTTAATAATTTTTCATAATAGATATGCTTAATAAATCATGAGTAAATTATTGGCCCTGGAATTATGTCAGTTACATGATTAATGTCCACATCTGTGTATCTAGAATTTCGATAGATAGAGATGTGATGTGTCAATCTAGAAAAAGAGGAGGTCTAAAGCATTCTAGACTACATTTGGAAAGAAATCAAAGCATTCTGTATTCACTAAAGCTACTCTGAAACATACTGTCATATTCTTAAACTACTAGAACTGTTTTAAACTCGTCACTTAAAGATGGTTTTATACTAATCTTGGCTGACACTAATTTAAAATATAGTATGGATCATTCATCTTTCCAAAAAAATATACATGAACAGAACTTTCCTCATCAAATTATAGGTTAACAAAAGTGTACAAAGAGTTTTTCATATGCAAGTATTAGTTGTGTTCTTTGCCAACAAACTTTCCAGAAAGGAGAAAGAAGTGAACGTGTGGACACATGTTTCCATGACATAATGCTACAAACAAAGTCTTTCATCAAGAGTTCATAATGGAAACACTCCACAATCCTGTTTATACAGGATAGTTGCCTCTGACTCACCAACAATTCACTCTGTAGAGACGCACGTTAGGTAGTAGCTTCTAACAACGGCAATTTCCACTAATTGAAAGATATTGCCAATGTACAGCTAAGAGTCCCATTGTCTGAGTCTCTCAGAGTGAATGCAGTGTTAACCTAATCCCTCCGGAAACTGGTCAGATCATCTCAAATTCTCAAGGACATCACCTCATCTTTCCTTTCTATAAACACACAGCTAGGCAGATAAATGAATAAAAAAAATGATTTCTAGTGTTAGGAAAACTGCCATTCGTTTTCTGAGGTGTGCAATAAACCAGGGGTCACTTTTCTGAGAAAGCTGTCGCTCAGGAGATGGGGGAGGGAGGACAGAATGCAGAGCTCTAGCAGGCTTCCTAGCACAGGATAATCCCAGGTCACCCTTCGCTGGGTGCCGCAGACCTTTCTTCCCTGAACCGGACTCCACGCAGAGGTGACCCCCCTATTAGTCCCTCTGGCAGCCCTACGCAGGGACCCCAGGGTCAGAGACATCTGCGACAAGCAGAGGTGGGGCGAGCCGAGGAGCCAGAGGGGAGCCCCTACCCTCATCCTGGCCGTAGACGCTGCTGCACCTGTCACGGGGTGGGGGGCGTCCCGGGCCCCACCCAGGAAAGGGGGCGTGCGGCACTTACGGCGTGCACCTGTCGCTGTACTCGTTGGCGATGGTCTCGATGCCGCCGCTCCTCGCCACGGCGATGTAGCAGTTGAGGAAGCCGAGGTCAATGCCCACCACCGACATCCCGCCTAAGCCTCGGGCTGGGGGGACCGCGTCCCGCTGCGGGTCCCCACTACGGGCGCTGCGACTCCTGCGAGAAGCAAGGGAGAGGACCCACTCTCTGTCAGAAAATCTAGGGCAGGGCGTCGGAACTGCGGAGGTGGAGCCGACCGCCTGCGCCGCGCCGCCTCCGCCCGGCCCGCCGCCTAGTCTCCACTGCGGTTCGCCGCCCCCAACCGGCAGTTACTGCGGTCTGCGCAGGCGCGCTCGGCCCCGGGAGGCGCGAGCCACCGGTCGGCTGAGGCTCGGCGGCCTCGCCCTCGGCCGCTCCCGTCAGCGCTCGGCAACGGCTCGCTGCGGAGTGGCAGGTTCGAGAAAGAGCTGGAATGTGGGAGGAGGCCGCGGAGCCGCGGGGCAGGGCGGGGCGGCAGTCGTGCGACTTGAGGGGAGGCGAAGCTGTCTCCAGGCAACACTGGGGCAGCCGTGGCCGGCGGACGCTCTCCTAAGCGCCGCCCTCTCAACACTGCCACCCTCCTTGGCGTCTCTCTCCGCAGCACCGCTCGCCCCGGGCGCCCGCCCGCATCCTCCCACGGTCCCCGAGAGCTGCGGCTTGGGAGCTCACCGCCGGCCTCGCCGCCCCGCCCCGAGGGGCCACCCGCGTGCGGCTCGTGCTGAGGCTCCTCCTGCAGCTCCTCTGTGAGGTGATGCCCATTATGCGGTGCCAGGGCCGCCAGCTTCTCAGAACTACTCCGCTGCGCCCGGTCCCAACTTGTCACTTTCCAGTGCTTTCCCTCACGAAAACTGGTTTTCTAGGCCCTGACCTGCTTGCTCAGGGAGCTTCAGAAAAGGAGCCTGCCGTGGGCGGCGTGCTGCCTGTGTGCGCTTGAAAAGTTTTAGCTTACACTTACGAAGTCTGGCGGTCCTGCTCCTTTTTGTGCACATCCCAGTGCGAACTCGGCTCTTTTTTATCCAGTCCCTTTGTCCCACGTTCTTTAGGGTCCAATTCTTCATGTATCTGCTGGCTCTTCTTAACTAGTTCTTCAAGTATCTGCTGACCCTTCTTATCTGGCTCTTCATGTATCTGCTGATCCTTCTCATCTAATTCCTTGTGTAATTCCTGTTCCATCTCATCTAGATTTTTGTGTGCTTCCTGTTCCACCCTGGAACTAGACAGGGAATTTTTATCCGCATATTCAGTACTCTCATACTCCGTATTTGTGCCCTTTCTTAAGTTACTCAGACGCTTCACTATTAACACTGCTGTCAGGGCAGCAGCAGCAAGTGTGGCAATAGCCCCTGCTGTTGCTATGATGAATACAAAATACATTTCAGGAGCTATACCAAGTCAATTGGGACGCCACTATTGTTCCAACTCTAGTGTCTCTAAAAACTTTCTTGACTTCAGAGTCTGTAGGAGGCATGGTCAGTCCCACTCAACACTTTCTTAGGCGACCACCCACCTTGGCTTCCCAGCAGGCTGTGCGCACACAGAGCAGGGATTGGATGCTTCTGGACCGTCAGAACTCTGGGTCTCAGTGGCTTCCACTACTTAGTTGCCTCATTCAGCCATCATCCTAAGCGATAATGATAACAAATCTACCACTGGCTAGATTTGTTCTCGGATATCTTGAAGCTCTCCTAGGACCACTAATTTCATTTTATTTATCTATGATGTTTTTGGAGTCTCAGGTGTAAGATTTTTTTTCCTATTAAAAAAAACCTCTTAAAATATTAAGTAAAAGGAAGGCATTGATGCCAGGAACAAAGTTCTCATTCTTTACAGCTAACAGGAGGAAATGAGTACTTAGTAGTTAAAGGATACATTTTTCAGAGTTACATGGACTCAGATAGTAATCCCAGGCATCCATAACTTTTACTGCCTCTAGGACCTTTGGCAATTTGGTCAGTGTCTCTTAAGATAATACTCACTAGACTGTTTTCAGGCTCCATGTAAACACAGAATTTGTGCCTGGCATCTAAAGGTCAATGTAATTATGCTTAGTTGCTATTGGAATATAAAGATAACAGTAATTTATATTGATCCTGTATCTAGGAAACTTGCACTCTATTGTAAATTCTGGTTCTTTTTTGTGAAGGACCTCCTTCATCTGTCCTTTTATTATTGCTTTCTCTAATGATGACTACGATCACAAATAAAATGTAGAATATAAGGAATAGTAGTGAGCATACTTGTCTCTAACAGAAAATATTGTTTGAAAGAAAATTAAAAACATTGCTAGTTCGCTAAGAGTTTTTCTTCTCTTGATGCTGAAACTTAGCAAATGCTAATCATTGAATAAGATGACACCCCTATTCTCAATCTGTTACTCAATGAAAAATATTAACAAACTTTTTAACATCCTACTATTCCTGGGATAAATCATCCATCCAAAGGTGATTTGACTGTTTTTAGATATATCACATTTGGCTTATGGTTATGTAGAACATTTGCATCTCTATTCACAACTGAAACTGACCATTTTGCCAGCTTTCTTAGTTTTTTTTTTTTTAATTGATGGCCAAGACAAGTGACAGAAGAGTTTATTTGAAACTTACAATTTCAGAGCATTAGTGTTCATGACCATCATGGTGGGAAGCATGGCAGCGGGCAGGCATAGCTGTGGAGCAGTAGCTGAAAGCATATGTCTTGATCCATAAGAGGAAGGCACAGAAAGTTAAATGGAAATGGTTTGGGCTTTTGAAACCTCAAAACCCATTGCCAGTGACATACCTTCTGCAAAAGGCCCATAATCCTTTTCAAGTAATTCCAACAACTGGAGACCAAATTTTCAAATATATGAGCCTATTGTGTTCTCATGCCAACTACCTTACATGAGCTTTGTAGAATTAGAAGGGGATTCCTCTTTTCCCTGAGAAAGATTTATGTCCACTGGTTGCATTATTTTAGTGGCTATAGTTTATTCATGTCTTGTACTATTTTTTAATCAAGTCATTTTTTACCAAAAATTACTATTATATCTACTTCAAATTTGTTGACAGACATTGGCTTATTTAAGTCAGTTCTCTTATATTTTTTGTCTTTCTCCAGTCTTAGTATTACTTATGCCTTTTTTTTTTGTTCTTATCACTACTACTTAAAAGAACCAGCTTTTGGTTTTCTTGCCTTCATTATTATGTCTTAGATTTTTTGTTCAATCTGGTCTTTACTGTTTCTGTTTTTTTTCCCCTCAACTGGGGATTGAACCCAAGATCTCACACATGCTCAGAAAGTACTCTGCAACTGAGTTACAGCCCCAGCTTAATCTATCTCCCCCCTTTAATCCCTAGAGTTAAACAGCTGGTTTTATGCCAATTTGACTCAAGCCAGAATCATTTGGGAAAAGGGAACTTCAATTCTGGCCTGTGGTGCATTTTCTTAGGTGACTGATGTGAGACAACCCTGGGATGTAAGAGAAGACAACATGAGCAAGCCTGGGAGAGCATGACAGTAAGCACTCTCCCATGGCTTTTTCATGAGCTCCCACTTCCAGATTGCTGTCCTGACTTCCTTTCACAATGGTCTGAGATGTGGAAGTGTAAGCAAAATAACCCTTTTTCTCCCCACACTGCTTTGGGTCACGGTGTTTTTTCATATCAATAGAAACCCTAAGACAATATTCAATGTTTTATAAGTCATACATTTAATGCCTTAATAAAACTTTTTTTTTTTGGTTTTTCGAGACAGGGTTTCTCTGTGTAGCCCTGGCTGTCCTGGAACTCACTCTGTAGACCAGGCTGGCCTCGAACTCAGAAATCCACCTGCCTCTGCCTCCCAAGTGCTGGGATTAAAGGCGTGCGCCACCACCGCCCGGCTTAATAAAACTTCTTTTAGAAATTATTTTAGCTATAATCTTGCCCAAATTTTCAACCAGTTGAGAAAGAAGAGTAAGCAATGAAGATTAAAAATATCATCTTTATTCTGGTAACACTAATAAGTGACTGATACCCTTTTTTTTTTTGACTGATACCCTTATGGATTTGTGATTACTGAACCCCAGATGTAAGCAAACTTACCTACCTAAGCATAATATAACTGTCGCATTCAAGCCTCCTCCTGCAAAACTTATAAGAAAACTTACCTTTAAGAAGGAAGAGACCAGAATGTATGTAAAATCATAAGACAAGTAAAAAGGGGGCTAAATTATTCCCAAATTCACAAAAGTTAGCCATGTTTTCCTATCAAAGCCTGCAAGCACTTAGATAGGTTTGTTGATTTGTTTATACCACCACTTTTTTCTTTTTTTTTTTTTTAACAAACCACTCCTGGGTTCAGGTTTGTAAATCTTTCAGCAGATGTCTCTGAATGATGAACTATTTAAAAATACTATCTCAACTATTCAGTCATAATGTAGCTGAATATAGTTTTTAGGGGGAGCTGATGATTGAGTCCAGGATCCCATGCATACAAGCACGTATTTTACCACTGAGCTATATTCCCAGCTTCTAGAATCAATTGACAGTATTTCTCCTCTTTGACATCCACTATTAATGAGTCTAAATAGTAATCCATTTAGAGTTTTGGTCTGTTTTTAGACCAAAAATTTAGAGCTGGTCTGTTTTTCCTATCTTGGAATTTCATAATTATGAGTCTGTGGATTTTACTTACTTTGTGTATGTTTTGTTAACCTTTAAGGATTTTTTTCAGTTTTCACTTTGTTATTGAAAATAATGGAGAACACTGGAGAAATGCCTCAGAAGTTGAGTGATTGCTGCTTTTGCAGAGGACCAAGGTTGGGTTTCCAGCAACCACATCAAGTTGCTCATAACCAACTGTAATTCTAGATCCAGGGAATCTGCACACATGTGCTGCAGTTACCTCATGCAGACACACACACACACACACACACACACACACACACACACAATCCTTTAGAAAGAGAAGGTTTCTTCGTGACATTTTTATACACAGGTATCATTGTGCTTTGTGCAAATTCCCCCTTCAAGGTGGTTGAAATCCTTGAAAAGTATAAATCATCATTCCTTTCTCTGCTGCCTATCTCTCCATCCTTTCTATCTCTTTTGGACTTGTTAGACTCCATGGAGTTTCTTTATTCATGCCTCTGTGATTCTTAGAGCATATTTGGACACCTGATTTTAATTCCAAACGATTTACTACCTTTAGATTTTCTTTTATAGACCTGCTCGTATATTAAAAATGTCTTCTTTGTCTTAAAAACATTACTTTAGTAATTTAAAATACAAATTTAAAAAGTCTACTAGAGTATCTTAAAGCATTTTTAAGGCCATGAGGTACTAATTCTATTTGTCGTACCTATCAACTTTGTCACATAATGATTTCGTACCCCCAGGTTATAACCATTAACTTGTCTTTACCACAGCCTGCTTTTCTGAAGAGTTTTCTCTCAACTAAAATTTGTCTTTCTTTGTGCCAAACAGAAGAAATGTAGATTCCTATAAACAATAGTCATCACAGTAGGCACAATTTTGCTAAGTTTAAGTAAGTTTTTGTCCCGAAACAATGGCGAGGTGGCTAGTAAGAAACTACACAGAAACCAAGCAAACCAATTCCTTCTTAGTGGTTGTGAAACAGAAAAGAAGGACAACAGGAGACCAGAGAAAACTCTGAAGATAATACTGACCACAGCTAGCTAATGAAGTTACTTTATCTGTCTCCTTAGGCTCTTGTATACTTAAATCTCACATGTTTTATTTCAGATGTAAGATGCTAGGTGAGTATTTTGCACAAATTCTTTAAGTCCGTCCTTTCTAACCCCCCTAGGTAATGAATGTGTGCAGAAAAACATTTTTGGCTATTACTATGGTGTAAGGACTTCTTCATCCATAGAGTACATTTTGGCATCACAACTTAGCTAGGTAGCATTGTCTACGAGATAGCAAATCTTCCCAGGTAGTATTTTTCCATATGAATAGAAAAATGGAACAAATCATAATCCTAATAAAAGCTGCATTTACAAACCCAGTGTGGTTTCATTCTCTTCAATCAAGGCTTCCCTTTAGGCTTTCATTACTGACAAAACCAAAGTTCCTTAGAAGGTATAAAATACTTTGCTCCTCTTTACTGTGTAGATTAGATATCCTTGTCAAAAAGTTTCAAATACCAAAGATTATTACTATGCCACTCCTCAGCATCTTCACTCAAATCAGCATTGGTAACCAGGGATGGGTCAAATGTGTATTAGATTGCACTGTTAGCATTTAAATGGAACATCCCAGTTTCTGCTCTTTTTACTGGGATCGGCTTCAATAATCCAAATCTGCCATATCTCACTTCAAAGTCTACTGAGAATGCACAAAATTATTTTTAAAACTGATAAGATTAAATCTTATTAAAAACTGGCAGGTACATTGGCTTTCTTCTAATACAAGCAGAATACAAGTCACTATCCTCCATTTAAGTAACTATCCTTCACTGGAATTAGAGCCTACTCCTTTGGGACTCTGGGGCATGCTAAAGACTAGCTGAGACATGGATTGAACAACTACTGGAGTCTTGGACATTCTGTTGGTATATGGCCATTTTTGGACTAGCAAGTAAGCTACTCATAAATCCCACCTGTATTCATTCACCAGTTTTGTTCCTCTAGAGACCCCTGACTAAATAAAGTCTTGCAAACACATAGTTTACAAAATTTCTATGGGATACAGTAGGCAATATCTATTCTGGGTAGCAATTACCACAAACTGACTTTACCTTGTCCTGTTCAGTCTTCTGTTGCTGCACACTACCTTGCACTAGTTCCTGAGCAACTTTCAGCTAGGCAGTGTAGGAGTGAGTCAATGGCACTCCAACAGTTTACAGGTCAGGTTGCACCTGTGGTCGGGACTAGCAAGCACCACTGCCCCACGGACTCACATCTCACTGGAGTGAGAATTCTGGAATTTGGTGTCTTTAAAAAAAACACAGAAATATAAGAATATGTTTTTGTTTTAATCCAAAGTGTGGAATATGGGGCTTCTTCAAAGCAGCTGACTATGATTTGCCTTGTGCTCTAGCAGAGGCATGGTTCTGCCAGCTGCAGATAGTTTCTGTGATTATGTGATGGTTGGAATTCTGGAAACTTTTCAGAGGGTATATACATGCTGGAGCCCAGATATGTTGTTGTTGGTGGTGGGCTTTAGTAGTTGTGCTCAAAGAAGAAACAAGAAAAAAGAAATTAGATTTGGAGATCTCTTTCCAAATTCTATTCTTTTTTCTCTCTGATCTAGTGATAGTGGGTGAGGCGAGGGTGTGGGCAGATAAAGCTTGGGAAAAAGAAGCACACAGAGAACTCACAAAGTAGCAAAGAGCAGTGACATTTCACGGTTGCTGACATGGAATTAACTGGCTGCTTTCCCACAGGGCATTTAATTTGATAATGAAAGACTCAAATTCTTCATCTTTAAACACCCATCATTGTTTGGGAGATGATTTTTCTTTAAAACTATGGTGGAGAATTAAATTGTGGGAAACTTAACCCATAGACAAGCTATGCAGACAGCTGAAGTGAAAGTAGAGGGTCTCAAACTCTATTCCCAGATAAATCAGGCCCCAAATTATAGAGGCAAGTCCTTAAACAGTAGAGATCTGAGTCTGGGGCTTATTCTGTAGCCCAGGTGGGCTACCAACTTGTGATTCTCTGCCTCATTCTAATATGAATGTGAGTTTAGGTTTGCACAACCACACCTGGCTTAGAAAGAGATATCATCTGTAGTGTTAATGTATTTTATTCATCTCAGAGAGAAAAATTAACCTCTGGAACCTGGATGGGGTAGGGAAGAAATCAGGAGTTGGCCCAAGGGAAAACACCTCCAGGTGGTGGGGGAGGACTGGCGTCAAGTGGAAGGACCAGTGTGTGAAGGCTGCGAGGGGTGGCAGCACCGGCCAGGGTGGGCAGGAGCTGCTCATTTGCTAGCACAGCTCCAAAGCTGGAGCAGGTGGAGAAGCTCCACCCAGCAGCTCTGAGTGAGTCACTCCAGGCATTGTATTCCAAGTCATTAAAGTAGCCCAGATAGATTTCCTGTTTTTTTGTTTGTTTGTTTGTTTGTTTGTTTGATGAGTTTCAGAGCTTAGCGCTTTTTTTTTAAATGGAATTTGGAGCTTTGGCGTCATGCAATGTAAATATATGTATGCCCTATATGGTGTGTGACAGGCTTGAATGTATACATGCCCTATATAGTGCTGTGACACAGACTTGCATTCTTTTCCTTACCCCTTTGCCTTTGAGTCTTTCTGTATACTTCAGGCTATCCTTGAATTTGTGGCAATTCTGTATCTGCCTAAACACTAGGATTCCAGTTGTGTACTGCTAAGACTTCATAAACATTCTTCCCAACTTTTTGGCTTTACTGGACACTGTGTAGCTGGCAGTCATGGGCTGCTTCAGTTTCAAGTCTCCAATTTAACCAAGACTGAAATTCTTATCTTCATGTGGATGTCAAAGCTACTCTTAGCACTGGTGTTTCTGAAACTTGCAAGAGGCTGCAATTGTAGCTTCTGCTTATTTCCCAAGTCTTATTATCTTCCTTCTGACTTAAGGTATTTTGTTTTACTAAGAAAAGTGCTCTAGAGCCCCCTTGAATATAATTTATACATTTATTGGGGATGGACAACCATACCAACAAAATCTGACACACTGCTTCTTGGATTATACACCTGAGAGTTGTATGACCCAGAATCTCTTTTCCAACTGGAGTAATGCTTTGATTTGCTATGTTGTCTCTTCTTTCATTGCCTGACCCCACTCCTGCCAGTTACAGTGCCAACCTGTCCTCCTAAAGCATAGATTTGACTTTGTTCATTTGTAAATAGTACTTTTCCACTGCCTGGCATCGAAGTCCTCACTACTTGATTCCTGTGGGATTTGGATTAGTCCCTTCCAAGGTATATTGAGACAAGCCCTTAAATGGTAATCAAGCCTTAAGAGAGGTAATCATCTCCTCTCTCATGAATGGAATAAGAGCCCTATAAACAAAGCCTCACAGTTTAGTCAGACTGCTCCTGCCTGCCCTGTGAGGCGACAGCAGCACAGCTGGTGCCTTGAGTGGCCGACCTCTACGAGGGTGGAGAATGTGCTCTTTACAAATTACTTAGTATATTTTCTCCTAGCAAAACAAAATGAGAGATAAGCTCCAATCTACTTTCACTCCCCTTTCCTGATACATTTTCTACACCAGTGTGGTCTACAGAGCGAGTTCCAGGACAGCCAGGGCTATGCAGAGAAAACCGGTTTCAAAAAACCAAATAACAAACAAAAAAACCCAAAGACCTGAAATGACATGCTACTTTTGTTGACAGGAACCCTTTCAAAACTTTAGTATCATTAAAAACAAGTAACCTTCTAGGTAGATACTGAGAGGAAGTAGTCAAAGGGGAAAGAGGTTATAAAGAAAATAAATATACAATAACAAGACACAGAGTGGCACAGAGGCCCGAAACAGTGGTGCCTATGTGAGGAAATTTCTGGGTGCTTGAAATCCCTTGGAGGGGCAGGTAGAATGTATAGCAGGAGTCGACAATTGTACGTCATTAAGCTTTGTGTAAGCCATGCCAATGGGTCCTTCTACCAAATAGTCTACTAACATATCTTTCTAAGAATAAGGTCCCCACTAGTCCACCCAACCCCCTGCCCCAAGGCAGGAAGGGTCCCCACCAAGTCCTAAGCACTCTGCTGTTCTCCCTTATCTGTTCGATTCCTGCTACAGATGTCACAGAAGGAGAAATGGAATGGAAGTACAAGATAGCATGTATCCTCCAAAAATTATTAATCCCTTAAAAATGGACTCCAATGAAAACAACTTTATAGAATTTCCTGAAAATTCAAAAGAATGGTTACAACTGCACTCAAGAACCACAAAAGGAATCCAAAGCCAAATGAGCTAAATATAAAATATGAAAATAGAAGTTAATAAGGAGAACTGTTGATGAAAAACCAAAGTGAAATGATGGGGAATAAACTCAGTAAGCCAACTAGAAACCACACAGGAAAGCCTCAGCAACAGATGGATCATGTAGAAAACAGTGCTGGGACCAGAGGACAAAGTAAGGAATTGGGTTGCTCAATAAAGGTCAATGTGGAAGAATTTGGGGATACCATGAAAAGACTTAACTATCAGATTACTGGCATAAAAGAAGACTACCATACCAAAGGCATAAAATACATTTCAGGTAAACATCAGAAGGAAAATTCTATACTTAGAGAAAGAGATGCCTATTCAGGTACAAGAAGCCTACAGAGCTTCAAACAGACAGGGACACAAAAGAAACTCTTCATAAACAGAGTTTAAACACTGGACTTAAAGGATGCCATAAATCAAAGGGACCTAAAAGGCATCTACAGAACTTGCTGTCCCAAACTTGAGAATACACATCACGTCATCAGCCAGTGAAACTTTCTCCAAAACAGATCAAATATTTAGGAGATGAATCAAGTCTCAACAAATAACACCCAGCATTCTACCTGAACACAGCAGATTAAAAGCTAGAGGTCAACAGCCAGGGAAACTGGAGAGTGCACACACAGACTCATTTAGACTCCATTCACTACTGAAGAATAAATGGGTCACCAGTGAAATGAAGAAGACAAAAATGTAAAATTTTAGAATTGAATGAAACTGAAAACACAAAAAACTAAAAGCTATGAGGAACAATGAAGTTAGTCCTAATATTTATAGTGCTACATGTCTACACCAAAAAGTCTGAGTGATCCCAAAGTAATAGTAAGGAACCTGGAGGCCCTAGAGAAACAAGGGCAAACAATGCTTCAAAGCAGATGGGAGGGAGAATCAAAAATTAGGGGCAAAATTAATGAAATAGAAACAAACTCCACAATCAATGAAATAAAGAATTGGTTGATTGAAAGATTAACCAGTTCGACAAACCTTTAGCCAAATTATCTGAGGGTGAGGAAGGAAGGAGGAAGAAAGAATGAGGAAGGGAAGGGGAGAAGGGAAGAGGGAGATGGAATGAGACAGACAGAGGCAGAAAGAGAAAGAGAGTGAGCACACAAACCCAAATAAAAGTAAGAGTTGAGAGGGGACATATTATAACATAGACTGAAGAAATTCAGATAATCACAAAATATTTTTAAAAAAATTATATCCTGTGGAGAGGCATGTTCATGCATGTCTTTAAACTCAGGAGGCAGAGGCAAGTAGATCTCTGAGCTAAAGGCCAGTCTAGTCTACAAAGCAAGTTTTAGGACAGCCAGGGCTACACTGAGAAACCTTGTCTCAAAACCAAAAAATTATATTCCAATAAACTAAAAACTCCAAAATAGATGAATTCTTAGATACATATGACATAGCAAAATTAAGCAAACACTACCTAATAATTTAAACAGACTCATAACAATAAGCAATATACAAAATAGAAATAGGAAAAGTAACTACCACTTTGAAATTTTCTAACTCAAAAAAGCCCAGGCCAGATGGATTCAACAGAGAATCTACCAGACCTTCAAAGAAAACTAACATTAGTATTTCTCAAATTATTCTGTAAGACAGAAAAGGCAGGAACACTTTCAAGTTCTTTTTACTAAGCTGTTGATCCATACTCAAGGCCCTTAATAGCAGGAGGTAGTCTAATGAGATTGACACCCCCTTTCCCCTCCAACCTTCTTTCTTGCCTACCTAGTGTTAGGGGGTTGGAAGGGATTGGGATGGAAAAGTGTGGTAGATAAAAGTACCTAAAAAGTATGGTCACAGAACCAGTACAATCCCCACCAAAATTCCAATGCAATTCTTCACAGAATTGAAAAATATAAGCTCACAATTCATATGGAAACACAAAAGATCTAGGATAGAAAAAAAAATCAACACTGCCAGAGGGATAACTATCCCTGATTTCAAGATATATTACAGAGCTGTAGTAATAAAATCAGCAAGGTATTGGCATAAAAACAGGCATACTGAGTAATGGGATACAATTGAGGACCAAGACATAAGCCTTCACTCCTACAGCCATCTAATTTGTTAAGGCCCAAAATACACATTGGGGAAAAGATAGCATCTTCAACAACTGATGCTTGTTAAACTGGATAGCTACAAGCAGAAGAATTAAACAGATCCTTATTTCTCGCCTTGGAGAAACACTCAACTCCAAATGAATCCAGGACCTCGATGTAAAACCTGATATCCCAAATCTGACAGAGGAAAAAGTAGGTTATAAGCACAGGAAAAGACATTCTGAACAGGATCCTGGTAGAACAGGCATTAAGACCAACAGCTGACAAACAAGACAGACACCTCATTACACGACAAAGCTTCTCAACAGCAAAGAATGCAAACATTAAAATGAAGAGTATCTTTAGAATGGGAAAAAATCTTTACCAATTATATGTATGACAGAGAGTTGGGGTCTACAATACACAAAGAACTGAAAAAACAAAAACAACACAAAACAAAAACAAAGAAACGAACTAAAAAAAAATCCTCAAAGTAAACATGAAGAAAACAACCAAATTATAATTTAGAGTATGAAATTAAAGAGTTCTCAAAAGAATAAATACAAATGGCTGTGAAATATTTTTTTTCTCAAATGTTCAACATCTTTAGTCACTAGGGAAACGTAAATTAAAATTATTTTTGAACTTCCCTGGCAAGAGGCAAACAGATACTTTGTTGATGGTGGTTGGTGTTCTTCTACCAGCCCTGGGCAGAGCAGATGGCAATCCTTTGTTCTTCCTAGCCTGTTTTATGCCTAGGACTCATAAAAATAAATTTAAGTCAAATCAAATCCATGTAGCACAGCATGGGAGGTAGAAGACAGACAGAGACCTGTAGGCCTCTATGCTACCCACAGAGCTGCTCTCTGGAGTACGGGCACAGGTGGGTCGTTGATACTTGTTACCATGCCATACAGCATGGATGGATGATGTCACCCAGGGACCTGTGAGCCATGGCCAGCGTGCAGCAGGAGCCACTGCAATGTATGAGTCTGTGGTGGACAGATGAGAGAGAAAGAGAAGTGGAGCTGCTTGATCAGTGTGAAGAGACAGGAAACTGGAGACTTTAGAGTGGAGAGGAGTAGCCTATTGTGAGTGGCCGGTACTGCCACCTAAGGCCATGGGGTGGTCCCAGTCTGAGGTGACTGAGGACCATGCCTGGTTCTGTGTCTATACAGTGGCAGGGTCCCATGTTGATGTCTGGTTCATGTTACCACTAGAGAACAACGGGGATGTCCTTGTTATGGTAGCCACAGGGGATCGTATGGATGTGCAGAAAAGCTGCTGCTCCGCATGGATGTGGAATTCTGGAGAGCTGGCCCCATCTCTCACCAGCACTCAAGACAGCAGGTCCTGCACCTGCATCAGGCAGCACAATGGAGCTGGCCACGGTGGCAGGAGTGTGGGAGATATGACCCCACCACTCATCTGGTGTGGGGTGACACAGCAGAGGTGATGTCCCCTGCTACCTCCCACAGTCAGAAAGGCTGCCCACAAGGTCATGAGCTAGCTTTGTCCCTCACCAGCCTCAGCACTTGTGTGGCTCCGCACCTCACTCAGACAGCACAGTAAAGCTGATCCTGGGTGGTAGGGATGCAGGCAAGTCAGCCCTGAGTGGAAGAGCTGGCCCTGCTACTCTTCTGCCATCAGGTGGTGGGGGTGATGCCTTACCCAAGTAGGGAGAGCTGGCCCTGGGGACCTGAGACCAGGAGAGCTAGCTCTCCCCCTTGCTGGCTACAGTACTCAGGAGAGCTGGCCCTGCACCTGACTTGGGCAGCACAGTAGGGCTGGCCCTGGTCCAGGGGGTACAGGTGAGCCAGCCCCAAGGGTGAGAGCAAGGGAGAGCTGACCCTGCCACTTGTCAGCTGTGAAGTGATGTGGGTACAGGGGTGATCAGTCCCCCCCTACTCCCTACCATCACTACCAGTTCCTCTCAGGCTGCAACACTTGGGAGAGTAGGCCTTGTACCCTGACTGGGCAGCACAGTGGAGCTGGCACTGGGGCCCGGGTGCAGGTGAGCCGTCCCTGAGGACAGGAGAGCAAGAGAGCCGAGTTGCAGGTGGCCTAGCTGAAGCAGTGCTGGAGAACTCACCCTGGTGCTATTTATAGGAGAGAGCAAGTATGCTGACCAGCTCAGCTGCCACGCAGGTACAGGTCCAGGGCTCTGAGGTGGCCCACCCCAAAATCTGTATCTGTGAATGGTTAGGACACATGACAGTCCTGTTGTTCCAAAGCTGTAGGATTTCCATGACCCAGGGCAAAAACAAGAAAACCAGGAGTCCCAGTGAAGATTCAATATTGATGGTGTCACAGAAGCCAGAGATCTCAAACCAGACCAATGACTCATTGCAATGAACATTTGGGAGTAAAGATGTGTGGACAGAGGGATATACTGTGGGACACACTGTGACAATAGTATAGCTTCCATGATGAGATGTTCCCTATGCTTTGGCTTTGTTTGTTTGTTTGCTTGTTCTTCTTTTAGGGGTAGGTTGCAAGCACAAAGGCTAGCTATGAAGGGATGAGGAGATAAATGAGACTGGGGTGCACGATGTGAAACTCAAAGAATAAAAAGTTAAAAACAGATTTGAGTTTTTATCTTCAGTCAGGAGTGCCAAGATAAAAAAATGACAACAAATGCCAGTGTAGATGTGGAAGAAGGGGACACTTATTCACTGCTGGGAGATGTACAACCACTATGGAAATCAAGGCTGAGGTTCTTCAAAACCTAGAACTGGATCTGCGACCACATGCTCTACCTGTACCATTCCTATTCCTGAAGGACTCCGTCCTCTTACGGTACTTGTTCATCCATGCTTGTTGCTGATGCAATCATAATAGTCAAGGAATGGAAACAGCCTAGACGTTCATCAGCAGGTAAATGGATAATGAAAATGTGCTACAAATACAAAATGGAATATTATCCTGGTGTGGAATGTGCAGATATGGATGGAGCTAGAAATAATCATTCAGAGTGAGGTAACCCAGACACAGAAAGACAAATACTATGTGTTCTCTCTCATATGTAGATCCAAGATCTCAATCTTCACATGTGTATCTAAATTGGAGTACCCACAAAAGGCAGAAAACTAGTAAGGGGCAATGGTGGAGTGGACTTCAAGGAAACGAGGAGTAACCACTTTCTGACTGGATTTAAAGCTAGCCTCACAAGACTGAACTCATGCCTGATACCTTTACCTGAGACAAAAACCTGTTGCTGGCTAGGTCACAGGCCTGGAAGGAAAATCTTATACTGCTTTTCAGCTAAATGAAGGAGATAAACTGTTACTCAGTTCTTATCTAGACCTACAGATGGGGGTTTATCTCCACACTTTTCAGAGAAGCTTCTTTTACAGTATAGAGCAATTAAGAGACCTACAACTTGTCAATATGTGAAGATATCTGTCTTCCTTCCTTCCTTCCTTCCTTCCTTCCTTCCTTCCTTCCTTCCTTCCTTCCTTCCTTCCATCCACCCACCCACCCATCATCTATGTCACATCCCAGCAGTTCAGGAATCATGATGGAAAAGAAGTCTCAGAGAGACTACATGAGTTAGAGGCAGATGTCTGCAGCAAAAATTTGCCAGATTTGTCATAGTTGTGATAAATGCACAAAACCTGCACAAGATTAAGTCAGTCAGAATTCAAGCATGGAGAGGGAGGGGCTCTTCAAGTACTACCACCTGCAAGGAGCGATTAGTTAACTCGTGGCTGCTGGAGAATCAGTCTCTTCAGGGATGCAGCCTGAAAGGCTACCCAGACTCCAGCAGATTGTCCTACACCCATGCTCACTAAATGGACTCAGTGGGTTTAAAACACTTGTACAAAAGAGTTGGTAAGAAATAGTCCTGGGAGGATAGGGGAGAAACTGGAGGGAGTGCATTTGATCAAATGTATTATATTCATGTATGAAATTCTCAAACAGTAAAAAAATTGCTTCCCACAGTATTATTTTATAGAACTGATTGAAAATAATAATAATATCCACATCCTATTAGCTCAGGATCGATAATGAATAAAGTGCACTTTGCTAAGTCCCATTCACTTAAACACACAAGAACAGAAACTATACATATCTTAGTTTAAATTCACTGTTTAATTTTAGTCCGCATATTGACTTAACTCATGAAAAAAAAAGTTGCTCTAACTTCTCCTAAGAGTTTTAGAAAAAGAATGTAAAGAAACTTATGATAGCTTATAGCCCTCTGTTTCAATGTTTTTCCACAGAGACCCAAGACTTGGTGTTAGTATACATGTATGACAGGCCTATTGCTGACTTTAGGCCTATGGCTGATTTTAGGTCTTGGGTCTCTGTGGAAAAACATTGAAACAGATGGCTATAAGCTATTATAAACAGGCAGCTTTTGTGGAAATTTACAAGCCTGAGTAGCCATAGACCTTGTAAATAGGTAGCCTTGGCAGATAATACCAACTTAGATAAGGACAAGTGAATCATAGACAGAGTCATAGTGACCTGTCTCCTGAACCTTCACCCAGCCCATACCATGTTCTGAAAGATATCTGTATTCTCCCCCGATCACCCACACTCCGGTGTCATCCCCTTCCCCACGAGGCAGGCCTTTCTGTGTTTATAACCCCTGTGTGAATAGGTAAAAATTATGATTTGATTAAAAAAATAAATAAAAAAGAAACTTATGAAACAAGACTATGTGAAATTCAGCACTGACAATCTGGTATCCACCTTAAGCAAATTTTTACTGTGCTTTCCCAACATTAGTCTTGATGTCAACAATTATTTCCCTCCGAATTCTACATTGTTTTGTTCATTATAACTGATTTCTGATTAACAACAGCTTAGTGTCATACAGGGTTCAGCTCTGTCTAGGATGCTAAGTATCTACCTTTTCTTTCTTGTCTATACTTTGATTGGAGTCTAGTAATTTAATAGTTTCTTTGGTCTTTACCTTTGCCATTCAGAACTTTCAAGATTTCTTTTTTATAAGCACGACTCCACAAGTAGTAATAATTTAGTTTATATTTATGTGGGAAACTACTCCAAGTAGGATTTTTTTGTTATTTGCTCTGAAAGAAAGTATTTCCCTTTTGTTTCTATGACTTCTGTTATCCTGACCACTACAAGAAACTATGTGAAGAGTTCCTAAGAGTTATTTTTTCCTTTGAGTAAGACCATTTATTTTAAATAATTGTCACTGAAATATATCTGGCCCAAGCAGCAGGAAAATGTTCTACTCCATTATGCCATCTTGTAGCCTCACAAAATTCCATAAAATAGTTTATCCCTACTAGCTTAACATTCTTTTACCCACCAAACTTTAAAATCTTGCACATTTTGAATGTAGTTGGTTTCACAACTCTGAAAAAATGAGAGTCTCCTACAAAACCTTGGAAATAGCATCTAACCCTTCTCCTTAGAGAAATGTTTGACACAGGGTGTCTCTATGAAGCCAGACTTGTTTGAACTTTGGATCCTCCTGCTTCAGTCTTCTACAGTGCTAGGATTATGTGCACATTCCACTATATTCAGCTTGAAGACATCTTTTGTTGGCTAGCTGTAAGCCAGCTCCACTTCAACAAAAATGTTCTATGGTGTGCTTATAGGTAAAGTTAGTGTGTGTGTCTGTGTGTGTCCTGCATGAGAGCTGGGGCAAAAAGGCTCATTACAATAGTTTTGAACTTGCTTTATTATCAATACAGAATACAAAATCTAATGTTCAGAGATTTCTTTTTCTAAGATATACTTACGCTAGCAAGACTAAACGTTAGCAAATAACCCAACCTATACTCTTCAAATAGTTTGACAGTGTCACTAAGTCATTATCAGCTTTTCAACTGTCATACCGCACAATTTCTAAAAGATGGGATTACTGATGTACTAAGGAAACTGAACTTCAAAAACATTTTCTCAGATTTCACATTATATGGTGTTTATCACAAGTGTAAAAATTTTTAAACAGAAGTAACATACAATATCTATAATAAAATGCCTCACTATATGATTCTGGGTTTAAGTGAGAAGACCATTTTTTGTCCTGACTTTTAATACTAAAATCTTGAAAAAAAATCTTTTCTTTATTGTAGAACAAATACTGTAAGAGACACTGACAGCAGTAACACACTATCAAAATATATACAAATGGCAGCAATGTAATTTTCATGTTTTTTTACATTAGAAATATGCATTTCTCAACTTAATCTCCTGATGAACTACCTCCAACATCAATGTTGAGGAACTCTTTGATTTTATCATATAACACCAAGACCAAAGCACCTCCTGTACCACGAAGGATGTTGGAGAAGGCACCACGGAAGAATGCAGCACCTCCTTCATGATTGTATATTTTCAGAAAGCAGTCTATGGTTCCTTTATATTGCTTTTCAGATTCTCCACTCTATGTTAAAAAGACAAATAATTTTCTATTAGTTTATTATCTTTTTAGGACATTTTAGGACATCAGTACTATAGATGAAAACTAATACTATGTTGAGTTACTGAGAATATAGTTAATACTGCACGGAGGGAGTGGAGAGTGTTCACACTTTTCAGAATCATTTGAAAACTGACCATACATCATTTGACAAATGTTACAAGGTGACATGACATAAATCACAGCTTAGTCTTACCACATGTCAATTAACTGAAAGACTCAGAACAAAATTAACACTAGGAAAAAATGTATGTTCAGAGATTAGGAAATTTTTTATTTTGAAGGAAAACTTGGAAAACTGAAGAATGAACTCTAAGACTCATTAAATTAAATCTGGGCTAATTAACATTAGGAATAGACTGATGAACTTTAAAAGTTTTTTTAAAGAACATAAACATTAAAAAGTAAGAAAAGCTAGGTGCTGGTGGTGCAAGGCACTAATCCCAGCACTTGCAGAAGCACAGAGGCAGAGAGGCAGAGAAGCAGAGAGGCAGAAGAGGTGGATCTGAGGTCTTGAAAAACTCAAAATCCAATTACCCCACCACCACCCCAAGTAAGAACAAGTAAATAAGCCTAAGTCATAAAAGATGTAGGAAACAACAGAGCATATGATGAGGGCTCAGGGCTTGTAAGTGTGACGGCTTGACTTCAGATTCCCCAAATCCACTTAAAGCCTGAAATCTTAGGGCACACCTGTAATTCTACTGCTCCTACAGTAAGATGGGAGGTGGGGACTAGAGGTTCCTGGGAGCTTAAGGACCAGCTAACCTAGTACTGGCAGGTAAACCTGAGACCCTGTGTTAAGCAAAGTACAAAGTGAGGCCTGACACCTGAGGTTGCTCTATGACCTTCACAATAATGCACACACACACACACACACACACACACACACACACACACACACACGACTGCATAAACACGAACACACAAAGATATTTTTAAGTTAAAAGATAATGAAAATAAAACATGTAGAGTTTAAATCAAAGTTACATCTTTGAAACACTTGGGGAATTCTCTGTAAGCCAGTTTCAGAGAAGAGTAAGAATGGTTCCAAACTGTTAGACTGTCAAGGAGAATGCGGATGCAGAGGAGTAGAGACTTAGAGTAACATACAACCAACTTCATGATAATTATTTTTAAAACTCAGAAAGCAGAAAAGTAATGCTATCAAAAACATAATTTATAATTTCCAGAGAAATAAATCCTAGAACTACAGAATTAGTGCCTCAGAAATGCAAGGAAAGTTGCATATGCCATGGTTTCCCCTCAAGAGTTTCCTCAGACTTTTCTTTTGGGAAGCTGCATCTGATCACCTTAGGCAGTGTACATTCCCTGATTTTCTGCACATTTCTTTTTAGCCCTTAATTGTGTGTCTTCAATACTGCATTATGAGTTTGAGTATAGGTCCTGGCATTTTTGTATCACCAGAACTTAGTGTAGATTAAGCATTCAAATGTTTACTGAAGAAATGGATGTATCATGAAAGAGATGGAATATATAAAATTTACACAATTATGTTTGGAACATGAGATATTATAAATACTTTTTAAACTTTGGAGTTCAAAATTACATACTTTATATCAAAATATAGCCAACAGGAAATTATTATGCTAATAGCCTATAATTGAGTTCCTTGAGGTAATTTTTCAGCTAGGATGGATATACTCAAGGATGAAGAGATTCCTCAATGCTTAGAACACTTGCTGATCTTTCAAAGGTCCTAAGTTTGATTTCCAGAACTCACATGGTAGCTCACGGCCATCTATAAGTTCAGTTCCTGGGTATCAAATACACTCTCCTAGTCTCCTTGGGCACACAGGTGGTGCACATACATACACAAAATCAAAACACCCATACACATCAAATAACAATAATTATTCCACAAGTGTAAAAAGATGAATATATTCATCCAGTCTCTATCATCCCTCCACACTCCCAGGAATGCAGGAGTAGAAAGGCATTTTTGTTTTCACAGCAGAAAGGAAGAGCTGTGCTGGCTGCTGGCTCTTTTACAGTAGGAAACAAACAGTTTCAGCAAAAAGGTCTCTGAAACTGAAAAACATCACATTTGTGTTTGTAAGATAGACTTAGTCAGTTAAACTTACAAATACATTACCTGCATCATCATACGTCTTCTAACTGTGTCAAAGGGATAGGAGAGTATTCCAGAACAGGTAGTCACGATTTGAGCAATGATAAAAGAGACAAGAAATGGGGTTTCCTTTGGCTTTGGCAATAAGCCCTAGGAGAAAAATGTTATCAAGTAAGCAATAATCTTATTTTCCAAAGTTATCTTAAATTCTTAATTTAAACAAAGGATAGTTTTATACATATATAAGAAGAGATGGAATAATATTTAATGTGCAATTAAAAACAAACAAACAAACAACTGGAACTGAGAAAGAAGGCCAGTAGTGCCTACCTATCAAGCAGAGGCCCTGGATTTGGTATCCAGATTCCTTTAGGGACATGTTACAGTGATTAATTAAGAGCAAAGATGTTTTGCTTGTCATTTAATGAATATGTTTCATAACAGTTGTTAGGACCATGAAGTTGCAGAGCACTTGGTAAGGTTTCTAGAACTAAGTAACAGTTCAAACATGGCAGCCATTAATATAATCTGTCTTTTTCCTGCATTAAAAAGTGCTATAAAAGTCTGAACTCAAAAGGAGAACTACAAAGGAACCTGGAAAATACCACACAGAGTCAATCAGCAGTCAGAGCTTGAACCAAGCCGCATTCAATTGACCCTTCCTAGTTCCCACATCAATTATCTGCATATAAAGTGATAACAAAATTAACATAAATCAGAAACAGTTAAAACATGTCTTTTTATCTGCTAAAGATATGGAGGCCAAACCAGGACGATTTCTGTGACATCCTGTGTATGATGAAAAAATCTTAAATGCTTCATTGTTGACAAAATGATCATGTAAAGTCAATCATAATAATTATAACTTAACTAATTATGGCAGTGATTAATTAATAAAATTTCTTTTCTCCTATTTTATCATTCATTTTGTTTTATGTATCTAGTTATATATTAAAATACACTGATTAGAGTAAAAAGAAGAAACCATTACACCCATTAAAGTCATTCAATTACCTTAACAGTGTCATAAGCTCCAAAATAAGAGGCTCGGTAAACAATGATACCCTGAACAGAGACACCAAACCCTTGGTACAGACCAATAATTCCATCTGACTTGGCTATTTTCATAATGCAGTCACCCAAACCTGTGAACTGTCGTTGCTCAGGACCTAAAATAAAGCATTGAAAACTATTAGGTAATATTTATATCAAACATCTTAGTCAAAGCAGTTAAACATTTTAAAGATTCAAATGATATAAAATTTCTAATTAAAGGACACAAATAATCTCCTCATTCATTCAAGGAAGGTTTCAAAAAGTATTTCAAAAGAAATTACATGAAACTATTAAACTCTTACAAAAGTAATTTAGGCAATTTGACTTGGTATTTCAACCAAATTGTCAGAAATTATGAAAAAATACTTAGGAGGAAACAAAGGCAATCTCCAGAGTGAGAATTGTTTATCAACCAGAGAAGAGAAGAATCACCATAAACAATGGCAACAGAAGGATCTATGATTTAAAAAAAATTTACAAGCAAGCTTTGGGTTCACTATTGTTCAATACCCATTTCCATTTATTTTCTCTAATTTAAAGAGAAAGAAAAAAGTAGTTACTCTAACCCTGATGACTACATATCTGGTGCAGAATAAATTCTGTAGACTAGAGACTAGAAAGACAGCTCAGTAGTTAAAAAGGTGTTTGCTGTTCTTCCAGAGGATATGAGTTCAATTCCCAGCACTTAGGCTAGATGGGTCACAAGTGTCTGCAATTAAATTTCAAAGAATCCAACACTCTCTTCTGGTCTCTACCAGCATTTGAATACACATGGCATTCACCCACACAGACAAATACACGTAATTAAATCTCGAAAAACTTGTATGTGGTAACAATGTTGGCACACAACTGGTTCAAAGTACAAAGAAATAGTTAATGCTTATAAAAACTCTGTACCACGTTTAATCTCAGCACTCAGGAGGCAGAGGCAGGCAGATCTCTGAATTCTAGGCCAGCCTGATCTACAGAGTGAGCTTCAGGATAGCTAGGTCTACACAGAGAAACCCTGTCTCAGAAAGAAAAACACCTCCCCCCCAACCAAAACAAAAACCAAAAACTCTGTACCTTTTCCAATATCAACACCTAATCGGGTTCTGGCAAAATCTAGTGGATATACCACACATAAGGATGTTGCTCCGGCAGCCCCTCCAGAAGCCAGGTTTGCTAGAAACCACCTCCAGAACTAAAACACAAATTTCAAAAGCATTAAACTATAGAACCTAACTGTTCAACATGCTAATGAACTAATTTTCGCAAAGGCTAAAACAAAGGCCAAGATTTGTAAGATGCTCTTATAAACATCTATAACAATATGCAAAACATTTTCCTCATATCCATGTATTCTCTCCCCCATCCCACTTCCATGCATCAAGGACACTTCCCAGGACAGCATCAAGGGCTAATGGGAAAAGAACAGATTATCTAAATTGGAACTGTTAAGGAAAAATGCAGGGCAGAAGGTCTTCGTAACCAGTAAGAGCAATGTGAAATATTCAAGTCATATTCAGTCTCCTGCTACTCTCAGTGCTAGTATTTCTAGCGTTCGTTTTAAGTCTTGAACAGTTTGAAACTCCTAACTTTATCCTCTCCTAGCAAACAGTTGTTTCATGCTTTCACATCTACTTCTTTTATGAAGCATCTCATCTCGAGCCTTGTAAAGCTCGATGGCCATAGCTTCTTCCTATCAACATCTTATGTCAAAGAACTAAAGGACCAAACCAAAATGTGTCGCTGCAACCAGACTTTTATTTTAAAATTGTACTTAAATTTTTCCACTGTAGTTATTTATATATACTTACATTCCTACAGATTTAACTCTTGAGGCCAAGATTATTTTTATTTAATACATTTAGTTACAATTCACACTTCATACAACTTCTCCTTGAATACAATTCAACAAGTCAACACTTTTAAAATATGTTTGTCACCTCCAAAGAAATCCTATATTCTTTATAAGTCAGTCTACATCCTCCCTAACTCTTGAGCCCCAGGAACTTACTTATTTTAGCTCTATAGTGCCAATTATAGAGATTTCGTATGAACAAATTAACACAGAATACAGAATTATCTGTAGTAGTTTTGTTTTCATTTGATAATGCTTTCGAAGTGGATTCATGTAGCAACATCTACTACTACACTTCATCCTGTTTAACTGCAAATGATAGTGTTATATGGATGATACATCTGTCAATCAATTGTTTCCATTGGCTGCATGCCAAACCCTTAGGTCATCTAGCTTTTCACAGAACAAGTCATGGGATTTTGCCCAGAGACATATATTCAATAAATAATTTTTCTAATGAAATACATAGGTAACACCATTGATTATTTTCCAACTCTGATGGCTCCTTTTAAGTGAAATGTATCTGTACTACTGTGTAACATGTTACATAATCACAGGCAGATAGTTAACCGGATCAAGAGACTGCATATGACACTGGGGCAACTGACTCATGAAAATCTGGCAGAAAAACATGAGCTAGTCTAGACTTTCTTAGGGATCAGACATAAGACATTGGAGAGTCTATTTAGTTATTAGTAAGAGTAGAAATGGAAACATTACATTTTTGATACCTGATATTTTTTTGAGGTTTTTTAAAAGCTAGAGATAGACTTGTTTCCAGACAGGAGGAAAATCACATATTTTCAAAGACACACAAGTAGTGTTTCAGGTAGTGCTGACATACTATGGATCCCAAATTAAGATACTCTGACCTAAAGAAAGGCCATCAAAAATCACTGTGATATTAACCTTATATTACAAACATATAAGTTATGTACATAACTATCTAACTTATCTATTCACCACTAAAATAGGGGAGCAGTATTGAGGAAGACAAAATGCACCCATGAAAAGCAGGTAAGAAGACTCCCATGGGAGGCGACCCAGGAAAGAAAGGGCAAGTGGTTTTTGTCCCTTGAGAGGCCATCTGCTTAAGTCCAAGTGCCACTTATCACCCCTTTTTCCTGATCAAATTCAAGTGAACCTACACTTCTTATTACCAGTCAACCAAACATGACACAGAACATAAAAACTTATAACCTGCATCTTAAATTCTAGTAAATCTGTTTCTTCTTTCATGAATAATAAAGAAGGTAGAGTACTGACTTGGGGTGGATTATATCTATTTTATTATTCAAAACAAACTTATGGAAATATGGTAGGCAAATATAAGGGGAAAGGGAAGAAGACTGTTCAGGCAGAATAATGATCTTGAATTTATATAACTACACCTTCAAAACTATATCAAATATGGAACTAAACAACCCAGTAAAAGTTTCAATTATTATGCTGCTAATTTAAGATTTGACAATATTGTACTTTCATCCTCTTATATTTAGGTCATTCCATTCTAGTCAGCAAAGGTATTTAATATTTCAGTCTCCTTAAGACTTGCTTTGTTACTTAACATAAAAATTCTCCTATTCTGAAAATATTCCATATACACTTGAGAAGAGTATTAATTTTACTGTGTTGGATAGAATGCCATGTATTTTTTCGATTTTTATTATTTTTACAATTATTTTATTATTTTTACCAGAGTACTTTCACTTCAAATAAGTCATTATAAAAAATACAAATTCAATAGTTTCTTAGAAAATTTTAGATATATTGAAACATAATTACCTGTTTTTCTTTATTAACACCAGACATGAAAAGTTGTTTGTATTTGTCCTTAAAAGCGAAGTTTAAGGCTTGTGTTGGAAAGTATCGAATAACATTTGCCAAATTGCCACGCCAATAACTTAAAAATCCTACAGAAGTAAACACATAAATCCATTTTGCATTAGTAAAGAATTTTCTAAAACACATTTCTACTGAAGGAAGAAAATTCAGCATTATCTATGTGGCCCATCCCAATTTTGTTCACTTTAGGACAGGAAATCTCAAGAACGTAACAAAAGAAGTCATTAGCTAAACAAATACAGCAAGAGTCACTGAGGAAAAAGCAGAGCTCACTAGTAACCTCTGGCCTCATCCCCAAACCTTGATGCCAATTCCTATAGTAATAAAGCTGTTATCTGTGAGTACACTAGACCAAACAAATCTACTACTACTGGATCCACCTACTGAATTATACACATAGCCATGAGAAGTAAAGTGAGGTAATAAACTATGCTACGTTCTGGAACCAAGTTGCAAGAGGGCTGGAATTTACCAAAAGAGGAGAGGAGGAATGTTGGGTGCAGTAAGAGGAGCTGGTCCATTTTATTTGAAAGTAGTCTCTCCTGGTCTGTTGAAATAAATAATTTCCACACCTTAATTCTCCAAGTACTTCCCAACCTTCATGATTCATTCACCATGTGCTTAAAATGCAAAGTTCTCCTTATATTCCAGAGCCCCTCTAGAGTATGACAGTTAACTCTCCCAAAGTCTTGATTATTTTCAGGAGATGTCAAAGTGTCAAGTGGTTTGTGCACTTTTGAATAAGGTATCTCTAGTCTCAATTTGGAGAGTGCCCCAAATCAGACCTTTAAAAATAAACATTCAAAAAAACAAAACAAAACAGTGATCTCATAAAATGAAATGTTTATTTATTCCAGACTTGAAAATGAGGAGAATGGAAAATGCAAATTAAAGCCACAGTTATTTTGTATTTGCTAGCTATATTCAAAAAGATAAAAGTATTAGTAAGTACATAGAGAAAAAGATGAATCATTGTATAATATACGGGATTCTCTCCAAAACTCAAAGCAGAAGTACCATAGGGCCTACAATCCCACTACTTAGTACTTACAAAGAGGAACTAAAATTAGGATGCTGAAGATGTCTGCCTTTCTATGTGAAAGCACTACACACAACAGCCAACATACAGGATGCCTAAGCATTCATCAACAGATAAAGAAAATGAAGAATATATACACAACAGAATCATTGTTCCTTAAAAGAAAGTCCTAGCATTTCCAACTACATTTATAAACATGAGGATATTATGCTAAGTGAAATAGGAAGGCACAAAAAGAAAAATGTCACATATTATCACTTATATGTAGAATCTAAAAACATCTAACAGAAGTAGACAGAATGGTGGGTCCCACAGGCTGGGCAGGGGCGTGTTTGGGGGTAAGTAGGGTAAAGTGAGAAGTTGGTTACATGAGGTGAGGAGGTTTTGGATATCTAACACAAAGTATGGAGACTTTTAAAAGTTATTATTTTTTTAAGACAGGGTTTCTTTGTGTAACCTCCAATGTCCTTGAACTTGCTCTGTAGACCAGAGTGGCCTTGAACTCACAGAGATCTGCCTCTGTATCCCCCTCTCTCCTTTAAAGAAATGTGACAAACTCTGTTAAAGTAAGCAAATAGCTCCCATTGGGATGGGAGGGGTCCCAGAACTAAATCTACAGGATGGCGACTATTGTTAATAATACTGGTATCTTCAAGCTTCCTAAAAAAGTAGACCATAAACATTCTGAAAAAATATAAAATGATTTAGTTATATGTGGTGATGAATATGTTAGTTTGCTTGATTGTGGTAAGAGAACTGAATTAGCCAGAGCCAGGCTGACTCCATGACAGGCTGAAAACTGGCAGTTTGGGAGATTAGGCCTAAGTTTCTGTTTCCCAGAAATGAGAACCTGGATCCGGGAACCTGTGGTCAGCCAATATAAGGATACCTTGTCATCTGGCCGGAAGCAAAAGATAGGTAGCTAGAATGAGTAAATGACCACCCTGCAAAGTCTCAGAGCCCCAATTACAGTCAGATCCCTAGAGATAGAGCTAACCAACAAGGTTAAAAGGGCACATACTGCTCCTTGGAATTCCCCTTGCTGACAATAAAAGCTGGGCCTCCAAATCCACCAGGTTCTCCATTCCCAAATGGGAAGACCCCTGCATGCAGGAAATTCTGCTGAATAAATGTTCTTTATTGTTGCATCTTATTTGAGTCTGGAGTATAATTCTTCAGCAAATCTCCAACCCTTACAATGGTTATCAAGATAACATACATATATAAACACATTCTCCTATATATGATAAATTCATAATATTTTTACCAGACCCCTTCAAGAAAGCTAGAAAAATAAATTTTGAGGAAACATTAACAGGAAAAATACTAATTTGTTAGATACTTCTTTTAACTCGTTTACCACCAATACTAACCCATTTAAGAGTAGTATTTTCCCACCTTTCCAGATGAAGTATTAGGTTAAACAGCTTCTAGGGCACAGGGAATTTATTCAGCATAATTTGTAACTATATAGAATTAGAACTGAAACACAAGCAATCTGAGAAAATACCTTATGTGTCTAAAAACACTTTGGCCATGCATATGCTCACTACACTAAGGCGGCCAATTTCCAGGTGTGGCAGTGCACATCTTTAACTCTAACATTTGAGGCCATCCAGAATTACACACAGATAGGGTCTAAATAAGGGCTGGGGGCAACTGTCAAATGGAAGTAAAATAAAAAAATTTAAACATTAGGAATTTGAGCAAATAATAGGGGAGTTATTTCTTCTATTGAGAATTGTGCTAAATTACTGATGATGGTAGCAAATCTAATTTTTGGACTATTTTTAGTGGTATTTAAATTCTTATTAGTTAAGAAAACACTTTCAAAAACAGAGCTACACATTTGTTTTTTCAGAGTCTGGTCTCCATAAAAGAAAAATCAGCCCCACACCTGGTCCTTTTGGCTGGAGCAGACACCTAGCTGGTCTGCTCCTGTGGAGACACCATATCCTGAGCCATCCTAGAGGAACCACTGCAATAAGAGCAGCAGGATTTCAGGATCCCAGAGGCGGCCTGAGTCCCAGGAGTTCTTCCACCCAGGAGCTTAGGATCACAGGATCATAGAGACATCTGAACTCTGAGGAGTTCTGACACAGCAAGATAACTGGAAAGACAGGCTCCTGTCAGAGATAGTAAGTGCAGGTAGCACTAGAGTTAACCAGATGGTCAAAGGCAAGCACAAGAACATAGGCAAGGGAAATCAAAGTTACTTGGCATCATCAGAACCCAGTTCTCCCACCATTGCAAGCCCTGATACCCCACCACACAGGAAAGGCAGGAGTCACAATTAAAGTCACTTCTCATGATGATGATAGAAGATTTTTAACAAGGATATAAGTAACTTCCTTAAAGAAGTACAGGAGAACACAGGTAAACAGGTAGAAACCCTTAAAGAGGAAACACAAAAATCCCTTAAAGAATTGCAAGAAAACACAACCAAACAGGTAAAGGAATAGAACAAAACCATCTAAAAATGGAAGTAAATCTCAAAAAAAGATAAAGGGAATAAAGGAATAAAGGAGTTAAAAGGAATAAAGAAATCTCAAAAGGAGACTACCCTGGAGACAGAAAACCAGGAAAGAGATCAGGAGTCATAGACGCAAGTATCACAAACAGAATACAAGAGATAGAAGAAAGAATCTCATGTGCAGAAGACACCATGGAAAACATTGACACAATTGTCAAAGAAAATGCAAAATGCAAAGAGCTCCTAACCGACAACATCCAGGAAATCCAGGACACAATGAGAAGACCAAACCTAAGGATATTAGGTATAGATGAGAGTGAAGATTCCCAACTTAAAGGGCCAGTAAAT
>NW_021604564.1:24476658-24478549 GCF_004785775.1 Grammomys surdaster | reverse complement strand
ATCTTGTCAAAAGCAATCTACAGATTGCAATCCCCATCAAAATTCCAAATCAATTCTTCATAGAGACAGAAAGAACAATTTGCAACTTCATTTAGTATAACAAAAAACCCAGGCTCGAGAACTATTCTCAGCAATAAAAGAACTTCTGGGGGAATCACCATCCCTGACCTCAAACTGTATCACAGAGCAATAGTGATAAAAACGACATGGTATTGGTACAGAGACAGGCAAGGAAATCAATGGAATAGAACTGAAAATCCAGAAATGAACCCACACACCCATGCTCACTTGATCTTTGAAAACGGTGCTAAAACCATCCAGTGGAAAAAGGACAGCATTTTCATCAAATGTTGCTGTTTCAACTGGAGGTCAGCATGTAGAAGAATACAAATTGATCCATTCTTATATCCTTGTACAAAGCTCAAGTCCAAGTAGATAAAGGACCTTCACGTAAAACCAGATACATTGAAACTAATAGAAGAGAAGGTGGGGAAGACCCTCGAATACCTAGGCACAGGGGAAAAGTTCCTGAACAGAACACCAAAGGCTTATGCTCTAAGAGCAAGAATTGACAAATGGGACCTCATAAAATTGCAAAGCTTCTATAAGGCAAAGGACACTGTCAGTAGGACAAAATGGCAACCAACAGATTGGGAAAAGATCTTTACCAATCCTATATCTGATAGAGTGCTAATATCCAATATATACAAAGAACTCAAGAAATTAGACTCCAGACAACCAAATAACCCTATTAAAAATGAGGTACAGAGCTAAACAAAGAATTCTCAGCTGAGGAAACTCGAATGGCCAAGAAGCACCTAAAGAAATGTTCAACATCCTTAGTCATCAGGGAAATGCAAATCAATACAACCCTGAGATTCCACCTCACACCAGTCAGGATGGCTAAGATCAAAAACTCAGGTGACAGCAGATGCTGGTGAGGATGTGGAGAAAGAGGAACACTCCTCCATTGTTGATGGGATTGCAAGCTGGTGCAACCACTCTGGAAATCAGTCTGGCAGTTCCTCAGAAAATTGGACATACCATTACCTGAGGACCCAGCTATACCACTCCTGGGCATATACCCAGAAGATGCTCCAACAAATAACAAGGACATATCCTCCACTATGTTCATAGCAGCCTTATTTATAATAGCCAGGAGCTGGAAAGAACAGATGTCCTTCAACTGAGGAATGGATTCAAAAAATGTGGCACATTCACACAATGGAGTATTACTCAGCTATTAAAAACAATGAATTTGAGAAATTCTTAGGTAAATGGATGGAACTAGAAAATATCATCCTGAATGAGGTAACCTAATAACAAAAGAACACACATGGCATTCACTCACTAATAATTGGATATTAGCCCAGAAGCTTGAAATACCCAAGATTCAACTCACAGACCACATGAAGCTCATGAAGAAGGAAGACCAAGTGTGGGTGCTTCAGACCTTCTTAGCAGGAGTAACAAAATACTCAAGGGAGCAAATATGGAGACAAAGTGTGGGACAGAAACTGAAGAAGGGGCCGTATGGAGACCATTCCATCTGGGTGTCCATCCCTTGTGCAGTCACCAAAGGTAGATGCTGATGTGGAAGTCAGGAAGTGCATGCGGACAGGAGCCTGATATAGCTGTCTCCTTAGAGGTCTACCAGAGCCTGAGATATACAGAGCTGGATGCTCGCAGCTAACCATTGAACTGATGAGGTTCCCAGTGGAGGAGTTAGAGAGATGACTGAAGGAGCTGAAAGGCTTTGCAGCCTCATGAGGAGAGCTACAATACCAACCAACCTGTGCTCCCAGGGTCTAAACCACCAGCCTGGGAGCACATAAGGAGGGACCCATGGCTCCAGCTGTATATGTAGGGGAAGATGGCCTTGTCGGGCATA
>NW_021604564.1:24470475-24476558 GCF_004785775.1 Grammomys surdaster | reverse complement strand
CCCCCCCTCAAAATAAAATAGTTTTAACTTCATGGAATCCTAAAAGGGCTCAATTCAAAAAGCCTGCCCTTACCCCACATTTGAGGCCTCATCAGAAGCTGATACACCACATTTCAAGCTTCTCAGGGTACTATGCTGAAAATGTCTCTTTCTTTTCCATCTGGCTTTTCTTTTTTTTTCATCCAGATCCTACTATGGCAGCATATACATTCTTAATTGCTTTCTAAGGCATGTTTGCTATTTTTTGGTTGATAATTTCTCTTATGTTTCAATTGGTATTACCTACCAAGAACTTTGAGACACTTTTATTGGGAGCTGGATGAGTTTTGGCTTTTTTGAACAAAAGGATCTAGTTTTCATTGGTATCTTAACCTTTCTAATTTTGTGTCTAGTAAAGAGGCATTTAGGTCAGGACGGTAGACCAAAGTCTTGTTAATATGTGATTACTGCTCATGTCAGTTGGCAAATTCCCCTGGTTCCTTCCATGTATCTCCAGCTGTCCCTTCCCAGTGACTCGCTGACTCTGCTAGTGTTTTCAGCTGGTCTTTCTATTTCATATACTGTGTCTAGAGTAATCTTCCTGAAGCAAATGCTTTAATCGTCACTGGCAGATTTATATTTTAATTTGTCTTATCACAGTGATTTAAAAATCCTTTGTGAAGCCTGCTGCAAATCCCAGAAATGATCAGCTTATTAACCAAGACCTGTCAGGTGAAACGTTTCAGTCTCCTTTCATAACGAAGGACATCAACCAGAGTGTAACAAGTTTAGAGGCAGTCCTCAGTTACTCTCCGCATGAGACTGGATTTCTAAGCTAAGCTCTGTCTCTGGTCACGGGGGACATGGAACCTCTAAGGACAGAAAACTGAGTCTGCTGCCTTCTTCAGTGCCATTGCCTCTGCCTTACCCTCCATGCTCATGTTTGACCCGACAGCTGGCAATATTATTGCTTATTCCTCTATGATATATATCATCTGCATCCACTTACCTGCATCCAGCAACACAGGACCAAGAGAAAGTACTCACTTAGGAACGTTGCCTTCTAACACTATGGGAGCTCAGTCAAGTTTTCAAAGTCTGGACCTGCACCTGATTAATTGGCTGTGTGACAATTTCCTGATTCAAGGAAGGGAAGAAGTCGTAGTGATTTAACTGATATAAAAGTGCCTGGGCTAGGGCCTTCTGTGCTGTTTCTTCCTTTCTCCTCATCAATCATCATGGTTACATTTTCTCAGTTTGATCTGAGGCCACTTCAGCAAATCCTTCCCAGGCCACCCTGTTTGCTAACTTCACATTCTCTTACTTCCCAGTTAATTCTCCTGGCATTCAGCAACACCCTTTATCTTTTCTGTGGTCTTCTTGTGTCATGAGAAGACAAACTCTGTGAGGGCAGAAAGTCTCAGTCTGTTCATAGCTGCATCTGCAGTGCTTGGCAGTGTTTGGCAGTGGGTAGGAGTTCAGGAACCATTTGTTGGGTAAGTGTTTATAAAGGTAGCGTAAGGATAGCGAGATGGTTCAGTGGGTCAAGGTGACTACTGCCAAGCATGATAACAGTTCCATCCCTAGGATACAGTGAGTAGGAAGAAACAACCTCTAGTTGTACACTGACCTCATGTGCGCCTTGTCACTGGGTCATAGTGCAGGGTGTGAGCATAAGCATACACACGTGCACGTGTACACACACACACACACAAGTACTTTTAAAAGACAAACACAATATTGCAAACGAACATTTTTATTTAAAACTCTGGATAATGTAGAAAAATAGCTTTAATTACATACAGAAATAAAACTCTCCATAATTAAATTAGTTCATACGGTTTGGTGTGTAGGTTCAAGTTTTAACAGAACTTACCATTTCAAGAAAAATTCCAAAATATAAATCCTTATTCTCAAAACTATAGCGCTTAGTAATTTTCGAAGGTTACTGCTGTCATGTTGTGCAGTAATGGGTATGACTTAACTGTACCCTTCTGGTTCTCAGACAGTGGCCACTTATTGATGATAAATGGTACCCACAGCTTACGCTTCATAGTTGGTTAAGGCAGACAAAACTTAGTAGACTGGGTTCTCGGTCTTTTCAACTTGTGTCAAAAATATTTAAAAGAGATTATTTTACCATAACCATTTTGTTAGGTATTTATCATCATCTATAGTCCTTGGCACAAAAAGTGTACCCTCCTAGGTACAGTTCTCTGACAAGACAGAAACAAAGAAAGCTACGGAAAGAGAGGAGAGAGAGAAGAGGAAAAGAAAAAGCAAGAGTCTAGAGTTTCTTTGGGACTAAGAAGCACGAGATAGTAGTAAAGTGTTTGTAATTTATTGTTAGTTACAGACAGGGTCTTGTTATGTAGCCCGGCCTGCCCTCTGCCTCAGCTTCCTGAATACTGAACTCCAGGCATGTGCCACCAAGCCAGACATAACAGTTCTAAGCATGTTAGGCAGACAATGCATTTTACTTTCATACAGTAATGTTCCTTAGTACCAGGATGTGAACACAACCTGACTCACGGAGGGTTCTCTGAAGGCCATCATTATGGGATCTGTACTTGATACTTTGTTCCCTCCCTGAAAACCAGGCAGACAGGAACTCAGCTGAACAATCAAACTGATTGACTTTCAGATGTGAGTCAGACATGTTATTTACAGACATGATCAGCTAAGTTTGTCTTCAATATTCACTTGGAAATGAAAAGAAGACAATACTCATTCCTTAAAAATGCAATGTCTCTTCAACATGGAGTTATGGTGCACATGGATTATACTGCCAATGGCCCATCTTTCACATCTGTGCTGTGTTTGTCTTTTACATCACATTTTGAATAGTGTGCTCATGGCTATCTGACCCAAAGAAAGCACCAACAGATCAAAATTTAAATGGAATAAAAGTTTCCTCTATTAAAATCCCAAGTCTTAGTTTGTTCTGTTTGAACATCTGAGGTGATTAACAGTTCCATTCATCATAATGATCAGCACTAGAAGCAGCTCAGGACTTGAGGGTATATCCAGAAATTCAAGACATTTAATAAATACAGTTTTAGAAATGCTGGAACACATATATCCACACACAGGCAGTCTACGACAGAAGAGAGTCTTAACTAATTTGATTCAGTTAAGTGGAGAAATATTTCAAAGTGTTTTCTACATTTTAAGGTGCCTAATTTTCTTATCCGACTTGAAAGCTGATATTAAGGCCCAGAAGTCACTGGTGATATAAACAGCTGGTATCTGTCACCCATGCCTTGATGAGAATCTTTCACTGATGACTGAGGTAACAGTATTTTTTATAAGACCAAATGGATCAGGGATGACTCATATGTTTTCTAGTTTTAAGCTGGAAGGCTCATGTTTGAGGGAGGGAAAATGTAGGGATGAACTTTAGACAGGCTTTAGATAGCTTGCCTTCCAACATATACAATCCCTGAAGGAGAAATTACCTAGGACTGTAAACTGTGGGAGGATATTGAGCCTCTGGATGTCCATCTGGGTAGATGGCAATAATAAATTTAGCATTTACTATACTTTTCAACACATCAAATTCTCACAGCCAAAGAAAATCTGTACTGCTGAAGCCCACATCAGTTACAGTCAAGGAAAGCAAACCCACTCCTTTGGGAAAACCCAATACAGACTGATACCAACAAAAATTAGTATTTTATGCAAAAAGTTACATATGGTAGGTAGCTTTAGCCTGGTTTCCCCCCAGTGTTTTAAAAAAGGATTGTATTTTCTAACTGTATGTGTGGGTACCTGCAAAAGCCAAAGGATTCCCTGAAGTTACAGGTGGTTTTGAGCTGCCTAATGTGGGTGCTGGGAGCTGAACTGAGGTCTCTTCCAATGAGGTACTTGTTCCTGACCTCCAGCCCCCCTTCAGTGTTTTTAAAATGATCTGATAGAGTTGATATAAATGTATGTGAACCAGAAAGAAAGCTATGGAAGTTTACAGATGATTGCCAATACGTATCCTAACCCAAATAAAGTTTACCAAAAAGAATAAAGAGAATCAAATAAATATAAATTAACTTTAACTGTCATCCTTCCCCTCTGCCTCTGTAGTGGGGTATCTACTAAAATACTTAAACCAATGCAGAGGCTTTTGATTTCCTAAGAAACCAGAACACAGGTATTGTAAATTTAGATACTGACCAATAAGCAAACAGCACATTTTTCATAATTGGGCATTTCAGAATCCTAATGCAGTAATAATGTGATTACTTCCCATGTACTCTGAGGTCTAACTGATGCAAAGGCTCGCTCACAACACAGCACTGACTACAGAAGCTTGTCATCCCTTCAAGTCATGCTTCCTTTACCAGGTGTCAGTCAGTCAGTATTGGGCTTTATGAAAACAAACAGTAATTCAAATATGACCCCCCAATTAAACATTTCCTATATTAATTTTTATTAAAGAATTCACATTATTTAAAACTATTCAATAAATTAACATGGTATACCAAAATGGCAATAAATTAGCAATCTTGTCTCTATATTTTGATCGAGCATCAGCTCAGATGTCTTATATAATACCACACAGGAACTGATGCACCAACCCAATAGCACTGCATCTCAGTATTTAACAAGGACAGTACTGAACAGTGACTGCACTGAGCTTTATCTCTGTATGATGATTTCGGCCATTCTGATGCTGTCCTGTGGTCCATCTGCGTGTCACTTTGTGTCTTTCAAACACAGCTACAACGTTAACCCAAAGAACAATTTAAATGCCATTTCAATGGCAATTTCTGAGACTGAGTCGTGAAAACAGACATATAGTTCCTGAGGTTTTGGGTCAAGGAAGAGCCTCCTGCAGAAAGAAAAAAAACATGGTCATTTCAGATATTAAGGGTGATAACAATCCCTTCTGTTTGTTTTCTTTCAGTTTTGGTAGAATCAGTAAAAAACTGAAAACAAAACCAAAAAACACCACTGCCATCAAAAACTCATGAGTCTAAATCTACAGAAAATAGAATACAGCCCACTTTTTAAATAAATATGTCTTAATGTTATTGTCTTAGAGTGTAGGAACTCCTATCCATGCCCATTACTGTGCCTCTCAGTCCTGAATATTAAACCTGTTTATTACCATCTAGGCAATACTGCCCATATCATTTTAAGCACAGTAGCCATTAAATATTCTATTGGCACTTATATTTTAAACTGCTCTATTGTTGTTAAAACATTGTAACAGTGACAACTCATTTGCAAATAAAATTGGGCAAATGCTATATTTCTCTTCTTCGGGATTCCTATAGTATGGCTGTATAGTCTAATCTATTATGTGTACATATACATATTCATATTTACATATGAATATATAGATATATGTCAACATTGCATCTATAACACACAGTGAGTGTATGTATTTCAGACTTCCTCTGTAGGATGTAAGGCTTAGGGATGATGACTTCCTCTGCCTCTGGTTCACCGAGCTACTCACTCATCCATCCATTTGTCCAATGCAACTCCATCTACTACACTTTCATATTTTATCAAGTTGCTATTGAGTGCCAGGGCCAACTACAGACAGAAATCAATAGCAGGAAAGACAAGTAGGAATCCTGATTTCATGCGGCTGGCATTCTTGTCTCTGCACCAAGGCACTAGACAAGAAAGCCAGTAGGCAAACCCCGTCCAAAAAAGTAAAGTGGGCAGTGCAGAGAAAGGCAGAGTGCTGCTTCAGTGCGGGAAGGAAGCTCTTCATGGGTCCTTTTGAGAAGATAACCTGTTAGTGTTGATGGATGTAAAGGGGGGGCCCTCTACAGAAAGAACAGAGAAACAGCTGCCCAGTGGCAATGAGGCTGGCCCACAGTGGACAGGCAGAGTGACACAGACAGAAGGGTCTTGAAGGAGTGCATGGGAGTGAGGAATAAATGAAGAGGGAAAGGAGATAAAGGATTAGTGATTTGAGGAGGTCTCTGAGCAGCCTTGATCCTGATTGTTCGTGTTCTCTCTCTCTCTCTCTCTCTCTCTCTCTCTCTCTCTCTCTCTCTCTCTCTCTCTCTCCCCCTCTCCCTCTCCCTCTCCCTCTCCCTCTCTCCCTCTTTCTCTCTTCTATCCTCCATCCTCTCTCTCTCTCCCTCTCT
>NW_021604564.1:24431487-24470465 GCF_004785775.1 Grammomys surdaster | reverse complement strand
TCTCTCTCTTTTCTCTCTCTCTCCCTCTCTCTCTTCTATCCTCCATCTACCCTCCCTTCCTTCCTCTCTCTCTCTCTCTCTCTCTTTCTCTCTTTCCTTCTTTCTTTCTTTCTTTCACAACCTCAATGTTCTTTCATCAAATCCCTCCCACAATCATTCTCGTTTAGCTCCACTGGAAGGACACAAGTGAGGTATTAGGAAAAAAAAAAACAAAATAAAAACTCAAAGCTCTAGAATAAATTAAAAGATTTTAGCTTGATAACACTCGCAGGCTGAGGTTTGGTGACACCTCTGCTTTTCCCTCCCACTCTGGCCCTATTTTCCCATTCACACACTTTCCACTCACTTACCCTACCACCCAGTATGACATGACTGGTGGCGTCTTTTTCTGATCAGTCCAGTTTTCAGGTGAGCATTCAAACAGCACACCGTGTTCTTTCACAGGGCTCAGAGAAGACACTGAGTTTGCAGACTCTGAATGATCTCCACCACTTAGCACTTTCTTTTTCTGCAAATTAGCATGGGTTATGAGTATTAACTAGTATTGACTATGAGTATTAACTAATATTAACTAGTATTGACAGTGTTATTTTAAAATGTTTGGAACTGGGAATGTACTTCAGTGGTAGGAGTGCTTGTCTAGCATGCACAGAGCCCCTGGGTTTAATCCCGGAAACTAGAAAAATAAAATGGTTCACATAAATATCAATGATGCTGCTGGCGGCTGACTCTGGCTCTAAGAGTCTACAATGTTATTCTTCCTGTTAACCTGCAGAAAATCCCGATTCTTCTTCAATTCTTGGTTTAAACATTATCTCCTAAGATAGATTACAAGCTTTAACCAAAGGCAGAGAGCAAGTACTGTTCTCTCTCTATTCTTGCTTCTTTTTCAAGGCAGGCTCTCACTATTTATCCCTGGCTAGCTGGAGCTGGTCCTAAGCTTGGGACACTCCTACTGTCTCATTCTGCAGTGGCTGGACTAGACATGTGTCATCATGTTTGGGTTATACTTTTTTCCTTTTTAAAGATTTGTGTGTGTCTGTATAAGCATCCATGCTGGTGTGTGTTCACAGCGGCCAGCTGTCCTCCTAAACGCTGTGTTCCCCGAATAGCCACACAGCCTTCTCCCTCTCCACTCATGCCTGTTCCAAGCTAGCTTGACATGATCAGAGGGAATTAGTAAAACAGTAACCTACACCACTCAGACTATGATTAAAGTAATTCTTGATACTGGCTCTCCTGGATTTACAATTTATTTAGCTCCATCATTAGGAGGTAGGTTTCAGGGAAAGGCTTTAATCTGTTTTCTTTTGTAGTACCTAGAATAGTGTCTGGTGCAGAGCAGGTACCTTGACCTGTAATGAGAAAGGCCAGTTTCCATTGTTGAATATGACCAAGCAAGGTGAGGACATTCCCAGAGCGTCCATTGCTATGTTAATATGGCAGGAGAGAGCCCAAGCATTGAAAACAGGAAGGGCTCCCTGGTCAATCAGAACCTTGTTATAATAGTTTCTAAGAACCCAAAAGTGTGGAACACAGAACTAACTCTACTGTTGAATGGGCCCTGAAGTGATATAATCCAAAGAGTCAGGGCTGCTTACTCCCAGCCCAATGTTCTTCACAAAATGGGTATGCTGCATACATCCCAAGCGTTTTTAGAGGGGTGCTCCTGGACGGTTGATAGATGGAGTACAAACCCCTCCTCTTCTCTCTCCCTTCCCTTCTTTTGTTTTTTAAAGATTCATTTTTTTTTAATTTATGAGTATATGTGTGTGCCCATGTGAGTTTACATGCACCACCTGTGTGCAGGTACTTAAGGAGGCCAGAGACCATCAGGCCCCTTGGGGTTGAGAGCTGTCTAACGTGGTGTTGGGAACAAAACTCCAGGTCCTCTCTCCAAGCACAGAATGTGGTCTTAACTGCTGAGCCACCTTCATGGTCTCCTTCTTTGAGACAGAGTCTCATATAGCTCAGGGTTCTTCAGACTTACTATGAGTCTGGAGATGATTTTTTGAATTTCTCATCCTCCTGCCTCCACATCAGAAGTATTGTGATTACAGATGTGGACCAGTTTATTCACAGTAGGAGATGGAACCCAGAGCTTCATGGATGACATAAGCACTTTACTAACTAAGCTGATAGCTGCAGTCCTAGCCATAAACCTCTCAATATTTTTCCATAATGACAGTTCAACACCAGTTCTCCTGTCACCACAAGAATTCAATTGATCCTATAAGTATATATAATATTACTGTCCAAGCATGGGGTGCAACACTAAATGAAATTTTATCCAAAATTGAAACAGTAGCCACCAACTAACAAATGGTTAATTCACAAATATTAGATATGAGTGGCTAGTTGGTATTATAAACTACCGTTTTGTACTTTGCCATGAAAAACTCGGTCCACCATTTCCAGAGGTAGGATTCCAGGCCACAGAACTGAACAGAACTGAAAACTGCTGGTCATGCTGATTTAAGAAAACAGAGAGCTGATATTTGCTTACCTCCTCCTTCAGTGTCTGCTGGAAAACTGCACGGATAGAGAGACAACATTGATGGAAATTCTTTATTAGTTGAGAGTGGACGGAACCACCTAGCTGAGCCACCTCTTCGTGGGTGGGGGTGATGAAGATGCCTTGCACCGTTTCTAAGGCAACATAGTGGAAGAGTGTATTCTCAGGACCAGAGGTCAATCTTGAAAAAGAGAGAGAGAGAAGGAAATTAAAGTAAATCAAAGAATTATTTAATTTTGAATTTTGTAGAGTTCTCACAAGACTATTTGAAATAATATTAGCAGTATGATTACATATAGAAATCTGAGCCAAATGTTTAATTCTCTGTCCTTAAGTAAAGTACATGTTAGGCTATTGTTAGTTCCTTCATAGAGACAAACAGTGCCAGCTATGGATGGATAAACACTAATTCATTTGTAAGTAGCTTAAAGTCTCTTTACTAAACAACCAAATGGCTAAGCTCTCTTTTGCTATGGTTTGTAATGAATAACAGCTCATGCTTGGCATAAATCTCAACTAGCTATAAAAATGATATCAGTTTAGAGTAGGGCACATACAGTATTATCTCCCACAAAATTAAACTTATTGAAATCAGCACCATCAAACTTCTTTGTCATGGCAACAATACTGATGATCCTGAAGAAATATAAAATTATTAGCAATTACAAAGTTAGGTTAGTAGCTCATCACTGTGCCAACAGTTGATCGTATTCTTCTACACTACTACAACCTTCTTCTCATTTATATTCTGTTTAAAGGAGGTGGAACCTTTAAAATGAGGCTGACAAGAGTCTCATGCAATAGTCAACTTTATTCAGAACATCAGACAATTTATACTCTGATAGTTAAGAGAAGTCACATGTGTGAAGTGTACATTCATGAGGCAGATAAACCGCATGCAGCAAAAACATGTTTTTTCATAGAGGCATCTAAACAAATAATAATAGCCAGTTGTAATGAATAATCTAAAGTAAACTCAATTCTAACTGTGACACCCGGGATGGGCATGAGAAGAACATTATAAGAACAACTGAATGTTTTTGAAGAAGCCAAGGTCATAAGAGTCTTGTCTTGGTTTCTTGGAGTTTTCTCACAAGTATTCAGAAATCTCACACAACTCTATTCTTAGATCCTGTTCCAACAATATTTGCTTACTGTTTTCAGTTTTTCTTTTCTTTCCTATCTCTTCCCCATCCCCCTGTATTTAATTTCAGATAGGTCAGCAGAACCTATAATGTTTATGTTTCCCTGAAGGAAGAAGGGTCAAAAGAATAACAAAGAGGCAAGAAATAACAACAGCTATCATGAATGTCTTCTATGTGCCACAGTGTGTGTTTGAAAGTACCTTAGTTCAATTTCCATAATGGCCATGCATGATATTAAATGTTATTGTGGTCCTTTTAGCCATGGAGACTTATCCAGCACTGGGATGCGCCTGACTTCAGATGCATTGTCACCTAGGGTTTGTCTGACCCTGTAGCCTGTTCTTTCTTTACCCTGTCTTTTACTCTCCACTGCTGAGTGTCAGGAGTTTGGAGGCCAATGCAGGGACCTTCATGCAAAGCGGTATCATGGGAGAGGGGTCAGCTGCGATTGCTGAAATAGCAAGTGGATGTAACTATGCCAATGAATAAAATGCTTGGTGTAAAAGATGTATTTTTATGTCATATATTTACAAAGGGACATGCAAGTTTGAGTGATATAATACATTCATCTAGTAAAATGCTTTTAAAATGAACTTGCCACATCTTTAATGAATAAGTTGTACATATTTGGCATCTTTTAAAGGAAAAAGCCCCGCTATTTATACACATGGGCACTCTTACTGTCTCATTCTGCAGTGGTTGGACTAGACATGTGTCATCATGTTTGGGTTATACTTTTTTCCTTTTTAAAGATTGGAGTGTGTCTATATAAGTGTCCATGCTGGTGTGTGTTCACAGCGGCCAGCTGTCCTCCTAAACGCTGTGTTCTCCAAATAACCACACAGCCTTTTCCCTCTATTAAACTTAAACAAAAGTTTCCTTTTATATAATGTCAAAACAACGTATGTATTTTAAAAATATGGTATGGCAGTAATGAAATGCCATCAAATTTGGCAGTTAACTGCTAAATGGAAGACTGGGGTTTTCAAAGGGATTTCAGCTTACCATAGAAGGTTGGATTCATATTTATTTGCTTAAAGGTGTTTTAACTATTAAAATTAAACACTAAAACATGGAGGTATTGAATACCAAATTTTAACATATTATATTTTCAGAACACTACTTTAATCAGATAAGTTATCATACTTTTGCCCTAACTTCAGATAACAAACATTTCTTGGCAACTGCTATTGTACTTAGGAACACACCTGCACTTAGGAAATATTTCCATGACTAAGAAGCTTGTGGTCATGCACCCACTCTTCCTGTGTAAGTGAATTCTCATTCTACATGTTTCATTGCTTAACTGCAACTAGTGTTGTTTTGCCAGCTGGTCCCACACATGACATCAACATTAAACATCAGGCAAGAAGATTCTGGCAGACTAGGTAGCTACCCACAAAATAAACATAAAAGAAGACTTAGCTTAGTCAGTAAAGTTTCTTATAAACACGAGGACCAGAGTTCAAATCACAGCAACCATGCAAAAAACTGGGCATGTTGGTGTACCTTTGCAACTCCAGCTGTGGAGAGGCAGAGACAGGTAGAGCCCTGGTGCTCACTAGGAAGCCAACCCAGCATGCTTAGTTAGCACCAGGCAGTGAGAGACCTTGTCTCAAAAGACAAGCTAGGCAGATCCTGAGATGACCATCAAGGTAATCCTAAGTTGGAGCTTTACCTGTTTGCTCAGGATCAGATTTTAGGACTCATATTCTGAGAGGGAGACACACGGGGAGAAGTCAGCGGGATGTGTTATAGAACCATAGAAGAGAATTGAGTGAAGGAAGCACAATATCGCAGAGAGAAAAGCTGAGCTGTGCTGCAGTTGCCACGCAGGCCTTCATGTACCACCTGGAACCAGGAAGCATGGTTGGCCTTGTCCAGTTGTCTTGAATTTGGGCAAATGGCCAACCCTTTGTTCTCTAGAAGTGAGCACTCTAAGCTGTTTGGCACTAGCAGACACCACTTCCAGGCACAGGACTAAGGATAACCAGGCGTCTACTAGAGTGTAAAATTAGTCTTTAAACTCTAATTTAAAAAGAAGACATCCAAAAAGTATGTTATCTGTGGGAAAGAGGTAAAGAGTGACTCATGTTTTAAAATACTACTTTTGGTGTTTTCATTAGAGTACGAATATGTTCATGTCCCTAAATATGCAATGAACGATTACAAAAACACTATAGATGTGACCTCATATCTGTGCTATATCATAATCACGCTCATTGAATTATCTCTGTACTTTCTCAAAGGCAAGGACTTTAGATGAAAAGGCATGCTAGACGTTTCTTACTTCATCATGTTATAGAGTTCCAATTCCTTTTCTGAAAGTTCTTTTTTCAAAGTTCCCAAATGAAACGGATTTGGAAGTGTTGACTTCTTCCTAGCAAGCTGGAAGATAAGTATGTCAGTTTGTATCTAAGAATAGGATCACATAGCAGAAATGATTCAAAAATTTAAAACCTAAGAACACTATTTTTGTGCCGCTCCCTTTAAATATTTTCAATGCGAATCTGCATCTCTTATTCTTTGCTAAGGAGGTTTCCAAGGTCAAGTCACAGTGAAAACTCCCCACCAGTTCCATTACTGAATGAGTGTGTGTGCATGTGTGTGTGTGTGTGTGTGTGTGTGTGCGCTTGTCTCTCTCGATGCTGTCTGAACTCAAGGTCACAGAGATCTCAGTCTTATTCATGGAGGCTGACTAAAGCTTGGCTATCCATAAATTATCCAAATCCTCTTGATCTGTTTCCTATTAATTTTACCAAGTGAGACAACTGGTTATAGCTAAGATTCGAAACATACATGGAACAAACACATTCTGTTCTGGCTCCAACAGCATCCCACTGTCTTTGTATAGGAGAGGGGAGAGCTATGCTTGGGCATATCAGTGCACTCAGAAGCACTGGAGCCCATTCATACTCAGCCTTTCTTCTGCTTTGTCTGGCATCACCTCCATCCTCCTGATGGAAGTTTCAAAACTGTGTGGAGAGACTCAGCATCCCAGGAGTAAGTGCAAAGCTCCCAAGGGTGGTGATAGCTTTGACAAATGTGGAGGTATCTTACAGTGTGTGTGGGAAAATGTCAAGGGAAGTCATAACCTCAGGGAGGAGCATTCTCTGTTCCACATTCACATTTGTAATGTTTGTGACATTCAATTCATATACACAGATTAAGAACCTTAGGTTATTATAAACAGGCATCTCCTCTTCCCCATTCAGATCATCTGCTTCTGTTAAATGTTGTACTGGCTACTTAGTCAGACTGACACCAGGTCTGCCCCACAGCAAAGATGCTCTGACACCCTTATCAATGCAGAAGAAAGGCCAATGTGGTTGAAGTTTCTCTACTTGGAAGCACTGTGAAAAAAATGTCTTAAGTACCACAGGGCTTACGCCTTGGCACTTGATATTTCTTTCTCTTTTCAATTTTAAGTCTTTTCCTTAATGACTAAACACCCACCATTTCAAACAAGGAACGCTCTCCCAGTTAAAAAAAATTCTCTCAGTTATTGCTCACATTGCAGACATTGGAATGAACACACACCTTAAGCAAGGCCACATTGTCATCTGAGCCTTCGGATTCTCTTTGCTTCCGTACTGCATCTGGGGTAGTGTGTGGGCTCAGACCAACACCTTCTTCCCCTTCACCAGGCTCACGTCCACCACTGATCCTGGAGGGACTGGGCTTTCGTGCCTTGAAGGAATAGTCACTGAAAAAGGTTCTTCTGCATGTTGGAGAGGTTGCAGTTTTGGAAGGCCCCTGTAGCCTACTGAGGATAGGCGAAGTGGTCAAACTATCTGCCTTTTCACGTGGTGCAGCAAGGAACCAGTCAGCACAGGACAAGCAGGGCCCTGGGGATGTGGCTAGCTGCTCCTCTATGCGGGACTCCACTCCTTCCAGCTGATGAAGGGTTGCTCTGACCTGATCTACATAGATGCAATCTGGACCAGGGTTCCCAGTAGCTTTAGATGCACAGCCTCCAGCTTCTAACAGCACACACAACATGTAATGTCGCTGTAAAGGAAGATTGATACAGGTTCAACTGAAAATATTTAATACAGTCTGTATGTATATGCTTGTAAATACTAAAGACATACGGGCATTTGCACATGCTCGTGAGTTCTGAAAATCTCTTCTTTCTTGTTTCCCCATCATCAAAGCTCCCTGACCCACTATGGAGACAATCAATGGAAACAATCCCACATAGCTTAATTTTGATAAAGCAACAAATCATCATCAACTATTTTTCTTAGTCCAGAGAAGTTCCTGAAACTCTCAAATAGCCTCCATTATTACCACCCTCATTCAGACAGGACTTACGTACAGCCCAGGCTGCCTTCAAACTCAAACTTGCAATCCTCTTGCCTCAGCTTTCCAAGTGCTGGGATTATAGGGATCATTAACATGCTGGGCTTGGCTCTAACTTGTTTCATGAAATCATAAAATCACTATAGGAAGGGAACAAAGCATCTTCAGACTCTGCTAAAATCCTACACTAGATTTTACTAATATTTCTTCATGAGTATTAAATAGATACAGAAGGAAGAGAATAGAGAAGCATTTAACATTTTCTTGAATAAATAATTAACATATTCATACTGTAACTGAGCATGTTTGTGTTCTTGAGCAAGTAGGTTTAAAAAATATAAAATGAAATTCAAGAAAGAAGTCCATAACTCACCAATCCGACAATTAGTAAGAAATATCTCCCTTCAGGTTCCTGGAAGGCCTCGGGGTCTGAGTCTGAAGGGGGCTGGAGGTGGTGTCTTGGAAACACCTCTCTCCATATTATCAGCTGGCCAATCCTTTGCTTTGCTGCTAAAGGCAGCACACAGTACTGGCGACAGTATGCAGCGATCTCAACAACATCATCCTTAGGCAGATGGCTGCACACCATATAACCCTGGGATTTAATCACAGAGAGCCTAAGTTCTAAGAGTTGCATAAATACCCCAATTGTAGGCTTAAAATAATGTAGTTTTAAAGGAACTAAGCTAAGATTTGTCAGCAGTCCATGCTATTGGCCTGAATCACGCTGCAGATCAAGTTTGAAACTGAAGAGACTTTAGCAGATAGACTACTGCACAAAGTGAGATCACCTCATGTAGGACTGATTATCTTGAATGTTTGATTAAACTAGGACTAGAAAGAGAAGCAGGGTCTAGGTCAGCACAGACATTCTTTTCTGTATGCCTCCTGAATCATCCGACTCTGTTAAATAATGTTATATACTGTTTTTAATGATATTTTTAAGTGAAATACTTAACTTTCCTTTAATGGAAGTAGTTCCTCAATGCTACAAGATGCAATGTACTTCACCTCTGAAGAAGAGGTTAAAAGAGCAAGAACATCACTGCAAGAGGATATTAACAATATACTTACTGCTGGAGACAGCTCTGCAGACACTGGCTACCAAACCTGATGACCCAAGTTTGATCCCAGGAGCCCCACATAGAAGGAGAGAACAACTCTTTCAAGTTGACCTTGGCCTTCACATATGCTCTGTGGGGCTCACATGCACACACACATTAAATAAACATAATTTTTAAAATTCTGAAGAAAGGAACATAATGCTCTTCTGTCTTATATATCTTATTTTAAGTATTCTTTCACTTCTGCACTCTTGGAAATGCCTTAGCATACAGTAAAACATGAATATTTACTGTATTTACAAATCTCTGAGGTCTTATTCCTAGATCATAGTCTTGTCTGCAAAGTGGTAACATTTCTTCCATGCGTGTAAAAGTTTGAGAATATCTACTTTAGCTCTATGTATATAGCAGTTGGATATTGATAAATCTTTTAAGCTTCAACTTACCTTGTAAAACAGAGAAGACCCCAAAATTGTATACAGCCGTCTCATGTCATAGTAATCCTCAGACTGGGGGGAAATTCACAGTTGATTTATAATTAGTACTTATTTATTCATTTTATGCAGAAGATAAAAAATATTCTAGTTGCATTGCAATAGTTCAAGTAAAGATTATATTCATTAAAAACAACTTGTTACAGTACCTATGACATCAGTGCTAGAGGACTGAGGTAAAAGACCCATGTGTTTACTTGTCTGACAGCTTTATCTGTGGTCCTACAACATAGTAGAACACACAGCATTTGCTATTCCACGAGGGACTTTGAAAATAACTCTGTTGTGACAGGAAAGCTCCCATTACAATTCACAATATCCAATATTACCATGCACTACTTTTAAAGCACAAATTATCACACTCTGTTTGTGGGAGAGTGAGTGTTATTCAAAAAACTCTGCACACACATACTTTTTGAATAATCCTTCTTCCAGGGATCCACAAGATGTCTCAGTGAATCAAGACATTTTTGTAAAGGTCAAAAGTGAATACAGAGAAGTTATAGCTAACGCCACACTCAGTGATGGAGGGATGGTCATCTAAGTTTGATGCCGTGTCAAAGAACAGCACAGGTCTTAGAATAGTGTAGGCATACAAGTTACAGGGTGTGGAAAATGGAAGTTCCAGAACAGACAGTGTGCACCATCCTACAGCTACCTGCAATATCTATGACTATACATGTGGGGTTTTGTGTAGGAAAGTAAGGATATAGGAAAGTTTAGAAACATCCATTCCAAACTCTGAGAGGAGTTACACCTGTGATGCCAGCAGGAAAGAATGAAGAGATATTATTTGTCTTTGTCTCTTCCTGTAACATCCATCTTCTAATTTTATACTGAACGAAGAGGAAATTAAAAAAAATCAGAAACAGCTTAAGTGTCTTTGAAACTGTTACATCCATACAATACTCTGCTACTCAGCAACAAGAGGACTGAATAGAGCCAAGCACTGTGGCACATGTCTGTAAGCACAGAGCTCAGGAGGCTGAGGCAGGGGCACTGTAAGTCAGATGAACAAGAACAGCGTCCTCAGCTCCTTCGTGTCTGTCACTGCCTGAGTTTGAGTACGTGAGTGTGGGTTCATGCAGCATGAAATATTAAAAATGCAATCCACGCTATGCCAGCAAGGCACTGGCACGCAGGCCAGCTTGTTCTCGTCTCGGCAGACTCTCTGACCCAGAGCTCCAAAATCTCTCCACCTGGCTCCATAAGTCCCCATGGTGGGTCACTGCCATGCCAGCCCCAAGCTTCCAAATTCCCATGGCTTTTTGGTGTACACTTCTTACAAACCCATGCTTTGCCTCCATACCTTTCTCTCTGGAACCGAGTTGAGTCACTTCGTGAAGGAAAACACCACGCAAACTTAGTTTAGGATCAACAGGTAACACAATTGCTGGATGCAACAACTAGCATCCTGATTTGTAAGCCATTCTAAGTTAAATACTCCGGTAGCAGATCCCAACGGATCTTCCACCTGAACCCGGGGCCTCCTCTACTACCTACATTTTGGCCTCCATGCTCCCGTCCACCCTGTATGCAGGTGAGGGCAGGCACAAGATAAGGCCTGTGGTTGGGCAGTGGAAAAGGAAGGGGGGCTGAGAATTTTAGAGACAAGTACAGAGAGTACAGAGAGATGGAGATAAGATAGAACCTATAGGAAGAGGAGCCAGAACCACACAGTCCTGGGAGCCACAAGGATTGGGGATTTCTTAGGTAGACGGTTAAATAATAAGTAGGGTGCATTTGTCCCATCTGGGTGTGCAGTGTGTTTATATCTATTGAGTTTTTGAGTTCAGTGTGCAGGTGTTTTGTGGGTTAAGAATTTACTGATATAAATCTGACTGATAAATTACAAGCTTCTAGAGTTTTGATTTTACCATTTACAGGGATTTGTGATGGCTAACTACAGGGGACGGGCTGGGAATGTGAGCACAATCCACAGCAAGAGAACTACGAGATGGGCGGGTACTGCCTGGGGCTAGCCATGGAGGTGGTGACACTGTCAGGGACAGAGAATAGTGTGGGACAATGCCTTTTTTATTTCACAAAACAGGTTCATATTGTTTCCTCATATCTTGCTCTTTCCCTCTCTCTTACTAAATTATTTCTAACCAATCCTAGACACACTTTTTCAGTAAGTAACTTCAGAGTGTACTCTAAGGGGCTGGAGAGATGACTCAGTGGTTAAGGGAGCTTACTGCTCTTGTAGAGGACCCAGGTTCAGTTCTCAATACACAGAATTGGAGCACAACCACCTGCAACTCCAGTTCCAGAGAATCATATACCCTCTTCTGGCTTCTATGGGATCAAACATGTTCATGTTACAGACATACACTCAGATACACACATAAAATAAAATAAGATAAAATACAATAAAATAAAATAATTAAAAAAATAATGTACTTGGCTGGGCAGTAGTAGCGCACACCTTTAATCCAGCACTTGGAAGGCAGAGACAGGAGGCTATCTCTGAGTTTGAGACTAGCCTGGTCTACAGAGTAAGTTTCAGGACAGCCATGGCTACACAGAGAAACAGAAACTCTGTCTTGAAAAACAAAAACAAACAAACAAACAAAAAAGTACTCTAAAACAGAAGAAATCTTAACACACACACATCACAGACACACACACACACACACACAGAGCTGTATATACATGTATATATAGCTATAATGCCATTATTTAAGGATTTATTCTTGTCTTATATACAGCCATTAGCACTACATTTCCTTAATTGTCTCACAGATGTCTATTTATATATATATTACTTACAGACAGGGCTCACTGTGTAATCAAGGTCCATCTTTAACTTGAGATTCAACTGTCTCTGTCTCCTTAGTGCTGGGATTAAAGGTATGTGCCACCATGACCTGCCTCATGGATATTTTAAACAAACTTGTTTGATGAGAAGCCAAGGAAGACTGCACACTGAGGTTGGGTCACATGGTTAAGTCTCTTTCAGGATCTTTCTCTTCTTGCCTCTGCCTCCGTCCATCTTTCTGTGATTTATTTGTTATAGAGAGAAACTATCCCATGTTTCCCAGTCTGGAGTTGACTGGTTACAACTTCCCGTCCACACATAGTCTTGATTGCCCTTTACTTAAGGGTGTCAGATGAGCTCATGCTCCATCCAAGTATTTCCTGGGTGGTTTGTGTGCTTCCACACTGTCAACAGCGTTGATTGCCAACTTAGGAATCTAAATCATGTGATCATGCAGGAGGCAAACTTCTAGGCATGCTTGGGGTGATTCTCTCGAGTCTCTTAATGGGCATATGGAGACCCATCTTAATAGTGGGCAGGGCCACTCCCTACACAGGGTTCTAGGACCATATAAATAGAGAGCAGGCCGAGCACTGTGTGCATACATGCTCTGCTCGACATCTGACTGGGTCACAGTGCAACCAGTCCCCAAGTCTCCTGCTGCTGGGACTCTCCTCCATGATGGCTGCAACCTGATCCACGAGCCAGAATAAACCCTCTCTTTTAATATCAGAGCATTTTATCACAGCAACAGATAAAGAAGTCGAGGCAAGTACACGCAATGTGCTGCCTGTTGTCTTTCTGTCATCTCTGTGTCACCTTGAAGAACCTAGCCCCTTTTGGTGACAACTTATCTGCTGGATTTTTCATCGGGGGACCGAGGAACTAGAAATTTAAAAGGTTGAAAGCTACATTTCCAGGTCTAAGTTAAATTCACACGCACAGTGTTCTCAAATCATCACTGTCTCCATCTCTGTCCTCATGAAGCCCCAGCACTTGTTAGGTAATCACTGTGCAGCCGATGTCTGCAGCTGAATACAAAGCCTTGGGGCAAGTAGACATTTGCCATTGTCAACCCAGAGGCTGAATACTGCTCTAAGTCCACTTGTCAATTGCTCAGAATGACTGACTACAAACTGGAGTTCAATGTTGTGCCTCTGTGGAAATCCCCTTCCTCTTACCAGTTCTTCGAAGTCAGCGGCCTCAAGGTCACTCAGTGTGGTGTCCAGTTCCACCTGTGTGAACACAAGAAGGAGCACTGAACTCCTTGAAAGATTAAACACATATTCCTCTTTGTAGCAATACTTAAGAAATATTGCAAAAGGGAATATGTTATTTTTAAGCTTTGAAAATATAAAACAGTAACTTATTTAACAAAAGTGTTTTTTTATTAAAAGTTGCTGCAAAAATGTTAAAAGCCTCAACACAAAACAATTCATGAGATTAAAAAACTACTTTCTTATTTTAAGTTAATTTTTTTAACATCTCAAAGCAAAATGAAAAATAACTATTAATGTGGCTAACCTATTTTAGGTCGTTTTTCTGCTTCCTGTGTATTTTTCAATTCTTGGAAAATACCAACATTCTTCCCTGTCTCTCTCCTGGAAACAATGTTTTGAATAAAAGCATTGCCTATCGTTATTCAGATTATAACATCAAGGCAGGAGTTCTCCTGGGATCTGGCAGAGCTGAACTTCCCCACAGAGTTATTAGACAAAAATCTTTACATAGGATTTGGCTTTTGTTTCTATGGAAATTGCTGGAACTTTTTCTTAAAGCATCCACAACTTAAAAACAGAGAAAAATTAACCTGTAATGCACAAATGTGTATACATACAAAAATAGTCACTTAAATACGTAGCATACACATGATGTATAAATAAGGATCCCCGTTTTTCTCCCCCAACCCTCTTTCTCTCACGGGCTAAGGCATTCTCTGTGGGGCTGTCTCACACTGTGTTGTACTGAGCTGACTAAAGCTCCTGAGCCATTAGTCATGCCTTTCAACACGCTCACACAGTGTGACTTATTACTCATTTGTGACCCATGTCTTCTTGCATCTAGCAAATACTTTGTGTTCTCTTGTTTGGTGAGAACCTTTCACCTTGAAAAAAAAAAAACCTGTCAGACAAAGAGACCAAATACTTGTGACTTATGAATTTCCCTTTACTTGGTCTCCGGGCTGATATGAGACTAACAAACTGTTTCTATTAACATAGGTGAGATACTGTCCCTCTAACAACGTCAGTGTTCCCAAAGGAAACATGACTGAAAAATTCTCAAATACCTGGGAAAGAAAACCGAAGGGAAATCACATCTAATACTAAACACAAAACAAACTGTTCCCAAATTAAAACCAAATATTCCACTGAACATCTGCCAATCTGACTCACTACTTTTTATACCTGAGGTTTTTTATGGGATTAAGTTCCTTACTATATTCATTAGAAGATAGGTTGTCAATAAAAGCTACTAATCTAAGAGTGAAAAATCTCAAAGAAAAGAAGAAAGGATTCTTCTAGCTTTTTTGGTAAAAAAGCTTTGGGGCTTCTGGTTCCTGGTCACATGTGCAGAAAGCCTGAAGTAGGTACTCAGCCCAAACAAGTCAAAGGCTCAACAGAATAAACAGTCAACTCTTCTGTGTCTGAAAGATGAGTAAGAACACAGCAAACTGCTGACTCCAAGACCAGACAGTCAGACAGACAGACAGACAGACAGACAGACAGACAGACAGACAGACATTCACAGCTGCAGAAGCCACCATCACAGTCAGGGCCAGCACAACAAAACCTGCACTGTAGTTGGCAAGCTGCCAGAGCCTCCATGTGGACAATTTCCATAGTTGTAGCTCATGGAATCCCAGGCCTCTGGGTCCCCCAAGCTTTTGTGAGTTTTCTCACCAGGAGCCTAACCAAGTTGCCATAGTAAATACTCTCCAGACTCTAGGAAACACTAGGAAAGAAAGGGAACCAGGGAGCCATACTCTAGAGCACTGGGCTTTCTTTAAAAAGCATGTCCCATGGAGAAACCAGTTAACTATAGAACAACCCCATGGGATGTGGCATAACTAGGGGTGAACACAGTCAGTAATAGCCTTCCTCAGTGCAGAAGAAGACTGTGTAACCTCCTATGTGGGAGGAGGGAAATGCCCAAGTCCAGCTCACACTAGCTAGCTAGCTGGCCTGCCCCAGCAGAGGGGAGAGGAAGCCTGACAAACGATGCTAAGGTCCACAGTCCAACAATCTGCAGGTTCTCTGGTTGGCTGAGCCCTAACCACAGACTAAGAGTGCTTCCCCTCCCAGCACTTCTTGGTCACCTCATTATCAGGGTCTATATCTGATGATACTTTCTCATATACAACATGTCCAACTACCAAGAAAAATGGATCACAAGGCATCAAACAGCAAGCCCACAAATTTAGGGTAGAAAGTGTCAGCTAAGATGTGGCTGAAAGGAGACACGGCTAAGATATTAGAATTAACAGCCAGAAAATTTAAAATAAAATGACTGAGACACTGTGCAAGAAAAGAAGACAAGGTAAGCTGAGATGGAGTTCCTAAGAGAGAACCAATTATGAGTCAGGGGCAAGAGACTGGGGTGACTCTTAGCCAGAACGTCAGCTCTCACTGGTACCTTGGGATTATAAAGGGATCTGGTGGGCTTGTATTTCTCCAAGGTAAAAAGACTCGCAGTGGCCGTGAGATAGGCTTTGAAGCCAGGGTCCTTCTATCTTAAAGGCGACATTGTGTAGTTATTTCCTATGTCAAAAAGTTGTGTTTTCTCCTGAAAGCACTGGTGTGGCCAACTGTTGAGGGTTGGTCTGCCGATATGTACTTCAATGCTAAATTCTGAAGGAAGCTGGCCTAGAGCCACTTCTCACATTGACAAGCTTTACCTGTGCAAACCTTGCTCCTTGATTTAAAACTATTGGCTAAATAAAATGGGCTACCCCCCCCATGACTGGAGGGATTAGGGGCTGGTTAGGGGTGGAGAAGGAGACAGAGACAGACATAGACAGACAGAGACAGGGAGAGGGAGAGACAGACAAGAAGAGAGAGAACAGACTGGGAAGAGAAGGAGGAAGAATGGATGGAGAGGCGGAAGCCGTCATGAAGAGAGATGAACCACGAGCACGTGGCCAGGAGAAACAGCAAGTGGCTGGGTCACACCACAGGGATGTATCCAGACCAGCAGTTAGAAAAGTAATTGCTAAAGCCAGATAAAATAACCATAGTCTGAATCTCATATATTCGTAAGCTAGTCGGGGATAAGCTTAAAGTAGTTGTGCTCCAGCCACCTGATATGACTGACACTTGTAAGGGGATGTAGCTCAGTGGCAGAAAGAACACTTGGCCAGCATGCATGGGCTTGCTCCTAGGGTCAAGTTGTAGGACAAGAAAAAAAAAAGCAGATAGTCATTTTAGCCTGAGACTGTCAACGCACAGAACCAGGACAAAACAGAAGATCAGCAGGTAAATGTCCTGTATACATGAGCTGACACCCCCAGCTCCAGCTAAGAACCATGTAACGGAGCCTCCACAGCTGTGACTGCAGTCACAGTGCGCCCTTCCCCACTTCACAGTTGAGTGCTCTCCCATCTCCACAAACGACTTAAAGGATCAGGAGTAAACTGTCAGTCACTTGGGCATATGCTGAGGAACTTCATGAAGAACAGAATCTTGGGGATTGTTCCAGTAACACAGTCTGGGTTTTTCATGGGCAGAGAGGTGGCCATACAGGTGGCCATACAGTGTCACCTCATTTAATACTGAGAAAATGCTATAAGTAAAGGGATTAAACGGTGTGCCACACTAAAGGTTTCTGAATTGGTCTTGTCAGTTGTATAAAGTTACTTATGGTGGATAAACATGAAGTCATACTGAAAACACCTAAGCATCGAGAAGCCCTGTGTTGCTTAGCTGTATATGAAACAAATCAAAATCTAAACACCTATGGTCATAGCAAGGAACTGGAAATGTGGTTCAAAGGTAGAACGTGAATGTTGGATGCAGGAGGCTAAAGCTCAGAATCAAAAACAAACAAGGGCTATTTGCTGTCAGTGGACCTTATATTCTTAAGAATCATATTAATGCAGTGAATGCAGACCACCAAAGGCTTTGTTTAGTCACAGTCTTTTACTAGTATCACGGAAGTAATCCTCCATCCACGGCTTTAATCTGGACAGGTACAAAAGCTGACCTTGTGTTGTAAAATCAGAGCCACAAAATTGCAAGTAAGACATTCTAGATTTTTGACAAAAATTCTGAGTTTGGAAAGCTTAAATATAAAATATGATGAGAGAACCAATTTCTATTTTTAAGGATCATTTGTTGAAGTTTATGTCACTGGATCTCCTACTTCAGCAGTTTCTTCAGTTGTCACTTATAATCGTGAAACACACACACCTCACATGCACACACACAAATACCCCACATGCACACACACACACACACACCCCACATGCACACATACACACACACCACATGCACACACACACACACACACACACATACTCTCCAAAGAGAAAGGGAGAAGAGGGCCAGCTCAGCCCTGGAACCTAGACAGAGGCGGAGGGGAACCAAGCACACTAACCTATCCTATGACCTGCACATACCATGGTGGCAGGCATGCCCCAAGTATAAACTTAAAAAACTATTTTACAAAGGAAACGAGACTGCTCCGGGCTTAGAACAAGGTGGATGGTTCTGATTCTTAGGTGGACCCCTAAGATTACCTTGAGCTCCTGTGGAAGTATGAGCCAACGGACTCCAGGGAGGTTGTCCAAAAGCACAGCACTGGCTGCATCGTACTGCTGGGCGCTGGGGCTGCTGCTGAGATGTAGTTTACCGGGCCGAAGAGCTCGTTCAAAGAACAAGCTGAAGAAATGATCCAGACGGGGCGCATTCTCAACCTGGCAGAAGGCACTGGAGAAGCAGGAACTGGAAGTGAGCCCAAGCTGTGGAGAGGTCCATGACCTGCACTAGCTCAGGGGACTGGCTCTGCCCCAGCACTGACGCTCCCTCCTCCTGTTCCTATAGTTACGGCTACTGCTGTGGGGTGACTGAAGGAGGGCATTAATACACTTTCTGCATTTAGCAAGAGGACACCAGCGAAGAACTGCTGGGCCAACACAGGGCCATGTGCACAAGAAAAAGGGCCAAAGTACACACTTCCTTCCTCTCTACCTTCCAACCATTTACAGCTCCCTGAGTCTTTCAGGTAATGGAGGATAAGAAAGAGATTCTGCATGCTGCAGTACAACAGATTGAGCTTTGAATTGCTCTTACTAGGCAACTCTCATACGGCCAATCAACAGGCCTCTCTCTGAATTTTGGTTTCCAACCTAAAACTTGGGTTAATGTGACCCAACTCACCTTCAAATCACCTAGCACTCCCTACACAACTTCTTATGGTGCTTATTATGAGAATACGGGAAATACAAAATGCGGAGCTATGTTGTTTTCTCCTCATCGAGGCGCAGCATTGGAGGGAGCAAGGGAAGGAGAAAGGAAGGGATACAGAGAAACAGAGGGGACTGGAGAGGTTAAACAGCTGATTTTAGACAAGCAAGAGCATGTTAATCAAGACTGTTCCTTGGACCAGCTCATAAGATGACACAATGGCTGGCTTGCATCGCACAGAAGTGACATTCACTGACTCCTCCTGCAAATATTTAAGTGTCTAGTTTATTCCAGCCACCATTCTCTTTGCCAGGAGTACAGCAATAGAATCAGACAAAAGACAATGACTGCTGAGCACACAAGCTGACAGAGTAGGGCAAGGAGACGGCGGATGGCTGGCTAGACGGTCAGGTGTTCTATTCACGTTTTTACTTTAAAGAGAGGATCTGCCTGAATGTGTGAGGTCACATGTCCCTTCAGCTTCCCAAATTGCTTCAACTGTAAGCATGCAACTTCCTGCCCAGTCAGCTTGCTGTTCTGGAGGAAATGATTAAGAAACACTATGAACATAGGCCATTTAAGTTGATATCCCTGTATGAAGAAGACCCAGCAGGAGGGAAGAGGGCAGAGTCTGTGGTGGGGCAAACGTTGCCAATGTATAAGCAGGGGGTGGGCGTGGTGTGTGATCTGATCAGACGGGTAGGTAGGTAGGTGGGACCCAGGTAGTAATGCTGGCCATTCTAACTGTTTTATGGAAATTAATTAATGCAGCAGGAATAAAGACGGAGATCCAGAAACAGCTACTATAGTACCACAGAGCAGCTGTTAGGTAGGAAAATGGTGAATACCTAGAGGAATGGGTAGAGCGGACAGGCACTGTAGACAGCTAGGGGACAGAGCAAGGAAATATAGCTTTAGTTCCATCAAAACACTAATAGGAACTTGCTCACAACTTTAAATGATCACTAAATCTTTGGACCTTTGAAAAACCTTTATGAAATCTTTTTATAGAAAAAAGCTTAATTAAGAATTGTTACAAAAAGTCTGTTAGTAACTGCTTACGTCTCTGTGCTTCTTAAAGAACACAGACATACCCCATTTGTTTTCTTAGTTTGCCCTTCAAATTCCTGTTTGAACAAGGAAAAATTAATTAAATTTGCTGCTACTCTAGAGAAACTTTCCTATCAATAGAAGGTGAAGTGCAGAGAAACTAGGTCCCTCCGCCCTTACCCTACCGTGTGGACCACACAACAACTTCAGTAGTTTGTTGACATGCATGAAATCCATCGAAGAAAGTTGACCCTTGATAATCTCTCTGTTTGTGCAAACAGCTCAACTAGGGTACAACACAGCAAAGTCTGCCACTCTAATAGAACTTTAAAAAGGCAATTAATACCATGGTCTCATTCCTCATTGATTAAATCATATTAGGAAAGGGAAAAGGCACTATGTTTGGATGACCAGCCTTTTGTACCTAAATTATTCGGAAGTTCCTCATAAGTAATCAAGTCTGGGGGATGTGCCTCCTAACAGGTTCCTCTACCAGAGACCGTGATATAAACAAATGATCTGTCCATATTAACACAATCACAGAAGGTCATCCCTGATTCCTTGAGCACAGTTCCAGTAAAGTGTCTCCATAGATAATCAGAGAGAGATACCACATTTGGAAAAATTCATAAACTATCTTTCAGTTTCTCTACTGGTATACTCTGGTGTTCAGGGCAGAGGTATCACTTTCATCCCCAGAGGCACTAAAATCTGCAGAGATCCCACTGGAGAAAAATGTTTTCCAGGCATAGTACTGTACATTCAAATGGTTAACAGTTACCTCAGTTTCCCCTTCAAATCAAGAAATCTGTATCACATTATACTATAAGGCTAAAAACCAAAAGCACCTGCAACAGGCCACAGCACCAAGAATGAGCAACGGTTGAGCGCTTGACCCTATAGGATATCTCTATCACCCCCTCCAGGGCTCAGGTGACATCTCAGGAGAAGGTGAGACACAGAGGTGTGGAGGGAGACGTGCAGCACAGACATGTTATCTGGATCCAGTCAGGCCTTTGCTCGCTGAACTCACTACAGCTATGGTTATCTGCATAAGACCTGTACAGGAATGCACTGTAGGCATTTCGTCATGGAATGAGGAGGGACCGTGAGGGACTGTGGCAGGTGATGCTGCTTTAGTGGGGCAGCCACTGCTCTAGTTGTCCATGCTCTAGTAAACAGTCCCTGACAGTGCTCAAGCTTGAGTAAGCAACCCTAATAAACTCAGTGGGTCACACGAAAGAGATCGAAGCAGGAGGGGGCTTGCTGGGAGGAAAGAGGGTTTCAGTAGGAGGAGAAGGAGGTGACAGAGGGTCATGAAGAGTGAACATGACTACAAACTCATGAGATAAGAGAAGCAGAACATACACATGAAATGGAATGCACGCTCGTGTTTTGCAGAGACTACACAAAGGAATACACACTGCTCCTTAACATTCCGTACTGTGCACCTGATTCCTGCTAACTGCTTTGTTTGTTTTTTGAGACAAGGTCTATAACTCAGTCTGGCCTGAAAACTACTTACATATCCTAGGTCAGCCTTGAACTTACAGTAATTCTCCTGCCTCAGACTCACAAATGCTGAGTTTACAGATATGAGCCACCATGCCTAGCTAAATGCACATTTCTGATTACATTTTTGAATTAAGAAACATTTTGGGGCGGTATGATAGCAAAGAAAACAAAAAAAATTACTGAAAATCTTACTCTTGTCTATATGCTACATAGACATGTGCTATATATTTGCCTCTAAACAAAAGAACCAGTATGTACTGGTCACTATACATCATAATATAGGACTTGTAATCACTAGATCCTGTGCTAACTAGTAGTTGATATGAGCTTCTGCATGGTTCATTACAGGCTATAGTGTGGAAGGAGAAACAGCATCACGGGCTCTCTAAGGCACATGTGGCGCTTCATACCTACAGCCCCAGCACCTGAAGGCCCAGGCCAGTCTGAGTTACATACACAGCAAGATCCTGTCTCTGAAATTAATTCATAGTTAAATTAAATAAAAATTAAAAACAAACAAACAAACAAACCTGAGGGAACTGTCACAAGGCAAGGAATAAACCAAAAAAGTCCACTTCTCAAGCAAGAGGCCGTCAGGCACAGAGGAAGACACAGACTCTAGAGAAACACTCACCTGTCTAAAGAGCCATACATGAACTTTAAGGTTTGGGCAGCGTCTTCTATCATGTTCCTTAGCTGGGGAAGAGGAACTCTTAAAAGAAAAAAATGCAGTTACTCATTTGTGACATGATCTGATGACAATGACCCCCCAAAGAAGCAAGATGTCTTTACACATGTATATTTGTAGGGTTTAGTCAGCTGCGGGCAGAGTGGTAAAGGGTGCTTCACCAACTAGTGAGGTCACTCAGAGGTAGGAAGTCATTTTGGCATTGCAGAGTCACTGTTTTACCAAAAGTATCGAATATCTGGGAAAAATACCCTGTGCTGAGCCTTGACTCCCCCACCCCCGCCGCCCCGCACCCCATATCCTCCAGCATGAATAAAATGGGAGCTCACTAAATCCAAAGCACATTCTTGTGAAGTCGGAGTGGAAGAAAACACCCCAGCCCTTTACCTCTGTGTTGTCAATACTGACAGCCCCAAAGCATGGGTAATAATACAATATGTCCCCAGTGCAGCCTTGGGATCATGAACCCATCACAGGGAGTTTGCTTTTTGACTAAAAGGCCATGCTTGTAATGAGGCAGGCCTTGTTACGTTATTTTACTTTTTTGTTGTTGCTGTTGCCATAGTTTCAGAACTGTTGTTTAAAGGGAAACAAAAAGATCCCAACTTACTCTTCAGCAGGCAGGCCAATTAACAGCAACTTGTCAGACTCTTTCAAGTAAGCAACATGAATTTGTTTCCCATTTAAATGGAGGGATGAGCTAAGAAAAAACATAAATTCAAGATGTGGTTAGGATATCTTTAACTGTTATGAAGTTATAAAAATATCCTTAATAGGTTACACATGGTTTAATTTAAGATCTGAATTGCTTAATAAGCAAATTTCTTGCCACATACCTAACTGTCACACAGAAAAGGCAGCGGTTTTGTAACAACAAAAATACATTTGGAATTATCTCCAAACCTTCAGGACACACAAAAGCAGAATCATCGCATGTCTACAATTCTGGCTTTCAGGAGACTGTGGCTGTGGCTGAAGGACTGCTATGAATTTGAAGCCAGTTTGAGTGACATAGTGAGTCCCAGGCCAGCAGGGCTACAGAGTGAGACCCTGTCCGGAACTCGGGTATGTGTGAAATGTTTTGTTGACACAAGGTAGCTACACATAGTTTAGGATATTTTTATAAGACTTTGCATCCTAGCTCATTAACTTCATAGACTCTTTGGGATGGCCCATGTATGGGCATAATCGCTAAGGAGATTATAAAGAAAACAAAACAGTGATTGAACCTGGAGGCTGACAGCCCAATATGAGACACAGGTTAGAGGCAAGTGATGGAACCTGAGTCATGTACACATAGGCGCTCAAGGAACTCCTGGATGGAGCACGTGCACACTATGTGGTGGCTACGAGGGAGCGCTTCTGTCAGAGGCTGTTGGTATATACATTTCATGCACGGCCAAAGTATTCTTAATTATACTTCACCCAGCTGCAAATGATTAGATACCTTCTCAAAAGAAATACAATAACCAACTAGGGAAACACAGAGACGCAAGTGTGTGTAATTTAAATATGAACTATTAAAAAGATTTTTTTTCATACAGAATATTGTTTTTACATTAAAATTTAAAAGTACACATACTTTTAGGCAAATATCAGTCTCTTTTATATCATACTAATATTATTACAATTTTTAAAAAAGAATGTGCAACAAGAAACAGGTATTGTTAAAGAACCCTGAAGACATTTCACATTTACTGTTTCCTCAAAAAGGTTTTCCTAGTTGTCCTTACTGCTTGCACAGGTTACCTCATGTCTTACCATTACTGACAAGATCTAACTATTAAGTGAAATAGCATCCATCCTACACAGCAGAGAAAGAAAAAGAACAAACCTACATGAAAAACCTTACATTTTGTTTAAGAACATTACTCCAGAGCTGGAGGGATGGTTTGGTAGTTAGGAGCACTTGCTGCTCTTCCAGGGAACAAGTTTTGTTCCCAGCACTCATGATCAGGTACACATGGGTGCCTTCAGCTTCAGGGAATCTGATACTTCTGTAGGCAACTGCATTCATATTTGCAGAGGCACACACAGACACACAGACACAGATGCACAAACACGCAGACAATTTAAAAAGTGTTTTTAAGAAACAAATGTGCATTCATTTTATGGTTCCATGCATTTCAAATGTCTACTGTAGGAATCTCTACCAGGCAAGCCAGTGGGTACCTGGGGCTTGAGCTGTGATGTCCAGGATGACAAGGGGCACAGGGTTTCTTTTTAAGGTGAATAAAATGTTCTGACATTGATCATGGCCAATATCTCTGAATATATGTCATGGTTTTTAATATGCTTGGCCCAGGGAGTGGCACTATTTGGAGGTGTAGCCTTGTTGGAGTAGATGTGTCACTGTGGGCACGGGCTTTAAGACCCTCATCCTGTCTGCCTGGAAGCCAGTCTTCCACTAGCAGCCCTCAGATGAAGAGGTAGATAAAAATCAATGTTTGGCCAAAACAAATGGAAAAGGTTTTTATCAGAGATAACTAAAGGTGAGGACTTGAAGAAAGAGATAAACATTATTACCTAGTGACTTGTGTCCCAGTTACACTTTCCAGCATGTCACAGAGTGTGAGAAAAATCCCCCTCACACTCTTGAGTTTCTGAGATGCTTCAGACACTGGATAATGGTAAAGAATTTCCTGCTGTTGGGGAAAGGAAACAGATGATAAGCCTCCCAGACACTCCAACCAACACTTGGCCAGAAAGTTCAGATTTTGTATTAAGGACAAAACAAGAGTCCTTTCAGTTTCAGCTTTAGTCAGAGTTTCATTCAGACACAAGGACAAAGGTATGCCTGGTATGTTAACACTTCAACAAGCATTGCAAACGGTACACTTGAAAGTCAGGTTAGAGACTACACAGACAGAACTCTACACAGTTAATTGAAATTACTTATTTCAAATAGTGCTTTAAGCTTTAATCCCCACAGGAAACCCATAGGTGTCTTTCATTTCTTTCATACTGAACCTTAAAAGATAATCATCTTTTTTGGTGATGTTATTAAATGCTTGCTTAATTTACAAAGTGAGAATACAAAACTGAAGAAGTTCAAATAGGAAGAAAAAAAGTATCACAGGATTATAAAATCTCTGGCTTAAATCTGAGAGAGTTTAACTAGCACAAATTAATCTACATGACAAGGCATGTTTTATTTTAAATTACAGAAAATGCTAATTTACAGGATAATTTACAAAATGCTGAATATTTTTCTATTTTCAGTGAGAACCTATTTCCAGGAAACAGAGAGCTTTAACAGAAATAAATAACGACTCTCCAAGTAGGAGCTCCAGTGTGCTGAGGCTCCAAAAGCAGAGGTGGGCAGCGGGAGCCTCGCTTCCTGCTGAGACGTAGGCAGCATCTAATTTTCTCACACAGCAAGTTAAAAATCAGACAAAAATAAAACTTCTAAATAGAAACCATATAGAACTGAGAGTAACTTCTAGTTGCTCTAATCGCTACAATTGCTAGAACAGGAAGTACACGTTCCTGCAGATTACACTGGCTTAGCTTTCCTTGGTTCTCTGAAGACTGTTAAAAATCTATATGAGAAATAGTTACCTGGCGTGGGGTCCATGTATTCACACTTTTACATTACCACAGATATGATGATGACACACTGTGTGTACCTACTGTTTATACTTATTAAGAACGCCTAAGATATGTAAATTATTCAATATATGCTATGGGATATGTTTGTCAAATACACTGAATAATAATGATTCAAATGGTTTTGCAATTTTCATTAGTGAAAATAGCTACAAAGTATTTTCTTATAATTTTATTATTTATTTCTGGAAATTAAATCAAATGAATTAAAATCTTCTGTGATGTAGATGTAATAAATTTAAACCATGTCCAACAAATACTTCCATTATGTTTTGTCAAAATACCAAATGCTGCTTTAAATAGTCTTTGACTAACTTTTTACAAGTCTCCATCTTGTAATTTAAAGACAAGCGCTGTATCAATTATGTAACTCTCAGGGAAAGAAATGACCCTATGACATTTTGTTGTAAAGTATCAGACTAGTAAAAAAAGGCCATTTAAAGAAGTCTCCATAGTAGTCTTAAAAGCCTTGGTATTGAAGGGCTGGCAGGCTCTGCAGTGCCCAGCCAATTTAATTAGTTGTGTTTTTAAAGCCCTTGTTAGGAGCCTGCACTCATAGATGCTTCCACCCTGCATGGTAAGAATAAAGAGCCTCTCCTAATTATGGTATTGATACAGAGCTGGCCACATTCAGGAGCCTGCTTATTTGTAAGGCATCTGCACGTTTTCCCAGGGAGAGATAGGCAATGATGGTTGGCTCCGAAGGGTTCAGGACAGTATCTCAAAACTTAGGGGATTAAAAAAATAAATGCTTAAAGGTCTCACTTGTTCTAAAGATACAAGGATCCAGCAAGGTGTAAGAAATTAGAATTCTTATCAGTGAGTGTCTGTGTATTTCCCAGAGCACAGAAAATGCCAAATAGTACATCTACTACTGAGCTGATCTTTACCATTTTCAATTTCTCATTAAACAGACAGAAAAACAACACAAGGAAACGCATGTATCACATTACAAGCCACAAAAGGACACAAAGGAAGCGTTTGGTCTTTCCCTGTTGCTTAGGATACCTGAATGGTGCACTCACCTTACTCTTGTTTATTTTAAGACACCGATTGTAACATGTGATACATAGAGGACAGTGGTAAGGCACAGCTAAGTCATATAATATGCATAGCATAGCATGTGATATGCAGACAGCGACAAGGCACAGCTAACTCCCTTCTGTTTCTTCTTTATGTCTAAGGTTGCAGGATGGAAGGTCTCCCCACTTACTCGGCATGTGTGAGCAGACACTCACCTCCTCCCTGGCTGCCTCTGACTGGAGCTGCAGCGTGAGGTACATGATGATATGTGGGATGCTCAGGGTACTGGGCTGGACCACATCCGCTTCTGACCCGCAGAGGAGTTTCACCAAATCATTTGTGTTCGACTGGGCCTTTTTCTTTTTTGGTTGGGCTGTTTCCTTTTTCACAGCATATGCATTTTCAAATGTCAGCTTCACCTGAAAAGAAGAAAACAAAATGTTTGGGTTTTCAACAAGGCAAATATCATTTTATTTATTTATTTTAACAAAGGAAAACATGCACTGACAGGTATAGCCAGGAGTGCACAGGGTGGAGATGGCACCTCAGAGCAAGGTCAAACAGTAAGGACAGTGAGTTAGTTCCCTTGCTAGCTCCTCGAACGCTGGTGTGTGTGTGTGTGTGTGTGTGTGTTTTGATTGGAAAGTACAGTGTTCCATACAAAAATTCATTCATGCAAATGCAGTCACTGACCACACAAAGAAGTACCACAGAAGAACAGAAATCCACATCATCTGAGTGTAGGTTTCACTGTACATCTTGAGTGTAGGTTTCACTGTACATCTTGAGTGTAGGTTTCACTGTACATCTTCACTGTACATCTTACAGCTAATGATTCTGACTCCTTAAATGTGGTTAGGAGGGAGAGTCTGGGGCTCAAGGGCAACCTCACACGCTGGGAGTTGTCTTTCCTTCTAAATTGGACAGGTTTCAAATAGTCCTCTCTCAGACAGTCTTACAGCCCTTTAAAGACCACAGACAGCTGTATCAAACAATCAGTCAGTGGCATGTGGCACTCTGCACCACTAGGAGGATTAGCTGTCACTATTATCAGGGATAGTTTTAATTTCACAGCCTGATGTGAAGATTGGTCAGAATCCAGAATGTGGCTGTTTTCCAGCGGCTGAAAGGCACCTTCCACTTCTCAGGTACCTCATCTCGGAAACAGAGACACTTACCCAGTGCCAGCTGGCCAGCAACAACCCACCCATTTCAAAGATGCACCAGTGTGAGCATATGATGAACGCTGCTGATGTCATCATAAACTCAGTAGCCACACAGTGCTCTGAATCTTTACATTTAAAATCTGTCCCTTTAAAGGAAACAAAGTCATAAAGTTTTAAGTTTAGAGCCAAATGGTGTCTTTCAAAATAAGAGTAAGCTGGGCACGATGGCTGTTCCCTTTAATCCCTGCAAGTGCAGGTTGATCTCTGTGAGTTCAAGGTCAGGTTGGTCTACACGAAAAGTTCTAAGCCAGTCAGGACTATACAGTGAGACTCTCTCTAATTAATTAATTAATAATTAATATTTGATCAAGAATAAAGAAGACTAGCTAGTGCTTGAAAGCAGGTAACATTGTATTAAGGCAGCAAGTTACATTTGAGCAAAACACTTAAAGACTAGAAATAATACTAAATAATTCTTATTTTAATAATTTATTATGAAGTACCATTCTAATTCCAAGTATGTGGTAAGTACTAACACATTTTGATCACTTTTAAAAAATAACTTTCATATACTTTCATTTAAAGTATTAAATCTGTTAGTACAAAACAAACAAAATCCCCTACAACCCTAACCTACCTACCTAACTGCTACAAGTATTATATTGCTTAAAAGGAAAAAAATATATAAAACATATTGAAAAAAATCTTCCAAAAGAGAAAAACATTAGGTATTCCTTTTTTGTTGGTAAAGAAGTGAGTGTTTGGGGTTGTGTTCAATTTGCTTCTCTGGAGATGGTAGTGGCTTTTACCACAGTGAACTAAGTTAGACACACACATTTTTTCTAAGACTCAGTATTTATTGTGTAAGCAAGTTTCTTTTGTTTGAAAAGTGTTCTCAAAAATTCACATGATAAAGGCCTGTTCCGTGGTGTAGTGCCAGTGGGTGGCTGGAAGGTTTTCATGTGAGTGAGGGGCTGGGGGAACTGAAGGAGCCTGACCCCTGTTCCTCAGAGTTTACTGAGGGGAGGGCTCATCTTGGATATGGGAGGCATCATTCCATGGCATGGGGTCCCAGATTGAACCAAATGGGAAAAGAAGAAAAACCACCCGAGCCCTGCATTCCCATTTCCTGGACTGCCCAGAAGGAAGAGTCTCTTCATAGGCTCCTGTGGCCATGGGCTCTGCCATGCATCTCCTGCTGTGACAGACTTTCTCCTTTCAAACCAAGAGCCAACGTGAACCTCTCTCCTGTGAACTGCATTAGGTCAGGTGTGTGGTCCCAACTACGAGATGAGTAACATACAGCTTATCACAGCCAAGAACCTCTACACACCAGAACGAACCGCTCTCTGTCAGTCAATGTCTAAGATACTTACTACAGTGATGGAAGCTAATCTATTGTAGCAAAGGAAGGAGTTCAAATTCATCTAGGTGCACGCACTTAGAGAAGATGAAGTGTGCTAACACTAAAGGGGCCCACACGGAGAGCGGGAAGGGAAACTCCAAGTAGGAAAGCCTGTGTATATGGAATTTTTTTAAAAAAAGGTTTTCTGTAAACACAATGAGGAAACATGGGGTCTTGGTATCTGGACACTGTACCAAAAAAGTCTGAGTAGAAAATTAATATATGGTTGGTGGAAAAACAAACTAAACAAAAATAAAAAAAAATTAGCAACACTACAGTAAGAATAAGTTTTTTTTTATTTTTAAACTGATGAAAATTAACATATAATTAAAGTGAGAAAGAGTTGAGTGCATCCAGTTTTAGGGATCTTAGATGCGAACTGAATGTTAGGGGACTCTGTGGGTCAGCACACTGGCCTCCATGCCTGATGACCCGAGGCTGATCTCTTAGATCCACATGCCAGAAAGAGGGAACCAACTCCTGAAGGTCATCTGCTGATCTCTAGCAAGTATACATAATAAATAAATGTTACAAAAATATGACTTGGTCTGTGGTTTAGACACAAACAGGCTACACAAGTAAGTAGTATTTAGTGTTAAAGATGATAGCCATTCTGCGGTGTGTATGTACATGCGCAGTGTGTGTGTGTGTGTGTGTGTGTGTGTGTGTGTGTGTGTGTATGGGGGGGTACTCACAGTAGCAGGACCCACAGAAAGGAGCCTCAGAGGAAGAGCCATGGCTCATAGCATGGCTGAGCATCTTCTCCAGCTGGGGTTCTTGTGAGTGGGAAGGTTTAAAGATTGGGTGTTATTCCCTCACAAAAAAAAATGACAACAGGGAAATGAGTAAGTAAACTCAAAAATTTGCTAATTTATAGAAAGCAGCAATAACCTAACATTTAATACCACATCACTATGCTAGTAGAGAGTGACATGTGTGCTTTAAAAATAACTTTGATAGTCTATTTTGTAAACACCATCACCTCTTCTCTGTGGTGCAGGGACCTTTACAACTTGCCATGACACCAACCCAAAGAGAAACACACCCCAGGGTCCCACATTAGAAGTCTTTAAGGAACTGTCTTAGCACCACGCTGATTTCAGAAAGGTCAGTTGCATCATGCAAAGATACTTACACTTCAGAAAGATGTCTAAAGTCCAATATGATAAGCAACTATAAATGCTGAGAAATTCAGCTGCCTTGGTATAACATAAGGGGCAATTTATAACTAAATAAAAAGATAAGCACCATTTAAAAACAAAGGTTAAAGAACCTTAAAGGCACTATGTGGTTACAGGGATAACCTTTTCTTAAGCAGTATCTAATAACCTTTATTTGAAACTCCTTTTAGTGTTCTGATGTCCTTCCACAGACTTACATGCACCCCACATTTCCTGCTTCCTTACTTGTGCAATGTGCCCAGCCTATTCTCCTTCCCTCCAGGCTCAGTAATAATGCTTTGGTTCCCTCAGGTCCATGGATGAGATTTCTATAATCCATCCTTCCTTCCCAAACCTTATGGCTTTGGTTATTTCCTTCCCACTTCTGTCTTGAACCCATGCTATGTAAGAAGCAATTCCTCTTTCACCTCTACCAAAAAATCTTCCCACTTTAGCCACAAAAAATTCCACATGTTTTGAAGATCAATGTAGTGCTTTAAAAGTTTCAGATTTTAGGTTTTTAGGGTTTCAGGTTGCTCTACATAGGGTGGTTCAGCCGTTAATACCCCCAAATTGAGTCAATCTTGCTCTCACGATCCTGCTGTCTCTGTCTGTCTTTCTCCCTCCCTCCCTCCCTCCCTCCCTCCCTCCCTCCCTCTCTTCCTTGTCCAGCACTCACCTACTCTTAATTGCAAGCATTTTTGGTAAGGAATAGTCAGCTTATACTATTTAATACATCAATGCAGTCATACACATGGTTCAGTTCGTCTTAATGTTGTAGTTCTCTGGCCTCTTTTTCATGATGCTGTGTGTGTGTGCTGCGCTTTCTAAGCCTTGCACATGCTAAGCACATGTTTTATCATCTTACACCCCAACACCCTCATGCTAGTAACACTTTGGAAGTACCTAGGGGGGAAAAACAAGTATTGAAATGTTAAAATGGGTTTTTGTGTACCTCGGGATCTCACATCAGCACACATCAGTAGAGCTGGAACTAGATTCTAAGACATCCCTTTAGACCCGCTCTGATTACAGTTGGGAGAGCGATAGATCTGGAACCTCTATGAGGTGTTACATGGAGGTCTGATGCGTCTGTTAGAGGACAAGAAGCTGCAGAACACTCCATACCCTGAGGGCATGTTTAATATGTCACCGCTCAGTATGTTTGGGTTAAGTCTCTAGTGGGATTATTTGTAAACCTTCGTTCCTTCTCCCTGTTGCTGTTACACAGGGCACAGTCACAAACCAGTAAAACGAAAAGCCTCAGGCAGGCCTATCTCAGTCGGGTCTGGAACCAAGATGTCAGGATCCACACAGGTTAAAATAACAGGAAGGAGCATGCTTTGAGTTAGTTTGAAAAAATTTAGTACTTTGAATAATTGATTCTGCAACTTAGGAAAAACCATTAAGCAATTTCTAAATTCTCTCTCTTTCTTGGGATCTCATTAAACAGGCTAGTATAGCACACAATCCTCCTGCCTCAGCCTGCTGGGTGCTCCAGATTCCTTTCCTTTAGGTATAAAATAAGAAGATTAACCATTGGAATCTTACAGGTGTCTTATGGTTAAGACCTAAGATATAAGAAAATCTGCCTAAAGAAGTGAAGCCGCACTCGGGAGTGCTGCAGAAGAGGTGGCGGGCAGCAAGGCTGGGAGAGCCGAGGATCTGCAACTAAGTGTCTTCTGGACAAGAAACTGCACTCTGGAACTCACAGCAACTGTGGTTGCTTGCACAAGACCTGCAGAGGATCAAGCCAATCTGCATTGCAGCATGGAGGGGTGAGGAGCCACTCCACCTGAGGAGTTACAGGCAGCTGATGGCCACTGAGGGAGGAGGGTCATCTTTCTTCATTGGTCCTGGTGTCATGGTGGGTTGACCATGTTCCACACCCATGCACATGCAAGCAGCTCCAATTGGACTGGGAGAGGGTATCCTGGGAGGGCAGTCCAGGAAGACTGGAGAGGGAGGAGATGGGGGTAGACAGGATGAAAAGCACTGTGTTTATCCATGAAATTATTAAATAATAGGGGTTTTTTTGTTTGTTAAAGTAAGCAACTTTAAAAAGAAGTAGTTGCTGTGACATCTATACCTGATGTGGTTCAGGAGCCTGGGGAGTTGGTTTTCGGGAACTGTCTGAGGGATGGAGAAGATTGGTTTTTCTAAGCAGCTTGATACGGCAATTCTGCTAAGGACTTAGAAAACCAGAAGCCTGACAGAAATGTAAAATCCAGGCAGCAAAGACCAGGCTCATTAGGTTTCAGGCATAAATTAAGACTCTAGTGGTAATTGGGTGTCAGCTCAACCTCTTTACATGACAGGAAAGAATGTGAATGTATCTTACCTATGCACCCAAACTCTGTGAGAGGCTGAGGTAAAGGGGTCAGACTAATTAATCTAACAGGAACTCTAAACGCCACACAGCATCCAGGCATGGGTGTTGATTGCTGATTTTAGCCAGGTTAACACTGGGAACTGGAAGCAAGAAACGATATAGAAACATTTGAAAAACTTGCATTTTAGCCAGAAATTGAGTATGTTTAAAGTTGCTGCCAGATGCCAATAAATATGGAGAGATCGGCACTGCTAAAGAGGCCAAGGACTTCGCACTGGGACAGTGAGAAAGACATTCTGAGAACATCTCAGGACCCCTCCCATACCCCACCCCTTAGCTCAAAAGCAAGATTATAGTAAAACTATAACTCCTTTCAAGAGGACAGCTCTGAAAGCCCAAATTGCACAGGTATGTTTAGGATCCTGCTTGTCTAGGATTCTTCATCTTGTTTGGCTGGTAAAGCTAAGGGGGGGGCATTGTAGCCATGGCTCAAGTGGGGCTACCAAGATTTTGACAAATGACAGGCCACGTGAGGCTAGTTTGCAGGCATGCAGAATGCTAGAGTCGTGGGGCCTGGGAAGCTCCAACAGAGATCGCAAAGGAAAGTGGAGGAGCTCATAAAGTGTGTAGCAGGCTTGTAGTCTCTGTAGGCAGCTTCCTACAGTTAGTTGTGTATGAAGTTATGAGAGTGAACCTGAAGCTGAAATGGAAAAGTTAGGAAGTCAGAAACACCAGGGACTTGGAGCACTGACTAAGGGAGGCTGCAGACGGTAAGCGGAGCCAGCCTAGGGTAGCTGCCATGTGGGCTTCAGCCAGCAGGGCCACAGGGGCAGGACTGCCAATGCTTCTGGGGCACGCCATTCCACTGTATGTCTCAGGTGGCAGACCTGGCTGCTTGGCTTTAGTCTTGCTTAGGGCTGACTCTTCCTCATTCTCTCCCTGTTTCTTACTATGTAATGAGAATGTTCATGGCATCGCCTGGGAAATGTGCAGTTTATTCTCATTTTGATGGATGTCTACAACTGCGTTTTCATTAAGTCTTGAGGAGTCTGTGGACTCATGCTTTTGAGCAATGAGACCTGTTACAGCTTTGGAAATTCTTATGGATGAACTAAATGCACTTTCGTTGTAATACAGGCACATGCCTGTGGATGCAGGATGCTAATGCTATGTATTGGGTCTTAAATGCTGGCCTAGTGCCCACATGTTGAAGACTTGGTTGCCAGCATGCAACATCACTGGGGGTTAGTAGAGCCTGTAAGAGCACGGGGAGAAGTGGGGTTACTGGAGGAATGCCCTTAAGGAAGACATTTGGATCCAGCGTCTCCCCCCCGCCCCCTGCTTCTTGGCTATAAGGAAGTAAGCCATTTTGTTCTATAGCTATCACTTACAATAAGGCTCTGCCTGTCTCACAGTGGCAGAGAGCTTAAGGAAAGTGGTATTAGCAGTGCACATGGTTGGCTGACTGCCACGGGACAGCACAAGCTCCTACTACTCTCCTGCCTGCCATTAAACTCCTAGCTACAAGGCCTAAGAGAAAATACTATAGTTAGGTTTTGTGGTGGTTTGAAAAGATACAGACCCCTGAGACTTGTATTTCTGAATGCTTGGCCCATGGGGAGTGACACTATTAGAAGATGTGGCCTTGTTGGAATAAGTGCGTCACTGCGGGGTGGGCTTTGAGGTCTCCCATGCTCAAGCTCTGTTCATTTTAGGACACAGTCCCCTTCTGCCGCCTGTGGATCAAGATGTAGAACTCTTGGCTCCTTCAGCACTAAGTCTACCTGCACGTTGTCATGCTTTCTGCTATGCTGATCATGGACTAGACCTCTGAACCTTGTAAGCCAGCCCTAATTAAACATTTTCCTTTATAAGGGTTGCCCTGGTCATGGTGTCTCTTCACAGTAATGGAAACTCTGAGACAATCAAAGCCATATTCGAAACAACAAAAAACAGTCCTAGTTGGGCATGGTGGCACTCACACTTAATCTCAGTACTTGGGAGGCAGAGGCAGGCAGATCTCTGAGTTCCAGGACAGCTACGTAGCTTCTATGTACTTCTATAACTTAAGAGATAAGCTTATAACTTATTTATTTATTTATCTACTTTTTTTGGGGGGGGGATACAGGGTTTCTACATAGTCCTGGCTATCCTGGAACTTGCTATGTAGACCAGGCTGGCCTCTAACTCATTCACATACCTGCCTTTGCCTTGGGAGAGCTGGGATTAAAGGCGTGCACCACCAAACCTGGCCCACAGCTTTTAAGATAGTCTTCTCAGAGCTGTGCTGTCACTGGCAAGCATGGGTGCTCTACGGCAATCATGTTTACTTTTATTACTGCTGCTGCTTTCTTTACTTAGGATGAGCTTTATTTGTAGCTATCCCTCTCCTTTTATAACAATGCCCCAAAGGCAAGTGTTAGCAAGAGGTGAAGCTGCCCTTGCTGCTCGAGTATGAGCGGCACTCACCCATTACATGGAAGGGAAATGCCAGCATCTTACGAGGGAAACAGCACAGAACGCATGCACTTTAAGCAACACTGTACACAGCATAGGAAGGGATGTCCACACCTGCATTGGCCCAGGGATGCAGGACAGAACTCTTTCTATGTTTTCAGAAGTCACGTCTACATCATTCACAGCAACAAGGACATCGCCTAAAAACAGAAAAACAAAAGATGACTGTGTGAATATTCCAAACCAAAAAGCTCCAGAATTGCAACATGAGAAAATAGCTAACCAGACTTCCTCAAGGGCATACTGGAAAATGTGGTGCATTCGGGGACTTATCCAAGGTTATACCGCACATTAGTGACACAGCCAATCTCCCAGCTCATCTCATGTGCTGCCCAACACTGCACCAGAACTCACTGCAACCCATGAATATGAATATTTCTAGTTTTGGTATAACTGGGAGAGATATGTGAACCAAAAGGACAAATGGAAATTTTGTTAAGTATTGAACTTAACAAAATTAAATCTAACCACTCAGACTCATAATTAAAAAAACCCAGCTTAACTGTTAATTAAATCCATGTGCGACATCTCAATGGTCTGTGATGCTTGCTGCCATCACTCCCTGATGTCCACACAACAGCTTCTGACCGTATCAATACGGCCAGCTCATGTCAATCAAAGTCTTCTTTCTCATGACTGTTCTCCAAGGGCTTGTATTTATCCCATTTCAAAACCAAGATCACTATTAAGATGAAATTACTTTCAAACCATTGACTCAAAACATGGCTCTTACCCAAAAGAAATGAAGAGTCAATTTATCCTTGAGTTAAATGAGTGATCATAGCACAGGGAAGAGAGATTCAGGGAGCCCCAAACATGTTCTTCTATGGAAGTGGTTACATGACTCAGAATAAAAGGAATTTGTACGTCAGCAGTGACCAAATTTCCTGGTGAGGATCCCAGGTAAGTAGGCTAGCACACCATGGGAAGCTTTCATAAGTATTAGATGTTTTCTGGGAATAGTGTGAACTGTGGGGTTGGTGGAAGCTCATGCTTTGCTAAGAACATACTTCAAAAGTCTTACCCAATTGTCAAAAGCATCAAACTTCAAAAGTCACACCCAGCTGTGAATGGGAAGTTATGTGAGCCTAAAAGACAGACACTGCGTGGGCGGTGACCAGGGCTAACGACAGACTAAAATAACCTGAGTCTGTGTAGTGGTTTGAACAGGAATGACACCCATAGACTAATGTGTTTGATGTTTGGCCCACAGGGAGTGACACCACTAAGAGATATGTCCTTGTTGGAATAGGCGTGGCCTTGTTGTAGGAAGTGTGTCACTGTGGGGGTTCACCCAGTGTGGAAGAGACCCTCCTGCTGGCTGCCACGGATCAAGATGTAGAACTCTCAGCTCCTTTTCCAGCACCAAGTCTGCCTGGATGATACCATGTTTCCCACTATGGTAAAAATGGACTGAACCTCTGTAACTATAAGTCAGGCCAATTAAATGTTTTCCTTTCTTCACAGCAATAAAACTCTAACTAAGACAGGCTGCATCTGCAACACCTCAAATCTGCTCAGTCATGAAGTTCTAACCTGTCACTAGGCCTTGGGCCTTGTAGACTTTTCAGCCTACAAGGGTCTAGCTTTTTTCCTGGGACCTTCGGTTTACAAGAACATAATTAAAAAGTACTGTCAAAAACCCAGGTGAGCTGTGTTAACATGAGTATATCTAGGGTACTTTCTTGTAATTAAACTATAAGTCAAGTCTTGCTCTAAACCACTGCAGTAGAGAATCAAGAAAAGGTTTAAGGGAGACCAACTCTCTCCTCTCTGAGGGGAGTAGTAAGCATGTGAGTAAACACAACATGGCACATGCTTCTCCACAGGTTGCTCGGGTTTCTGCATGTTCCATGAATCTAGGCACTGGGCCCACATTCTGCTGTCTCTTCAAGAGTATCTGTAAGTGAACAGCTTCATGTCAGAGAAAAGGCTGTTTTGAGCATAGCTCACGTCTACTTACTGTAGAGTGACAAGGACACACACACTGTCTCTATGAAATATAAAATGTTAAAAAGAAAGCCTCCACTGTGGAAAGCTGAGAAGATGCTTGCATGAAATCTGTGGCCTACCAGTGCACAACTCCACAGTAGGTTAGAAGAGTACTGCAGAAACACTAAGAAATGGCTCAGCACTACAGCTAAGACTACTTCTGAACACTAAGTCTAGTGTCTACTACGTTCACCGGAGTGAACAATAAACCAGTTTTATTACTTTAAGCCTCTCAGGTAGCAGAAATGTTTGAGCTGGTACATAGTTTATAGAATTGTATTTTTATTGGTTAAATGATATAATTGGTTAAATGGATATAGTGTAAATATCCATAGCTTGTTTGACATTTTAATGCTTTAAATATTTAAGACACTGATTTGTAAATGTCCCGATAAACATTTTCGTGCTCATAGTTTTTCTTCCTCCATTTGTGTGTGTGCTATATACACACATGTATGTTGGTCTGTGTACCCATGTGAAAAGAGGACAGGGGAAGGAATCAGATGTCCTGCTCGGTCTCTCTGCTATACTCTCTTGTGACAGCTGAACTTGGAGCCAGCAAACCCCTTAGATTCTCCTGTTTCTGTCCCATACCAATGGGATTACAAGCATATGTGGGGCCACCCCTGGATAAACACACACACACATACACACACACACACACATACACACTCACACACACACTCACACAAATACACACACACACAAATGTGGATATTTGAACTCACGTGTTCATGTCCCCAACCACTCCCTGCTTTTCCCTCCATTTTGATCTGTGTTTAGCAAGCTTTTTCTGTTAAGGACCACACAGAAAACAGTCCATGCTTTGGTAGATAAATGCTCCGTGTTCAACTGCTCAGTTCTCCCCACCAGATCCATCTTGAACTCTCAGCCAGACAACAGATGATCAAGTGGGGGCTGTGTACAATAATATTTTATTTGGGTTCTAAATACTTTTCCTATGCTATAAATTATTTAATCATTTTAGACAGGCTATATAAACACAGGTAGTAAGCCTGATGTAGCCTGCCAGCTCTAATTTGCCTATCTGTACTAGATGGTTTTTTAAGATAAATGTCCAGAAATGAATTGATTGGTTTAAATTATACACTGCTGCAGAGTGATACTTATATCTAAATTATATTTTGAATTGAGTAAATAAATAATTTCTTTTCCTCTTTTTTTTTCATCAATGTGAAATAAATCCTTTGGTGCTGTCTCCATCTACTGAAGTAACCAACGCAGCAGGTCAGAGAGTCCTGATCGGGAATCAGAACGCACAGACGCAGATCCATTGGTGATGAGCAATTTGCCACCAAGTAGTTGCTGTTAATGCCTCTGTTCACTTCTGCAGAAGGAAATAACTGCCCAGCGGCTTCCTAGAGAGGAAGCTCTGAAATTCTGTCCTTCCAACAAACACTGGGTTCCAGCCTCCTTCTGAGAGCAGAAAAGCATGAGAAGGAGCACTCTGGCAGAGAATGTGGCAGAGACACCACCCATGAGGAAGTCAGGAAGGCACAAGGAATACAAATGAGGAAATGAAAATGTATTCCGAAAAGGAAATAGAAATGCATAGAGAACAATACATTAGGTGTTCATAAAAATCCAAACCATCTTAAAAAAATTTCAAATATTTCATTTGTAAAAACAGTTCAACAACAATGGAATGAAAAAACTGTCTGTATAAGATATACTATTAGCCAAGCATGGTGGATATGCCTGTAATCACAGCACTTGAGGGCTGAGGTAGGAGGACTGGGTTTGAGACAGGGGGATCAGCCTGTGCCATAGAATGAATTCTAGGTTAGCCTGAGCTACACAGTGAGAACAGTGAGA
>NW_021604564.1:24427501-24431477 GCF_004785775.1 Grammomys surdaster | reverse complement strand
AGTGAGAATGAATTCTAGGTTAGCCTGAGCTACACAGTGAGAACAGTCTCAGGAAAACTCCAGAACTAAATAGAAAGAACAAACAATGCAAGACAAGTCTACATGGCAGCCATATGGAACTTCTGTTTTCTCTCCTTTTAAAAATGACATCTTTGTGTGTGTAGGGGTGGGGTGGGGTGGGGGACTTGGCAGTATACAAGCCACAGTATACACATGAAGGTCACAAGACAACATTTGAGTATTGGTCCTAGCCTTCTGTTTTGCTTGAGACAGGGCCTCATGTTCAGCACTGGCCCATGAGCTTCCAGGGATTCCCGTCTCACCCTGCCCCCTCCTTGCATACGAGCACAAAGACTGCCCATACATACTGTTGGATCTGGGTTTATGTGGGTACTGGGGATCTGAACACAGGATCTCATGCAGCAGGAGCTTTAGTCACTAAGTCCCCTCCCTAGCCCAATAGGAATATTTCTCATAAACATAGTTTCAGTTAAAGAAAAGATACAACATATTATATATATATGTGTGTGTGTGTATGTGTGTGTGTGTTACATATTATATATTATATATGAGACAGGGAAGAATATACAATATGTACACACACACACACAAACACACACACACACACAGACATTTACTCCCATTCACACAAAGTTGAATAATAAGCTAAAGTAATTCTGTTTGAAGAAGGCTCAAGGCTGCTTGCTGACTGATCTTGGGAATGCAGCAGAGCCTTCTGGGTACAGAAAATGGTTGATTTTTGACCGAAAGAGGCTGTTAAACAGGACAATACACATATCGAAAAGACCAATGTACACTTATGAATGGATGTCACATCTCAAAATCAGTTCTGAAAAGTGAGCACACATCTTCAAACATTTTAAAGGAAAACATAAAAAAACCACGTGTCATAAAAAATAAATCTGTAGTTGAGGATGTAAGAAACTATACAATATAGAATGGAATTAAAATCTTCATTCCTTACCAGAAATAGTCTGCAGATGGGTAATTTGGAGAAGTAATATATGAACTAGGATTGACGGTGCATATAATCCCAACACTTGGAAGGCAGAGGCAAGAGAATCAAAAGCTTGAGACTAGCATGTGGACTATACAGTGAAATATTTTCTCAAAAGACAAACATTATTTATAGCTAGTTAGCTAGATAATGTATGAGTTCCTTCTCCATACCTTAAAAAATAAATCCAGTTATCTATCCTTGACTTAGCAGCCAGCAAGACGGTGGAAGTGGAACAGAAGAGAAAACATGTCCTATGAGCAGCTGGTACAGCTGTACAGCATGCACCGGAGGTGGTGTCTGAACCATACCTTGTATTGGAAGCAGCACTCACTACTCAGACACCTGAGAAAGTTCAAGGAGGCACCACTGATGAAGGAGTCCAAAGTGGCAAAGACCCACTTGAAGGACTTGTTCATCCTGCTCAGGATGGTAGGCAGTATGGTGGGTGTGTACAACAGTAAGACCTTCATCCCAGTGGAACTCAAGCTAGAGATGACTGACCACTGCCTGGGTGTGTTCTCCAACACCTACAAGTCCATGAGCACAGCATCAGTGCTACCCACTCCTCCTGCTCCATCCCCTTTGTATGAGGTGCTTTTGTGTCAACTTGAAAAAAGCTAGAGACAGCAGTGAGGAAGGTGCCTCGGTTGAGTAATGCTCCTATAAGATCCAGCTCAGTGATCAATGGGGGAGGGCTCAGCCCATGGTGGGTAGAGCCATTCCTGGGCTGCTGGTCCTGGATTCTGTAAGAGAGAGCAGACGAACAAACCATGGTGAAGCACAGCAGTAAACAGCGTCCCTCTATGGCTTCTGTATCAGTTCTTGCTTCCAAGTTCCAGTCTTGTTTGACTTCCTTCAGTGATGGACAACAGTGTGGAAGTATAAACTGAATAAACTATTTCTTCTCCAGTTTGCTTTTAGTCATGGTGTTTCATCAAAGCAAACAGAAACCCTAACTAAAACAAGTTGGCACTAGTATCATGGGGTATTGCTGTGACAGACCTGACCATGTTTTTAGAAGGATCATGGAAGAACTTTGGAACTTTGGGCTAGAAGAACCATTGAGTGTTGTGATCTCAGTGAGATGGTCTTTAGGAGCTTAGAAGATGAATGTTGAGAGGAGAGCAGTGCAGAAGATGGAGGCTTGGCTTATGGAGTTTCAGAGGGAAGTGGTGTATGCTTGATCAGGAGCAGGTCCTGAAGGCACAGGCAAGTTACATGAAGAAGTCCCCCAAATGCGTATGGTTTCCACTCCTGTTACAATTACAGTGCCATCTGCTACCAAATGTGTACCTATAGCCTGATGGGGTGTTTCTTATGATTGGTTGACTGAGGAAGAGAAGACTAGGACCTGGTTTATTGGTATTTCTATACGCTATGCAGGCAGAAGAACAGCTGCAGCATTACAACCCCTTTCTGAAACAATCCTCAAACACAATGGCAAAAGGAAGATTTCATAGTGGGCAAAACTTCAGACAGTACACATAGTATTGCAGTTTTCTTGGAAGGAGAAATGGCCAGATGTGCAACTTTTCACTGATTCCTGGGCTGTCATTGCTCAAAGGGCATATGATCAAAGTGGCCATGGTGACAGAGATGGGGTTAAGCATGGGCTCAACAGCATGGACTTCTAGTCACCCAAGGCTGACCTGGCTACAGCTGCTGCTGAGTTTCAGATCTGCCAACAGCAGAGACTAACACTGAGACCCAGATATGATACCATTCCCCAGGGTGATCAGCCAGTGACATGGTGGCAGGTTGAATACATTGGATCACTTCCTCCATGGAAACAACAACTCTTCGTCCTTATTGGAATAGATATTTATTCTGATTATGGATTTGCCTTTACTGCTTCTGCTAAAACCACCATCTGTGGATACAACACACCTTATCCACCATCATGATATTACATGCAGTATTGCTTCTGACCAAGGAACTCATTTCACAGCCAAAGAAGTACAACCGTGGGCCCATGGTCATGGAATCTACTAGTGTTACCATGATCCGCACTACCCTGAAGCAGCTAGTCTGACAAAATATAGAATGGCCTTTTGGAGACACATATCTTTGATCCAGATCATGAGGTGGAAAGACATTCCTTCAATCTGGGCCACACCTTCTGCTGGAAGTCTGAATAAGGACATGGTGACAGAAGCTTTTGCTCTCTGACTGCTTGCCCTCACCTTGCTAGCACTAGCATTGAAGCCTACTTCTACAGGACTCCAGCATGAGACACTCAGCTGTGTAGGGCTTAGCAATTACTAGATTCTTGGACTTTCCATTCACAGCCATTGTTGGATTAGCTGGACTGCAGCCTATAAGTCATTCCAATGAATTCTTCTTTTACATACTATATACAGAAATTCATTTCATAAGTTCTGTGACTTTAGAGAACCCTTCAAGTAGCTATGGCTCAATAGACTCAAATTTAGTCTCCAGAAAAATATCCAGTTATGATGACCAAAAGTGAATAACACTGAAGAAAGAAGCCCCCCAAAGTACTAGGCAGCTTCCACCACGTATGTAAGAGAGTAAACTCTTATTTGTTTGGGGATGAAGTTGCCAGCTGGGTACTGCTTTCAGTTGACTGTCAAGCTTTAAGGAAATACTTTAAGAAAGGGAAAGGTATGGGAACACCAAAAACTGGCACCACCCCCAAGAGTGTCAAGTCTCCAAGATCTGAGAAAGAAAATTTGGGATGGGCTCCGTTGTAAAAGGATTTACATCACTAGTCTGACTGTCCTATTAACAGCAGGCACAGTCCTAACAGCTGTGAGCCACACTCACATAGAGAGATGTTTACAGGCCGGGTGGTGGTGGCGCACGCCTTTAATCCCAGCACTTGGGAGGCAGAGGCAGGTGGATTTCTGAGTTCGAGGCCAGCCTGGTCTACTGAATGAGTTCCAGAACAGCCAGGGCTACACAGAGAAACCCTGTCTCGAAAAACCAAAACCA
>NW_021604564.1:24331933-24427401 GCF_004785775.1 Grammomys surdaster | reverse complement strand
AAAAAAAAAAAAAAAAAGAGAGAGATGTTTACAGGCAAATCACTATAGTCGGTGGCTGTGCAGTGTCCTAACTGTGGTCGTACTGAAATACTGAGACCAACAATCTGTTACTGGAGCTGAGAGCTTGAGAAATCTCAAGTCATCAAATGCAGCAGGCATGGGAAAACGATAGCCTTTTATTTGTTAAGGAAAATTTGAGCCAGGCTTTAATGGCACATGCCTGTAATCCTAGCTTTCGGGATGTGGAGGCAGGAGAGTCAGGAGATCAAGGCCAGCACTTGGGTATATACGTGAGGACCCCATAGTTTGCATGCCAAGCTTAGTAACAGTTCATTCCCTTGGAGTCTAATCTGAAAATTAGTAAATAAATAAAATGAATTGAGACTTTGTAAGATGTTTTATATAATGTTATACCTCCATTATTAGAGATGATGGATAAGTGTATATAGGGGGAACACACACACACACACACCACACAACCCCACCCTATAAGTCATACAAAAGACTGCTGACACTTTAAAATAGTAGAGGAAAAAATATCTAAAGTTTAAAAAACAAAACACCCCCAAAGCTAAAAAGGCTACCTGGCATGTATACTTACTTCATGGAGAGATCACGTACCATAGCTTGGCAGCCGGCCCTGTCTCGTGATCACAAGCTATCTGAAGGCTTTGAATGATGAACAGCAGCTTATTTTAGGGCACAATGCTTGGAGTTCACATACCGTCTCTGCATGGGGCTGCTTTTCCTGATGCTCCTCTATTCTGTATATACCAACACGAACATTCCGCATTAAATGTTTCCATCCTCAGCTCTCCCTTGAGTGTGTGGAAAGCCATTCCATGTGCACTTGCATCCAGACCACACGTCTGGCAGAAACAGCAACGATGATGGAATTGCACTATTGTGTCTTTATATACTATTGTATCTTTATATACTGTCAAGCACTCCACAAGCAGTCAGTAAGTTTGATGGCTTCCTCAAGAGAGGAGGCTTTTATAAGTTAAAAGCTCCTGGAGCTGCATCAGCTAGAATGAACGCCAGTGCAGGCAAAGGAAACACTGGAAGGTAAATCCTTTCCCCAGAATCCAGTGTTCTACCTTTCTTATGTGGCCATTTTTCCCCACAAGAATTGTAAGTGTGAGCGTGTGTGTGTGAGACATGGATAAATGTGTGGGTGTTGTTCCTATGTATATGCAGAAGCCAGAATAAGGAGCTGGCTGTCTTCCTTAATCACTCTCTGCCTTCCTGCCCTGAGAGGGTCTCCCACTGGATCAGATGCTTGCTGCTTTGGCTAGACCACATCTCACTGTACAACAATGTGGAGATGCATTTTGGAGCCCATGCTGTGACAGATACCCTTCAGACTGTCTCCTGAGAATTATCTGTGTGATGCTCTGTCACAGTGTCTGTCGTGCTATGACACTGCCCATTTCTGATGTATTACGTGAGCTGCTTTACATAAATTTTTACATTGTCATTGCATGCCTGGCTCTTAGCATGTGCTCAGATGTGTTCTGTATCAATGAGCAAATGATGAAATCTGGACTTCAGGTCAGACACATTTCAAAATGTTTTTAAAATTCCTGCTTAAGCCAGGTCCACTGAGAAGACTGGCACCTTTTAGGATGATTACAAGTTTAAGTTTTGTTAAGAATGTGTATTCAGAGCCAGAGAGATTCTCAGTGGGTAAACGCACTTGCCAACAAGCTTGGTGTGTTGAGTTTCTAGAACCCACTCTAGCAAGCTGTCCCCTGACCTCCACACATGACCAGGAGCATGAGCTCAGGCACAAATCAATAAATAACTACAAGAAAGAATATATTTTCACATCTGATTACCTCTTATCTTTATAAAGTAGAATAAAGTTGCTAACTAGTTCATACATTATATCACATAGCTTAAAATCAGCACTGCAAAAATACTTGATATGTTCAAAATAACTTGTATTTTTCTGCTCAAAACTGGTGGGATATTTTAGCCAAGTGCCTTTACAAAGGAACTTATGTATATAAGCACTGTCCTTGAGAGGGTCAGTAAAACAGTTTGCAGCCGCTCCAAGAACTTGGTGTCCTCGAGTGCAAACATACAATTTAAAAGTATTTTTATTCATAAATTACATATTTTGTATCATGTTATTGGATACAGCTATTACAGCCTAAATGATCACTGTATAATCAACTTACTTTCTTCTTGTAGCAAACATAACCAAGATGAAATAAAATTATATTATTCAAAACTTGAAGACTGGCTAGATTGCTTGCCAGTCTGACCCAGTGGCATGTGTCTTTGGTACCTGGAAGCAGTTCTTTCATGACTAGGGCATGTGGGACACCATAGTACTGACTTTACTTGGAGACTGAAAATTCTGTCTTCTACCCCATGGCTCACAGGCTCCGCCCTTAACCAGGTATCTCTGTAAACAAGGACCAGAGCTGGCTGCAGCACTTACCAACCAGTACCTGACCGCTCTTCATAGCAGAGCCTCCTGGCGACAGGCCATGCACCACGAGCCTCTCTCCGTCTGCCTGCTTCCCACTCCGTCTCCAGCTCCACTTGGTCTGATGGATGATTCCCACCAGCACTTCCAGGAGTCTGACCTGTTCCCTGGCTTTGATGGCCGTTAGCTTTTTGGGGTTGATATAGACGGTCACATCCTTGTACCGCTGCTGCACAGTGACTCCGGTCTTCTGGGTGGACTGATGTTTCAGAATGGACACAGGCCCATTGTTGCTGCTGTTCTTCTTGTGGTGACGCTTAGGTAAAAGGCTTTTGCTTTTCAAGATCTTGGTGAAGCGCCGGAGCTTGGGCTCACACTTCTTTCGTTCTCTGGAATCGTCCTCTTCAATGATGATCTCCTTCTCACTGAACCTGACATGGTTCACATGGTTCACAGTCTGGGACTCTGGAAGGAGGCTCTCCTCCTCCTCCTCACTCAGCTCCAGGTAGAACAGTTCTCCATTCTTCTGCACACTGTCCAGCCACTCAGGCTCTAGATCACTGTGGGAGAGAGAAAAGGCCACCTGAATGGTCATCCAACGTGAGAAAGACAGCTTCACCTTCCTGTGTAGGAGGGGCAGCAGCCTTGACAGCAGAGATGGAGGCGGGGCGGGGTGTAGAGTTTTAAAGATGGGGGGGAGGGAAGCAAATGGGCAGAGTGATACCAAAGAAACCAATAAAGGGGGGAGGGGTGGAGAACTTTTTAAAAATAATGTATCAGGTTGTATTTTTAAAAATAAAACTAATTCAGGCTCAGATCTATAGTTCTAGCACTTAGGAAACTAAGGCAGGTAGACTGCCATGAATTCAAGGCCAACCTGGGCTACACAGTGAGTTCCAGGCTACAGAATGAGGCTGTCTCGAAAGACAAAAATAAAGCAAAACCACAACCCCAAAACTACTTCAGAGGCTGGGAAGATGCTTGCTGCATTCGAGGTGGGAGAGAGCTTGCCACAGAACCGTGAGGACTTAGGTTCAGATCCCCAGCACACACAGGAAAGCCAGACTGGGGGAGGATGCTATAGAGCAGTGACCTCTGACTGACATGTTCCCTCTAGGAGTGAAGGGGGAGGCTCACAAGATTTCTATCTCACTGGAGATAAAGAAAATGCCCCATGTCTGGGGAAGTAAAAACGTGAAAACTCTAGAAGGCCCAGCTTTACAGAGAAGACAGGAGCTGCTGGGGAGAGACCCTCAGCTGCAGCTGTGGAGAGCAGACACTTGGGCACGTGGAATTGCCCATTAGCTGTGCACAGGGTTCTAAGGCTTTGAAGCTTCACGAGAGCTGGGGTGACATACTTGCTTTTGAGTTGTCCTGCCCCTCGTAATTGACCCCTTCCTAAGTCCCGTTAGTGACCCCAACAAAACCTCACTGATTCACCAAGTCTCACGTTGCTGTCCAGTCTACCATGGGTTCCCCTTCTGAGGTGAGTAGAGATGTAAGCGTGTGTCTTCCCAGAAAAATGGTAGCACATGTCTAGCTCAAAGGGTGAGCTCCAGGCTCAGTCAAAAATGCTGACTCACAAAATAAGGTAGAATACAACAAAGGACAATACCGTTATTAACCTCTGGCCTCCCCTGCGCAAATCTGTAAACACCCACGTTCACAAACATTCCCCCCCCCTCCACAAATCCATCCCCTGTGTAGTTATATCTCACTTTGGTTATCTCAGAATTCACATTAGCCATTGAAAGTGTGATCACCTGTATAGTAGCCAGCTGTGCGAACACATCCTATTTGCACGGTGAGTACTTAGGACGGCTTTGGGCTACAATGAGGCTAAGCATCACGTACTTTGTCCAGATAACAATTTTCAGAAAAGCAGCAGTCATCTTTCCATAAAGTGCAACCATGGCTGAATCAAACCAGCTCTAATCATAGTTCATAATGAGCCTGGCTGTAACCTATAATCTCTGCACAGCTCCTCATTAGCAGCAAGTAAAGCCAACACTTTACATAACTCATCCTGCGGCTGCAGAAGAGCACAGAAGGGAAGCTGACTATTACAAACCCAAATTATGGCCATTAAAACTATTGAAACAGCATTAAAGAGCAAAAACATCCACACTGGGCAACAACTGATCACATTCTGTCCTGTTTGGAGTTACAGTCTGCCTTCTGAGCTGCCATTCTGTAAAGTGACACTTGTTTCCTTATAAAGCCCCATGAGAAAGGGGTTCTCAACCTTCCTAATACCTGGTCCCTTTAATACAGTTCCTCACGTTGTGAGCCCTCGCCTCAACCATAAAATTATTTTCATTGTTAGTTCACAGCTGTAATGTTGCTACTGTTACGAATTATTTGTGGTTTTCAAAGGTTTTTTAGGTGACCCCTGTGAAAGAGTCATGAGCCACAGGTTGACAGCAGTCATGTAGTCTGTGTTCTAATTGTTCAACCAAATAGAAAAGTTTTCTCTGCTTTCTTAAGTGTTTATTAGCAACTCTGGTTCTCTAACTTAAATTTTTGTCAAACACTGATTTCTGAATACTATAAAAATGAGTCCCCAAAATACAATATCCTATTACTGCCCTGTTCTGTATAGCTGGGTAGTAACACAAAATTTTCAAGTATATGAATCATTAAAAAAAAAAAAAGGCATAGGTGTCTCAGAATACCACAACTAACTGGTCTAGCTTGTTCCACAAACTTGGCATCCTTTTAGACGCCCAGTATCACTGACCACAGGTCACCAGCCATATACACTGGCCACTTCAATCTCACCTTCTATCCTTACACAAGTCAGTGTTCAACCACTCTGCAGCTCTGCTCTCCAGATTCCAAATAACTGTGTGCCTACTCTAAGCCTTTAGGTGACAAATGACCAACAGTCCTTATTGGTGCACAGAGGACAGTTGAATCCTCACTGGTACACTGTGGACAGTTGGATCTTAACTGGTACATTGTAGACAGTATGATCCTCACTGGTACACTGTGGACAGTCAGATTCTCACCGGTACACTGTGGGCAGTACGATCTTAACTGGTACATTGTAGACAGTATGATCCTCACTGGTATACTGGGGACAGAATGATCTCATGGGTACACTGTGGACAGTATGATCTTCACTGATATACTGTGGACAGTATGATCAGGTTTCACTGTGGTTTGCCTATGAAGTGTTCCCCAAACACTGATGTGCTAATGCTTGTTGCCAGGCAGTGAGCTAGAGAGGAGAGAGACCGTGAGGGTACCATCCACTGATGGACTCAGATGGCAGGGCTTTGGGGAGGAAGGGACCACTGGGAGCATGCTATCAAACCATGTTCTGTCCCCTCCCTTCATGGCTGCCATGAGGTTAGCAGCTTCCTCTGCCATCATGCACTGTTTCCTCCACAGGCTCAGAAACAGAGCCAAGAATCAATGTCTTTGAAATCAGGAGCCAAAATAAACCCTTCCTTGCTTAACTAACCTGTCACAGCACTGAAAAGTGACTGACCCCTAATAACGGACATTCGTGTCAACTTCAGAAATGCATGGTTCGCCTGTTTTAACATCTTATTCTTGCAGTTTGCCATGTTCTTCATGTTAGATTCACGAACACCTTTTCATTTGCTAAATATAAGGCTGGTTCACCTGAACTGTTTAAATCTGAGTATGAATTCACCTTTTGGTTATGCTTTAAAGATCCATGTGGGCAGAACGAAGCAAGTACACAGGACCAGCCACTGTGGTAAAGAAAACACGTCTGCTGTGACATCAAGATGGCTCAGCAGATAAAAGTGCTTGCCGCCAAGCCAGACAACATGGGTTTGATTCCTGTCACCCACACAGTGGAAGGAGAGAACAGACTCCACAAAAAGTTGTTCTTTGTTCTGCATGTATGGTACACGACACATATGTAGTTGTACACACATACTTGCAAATACACACAATGCTGTGATAAACAAAACAAAATCAAGGTTAAAAAATAAATACCTTTGCTTTGTGAGGAAGAGAAGCTGAGAAAGAACCCAGGCTGATGCACATGGTAGGTAAAGGACAGAGGCGTAAAGGAGAAATGGCAGGAGAGGGTTAGGGAGCAAAAGAAAAGGAGGAGTTAACAACTGGCGGTCATAGAACGGGGTACAGGGCGGACATCGCCTTTACCCAGAGATGGATGCTAGGAGACCAGGCATGGGCTAAGAAACTGTCACAAACCACAGGAGATTAAGATGAACTGATGACGGGTGGCAACATGATATGCCGGGTGGAATCCTGGAACCAAAACAGAACAGTAATAGAAGAGCGGTAACATCCAAACCAACTCTGGAGTCAGCTCAGACCAACGTTAACTTCTTCCTGATGAGCGAGTAACAGCTGTGTAGGATGCAATGTCAGAGAGAGAGAGAGCACAGGAGCACCTTTGCAACTTTCTGTAAGTCAATGCTTAAGTCAAATTTTAAAAAATTCTTTTAGAAAAGGAATGAATTCTAGCTGTTTCAATCCACATTTTTGTAGCACATGGATCTCAAGAGTCAGCAGTAGTGTAGTTTTAACACCTCTGAGACTCCATGGTACAAGCCAGGAAGTTCTCGCTGTGTAATGTTTTCCGTGAAAGTCACCGTTGTTTATATTACTTTTTTCTAATCAGAGACAACCTTAGGTTTACAAGCTGCTTACAGGTCTGAAGGTGCTTTGACTGGTTTCCAAGACCCTCAGTGATAATGTATGCGGGAGCAGCATCCTGCCCAGAGGAAGATTTACCAATGTGAAAATCAGCACATTTACTTACAGCTGTACCATAATATGTCAAAGGAAAAGGGCTTAAGATAATGTTAGTAGCTCTCAACTCTTAATGTGTTCTAAAACCCTCAGGTTTATAGGAAACCTTTTATTTTTCCCTTTCTGAAAGTTATATGACTCTCTTAGGTCTTCATTTGCATTAATGCCAGAATTATTTTTTTTGTTTCATTTGAAACAGCATGGCAATGCCCTTAACCACTGCAAGAGCCACACAGTACCCTGACCATTACATTTCCTCATTTAAGGAAAACAGACATTTGCACTACCCCAAATAATTACATCCTCCTCTTGAAAAAAGTACAGTGCATTTTACCAAAGTGGTCACCACATAGTTATGAGACACTAACAGGTATAACAGCAGGATAACTTTAGGCACAGAAAAAACTGCACACAGTAGAAAACAAAACAGTGATGGGGTGATATGGGGTGATGGCTAATGAGTGATAGCTAATCTCAGCTGTCATCTTGACGAGGGTTAGTCTTAGATTCAGTCTGTTGCTGTGATAAAACACCCTGACAAAAAACAACAAGGGGATAAAGGTCAAAGTTCCAGAGGGACAGAGTCCATCAGACTAGGATGCCATGGCAACAGGAAGGAAGGCATGGGAGGCAGGAGTAGGGAGCTGGTTGAAAATACTTCATTTGCACACAGGAAGCAGATTGAGAACAGGAAACAGGGTCATGCCATAAGCCCTCAGAATCCTACCTCAAATGCTGTACCTCCTCCAGCAGGGCTCCATTCCTCTAGAACCACCCCGGCAGCATCACCAGCAGGGACCAAGTGTTTACAGCCATGAGCCGGTAGGGGACATTTCACATACAAAACACAACAGGAGCGAGAATCATGTAGGGGACAAGTCTCTGTCATGGCTGAGACTGACTATCTATATTAGAGTAGCCTCTGGGCATGCTTCTGACTATCTGTATTAGATTAGCCTCTGGGCATGCCTATGAGTGGTTGTCTGCATTAGCTTAGTTGATACAAAAAGACCTACTGTAAATGTGGGTGGTACCATTCCACGAACTGGGGTCTTGGACTGAACAAAGAGGAGGAAGTTAGATGAGCATTCATTGATCTCTGGTCCTTGGCCCTGTGTGCAATGAGCCCAGCTGCCCCAAGTGTGTGCTACAGTGACTTCCTGTTCATGATGAACTACACCTTCAAACTATAAACCAAACACACCCTTCCTTCTTTAGGTTATCAGGTACACTGTTCCAGTAGCGAGATGAGGAACTACGACATCATGAAGTTAGTACGACGATCATCTGGTGCTCACTTGACCTATTCTGTCTTCTTGGGCCTCTGACTCCTGGTACCATCTGGATTTCACTTCTCATAGTCTTCCAAAGAAAACCATCATCCTAGATGCTGGAGCAGCTTGAATGTGGCAACTTCGGGTGGCCTGATGCTCTACTAGCCTTAGTCACCATGGGAACAACAGAAACCTTGTCAGAGAAAGCATGTGAGAGAAGACAGAGGGAGCAGCTGAACCCACGACTAAGTACTCACAGCATGTAGTCTAATTTCTGTACCAGAACTGCAGCTATGCTCCTGAGGAGCCCACTGTCACCCCTCACCCTGCAGCCGACGGGGCACACCTCTATATTGCTAAATTAGATTATAATCCAATATGGGCAGAATAAAAATCATAGATCAGCTGCACATGTACGCTATGCTAAGGCTTTATTGCACTTTTATTTTATTCATTATCATCATGGCGGGAAGCACGTCAGAGTGCGGGCAGACATGGTGCTGGAGAAGGAGCTGAGAGTTCTAGTCTGGATCAACAGGCAGCAGAAGGAAACTGTGCTACACTGGGTGTAGCTTGAGCATAAAAGAACTCAAAGCCCACCGCACACTGACACACTTCCTCCAACAAGGCCACACCTGCTAATAGTGCCACTGTCTATGGGCCAAGCATTCAAACACACTAGTCTATGTGGGCCATTCCTTTTCAAACCACCACAGAACCTCAGCACCGTAAGGAATGAACAGGAGAATTACTGGGGTTTGTTGACTGTCAGCCTACTTCCAGGCTCAGTGAGAGACCCTTTCTGATAGGTGAAGACAGCCAGTGTCCACCACTGGTCTCAATGAGTACATGGGCACACACACCTATTATGTATACTACATACAGAACAAAGACGAACTAAGCCAGGAAAAGAACTTTCAAAGTTATCTTATGGAATCTAAGGATGGGGAGCCACCGAGCTTTTGAGAAGAGCAGGAAACATGGTTTAAAACTGTGTTGTCTTTTAAAGATTTATTTTAAATACTTTTATTAATTCTTTGGATAATTTCACATAACTGTATTTTGATCATATTCACCCCAACTTCCCCCATTAACAACTTTCAGACTCACCCCCACCTATATCCCCACAACTTTGTGTTATTATTATTATTTAAAGAATTCATCAAGACCAGTAGTGCTTCTACACATTCCTGGATATGGGGTGATATATTGGAGCGTAGCACACTTATTAGGAACCACTCCCTTTCTCAGAAACCATGGACCATCCATCATACCTCAGTTAGGGGTAGGGATTCATGAACCTCTTCCCTCCAGACTGGAATGTTAACTTGCTTGATCTTATGGATCTTAGTGACAAATCTTAAACCTGTGTGCTTAATTTGAAGTGACCACAGAATCCAGAAAACCAGAAAGAGATTATTGATGGGGAAGAGAATTGTGCATGCGTGTGTTTGTGTGTGTGTTCCTGTGTATTAGAAATCAAACTCCGGTCTTCCCCTAAAACAGTACATGCTATGTTCTTAATTATTGAACCATTTCTCTAATCTTTTTTGTTATTGTTTTTGGTTTTCAAGATAGGGTCTCTCTGTGTAGCCCAGCTAACCTGGAACTCTCTTTGTAGACCAGGCTGGCCTCAAACTCACAGAGATCCTCCTCCTGTCTCTGCCTCCTAAGTTCGGGGGTCAAGGATGTGTACCACCATACCTGGCTCATCTCTCCAGCCTTTAGAACTGTGTTTGAGAAAGTAAGTTCTTGCAGCCGAATGACTGAAAATAGAGGCAGAGCATCTGGATCTGTTAGAGGTGAGGCCCATGGAGTGTGTGAGAGAGGAGAGGCAAGCCCCTGCAGTAAGGCAGAGTGGAGAGGGGAGAGCCCAGGGTGTGAGCACAACAATCACGTCTAAAGATGTAAACCAAGATGGTGGAGAGAGGATGAGGAAAGGCAGGAAGAGAATTCCCTCTAACACACTCAACTACCAGTGGGCTGAAGTGGCAGCTGGGAATTACCCTTCCTAGCATTGATCCACTTCCATGTTCCTTATCGTATTAAACTACATGAGTTTGTAAGAGAACTAATTAAAAGAAAAGCCAGGGTTCAGAACAGGAGAAAATATGGCACCATGAATATGATCCTGTTAGTCACTGAAGTCACTCATGGCCACGCCAAACCCGAGAGGGGGGGAGAACTACTATAGTAACAAAATAAAAAAGATAAAACAGAGACTAAACTGTTTTTTCAAAACTCTGGAAAATACAAACCCACCTGCAGTGGTAGAAAGCGAGCGGTCATAGGGAGAGAGGGAACGCATGGTCTCAGACCGATGGAGACACATCTGGGTGAGATACAGTGTGCGAGGCTGATGGATGGAAGTGCAGGTCTCCACACATGCCTTCATGAAGTGACTGAAAGCCTCAGGCACGTCAAGGCAGTATGTGCTTTCTTCTCCAGCCAGCCTTAGTTAAAGTAGAAGTTTCTCAGCTAGAATCTATTTTATGGTCACCCCTCTTCTTGTCCCTCAATCCTAGTTATAAAACTAACAATGACAGAAAAAAAACACTTTAAAATTTTTAAATTGATATCATTAAATTGATAATCAATGTTGCTTCAGTGAACTGGTAACTGCACAGCAAAGCACAGACAACTGGCTTCACTGCTAAGGAAATTCCTGGTTTATTATCCTGAAGCAATCAGTGGGTCCCTTAACCTGGTTCTCTCGCCAGTTTTGTCTCTGAAGCCCATGTACCAGGTTTAGACATAATGGTATCTTCCATCTAAAACCTCCCTCTAAAACAAGCCAAAAATAAATCTACTAAAAGAATAACCCAGGGCCAGAGAAATGGCTCAGCAAGTCAGGGCATTTGTTGTTTTATGACCTATGTGTGATGCCCTGAACCCACAGGGTAGGGAGGAGACAATCAACTCTTCTAAGTTGTCTTCTGACCTCCATACTTTTGTTATGGTAACTGTAAGCAAGCATACATACATATGCACATATACACATACACACACATGTAAATACACACACAGACACATATATGCACACATTAAATATTTTTAAAAGCTTACCAGGATGTTATCCTAAGGCAATTTCATCTCAAAAATAATAAACTTACTAACGTGATCATATGCAGGACAAGCTGCATTTTGATTACAAACATGCACGAAATAATAACTTGCAAAAAAAGAAGAGTCAGTCAGTAATGGGAATCTTGAAAGTCCAGGATATGGAATATGCCTTTCTCTCTACGCTTCATAGAGATCACAGGGGTAACAGGCAATTTGTATCTCTCTGATTTGAAAGGTTCAGAGTCAGTCTGAAGCCTTCCACTGGAGTGGTTCTTCCCAAAGCAGGATGACCCAGCTTGCATGAAACTGTAGCTTATGGCAGTAAGTACCTAATATTATAACAAAATATTTGAACAAAACCTTCCCAAGGCAGGCCAGCAATTTCCCCCTCATGTTACACATACCAATGAAGGAAAAAAAAAATCTGAATCTTGGAAGGAAATAATCAGCTGAACACTTTGCAATAAGGGTGTATTATCAAGACAAGAACCCTGGAATATTTGGAGTGATTGGTAAATGACTGATAAAGACATAGACACATGTACTCTAGACCATGAAATACAGGTTTTCCTACAAGCTTCTCAAGAAAATCCCACTGGATGCTGGATACTCTGTCAGGAGTTAGGTCGGTGTTTCTGTGTCCATGGTAACAGTACAAATTATTTCTAGGATAAAAGTGTGTGACTCAGATGCGGAGAAATCAAGCATGAGGGCCTCATCTAAGGCTTCCATAGCACAATACCATTCTGCAATGTCCATTTCCCTCCAGGAAACTGGTGACATGGCCATGTCCTGGTTAGCTTTAACTAACCAGGTTTGATACAACCTAGAATTAGCTAGGAAGAAAATCTCAACTGAGGAAGTGCCCTAAGTCAGATGGATCTGTGGGCATAGAAGGGATTGTCTTGATTGATAATTGGTGTAGGTCCCAAGCCACTGTGGTCCTGAAACTACTTTAAAAAGCTAGCTGGCTTAAGCATGTCTGCCTGCCTGCCAGCCTGCATTGCCCCCCATGTTTTCTGCCTTGCAGCTTTGGCTGTGAAGTGAGTTCTCTGATTGGAAGTACTGCTATGTAGAATGGCAAAGCAGGCCTGCTTCAAGATCCTGCCTTCAAGTCCTTCGCTCATAATGGACCCTGGCCTGGGATCTAAGTTGCCTTTGGTCATAATTTCTTATCACAGAAATGGATGTGAATCTAGAATAAACCACAAAATTTTACATCAGTTTTTAAGATGACAACAACAGCTTACAAAGTTGAAATTCTTACATCTGTTCAAAGTTTTAAGAATACAGTCCCTCTGTAGTAAGCTTCTAGAGTGAATTTAAGCAGGGTTTTCCCTTACTTTTAGTGACAAAACGAAAGAACATGTTATATACTGTTGGTTGAAGATGGTCACAATTATTTGTAACTGCTAGTTCTAACTGCACATAAAATGTTCTCCTAAAACTATGAATGGCCTTTGGGTACACAGTGGCCTGAACCCTTTCACTGGGAATCATTCACTGTAAGTTACCAGTAGCTTTTCAAATAAGTCCTTAATCCATAGCAACAGGGATAGATTCCTTAAGACTTGAAATATTGTGACTTGAAATAACTCATTTATAGCATTACCAATGATTCTGGCTTGAAATAAAAAACTCTGAGGTTGAATAGAAAAATACAGCATGAATATCCTGAAGCCAGAGAAGATGTCTTGATAGTGAGGCTCCTCTTTCTGCTATCATTTCCACAAGAGAAAAAAACATCTCCCCAATATAAAATAGTTGCTTTATAAAGTGTGTGTATGGTGTTTTCCCCCAGTAAATACTTAGGAGTCTGAGGGTGCATTGGGGCTTCATAGGTTAGGTGCCTTTGCAGCTCTTGGAGAAGACTGGAGTTCAGTTCCAAGCACCAACACGGTGGCTCACAACCCAGGAAACTCTAGTTACAGGGCTCCAATGCCCTCTGCTGGCCTCTGTGGGCACCTGTACTCATGTGCAGATACCCACACAAAGACACACAGGTACATATAATAAAAAATAATAAAAATAAATGTTAAAGAATGCTCTGGAGTCTAAGACACAAGTGAAATAAGAAGGTAGTGCTGCAGGGTAAGGTTCACAGAACCCACCAGAAGGAAGGGACTCTCTTATCCAGAAACTGCAGCAAGCAGGCCAGCACCCCGTTCCCCATGCGTGCGTGCCCAGGACACAGGACCGGCAGTCTCCTGGAGCCTTACGTGTCACTGCTGGCTGAGGAGTAGGAGCCCAAGCTGCTGGCCCCGGCGTCGGAGTCCCCTTCCTCCTCTTCCTGTGAGGACAGGTCTTCAGGGAGCTCGGGCGGGCGCCCACGCGAGTCTGCCCTCGCAGAGTCCGCCATCCTCTCTGTCGCGAGAGCTCAGGTGGAGAAACTCAGACTCCAGAGCCCGCCAGCCGCGCCTCCAGCAGCGCCGCCATTTTGCCAGGTCGGCCCACGTGACCCCAGTACTCAGCTGCGATTGGCTGGGGCGCCGGTTGCCTGGGAGATGGGGAAGCTTCCCTGTACAGACGCGGAGCATTTTTTGGGAGGCTGTGCAAACTTGGCTGTTTGGCACTTCCCCATGCTCTTCTACGCGTCGAGCCAGGCGTTGATTCTTTTTTCCCCTTTTCCTTTTTTCTTTCCGTATTGACAGTTTGTACACTGTGTTGTTTTCTTTTTTTCTATTATGTTTCAAAATTGTGATCCAAAAGGATAGGTTCTATTTGGCTAGTTTTTTGTGGGGTTTTTTGTTTGTTTTATTTTGACAAACAGTACTAAGTGGTAAAGACTCTCTGCATCCATGCACCTCTAGGTGCTAATGCAAATCCTTCAATTCTTTTTGTTAAATTTATTTGTGATTTGTGAATAGTTACATCAAGTATGTTTAAGTATTAAGTATGCTTATAATAGCTATCATTGAGCCATCTGTTGCTGACTCAATTACATTCCGTTTCTTTTCAAATACCATTCTAAATATTTGCATACAACGAAGTAAATAGTTCTCTATATTTAAATTAAAAGTTGAGGCTTAGTGAATAAGAATGAGTATACAGCTAGCAGGCAACAAAGTCAACCAACAAATGAACTTTCAGCATTACAATACACGACATTTTCTCCTCAGGAGTCACTTCTCCAGGTCTCCTTATCTGTGCTTTCATTTTCCAAGATCAGCCAAGGTGCGGAAGTATTAGGTGATAATGTCCACAATTGAACAACGCGTTCTAGATTGTCCATCACTCTGAGTTATGTGGGGAAATCTCACACAGTCTGACTCCATCCCACTTGGTAGTAAACCTTCTTTTGTCCGATATAGTCACATTGTATATGCAACCCGTCTGCTAGTTATTTCTAGTAGCTGACTGGTTAGAAGACAAGCCACCAGAGCGGCAGTACCACAGTGACTGTATTTAAGTAGGATGATTAACAATAGGTTACAATGCCTAAATTATTCACCTAGAATCACTCTGTGTCTAGAAAAAAAAATCACCAAAAAAGATGCCTGTGACCTCAAAAGGTATGGAGACTTCCTCCCACAAGCAGGAAAGCAGTGGACGTCAACAGCATCAATCCAATCCAGTGAGCATCAGCAGTGTCTATGAAATACAGTGGACATCTAATCCAATAATTTTGAAACTCAGGCCCTACATGTTGAGTATCACTCTCCAAGACTGCTACCTCTTTAGTGCCGTGTGCTTTAAAATGGCAGTCATGAGACCCGGCTTGTTTTTACTTGTCTACTGCCTGCAAAGTGAGATTTCCATAGCTCTCTCCTGGCACTTGACTAATCTATTTGAGTGGCTCACAGATTCAGGAAAATCCTTATAGCTACCCTTTGTGTACATCATTACAGAGAATATAGAAAAAAAAAAAGATTGACAGGTGAAGTGTGGGAGAAAGGATGGTGTTTCAGTGGCTTTCCTCAGTGTTCTCTCTCCAAGACCCTCCACATGCTCATGGGTCTGGAAGCTCTCTAAACCTTTTAGAAATGGAGTCACATAGGGAAGACTGCTAACAGGCTGAGTGGGTAGACTCAATAATGCCTGTGTGTATCCATTCTTTTGTATCTCTTTCTCCTGAGGATGACACAGGACCCCTCTGAGATGACAAGTGTCTTATAGCCTACTGTCAGACGGGGGAGGTGACTGTAATAAGGAGATTTTCCATAATAGTTATGTTAAATTTTGATAAAATGTGTATACCTTTCACCTCTGCAATCTCAAACAATAACATTTAGCCAAGATTGCTTTAGGCACTTGTTTGATAAGTTAGCTGTTTGTTTGTTTGCTTGTTTACTGATTCGTTTGGGACAGGGTCTCATTGTGTAGTTCTGGCTGGCCTGGAACTCACTATGTAGACCAGGAGAGCTGGATAGCTTTATTCTTACTTTCTTTCTTTTTAGATTTATTTATTTAGTTTATGTATAGGATTGCTCTGTTTTCATATACACCAGAAGAGAGAATCAGATTTCACTACAGATGGTTGTGAGCCACCATGTGGGTGCTGGGAATTGAGCTCAGGACCTTTGGAAGAGTGGCTCTTAGCTGCTGAGCCATCTCTCCAGCCCACCCCCCCACCACCCCAGGCTGGCTTTATATTCACAGAGAATGTCCTGCCTCTTCTTTTCATGTGTTTGGAAGTAAAGAAGTATACTACTGTGCTTGGTTGCATTTCTTCACTTTTAAAGCAACCTATTAGACGTTTAAAAAAAGTAAAAGATTTAAAAATATTCTATCTTATGTATATGAATTTTTGCTTGCAAGTATATCTGTGTACTCTGTGCATGCCTGGTTTCCTCAGAGGCCAGAAGAGGGCTGCAGACACCCTAGAATGTGAGTTCCAGACAGTTGTGAGCCGCCATGTAGGTTCTGGGAATTGACCTAATCCAGGTCCTCTAGAAGAATGGCAAATGCTCTCAACTACCGTCTCTCCAGCCCTGTAAAAGACGTTTTCAATGGCAAAATGTCCAGTTTTCTTCCCACAGGCAATAGTCTATAATTTATTTCTATGCACATCTATTAATTTTACAGGGTGCTTGTCAACCACCAATGTTACTTCACTAGAGAATAGAGCCCATGTTCTGTTTAGTCTTTACAGTGTTTCTCAAAGTTCAGGATGCAGATTCAGCTCACTTGGTAGAGTGCTTATGTTGCATACAGGAAGCCCTGAGTTCCACCCCAGCATTTACACAAATCAGCCACGGTAGTGAATGTCTGCAACTCTAGCCCTAGGGAGACAGTGGAAGGGGAAGAAGTTTGGAGTTATCCTTGATGACAGAGAGAGGTGAACACCAGCCTGGGGTTTATGAGATCCAGCCTAGGAAATCTTTTTCCCCAAATCAAAAATTTTAGGATCAGCTAGGAGTTAGATACTTCAATTCCTATTATTCATTAACCAAATTAAGCAAATGTGTCCAACTTGTTTGATCAAACAGAATCACCCAGGGATTACTAAATGTACAAATTTGAGACCTCATTCCACACCAACAGGATCAGAATCCACAGAGAAGCTTAGAAATCTCTGGGGTTTTCTGTTGTAGTTGTTTGTTTTTTAAATTTTAGTTTTCCTTATGTATATAGATGTGTGGCTTGCATGTATGTATATGCATCATGTGCATGCCTGGTACCTGAGGAGGTCAGAAGAGAGTGTTAGATCCCTTAGAACAGGAGTTACAGATAGTTGTGAGCCACCATGTGGGTGCTGAGAATCAAACTAGGTCCTCTGCAAGAACAAGTATTCTAAACCTCAAGCCATTCCTCCAGCCCCTAAATCTCTTTTAAATGACTGCTCCCAATGCTTCTTTGGCCTTGGGAAACGGTGCCCTAAGCTTTGCCCAAGCCCCGAGCTTCTTTGGGACAGGAAGGCTGGCACTTTTGAGCACTCTGCCACAGCTCCCGCTTGGTGAATCTGAACCTGGTTGACCTGTCTCTGAATCTCTCCACAGAATCCATGTGTGTACCAACCACCTCCAGCACATCAATCTCCACATGCTTCACTCACCTGTTCTCTAACTTTAGAGAGCACTTCCCACTGCGCAGGACTGTTTGGAGCCTGGAGTTTGCATTAATGCATGCAAAACACCTAGTGCAAGCATCATCGTCTGTAGACTGAGCCACTCTTGTAGACTTACGGAATTCTCTAGGTGCCTCTACATAATGCATTTGTTTAAATACAACCTTTCTCTTTAAGACACGATAGCTGTCTTTTCAAAGCCTTCCAGACACATCTCTACCTTCTATCTGAATCTTCTTTCTTCAATCAAATATTCCATGAAATTCTCACTAGACAATAGCTGTCTCTCATATATATTTTTTTGTGTGTATGTATACATATATGTATATGTATGTATATGCATATTCATATAAATAACAGTCTCCTGGAGATATGAGATGACTGGCTGTTTCTTCTTTAAACTTCTCTTCTTTCACAAACTTGAATCACAGAAAAAAAGGAAAAAAGATCCCCATAAAAGCATATTGTCTAAGACAGATTCCTTGCACTAGCTACTCAGTGTATCAGCTTCCTTGGCTAAGGAAGTTCCACCTGTTAGTTGATTGGAAAAAAAGTGAGGGAGAGAGAGAGAGAGAAAGAGAGAGAGAGAGAGAGAGAGAGAGAGAGAGAGAGAGAGAGAGAAAGAGAAAGAGGGGGGAGAGAGAGTCAGAGAGAGAGAGAGAGAGAGACACAGAGAGAAACTATCCTGCTTGATCTTTTGTACATACCCACATACATCATAACCACCATGATTTTTTTATTATTAATTTAATTTGAGGGGTGTGGTATCAGCAAATTGTATTTCTAATTTTATTAATATTTAATATCCCTATGTGTTGGGAAGGGATGGAGAAAGAAAATTGAAGTGACATTTTCAGGGCTTTGGGAAGATACTCTGTTAGTCTAAGTGCTAAATAAATGAGAATCACAAGAAAACTTTAAAGATTTAGACTGGGGGTATATTTCTTATTTTCTATTTTTGACTGTATAAAAATAGAAGCTCTAAAATGTTTCGTTGAATTTGTAGGAGATTCAAAGTTCTAATTTCCATTGATTATCATCTCAATTAGGCAAATAATACAATTCAGACATAAAATACGCCAGATAAGAACATAATTAAATATTTACTACAGTAGCAGGCTGAAGGCTCTTTATTTAGTAGCATGAGAAGCTAGCAATGAGGGATAAATGTAAACAGGGCCACAGAGATGATATTTATTTAAACCACAGGACAAAATTCTATTGTCAGAAACTAATCAATATTGCCTTAAATGTGAACACAGGAATAATACTTTATGAATTAAGCATAATAATTTTTTAAAAAATTATTTTAAGGTAATTATTTTCTAAAGTGATGTTAGATCAATAAATATCATTTAAAACATCGTGACTTTCTAAATTTTGGAATTTTCCAAAATTTAAGATAGAATCATAATATACAAAAGGCAGCTCTGTGATGCCAAATTTATGTAATGAACTTACAGTTTCAAATTTTAATTTTCTCATATGAAAATGGAATCCCTTTCTGTACAGAACATAGCTGTTGTAAGACCATTTAATTGAGAAAAGAACATAGAGAAGGCTCCAGAAGCAGGCCCTGACTGAGGTAGCTCAGCACAAAACCATAGGCTTGCTCCTCACCTCTGCAAAAACCAGCAAGGAGATTAGATTATTCTCACTGGGTGTAGGACACCCAGTGACTAGAGCAGATGGCTCAGCATTTGAGCACCAAGCCTGATCCATCTATTTCTTGTCTTCATTCTGTATCTCTACTTACAAATTATAATGCATTTGGTGAACCATTTTGCCAACCAGAAGGAAAGGAGGCCTCTATCGTAGGAATGTACAACCTGGAGAATTACTGATGGCCCACAGTCTACTGATGAAGAGAAAAGGAAGAAACAAAGAGCAGACGGGAGAGTTAGAAAAGACAACAGCATACAGGAAAGCATTGCTAGCATCATTTAAAACCTGTGGTGGTGTGAGCCCTGCAGTCCCCTGCAGTGATGGTCAAATGCTGGACGGTACAGAAGCACCATGTCTTCCTTGGTCAGAGATCTGTGCCCTCTGAGTCTAGAACTAAGGACAAATTGAACGTGGGCAAAGTAAGTTTTCTTGTGTGAAGAAGAATTTAATACTACTTGGTTGTGTTAAAATTTAAATGCCTCAGAGCTTAAAAAAATTAAGTAGTATACAGTATACATTTACACTGTATTTTCCTAAGCTTTCAATTTTTTTTATTATTATTATTATTATTATTATATTTTTTACTTCTAGAGTTTAAAAGGATATCTTTCACTATGTTACTACTGTCAATTAATAGGGTATACATTTATTTTATAAAGTTTTAGGTACTTGATATATTTTGAATAGACATATTTTTGCTATTGACAGGAGTATGAACTTTAGATCATCCAATATTTTTATCTGTCTGCTGGCTTAGGTATCCACAGAACCCTTGCTCTATGTCTAGTGTTATTATTAACCATGAGACAAACTGGCTTTGCTGAGTTTCTGGGAGTCTCTAAGAATAGCTATCCACCTGTGCGTTGTTTTAGAGCTCAGGGGACAGTGACTAACACCATCCCTTATGTTTCAAAGGACTATGTTTGTAGAGCATTGCTGTGTCATCAGGAATTCACAGTACCATTCTGATGTGGGTGTCACCCATGTTATGGAAGAAGTTACTAGATTGCCAAGTTACATGGCTCTACACCAGAAATACCACTCTTAGAAGAAGGTTAAATCCATAAATGCATAAGTTGTTCAAAAATGTTTGGAAAATATTAATGAGTAGTATGGATAATCAAGACAAGTTAAAAACATTAGCTTGCTTAAGTAAAAATAATTGGCAAATACCATTCTGAAGCCTTTCTCCCGACAGATCTCTCCACCAGAGCATACTAGCTAAGAGACTATCACTTCAGTGCTGGAATGTTCCTTCTAGTATCTTTCTCAACAGTAAAGCAATCCAGTGCTGTGGGTTTTGAAAACCTTATTTGCAATGGAAAATACACAAGCCATTAACAAACACCTGGAAGATCTAGCTTTTACATTTAAATGTAAAAATAAAAGGAAGTACTGTACTCTTTTCTTTAATCAGTTTCCTATGGTCTCTTTAAGGCAATTGTCAAAACTTTGTGGATGATTTACAGGGTATTTCTTTCTATTTTTTGACAGTTTCATATGCATGTAATGAATTTTAGTTTGTTTCATTCCTTATTATCCTGGCTCATCCCCTCCCTGCTAAGACCACTTTCTCTACTTTTAAGTAGAGTTTCCCACCCTCTTACTTTCAAGTCTTTGAGTGTGTGTGCAACCCACTGGGTGGCCTGCACAAGCAAGAGATATTTCTAAAAGGAAAACATTAAAACATTGCCAAAACAACTTTAACATACAGATTATGCACTGGCCTAGTTCATGAGAATTTAAATAGATGGATGGATATGATTTAAGTGTTTTTCTATTATATCCATATAATCACTTATATATGTAAGCAAAGGATATTTAAAAAGGATGAATGTGTTGGAAAATATATATATACCTTCACCAAAGGGCAGAGAAACTGACATGTGGCAAGTTTTTAAACAGGTGTTTTGACAACACAAAATAACAATAAGATACAAAATAATAGAACACAGACAATCAATGCCATGCAAAGCTAAAAAGATTTTCATATGCTGTTAAGAAATCACTGTTAGCCATGTTACTGACAAACTGAGCTTCGGATTCCATGCTCCGGCAGATGGGAGCCGTTATTTGTAATTCAGATGGAGTGGCTTTTCATCCTAATGCTGAGCAGGTGTATTCCAGAAATACTCATTCTGAAATGACCACCTCAGTTTGAGGACTAGAGTTTAAACTACTCCGCCCCCTCCCCACTTCATTCAGGCTTGCGCTTTCGATTTGAAGTCCAGTGGTGTTAATAAGTTTGGATTTTTTTTCCTACATGACATTTCAAACAAGAAAAATATGAAGAAATTCTGTTGCAGTGGAGTCCGGTGCTTAAAACAGATTTCCCTCCCAGCCTGGCCAACCTCATGGCCTGAGTGCATTTACAGTGAGTACTACTACAGGACCCTCGGGAACTGCTATGTTATCAAACGCAAGGGGGAATGGTCCTTGGGAATTTAGCTCCTCCTTTCACAATATTTCATTTGTTACACAGCAACAGCTGTCTTGCAGGGTGGAGCGTGGAGTCCGGAAAACTTCAAGTTTCAGAAGACTCTCAAGTCGAAATCCAAAATTAAAACCCCTTGCATAGTGCTGCCTTCTCCCTCACATTTCCTAGAGCTCATATGGTTTTATACAGACTTAAAAGGGTCACTTGAAACGTTTACAGATGACAGAACTCACGTAAACCTCCTCTCCCTTACCACAAAGTGTTCAAGAGAAACTCATGTACTTCTAAGGGAGTCCCCTCCCATCATATCTCATGAAGGCCAGGCCTTCTGAGTTAACAACGTTAACTGCCATGCGTTTTGTCCGTTCACTCTGCAAGTCAAGTTTGTTTTCCTGGATTCCTTTCTCGCCAATAAACTCATCGCCCGCCGCTGTAGGCGTGGGTTTTAAACTTTGTTAACTCTATTTTGCATAAAAGATGGGGTTAGCTGATGGAAAGCTGGAGTTCTCTTCCTTCGCAGAACTCCTATGTTGTGAAGTTAATGTTCTGCGGTGTTAAGAGGGTGGGTCGAAATTAGATTTATTAAAAAAGAAATTCTTTCTAATTCCGCTCACAAAGTCCAGACAAAGCTCCCAACATTCCCCCAACCCCCTGCAGAAAGTGCAGAGCAGCTTGACAGACAGCTTAGCTTCTTAGAGTCCATTCCCTTCAGAGCCTCACGGAGCCAGAGCCCATTGGCGCTGGGCTAGAGTCTCTGCGACTCCCCAGAACCGACTACGGGAGAGAGCCCAAACCCGAACCCCGCCTCTGCGCCCAGCCTGGTTGCATCTCCGGAGCCACACTGACCTGTGTAGCAGGACACGCTGCACCGAGTCCAGGTCCTCCAGGTTGCGGGGCGCAGGCTTGGGGATGCTGGTCCTGCCGCCCCCCTGAAACATTCCCGTAAGGAGCCGCCTCGAGGGCGAGCCTCGGGGCGGTGGCGGGTGTCAGGGGGTCCCCAGTTCGGCTGCGGATCTGATGGAGGACACGAATGTCCGGGAAACACTGTGAGTCCGTATGCCCTGAGATCGCCCGCGAGAGCGATCGCTCAGTCCTGGCAGGTGGGTGCTCTGGGAGCGCCGCCCAGGTCCCCAGGGCCAGGGTGACGCGCGGCTACTTTCTGTGCCCGCGTTCCCCGAGGCGGCTCTTGGAACCCCGCTCCAGGGGCGCTCTCTCGCCGCCTAGTGCGCACTCCGCGCCTCACCCAGAGTTTGCCTACCTCGGGCGGCCCCAGCCTAGGACACCGGTGTCCAGGCACCGCCCCAGGGAAGAACACTGTCACCTGAGGGCACCAAGGAGCCAGAGTGGAGGAGGTGCTTGCTGGACAGATGCGCCTGCCCTGGGGCTGTGCTGCAGACTGAGAGAGTTGATAAGAGAAGCCAGATGCCCCTGTGGGTGGGAATTTAAACACTTTAATCATATGCGTGCTGTGCTGGTGGCGCTCTCCTTTCTTTCCCCCATTCTGAGGCTGAGGCAGAGGATAGTTACCAGTTGGAGGCCAGCCTGCTCTGTGTAAGGAGTGCCAGGCCAGTCAGGGCTACAGAACAAGGCACTGTCCCAAAATAAACATGCAAAAATCAGAACAAGTAACTATGTACGTGAGTACGGTGTGAAGAGTAATCCCAGGCCTGATTGATATGAGCCATTTATCTGAGCCATTTATCCTCCTTGGGTGATAGAGTTGAAATATTCTTGACCACAGTTGTCCCTTGGTTCCAAAGCAGCATGTACCCTTGCACCCTGTGGTGAGGAGACAGAGAAGAAAAAGAGGGAGAGGGAGGGAGGGAGGGAGGGAGAGAGAGAGAGAGGGAGAGGGGGAGGAGGGTAGGGTCGATTGCAGCGGGGGGGGGGGGTTGGAGACACAGGAAAAAGAAAGACATGGAGGGAGGGACACAGCGAGGGAACGCTGTTGGACAGCAGTTATGCAGTGGTGTATCTGTACATGTGTCAGTCAGTTTCCATCATTAGCATGAAATACCTGTGAGAACTGACTTATAAACCAAGAAAGTTTATTTTGGCTCTTGGTCCCAGCTGATGAGCAGGCAGATCCACTGCATTTAGGAATGTCAGATGACAGTAGCAGCAGACATTTGAAAAAGCACATTACTCATTTCATCTCCAGGAAGTAGAAGAGAAAGAGGAAGAGACCCAGGTCCCAGCGTCCCTTAAAAGAGCCCCCAAGGACTTAGAGTATCATGTGCTCAAGGTTCCCTAATAGCGCCACCTTGGGGGCCAAGCCTGAAGCACATGAGCCTCTTGAGATAGTGACCACACTGAAGCAGTATCAATGCATCAGAAGCCAGGTGTGGAGCCAAGTGTCCTCTAGAACTCCCCCAGGGGAACATGGTCTTTCACACACCTTCGTTTGAGGCTCCAGAATGACAGAAAGACACATTTCTGGTGTTTTAAGCATCCAATGTGCAGCTATTTGGTATAAGCCAACTAGTGCAACTAACTTCCTCCGTGTGTGAAGTGAGAGGGAAGATCACCGGTTGGCAATGGCAGGAGGCCGAGGCAGAGGTCTGAGGATAGCACAGAAGAAGTGAACTGTGTGGGCCAGAGAAGGGGAGGCTGACCGTACTCACTGCTGTAAAGAGCTTGGTAAGCTTGTTGAGAACTGTGATAAGCAGGATTTCTCAACCTCTTCCCAAAGATACCACACTGTCATCCACGGGTCCTAGAAACCTGATGGGCTATCGCCCGATGTTATGCCAATCCTCATGGTGCAGCAGGCGATGTAATGTGGAGGCCACTCTATGAAAGACTCCTAGTTGCATGAGTCCTGAAAAGCAGAGAGCTCTGTGATGTCCAGGGAGAGCTGAGGGGGCTGGATAGATGTCTGACTGATGAAATGCTTGCCTTGCCAGGAGGTAGTCAGACTACCAAAATAGCTAGGTGCTATCAGTAGCCCTGTTTGTAGTTCTAGCCCTGGGGAGGCAGAGATAAGTGGATCCCTGGTGCCTGCTGGTTAGCTAGCCCAGTTGGAGAGATTTCCCCCTCAGTAGAATTCTGTGGAGCGTTGCTGGCCTGGAGGGAGAGGGGCTGCGTGGAGAGCTTTGAGCAACCTTAGCAGCAGAGAGTGAGAGAGCTGGCTGAGTGCCAATGGGGGCTAATGCTTCACAACCACAGAACAACTACATTCTGCCAATGTGTGTAAGCTCAGAAGAGGATTTCCCCTTTCCCCTTAAGTTCTTTAACCCCAGGGAAACCTTGACTTTGTTCTGGGAGATCCTAAGCAGAGAGGCTCTGATTTCATGAGGCTTTGAAACCAGTTGTGCTGCAAGGTTTGTGCCTTTTCTATGGAAGACAGGGGTCTCCAGGGGTACAGATGAAGAGCTGCCCACGGAGCTGGCCCCACCCAGTTGGGTCTATGGGCAGCTTGGGAGCTGCAGTGCAAGCATGGGCTTTGCCACCTCCAGCTCTCCTGAGTTTCTTGCTTTTGCATTTTTTTCTGGTTCTTTTCTTTTTCCTAAGCCATAAAAGTTGGCACTCTTCCTCCCAAACACACAACAACTTCCTCCTACAAAGTCCCAAAAGGCTCTCACATAGAATAGATTCGTGAAATGAACCTATCTCCCGAGGTTATAATCAGCCCACTGACTATTAATAAACAAAGGCAGACCCTTTGAGAAGCTGCTGACATGGAGATTTCCACATATGAAGTTTATTGGGGGATGTAGGGGGTGGAGGAGGGGAATGAAGGAGTCACATGGGCAGGAGGAACACTTAAACTACAATTCAGTCTGGACAAATCTTCAGCCAGTTCCCTGACCTTAGCGTGGGATGGTCTCAAAGCGTTGTCCTGAGCTGAAGCATGCGGGGAGGTCCTTGAATCCAGTAAAGATGTTTGCTTGGATGATTCTTTTCCAGTGCAGGCTGTTACTAGGGACTCAGTAGAGAATCTCAGCTGTCCGTATCCTCAGCAGGGTGAGGAATGGATGGTTTCTGAATGAAAGGGCAAATGGCCTGGGTGGGGGTGGGGGTTTAAAGACAGGCTCCACAGCATCTAACAGACTACAAAGAAGCTCACTAGTGTATACATGGTGGCGCATGGCAGCCTCTCACCCCCCTCACTAGAGATGGAGGCAGGCAGATCATTCAAGGGCAGGCTGAGGTAGAGAGAGACAAGTTAAACAACAGAAGGGGATATAGAGGAAAGAGGGAAGGAGGTGAGAAGTAAGAGGAGGTGGTAGAGGAGGGGGCTAGGCTTGCCTGTCTGACATGGGCTTCTCTACCAGGGGGTTTATCAATAGATGCTATTGCAACATCTGAATGCTGCCCCGTGGGGCCCAATGCTGAACCAAAGCAACAGATGAAGTCTGGGTGCTTTATGACTTCCAAAACCCTTCTCCAGCATTGCTGGCTGCTTCTCAAGTCCAAACCGTCACTGGCTCACCTATGCAGCATCACTGTGTTTTCTGTGCCTTAGGAAGAACATGTAGCCTAGGACAATGAATGGCCAGCAGCTCAGTGGTGCAGTACTTGCCTAACCCATGTGGGGGCCTGGGTTCTACCCACAGAATAGTAAAGGAAAACAAAAGCACAGAGTGTCTTAATCACTGCCTTCTCTCTACATCTTTTTTTGTTTTGTTTTTTTGTTTTTTGAGACAGGGTTTCTCTGTATAGTCCCGGCTGTCCTGGAACTCACTCTGTAGACCAGGCTGGCCTCGAACTCAGAAATCTGCCTGCCTCTGCCTCCCAAGTGCTGGGATCAAAGGCATGTGCCACCACTGCCCAGCTTCTCTCTACATCTTGAAGACAATCGTGCCCTTCTGCTACAAAGACAACAAATACTTATCAAGTCTAGATCTTAATTGTATAAATAGCCAGGCTTATGTATTTACATAATTAAGAATTAAAGAAATGAGAGGAGATATATACTGTGATAAGGCGGTGGCTGCACAGGGAGCAGGTATCTGACCTTTAGTGATAGCCATATGGTTAAATTAAAATCTTGCCATAAATTTAAAAAAACATGCAAGCTCTAAAAAAAGAAAAAAAAACCCATAGCATTTCAACTGATAAAAACCAAACCTTTTCTTCACAGCATAAAACAAATCAATTGAACAATGCAAATGTTGTCAATAAATGATAGCTTGAAAATAAATGGTTACAGATTGTTCACATGATGTAACACATTGATTAATCATTATCTCCAGAGACAAGGTGCCTGGACAGCAGTTTCTGGGTGTCAGGAAACCATTCTTTCAAAGATATTTTCTCTCTGAGTTGTATGTGTTGTTGTCTTGAACCACCCAAGCACGAAGCAGAAGTTGGACTTATTCCTTTTGAAATCTCCTGACTAGAAATGTATTGGGGGAATTAGTGATTGGTTTTTTCAGAAACCACTTTCTTTTAATAGAGTAATTCACTTAAGGGTGCTGGGGTAATAGGCTACTACACCAATAGGAGAGCGGCTCAAACTTTTCAAAAGGAGTTAGTGTGAAAAACTCATTGAGATGAAGAGTCATACGTACTGAATGTGGATCCTGTATCGCAATATTATTACTGTTGTTTTGATTTTATATGTATGGGCATTTTGCATATGTGTAAGTCTGTGCACCATGTGGATGCAGTACCTGAAGAGACCAGAAGAGGGCATTAAGTCCTCTGGAACTGGAGTTCAAGATGCTTGTGAGCCACCATGTAGAGCCCTCAGTTGCTTTCAAATACTGAGTCATCTCTTCACCCACTGGATACTATTACTGTTGTTGTTGTTGTTATTTATTATTTGGTTTTTCGAGACAGGATTTCTCTGTGTAGCCCTGGCTGTCCTGGAACTCACTCTGTAGACCAGGCTGGCCACCAACTCAGAAATCTGCCTGCCTCTTGGATACTATTATTTTAATGGATAAGAAAAATCAAATGGATCCTGTCAAATCCGTTTATCTTGCTTGGATATTTCTGTTTTTCAACACGTTGCTTCTTTGGATATTGAGCACTCATAGGCTGGTTATTGCATCTGTTTGACTCACAACGTGGAGTTTTTCCATGGTTTTTGGAGGAAAAAAACAGACTCCTTAGTTTTGTTGGAAGACCCCCAGCAATCTGGATCTCACAAACTCCTCCAATATTTTATGTTCACTGTCTTGATTAGTTTTTGTTAACTTGATACTACCTAGAGTCACCTTGGAAGAGGAACCTTGACTGAGAAATAGCCTCCATCAGATTGGCCTGTAGGACATTTTCTTCGTTACTGATTGATGTGGGAGGGCCCACTGGGAGGACCCACCCCACTGTGGGTGACGTCATCCCTGGGTAGTATGAGAAACAGGCTGAGCCAGCCAAGGAAAGCAAGCCAGTAAACGGTGTGTCTGTGGTTTCTACTTCAGTTCCTGCCTCCAAGTTCCTGTTCCGAGTTCCTGCCTCGACTTACCTGGATGACAGATTGTAACTTATAAGCCAAATAAACCCTTTCCAAGTTGCTTCTGTTCGGTGTTCCTTAGAGCAACAGAAAGCAAACACTGCATTTCACTTTTCCGCAGAGTGCTGTTTTAGCTGAAAACTCAGTTTTTAAGAATTTGACATTGTTGCTCACCTGACATTCTCTGTAAAAGCAAATTCCCTTTAAAACTATGTTTTTTTTAAAAAATTTAATTTTCATTTAATTTTAATTTTCTACTCTGTCTCAGCATCAGGAAGCAGATGAGGAAATACATTATCATCTCATACTGTGCCTCAGGGTCTGGGTAATCATTAAATGTCAGCTGAAAGAAAATACTCTAACTCCACCCTTAGCAGGTCTGCCAACAGTGCCACTGATTTTATTATTATGTTTTGGCATTTTTATTACACTTTTTAAAAAAACCCTTTCCCTGGGATGATAATGAAATCACCCTGAACCACAGCACAGCACAAATCACACTCCTGCCATCACATTCCATCTCCTGGTGCAGGCCTTGCTCTGCAGTGTGTGTTTCGTGTGCTGCTTTCTTTGGGGAGTGGGGCACAGAGAGGTTGTTAAAAATATTGTGATTGGGCTGGGGAGACAATGCAGTCGAAAAACTGCTTCCCTCAAAAGCATGAAGATCTGCGCTCAGGGCCACGGCCCGGCGTGCGTGCGTGCGTGCGTGCGTGCGTGCGTGTGTGTGTGTGTGTGTGTGTGTGTGTGTAGGGGAAAGTGGAGGACCTGGGCACAAAGAGTAAGGAGGAGAAAACATAGGAGCAAAGGAAACATTCATGTATAGAAATGCCGTGATGAAACCTATCACTTTTTATGCCAACCTAAAAAATTAATTTAAAAAGCAATATTATCTATAACTTATTTTAGCGATTTAATTGTTTGTTTTGTCTTGTCTTGATGACTTTTTAAATTTAACATTGCAATTTGATCTGTCTGTGATAAGTGGGAGAAAATCAGGTTTACAGGTAGTTTGTAAATACAGTGTGAAACCATTCAGGTGATTTTAAAAGATGATTTAAGAGCTTTCAAGCAATCAGCCTAACCAATGTTAAATTAAGAAAAGAAAAAAAAATTTCCCTCTGTTTTAAAAAAAAGCAAAAGAGCTCCACCTGGTGGTTAGCAGAAGTAATGCCCAATTTGTATTTGCTGATTTGGAATCCTCTATACCAAGGCTGTTGATGCAGTTCCTGAATCATATGGAATTTTACGAATTATCTATTTTTTTTTGCGGGGGGGGGTGTCTTGTTTTAATGTTGGAATGTTCTAGAAACTTCTCTCTCACACCTTCCCTGTACACCATGTGTGAGGGGGAAGTCACACCTGACAATAAGGTCTCTACTTACAGGCTCTGAAATCCTTTCTTTCTTTGGCTCCTGGTCAGGCCCCGCCTCCCGCCCGGCTGCTGTCCCCACAGGAGGCCAGGGATAGACCGCACCCTGGGGGAAAGGTGGACTCTTGCCTGCCTACTTAGGACAGCTGTCCTGGACTTTTAGTTCCTTCTTTTCATGCAAACATTTCCCTTTACAGAATCCTCTGCTTTGGTGCCTGCTTTTCTAAGACCCAAGACTATCTTGAGATCCCTTCGGAAAGGCACATAGAAGATGAGAATGTGGACACAGGAGACTTAGATTCTAGGATTTGAACTGCTTTGTTATCAGTGCCTAGCGCTGAAAGGGCAGGAGTCCTAGGAAGCTCCAAGGTCACAGGTAGTATTGCTGACGTAGCCTTCCGCCTCACTGTTCACTGCAGCCACGATGGCTTTCGGATAGTCCTGAAGATGCATCAAGACAAATCCCCTAATAGAAACACACTTCTGTGAAGAGCCATGGTGTCATCTCTGTAAACACACAATGTGTCATGTTGACTGCTATGCTTAAACACATGGGCCAGTTCCTCTGAGGAACTGAGATTTGTTAGACTTTTATCACTGAAATGGGATGCACGCTACTGTACTGTCGCTGACTGTCCATGCTGTGGAAGGGCAGGAGGCTTATGGTTCTTGATAGAAAAGCCACGGTAAATTACAGCTTTTGGAAACTGCGGAGGGGTCTAGCATCACACTGTGCTCTTGCTAGTCTTCTGACACCACATGATGACAGGACCCTAGGAAAAGAAGGCTTCAGGTCTAGGGGCAGAGATGGAAAGAAAACAAATAGCATGGAGAGTTCAGACAGAGTCTCCGCTTTGCTGCTGGGTGACCTCAATCCTGAGTGAATCACATGCCGTCTTTATCTTGTTTCTGTATCTGGCAGAGAAACAAATATCCATCTCAGATTTAAGGCAAAATAAAACAACACCCCCCCCCACCAAAACCCCGAAAAAAACTATAAACCAAAACCAAGAAAACCCACTTGAGAACATTTAAACTGGAACACATCTGTCTACTAGAGTTTTATTATTTTTGCTAACTTTATTTTTATGAAATTATCTGCTAAAGAAAATAAATAGGCATCTTAATCTTTTATTAGGAAGTTTTGCACTCTACTCCCTCATTCTCCCACCCCTCACCCTTATCTCCCTGTTCCTCATCTCTGCAGGCAGCACTGGCTTTGAGCTTACTATATAGCTGGGCTTGGCCTGCATCCATCCCCTAGGTGTTGGGCTTACAGGTGTGGGCCAGACTCAGACATTTCTTTGAAATATTCTGAATCAATTATTTAAATAGAAATATTGACCTTACTTTCCTTCTGCTTGGTAATATATATAGATTATTTATTAATAAAATAATGTTATTTAATTACACTTGAAAGGTTAAGATGGACGAAGTACGAGATAACTTGAGTGTCCGACCTGTAGGAAACAGGAAAGTAAGCATGGAGGGAGATCAATTTTACTGACTGACCTCTGAAGCAAGGGATGAAAGCGGACATCTTTGAAGACAAGCAATAAATAAACTTTTCTTCTCCAATAAATTTTTTGATGTTTGTTCTTTCATAGTTATTTTTTTAAAAAATCTGTTACCAGTTTATATCTACAAATTATATTTTAAGACTATAATCTTGATATTATATCCTGCATGAGTTATTCAAGTATAATTAAAACATAAAATGATAGCACTCAACTGTTCTTTATGTCTTTTTTTAAAAATTTTTTTATTGGATGTTTTATTTACATTTCATATGTTGTCCCCTTACCCCATCCCCGACCCACCCAGGAACCCCCCACACCACTCACCCCTCCTCCTTCTTCTCTGTGGATGTAACCTCTATCTACCCCCTCATTCCCACCTCCCCACCCTCAAAATTCCCACCCCCTGGGGTGTCCAGCCTTCATGAGGTCAAGGTTCTCTTCTTCCACCTATGCCCTGCAGGGCCCTCCACTCTTACATATTCAGCTAAAGCCCTGGATCCCTCCCTAAGTGCTCCCAGGCTGGTGGTTTAGACCCTGGGAGCTGTGGTTGGTTGGTATTGTTGCTCTCCTCATGGTGCCGCAAATCCTTTCAGCTCCTTCAGTCTTCACTCTAACTCCTCCATTGAGAACCCCATTATCAGTTCAATGGCTAGTTGTGAGCATCTGCCTCTGTATATGTCAGACTCTTGAAGACCTCTGAGGAGACATCCATATCAGGCTCTTATCAGCATGCACTTCCTGACTTCCACATCAGCATCTACCTTTGGTGACTGCACATGGGATGGATACTCAGGTGGAATGGTCTTCAGATGGCCCCTCCTTCAGTTTCTGTCCCTCACTTTGTCTCAGTATTTGCTCCCTTGAGTATTTTGTTGCTCCTTCTAAGAAAGACCAAATCACCCCCACTTGGTCTTGTGACGCGCGCCCACCTCGCCAGCAAGGAAGATATGTGGCAACACATCAGGATCCTTCCGCAGGAAAACGTTTATTCCAAAAACAAAATGGTGGAAGACCCCAGGCCCAGAAAAAGCACTGTTTATATACCCTTGGAGCGGTGTATTCACCTCTGATTGGCTGCTTACTCGTTGCGCGCCAAAACGCCGTGGGATGGGCTTTAACTTTGGCGGGCTTTTACCATGGCACATGCGCAATTTACTTGTTTACTAGGAAGAATCCTGGACGCCAGCGCCATCTTGCAATGGCGGATTCTGCCAGCGCAAACGCGGCTTCCTACATGGTCTTCCTTCTTTATGAGCTTCATGTGGCCTGTGAGTTGCATCTTGGGCATTTCAAGGTTCTGGGCTAATACCCAATAATCAGTGAGTGAATACCATGTGTGTTCTTTTGTGATTGGCTTACCTCACTCAGGATGATAATTTCTAGTTCCATCCATTTACCTAGGAACCTCTCGAATTCATTGTTTTTAATAGCTGAGTAATACTCCATTGTGTAAATATACCACATTTTTGAATCCATTCCTCAGTTGAAGGACATCTGGGTTCTTTCCAGCTCCTGGCTATTATAAATAAGGCTGCTATGAACATAGTTGAGCATATGTCCTTGTTATATGTTCAAGCATCTTCTGGGTATATGCCTAGGAGTGGTATAGCTGGATCCTCAGGTAATGCTATGTCCAATTTTCTGAGGAACCGCCACACTAAATTCCAAAGTGGTTGCACCATCTTGCAGTCCCACCAACAATGGAGGAGTGTTCCTCTTTCTCCACACCCTCGCCAGCATCTACTATCACCTGAGTTCTTAATCTTAGCCATTCTGACTGGTGTGAGGTGGAATCTCAGGGTTGTTTTGATTTGCATTTCCCTGATGACTAAGGATGCTGAACATTTCTTTAGGTGCTTCTCGGCCATTCGAGTTTCTTCCCTTGAAAATTCTTTGTTAAGCTCTATACCCCATTTTTTAACAGGGTAATTTGGTTGTCTAGAGTCTAATTTCTTGAGTTCTTTGTATATATTGGATATTAGCCCTCTATCAGATGTAGGATTGGTAAAGATCTTTTCCCAAGATTTGTTGGTTGTCGTTTTGTCCTATTGACAGTGTCCTTTGCCTTACAGAAACTTTGCAATTTTATGAAGTCCCATTTGTCAATTCTTGATCTTAGAGCATATGCCATTGGAGTTCTGTTCAGGAACTTTTCCCCTGTGCCCAAGTATTCGAGGCTTTTCCCCACCTTCTCTTCTATTAGTTTCAGTGTATCTGGTTTTATGTGGAGGTCCTTTATCCACTTAGACTTGAGCTTTGTACAAGGGGATAAGAATGGATCAATTTTTGTTCTTCTACATGTTGTCCTCCAGTTGAACCAGCACCATTTGTTGAAAATGCTGTCCTTTTTCCACTGGACAATTTTAGCTCCTTTGTCAAAGATCAAATGACCATAGGAGTGTGGGTTCATTTCTGGGTCTTCAATTCTTTTCCATTGATCTTCCTGCCTGTCTCTGTACCAATACCAGGTAGTTTTTATCACTACTGCTCTGTAGTACAGCTTGAGGTCAGGGATGGTGATTCCCCCAGAAGTTCTTTTATTGTTGAGAATAGTTTTCGCTATTCTGGGTTTATTGTTATTCCATATGAATTTGAGAATTTCCTTTTCTAACTCTGTGAAGAATTGAGTTGAGATTTTAATGGGGATTGCATTGAATCTGTAGATTGCTTTTGGCAAGATGGCCAGTTTAATTATATTGATCCAGCCGATCCATGAGCATGGGAGATCTTTCCATCTTCTGAGATCTTCTTCGTTTTCTTTCTTCAGAGACTTGAAGTTCTTGTCATACAGGTCTTTCACTTGCTTGGTTAGATTCACACCAAGGTATTTTATATTATTTGCAACTATTGTGAAGGGTGTCATTTCCCTAATTTCTTTTTCAGTCTGTTTATCTTTCATGTAGAGGAAGGCTACTGATTTGTTTGAGTTGATTTTATAACCAGCCACTTTGCTGAAGTTGTTTATCAGGTTTAGGAGTTCTCTGGTGGAAGTTTGGGGGTCACTTAAGTATACTATCATACCATCTGCAAATAGCGATATTTTGACTTCTTCCTTTCCTATTTGTATCCCTTTGACTTCTTTTTGTTGTCTACTTGCTCTGGCTAGGACTTCCAGTACTATATTGAAGAGGTAGGGGGAGAGTGGGCAGCCTTGTGTAGTCCCTGATCTTAGTGGGATTGCTTCAAGTTTCTCTCCATTTAGCTTGATGTTGGCTACTGGTTTGCTGTAAATTGCTTTTACTATGTTTAGGTATGGGCCTTGAATTCCTGATCTTTCCAAGACTTTTATCATGAAGGATGTTGAATTTTGTCAAATGCTTTCTCAGCATCTAGTGAGATGATCATGTGTTTTTTTTTCTTTAAGTTTGTTTATATAGTGGATTACATTGATGGATTTCTGAATATTGAACCATCCCTGCATTCCTGGGATAAAACCTACTTGATCATGATGGATGATTGTTTTGATGTGGTCTTGGATTTGGTTTGCTAGAATTTTATTGAGTATTTTTGCATCGATGTTCATAAGGGAGATTGGTCTGAAGTTCTCTTTCTTTGTCGGGTCCTTGTGGTGTTTGGGTATGAGTGTAATTGTAGCTTCATAGAACGAATTGAGTAGTGTTCCTTCTGTTTCTGTTTTGTGGAATAGTTTGAAGATAATTAGTATTAGGTCTTCCTTGAAGGTCTGATAGAATTCAGCACTAAAAACCATCTGGTCCTGGGCTTTTTTTAGTGGGGAGACTTTTAATGACTGCTGCTATTTCCTGAGGGGTTATGGGACTGTTTAGATGGTTTATCTGCTCCTGGTTTAACTTTGGTACCTGGTATCTGTCTAGGAAATTGTCCATTTCATCCAGGTTTTCCAGTTTTGTTGAATATAAGCCTTTGTAGTAGGATCTGATGATTTTTTGAATTTCTTCAGTTTCTGTTGTTATGTCTCCCTTTTCAGTTCTGATTTTATTAATTTGGATACTGTCTCTGTGCCCTCTGGTTAATCTGGCTAACGGTTTATCTATCATGTTGATTTTCTCAAACCAGCTCCTGGTTTTATTGATATTTTGTATTGTTCTTTCTGTTTCTATTTGGTTGATTTCAGCCCTGAGTTTGATTATTTCCTGCCTTCTACTCCTCCTGGGTGTATTTGCTTCCTTTTGTTCTAGAGCTTTTAGTTGTGCAGTCAAGTTGTTAGTGTGTGCTCTTTCCAGTTTCTTTTTGTAGGCACTTAGAGCTATGAGTTTTCCTCTTAGCACTGCCTTCATGGAGTCCCACAAGTTTTGGTATGATGTGTCCTCATTTTCATTGAATTCTAAAAAGTCTTTTATTTCTTTATTTCTTCCTCGACCAAGTCATCATTTAGTAGAGAGTTGTTCAGTTTCCATGTTCACGTGGGTTTTCCATTGGTTTTGTCATTATTAAAGACCAGTCTTATTCCGTGGTGATCTGATAAGATGCAAGGGATTATTTCAATCTTTTTGAATCTGTAGAGGGTTGTTTTGTGACCAATTATATGGTCTATTTTGGAGAAGGTACCATGAGGTGCTGAGAATAAGGTATATTCTTTTGTTTTAGGATGAAATGTTCTATAGATGTCTGTTAAGTCCATTTGGTTCATAACTTCTGTTAATTTCAAAGTGTCTCGGTTTAGTTTCTGTTTCCATGATCTGTCCATTGCTGAGAGTGGGGTGTTGAAATCCCCCACTAATATTGTGTGAAGTATAATGTGTGTTTTGAGCTTTAGTAAAGTTTCTTTTATGTATGTAGGTGCCCTTGCATTTGGAGCATAGATGTTCAGAATTGAGAGTTCACCTTGGTAGATTTTTCCTTTGATGAGTATGAAGTGTCCTTCCTTATCTTTTTTGATTAATTTTGGATGAAAGTCGATTTTATTTGATATTAGAATAGCTACTCCAGCTTGTTTCTTGGGACCATTTGCTTGGAAAATTGTTTTTCATCCTTTTACTCTGAGGTAGTGTCTGTCTTTGTCACTGAGGTGTGTTTCCTGTATGCAGCAAAATTCTGGGTCTTGTTTGTGTATCCAGTCTGATAGTCTGCGTCTTTTTATTGGGGAATTGAGACCATTGATGTTAAGAGATATTAAGGAAAAATGATTGTGGCTTCCTGTTATTTTTGTTATTAGAGGTAGAATTATGTTTGTATAGTTATCTTCTTTTGGGGTTGTTGGAAGATTACTTCCTTGCTTTTCCTAGGTTGTAGTTTCCCTCCTTGTGTTGGCATTTTCCATCAATTATCCTTTGAAGTGCTGGGTTTGTGAGAAGATACTGTGCAAATTTGGTTTTGTCATGGAATATCTTGGTTTCACCATCTATAGTGATTGAGAGTTTTACTGGGTATAGTAATCTGGGCTGGCAATTGTGTTCTCTTAGGGTCTGTATGATGTCAGTCCAGGCTCTTCTGGCTTTTATAGTCTCTGGTGAGAAGTCTGGTGTAATTCTTATAGGTCTGCCTTTGTATGACCTTTTTCCCTTACTGCTTTTAGTATTTTTTCTTTGTTTTGTGCATCAGATGTTTTGATTATTATGTGACAGGAGGTATTTCTTTTCTGGTCTAGTCTATTTGGTGTTCTGTAGGCTTCTTGTTTGTTTATGGGCATCTTGTTCTTTAGGTTAGGGAAGTTTTCCTCAATAATTTTGTTGAAGATATTTACTGGCCCTTTAAGTTGGGAATCTTCATTCTCATCTATACCTATTATCCTTAGGTTTGGTCTTCTCATTGTGTCCTGGATTTCCTGGATGTTTTGAGTTAGGAGTTTTTTGCATTTTGCATTTTCTTTGACAACTGTGTCAATATTTTCCGCCGTATCTTCTGCATTTGAGATTCTCTCTTCTATCTCTTGTATTCGGTTGGTGATGCTTGCGTCTATGACTCCTGATCTCTTTCTTAGGTTTTCTATCTCCATGGTTGTCTCCCTTTGAGCTTTCTTTATTGTTTCTATTTCCATTTTCAGATTCTGCATGTTTTTGTTAATTCCTTCTTTGCGTTTTCTTGCATTTCTTTAAGGGATTTCTATGATTCCTCTTTAAGGGCTTCTCTCTGTTTTCTTGTACTCTCCTGTATTTATTTAAGGGAGTTACTTAATTCCTTCTTATAATCCTCTATCATCACCATGAGAAGTGATTTTAATTCTGAATCCTGCTTTTCAGGTGTGATGGGGTGTCCAGGGCTTGCTATATTGGGAGAACTGGGTACTGATGATGCCAAGAAACTTTGGTTTCTGTTGCTTATGTTCTTGCGCTTGCCTTTCACCATCTGGTTAACTCTAGTGTTACCTTCCCTCACTGTGTAAGACTGGAGTCTGTATTTCCAGTTATCTTGCTTGTTGCAGAGCTCCTCAGAGTCCAGATGTCTCTGTGGTCTTATGCTCCTAATCTCCTGGGTGGAAGAACTCCTGGGACTCAGGCCACCTCTTGGATCTGAAAATCCTTCTGCTCTGAGTGCAGTGGCTCCTCGGCTGCTGTGAGTGCAGTGACTCCTCGATGACTCAGGATTCAGTATCTCCACAGGACAGGAGGAGACCGACGACTCTGTGTCTGCCCCAGCCCAAAGTCTGTTCTTTATGTCTTATGCAATCCTGAAACATATGACATTATTATGAAGTACTTGATTTTGTACCCTGCTTAACCTCAATAGGTAGAGAGTGACAATCTGAGATGATCAGGAATGAACTGGTCTTGCGGGATACAGGGAATCAGCTTAGGTCATCTGAGGAACACCCTTTCCATCCCTTTTATTGATCCACACTTTATATTTCTGGGTTAAACTCTGGCCAAAGTTGTCTTCTGTGCCCATCCCTTGGCATCCCTTGACTGTGAAATATCAGTTCTATGGAAGATGATCAGCGGGGTTGGTGTTTCTTGCTCTTTCATATGACTTCTTGGAATGACTGCTGGTTACAGCGAGACACATTGGAGTACTGCAGTTTGGCACCTTCCCAGGTAAATCATATCTGCTTTCTGCTTTCTTTCTCCATCAAGGGCATTACCAACAAGGGCACTCACCCCTAGGGGACACTAGATGCATGTGCAAAAGTTTATATTGTAGAAATAGAAGCTCTTTGTGAGCACACCCAGGAGTGGCTTTTGAGACAAACTGTATGGTGCACCTTTCAGAATGACTCTTGCAACTGCTTTAGGGTGGTGTTGGTTGGAAAGGAGGCAAAATGGGTGTACTATGTATATCCAAATACTTCTCAGGCACACCTCTGAGCTTCACCATCTTGCATATAATATCTTAATATCTACTATCTATCTTAATATCTATTGTTTAAGCAATATATTGTAATATGTAAAACACTTTACTTATTTAGATTTTATTATTTATGAGTTATTTATTTATTTTTGTTTATTTTTGAGACAGTTTCACTTCATAGCCTGTGCCCTCCTGCAACTCATTTGCCCAGGCTGGCCTTCTGCTGGTGATCTTCCTGCCTTGGCCTCTCATTCACTGTGATTATAGGTGTGAGCCACCATGTCTGGCTGTTTTTAAGTACTTTTGTAATCTTATTTAAACAGACGATTTATCTCTCTGTTCTTCAAACATGTACTCCAACAAACACTAGAGGGCATTCATCGCTCTTCTCAAAAATTTAAAATGCCATGGCTTAACAAAGCTGAGAAAATCAAGGTTTTTCTCACATTTTTATCCCTGAATTTTTGTGTTTTTACATACATTTTTTCCAGGTTGGATAGCTATGACATTAACATCTCCCTTGTTGGCCTTCAGGAGCTTGTTTTCACATCAGGTGAAAATCAATGGAAGCTAGGTAAATTTTAAGACACTCTGTGTAACTCAAGAAACTGTCATCTGGGTATTTGAGTTCCGTCAGCCTAGTGCTTTCATTTGTGAGGATGGGGACAACTCATTTGACAGCTCCCCACCTCCAGGTGAGTTCGCTCCTGGGTAATGGCTGTTTGGCTGGTGGAGAAGGTGAGGCCACAGAGCCCCAAGAGAAAGGCGAGGACGATTCTTTCAGATAAGGAGCTGGAGAACAGAACACTAGAACCCTTCGGTTTTATCTGATGGGACATCCCAGGCTAACAGTTGAAAGGAAAGTACTATGGAACATTTAAGGCTCTTGGGTCTCTTGCTTTGGTGTATGGGATATCTTTTTACAGATCATCTATTATGCCTCCCCTGCGTTCCTCTCTTGGCCCCGTTACAATCTGTTTCCTAACTCTATGAACCAGCACCTTGTGACAGCATTAAGGATTAAACCACTTTAGACATAAATGGAGGTCAACCTGCTAGCATTCCAAATCAGGTCAAAAGAGCGCGACTTGGATTGTTCAGTAGAACATGTCAGGAATCTGCTGTCCCATTAGGCTGAGGCTGGAGGATGATTTGAGTGCTTAAAGCACGTGACTTTGAGACAGGTCTGGGCAACAGAGCAAGTCTCCATCTTAAAGTAAAACCAAAACCAAAAGTAGGAAGTGTATAAATTCAGGGTTTTTGTTTGTTTGTTTTTGTTTTTGGCGAGAGTGGGAGTGGGGGGGTCGGAAGTGGAGTCAGCAAATTTGCTGACTATGTCTTGGGTACTCTGTACGCTAAAACATGCCTGCTGGCTTCATGTTGACATCAGCTGCATTCCAGATCAACGTGTTGGACTCAGCCAGCCTCCTGTGTGTGGCACAGGGATTCCCAGTCTGGTGAGACATTTAGACCTCTTCAGCTATGTCTCTTTTGGTCTCTTGGGTTATTACACTGTTACTGATGTTTCTAACATATTACTTATGTTAAAATTCTGAGAAGTATATATAAGCTTCCTGTAACAGGAAAATCAGTGTTCTAAAATTGCTGGCTATAAATTTAAAAGCATTGTGCTGGGCTAAAGACCTTTTCGTTCTATGAAGCAGTCTAATCTTTATATTGCTTTTGCCAGTTAGTAAAGCCATTCAAGTCGCTTACATTCTTGTGTTGTGCCAATATCAGAAATTAGGGCAAGGGTATGGAACTTGCCTGATGTCCTTTTAAGGAAGAACAAAAGCAAAGGTCTCAGATTTACAGGGATTCTTTAATGTAAAGATAAGATCTTCTCAGGCTAATTTACTTATTTCATACTGAAGTAACATAAAAGTTCTAAGATATCATAACAGAAAATTACTTCTGCATATCCTTTATTAGAATTTACAGAGTCTATAGACTAGGTTTTGGAATCACAGATGAGATTGCACAGAGAGGCTGTGTTCACTCCTTTAGGATAGTCCCATGTTCGTTGTTAAGTGAAAAATTCACAGCAAATACTGTATATCTTTTGTTAACTTAATTCTGCATATAGCCTGCATGTTTGTGTGGTTGTAGCACGTTTTCAAGCAAGTTGCAGGCTATGTGTATTTAACATACATGTGATTCTAAACACTTTATACTATTACTATTTAATCATACAAAGTACTTTAAATACTAAAAAATTACATAACTTAAAGACAGGGAAGCAGGCGCGCGCACACACACACACACACACACACACACACACACACCACACACCAGGTGGTCCAAGTCTGTAATCCCAGTATTCAGGAGATAGAGGCAGGAGGATTATCAGTTCAAGGTTAGCCTGGGTTTCATAGCAGGCTATGCGTATGTGTGCATATGTGTAAATAACTTGCTAGGTACACATGTAGTGTGTAAAGAGTCTCAAAAAGCAGATGAATATGTTTGTCTTATAAGTGGATTGAAGAAATAATATAGTCAAAATTCTGGAGTTTTAAATAAGAACAATACATATTAGATTTACAAGAGGGTCTTTTAGATAGAAAACATTCAGTACTATGGAATGCATGGCTGATTTCCTCATTCTTGCATGGTTGGTGGGCTTGCTTCTAACTGATCACTGCTTTCTACCACTCTGTCATTCCCTCTGTCTTGATGTTTCTCTTTTTCTCTCTAGGCAGAAAAGGTTTAACATGGAGATGGGGGTACTTCAGATTTTCCCATTGTTTCTCTACTCCACCTAAAAATGTAGGTATAAATAAGATTAAGTAAGGGGCTGGTGAAACCTGTTATGTTCTTAATTATTGACAAATATAAAAGAGTGTCTACCATGACAAGCATTCTTCCTTGTGACTGACATGCTCACAAAAGTTTCTTTTTCTTTTTAATTATGTGTATGCCTATGTATATATGTGTATGAATGCTCACAGAAGCCAGAATTGGGTCCCACTGAGCTGGAGTTACCGTGATCATGTGTGTGCCCTGGAGATAAAACTCAGGGTCTCTACAAGAGCATGCTCTTAACCACTGAGCCATCTCTCCAGGTCACATACTATTTGTTTTGAGTACCCAGAGCTTTACTCCTGTAGTTATTTATGGAAACAGTTGGAATACTGCAGCATATGAGTGTGGGTACTCACATTTCATGGTGGATGTGAACAGAGGACAGGACAGACAACAATCTTGGGTGTTGGGTCTCTTGGTTTCCTTCTTTGCATGCAAGGTTGGCTGGCTTGTGAGTTCCCAGGGTTCCTCCAGTCTCTACCTCCATCAGTCTGTAGGAGCCCTGAGATTAGAGATGCTTGTACTATATGTTTGCTCTTTTATGTGGGTTCTGGGGATTCAAACTCAGGTCTTTATGCTTGTACACAGCAAGTATTTTACTCACTAAACCATCTTCCCAGTCCCCAGAATAAATGCTCATCCCTTTGAGGTGAGAGCTGTAGTTTGTGCTGACACAGTTTTAGTACCCAGACTGCTTGAGTTTGGGAAAATGTTCTTTTTCCTTTGTTTGACCCCAAAGCCCAGGACAATGAGCACCATGCTTCTGGGGGAAAATGGGTTCTAAGTTGACCGTCAGAACTGATGGGTCTTAGGCCACAAGTCAAAGCCTTCATGGTCTCATTTAGTGTTCTTTATAGGATACCAGCCCACTCTTTGATCCCAACCCCTTGATCCATCTAACTATCCATCCCTGGCCCACACGGTAAAGTTAGGGGTGAAGAAACCTTTCATCCTTAGTTGGCCCCACTGCCAGGCGCTGTCTTCAGTCACAGTCAGCCATGAGTAGATACTTGAATCTTGATCAAGGTCAACATCACAATTTTCACTTGCCCTGAATTATTTTGCCATATTGAGCTAGGAATGCTTCCAAATTAAACTACAAAAGATTAAGGAGAATAATTCTCTTAGTTGTTTTTTTTCCTCCCTAACAGTTATACACTGGAGTGAGAGAGAAGGCAGGGTGCACTTAGTGGTGGCCAGTGCCGGCCACACTGTCCTGCCAGAAACCGACTTCCTGTTTAACCGTCTTCCTGTCTCCAGAGACACCTCTTTAAAGAAAGTCAAATGGGAAGACATATAAGTCACCATCTTTGGAGAGGAGAAATATGTGTTAACTTAGCAGAATAGCTGAATCATCATTTACAAATGACATGTTAATCAGTGTGGCATGTTGAATCCAAAAAATAGGTTAATAGTCTGGCATAGTCTTCTTTGATTCTTCGCTGTGTCTTTGTTTTGTTTTCCTTGTGGGAGAAGACTGCTATGTATACATCTCAAAGGATTCTAGAGAGTTTGTTCTCTGTCCACACCTGGCTAAATATTCTTTGGAACTCTACAGCTTTGGGAATACTTGAATTTATGACCAGCAAGGTGGGGGTGGCTAGGTCAAAAGAATTTGATCTATTACTTTTTTTTTTCTTCAGTCTACCAAATGATCTGGGTGATTCCAAAGACTGTGGTATTTTGCAAATTATAAAACAGAGGTAGCAAAATCACATCTGGAGATGTTTACTCAGGAGATAACAGAACAAATAAACAAAGCTATAAATGTCAAGCAGTCCATTGAAGAGTTGTGATACTACAAACAGGTAATGACTCAAACACACAAGACAATAAAAGTGAAGTCAAGATACATTTTAATTCATTGATTTCATAGAGTACTGCTCATTTGTTAAAACTTGTGCAGATCTACATTTCTTTAGATAAAAATTCACAGTGTATTGTGGTGCTATGTGTATATGAAAATATATGTAGATGTTATATGTGTCTATACATTTACACAGAGTAGTTGTGATAGTTTTGGGGAAATTAGAAATACTATTTTTCTTTATGTCTTTAAGTCTTCTCTACTAAGTCTTAGATAGAAAAAGCTTTAATTAGCCTGAAACCCGAGTACTTGAAACTGTCTCCCATAGATTTTACCATTTCTTCTCATCCTAGTAAGATGCATCAGAGTGTGCACATGAGTATAGAAACCCAACACTGCTCTGACAAAAGCCTGCACTGTATTTTAGGGTTTCAATTGAAGAGGGGGCTTCTTGTCATCTGTGCTCAGTACTGTCAACTCCTGATTTGATGATGGTGTTTTGCTTAGTATCGTTTCTCTGTCTCTCTCTGTCTCTCTGTCTCTCTCTCTGTCTCTCTGTCTCTCTGTCTCTCTCTCTCCCTCCCTCCCCCATTCTTTCCTTTTACTTGCTACTTAATAAATTCACTCAAAATTGCAGTGTAGTAATTATATCCATCCTCTAATCTGTAAAGAACAAATGTTAGGTGTATCACTGACAAATTCTTTTAAAACAGTAGGAAAAAAACCTCAAACAATCAAACAGAAATTTGGGCTAAGTTCATGGCAAGGGACTACACACACACACACACACACACACACACACACACACACGGGGTGAGAGAGAGAGAGAGAGAGAGAGAGAGAGAGAGAGAGAGAGAGAGATCAACCCTGTCAGCGATCAATAAAACACAAAGAGCAACAATGAGATTTTATGACTTCTATGGTGAGGCACAAATAAACACACTAGTGTTTAAAGGAAAAGTTGGCATGTAACCTGGAATACCTGAAATCATGCAGCCATATTGAAAATTTGTAAATCTTTTTACCCAGTAGTTACATTGCTTTCCTCAGACCTGGGGGAAGTTTGCACCCATAGCTCAGGAGGTATGTCCAAGAATAGCTACAGATGGTGTTTGCAGACTTGTGTTTGTAGTCTCTTGTGTACTGTATGGCAGCATCACTTGTCAATTAAAAAGCCTTTGATCTATTAGCGTAAGTGGTTAGGAGGTGGGAGGTCAGGCAGCGAGAGAGGCTTCCGGGTAGAGTCAGGTTTTGGAAGGGGTTACCCTGAATGCTGATGGAGCGGTCACATGAACTTGAGGAGAGGTAACTAGTTACATGACAGGACTTAGAATAAACCAGACAGTTGAGTTATGAACTAATGGGAACGAGCCAAAGCTTTTGGCTTAGACATTTTTATTCACGAGTAATTCAGTGTCAGAGGCATTGTTTAGGGAACTTGGGTGCTGGTGGAAAAGCCCATGGTTACAGTGTTTATGATAGTCCCAACAGGAATCAAAACCCATATTCAATAGGAGGAGGAGTTGTAAGGAATTCATACTACAGAATCCCACACTTCAGGGAAAAAAAAAAGACAGACACACCATGCAAGCAAAACACGAGTGGAAATGCTAGTTCCAGTGGACAAAGCTAAGCAGCATAAAAAAATCTATATTTTTAGAGAAATAAAGATATGTACTAAAACATCATGAAAAGCAGGGGATCAATGAACAGAAGTACAGACTGAGGGAAAGGGGTTTGGCAAAGAGCTGCTAGGGCACAGCGTCGGCATGTCTTCCTGCTCTATCCTACACTGGTGATGATCCCCATGGTTGTTCAGCAGAGAGGAGAATCTAGGACAATGCTTACGATCTCAATCTGGGTAGTTAATAATATAAGTGTTTTCACATGTAAAAGAATTAACGAAACCGAGCAGAAACCCAGCATTCACAAGACTGAGGCAAGAGGTTCACATGTTCAAGGCCAGCCTGGACTACATAGTGAGATCCAGTCTCAAAAATTATAAGAAGATATTGGGCTGCTGTTCTGGTTATTTTTGTCAACTTGACACAGATTAGAGTCACAGGGAAGAAGGGAAGAGAGACCTCCACAGGCAGAACTGCCTTCCTCAGATTGGCCTGTAGACAAGTCGGTACGGGTAGTTTCTTGATTGATGGAAGTGGGAGGGGACAGAGTCCTTTGAACATAATGTGGTATGTGGTGCTGGAATGTGTAAGAAAGCATGCTGAGCACCCCATGGCAATCGAGTCATCAAGTCCTGACTGGGCTCCTGCCTTGGCTTCCTCTGTGATGGATTATGACCTGAGAGTTTTAAGATGAAATAAACCCCTTCCCCTGCAAGTTGCTTTTGGTTAGTGCCTTATCTTAGCAACAGAGAATTTATCCAGAGCATCTGGGAATATGGCTCAGTGGTTAAAATGCTTGCTATACATGCCAGAGGACCAGAGTTCAGATCCCTAGAAGCCATGTGTGCATGGCAGTGCAGCTGCAAGTCCAGCCTGGAAAGGCAGAGATGGGAGACTTGGGGAAAGCCAGCTGTCCAGACTAGCTGTATTAGTGAGTTCGAGGTTTGAATGAGAAAAACTGTTTTTAAAAGGCTAGGGTAAGCCGGGCGGTGGTGGCGCACGCCTTTAATCCCAGCACTCGGGAGGCAGAGGCAGGCGGATTTCTGAGTTCGAGGCCAGCCTGGTCTACAGAGTGAGTTCCAGGACAGCCCGGGCTATACAGAGAAACCCTGTCTCGAAAAACCAAAAAAAAAAAGGCTAGGGTGGAGGAGCAGTTGAGGAAGGTTTCCCATATCAGCCTCTGTCCTCCACATGCACTCTGACGAACATCACACACACTCACACACACACACACAAATGCACACACAGACACATGAAAAGAACAACACAGGGAAAATGGCGGCCAGTAGAGAATGTGACTCTTCATCTCAGCCCTGCCTCCCTATCATCTTTGGCAAGCCACTTAGCCTCACCAGCGTCATTTTTAAATAAATCCTTTTAACAAAGCCAGCCTTACCTTTTCATAGCATTGCGTGAGGATCAAGTGTGCTTGAAAGGATTTGGTGTTTTATTAATGAAAGGCAGTGTCCACAGGCAATATAGTTTTCCACATATGAACTCAAAAGGTTTATCTGTCCAAACTAGTGTTCGGAACCCACATGATGAGAGGTGAAAATGATCAATTTAATCACTCTCCTCCCCACCCCCGCCAGCCCAGCATCTAGTAGGAGCTGCTAGCCAAAGGCTGTCTGAAGCTGTTAGCAGGAGAGGCACAGCTGGCCTCGGGGAGTTTCAGCCTTGGAACTAGAAGAAATGGTTCTGAATCTGGCTTTGTCCCTGAAGAACTGAGGTGCTGGCGACTGGCGTCCTACTTGCACTGTTGGATTTCTCAGTAAAGCGGTGACTTTGTTGCCAATAAAGAATGGAAGTATTTTCTTAATGGAGAACCCGGCTCTCCCTCATCCTTCCTACCCACCTGGGTGCACAGGAAGCAGCAGGCACTTACTTCCCTTGTCCAGCAAACCGTGAGTATTCACTCAAACCGATGGCTCTCTTCCAAGGTGGGGATGGCCTGCTCTGCCTTTCCAGTTTTGACATGCCGGGGTGCAGTCGTGAGGCAGAGGACATGGGCTGAGTCTCTCACTCCTCTGTGCCTCATGAACCCTGATCAGCAGCAAGTAACCCAACCAGGACGGTTGCTAGCGCTTTGACCATATACTGACATGAAGTGTAAGGATAGGTAGAGGCACTTGTCACCAAGCCGGAATTCAGTCCCCAGAACTGCATGGGGGAAGTTAAGAACCAAGGCCTGAAAGTTGTCCTCTGAGATCATATACACATCTTAGTATGAGTGTGCACACACACACACACACACACACACACAAATAAATATGATAAAATATTTTAAACACAGTGAAATGCAGCAATAAAATGTTGACAGAGCCAATTCCTCCCAAGATCTATGACAGGTCAGGTGTTGTCTCTGGACTTGTTTTGCAATCCCAAGAGGCCTGTGAAACTACCTTGATGTGGTCTTAACTGCCTTCCCCTTCTGGCTAATTTGAACATCTCTTTATGTGTTTATTAGATACATAAACACCCATGGCATGGCTTTTGTATCTTTTATTCATCTCCAAATTATATTTAAAAATTTTTTTATTAAATGGATGTGCACACATGCATGCTCCTCCCTCCCTCCCTCCCTCCCTCCCTCCCTCTCTCTCCCTCTCTCTCTCTCTCTCTCTCTCTCTCTCTCTCTCTCTCTGTGTGTGTGTGTGTGTGTCACAGCCACTGGTGCTGGTCTGCAGGAACTAAGTACCTTTTGAGATACTGGCCCAGAACTTTGCCAAGTGGCCTAAGCTAGCTGACATGTGAGCTTCCAGGACTCTTCCCGCCTCCAACTTCCATCTCACTATTGAAGAGACCGCAGTGCATGCCACCACACCCAACATGTTTAACATGGATTCTGGGAATCCAATATTCGGTCTTCATGTCTTTGGAGGCAAGTGCATCTAATAGCTATGTCAACAGGCCCTAAGGATTTATTTTGAGAGATGTAAAATGTCTACCCATCCTTTAAATGTTTTGCAGATAGATGCTTTCTCCCCAACTTCAGCTGTTGCCTCCTCTCTCTCCATATGGCATTTTAAAGAACGGGAACTTTTATGTATGATAAAGTGCTGTTTATTAACTTTTTCTTACTTGCCAGGATCCTTTGGCTGACCCACCTCTAAAGCCTTCTGAGACAATGCCAGCTCACTCCTAGAAACTCCCAGAGAATATAACTCATGATACACCAACAGATTTCCAAAATATGGCTTGGCACACAGTAGGTGTTCAGCATGTGTTTTCTAAATATCCAGCAAGTCTCACAGTAGGGGATCTTTGTTGGCTCTTAGATTTAAGAGCTCTATTTGCAACTAAAGCCCTCTCGGTTTATTTTTTACTTTGTGATGCTTTACCCACCTTCTGTTGAGTGCATCCTTTGATGGCCAAGTGTAGAAGAATGAAATTGGAGTCATATCTATTATGCTGCACAGAAATCCACTCCGTGTGGATCAAAGACCCCAGTGTAAAACCTGGATTGTTAAAACTGCTTGAAGAAAACTCAAGTGGGACCCTACAAGGACAGTATAAGAAAGAACTTTTGTAATAGGACTTCATTTTGTTCAGGAATGAAGCTCACTAACTGACAAACAGGACCTCACAGCATTGAGAAACATCTGTATAACAATGGAAGCAATCTACTGAATGAAGGAGAAACTCACAGAGTGGGAGAGAACTGTGGACAGCTATACATTTGTGAGAGGATTAATGTCTAAAATGTCCACAGAACTCACAAAGCGAAGACTTGAGGAGGCTCATGGTTCAGCTGACAAAAACGGGCTACAGATCTGAACACAGAGTTCTCAAAAGAAATACAAGCAAGCAAGAGTCACGGATGAGAGTGTCAACATCCTTAGCAACACAGAAATGTTAACTAAAGCAGCTTTGAGATTGCATCTCCCCACAGCCAGAATGGCTAAGATGGAGATGCTAACTGACAGCAAATCCTGGACTGGTGCAGGGACAATGGACACTTGTTCACTATTGCTAGGAATGCCTGCTAGTGCAGCTTCTCTGGATATCAATTCGGAAAACCCTCAAAAAGCTAAAAATAAACCTACAGCATGATTCAGCGATACTGCTCCTTGGCATACATCCAAAGCACCAGCTCCTACTCCACAGACACTTGCTCAGCCATGCTTGTTGCTGCTCCATTCACAGCATCTAGAAAATGGAAACAACCCACATGTCCTTCAATTGGTGAATGAAAGATGGAAATGAGGTGTGTGTATACAGAGAGGGAGGTTATTCAGCTATAAAGAGAATCGAAATAAAACTTCTGCAGGTGAATGGATAAAAGTAGAAAATCCACTGAGTGAGGTAACCCAAACTCAGAGAGAAAAATACCACGTTTTTAAGAATCTGTGGAGCTTAGCTCCTAATCCTCAGATGTGAGTACGTAACTGTAGATGCCAGGAACATAAAAAGGGACAGTACAGGTAAGAGATGAGACAGCAAGGGTTGGCTCAAAGAGTGCTGGCACTGGGCCTTCAAGACCTGTCTCATCACATGCTTACTTAGTTACCTCTTGGTACTTTATCACTCCTCCACTCAACAAGGATGAGCTTGTTACCACATACGCACAGCCTGGTCATTCTCACTTTAAATGCAGTGTGACAAGATGGGCTGGCTATAAAGGACATCAGGAAGATAAACACCAGCTCAGTGCAGAAAAACAAATGACAACAAACAACTGATGAGCTCGATGAAATAGTAAAGTTTCCTACAAATGTATTCATAAGTATTGAGGTCGCTGCCTTAACTTCCAGGCTAATTTTATAATGAAATTTCAAATTTAATTTTAATTTGATACATGAACATAAATATTACTCATACTAATGGGGCATCACACAATGACAATGCACGCAAGCATTATGTGCAACCGGGGAAGAAGCTCATGCAATCCTTCTGCTTAGCTTCCTGAGTGCTTCCCCAACTCATCATTAAATGATCTTCGCTTGACTTATTTTGCTAGAACGATTTCATTACACTAAGCTTAAACTAATGCAGGCACTGCAGATGATACTTGTGAACTGTGCATATCAGAAAGCTAGAGGAAAGGATTTTGAACACTTCTTCCAGACTAAGGTTTTAAAATCTGAGTGCATTTGCAAAAACTCATTCAAGACTGCTGATCATCTGCTGGACAACTGGAACTTTCCATTTTGAGTCTCGGGGGTTTCTCTGAAAGCCACAACAGGATATAAAACACAGAGTGTCTTGGGAGGGGTATTGCTTATTTTGTATCCTTCTGGGTTGATTTTGGAAGTGATCTGTGACCCAGAAACGCAAAGGACAGTGTGGGCTGCCTTTCATCAGGGAGCTTACCATCTCCTCCTGGAGTTGTTGGGCTGTACCCACTAGGAATGTTTTTGAAGTGGGATCCTTATTAAAAATCTAAAACCCAGAAGACGCCATAGGAGCAGAACGTTGCAAATGATTCCTGTTTACTTAGGCTGGGTAATACCACTGCGCTGGCAGAGGCTCTATTTTTTCAGTTTAGAGTTGATCCCTTGAAACCAGAGCTAGACTCTTCAGATGTTCAATCAGCAAGTGATTTGGTGAGTGTTCAACTAATATATTGCTGGACATGGGACTGTGCGTGATGAACCTCAAACCTCTGCCCTAAAGTCATCATACACACATGTGTCTGTATTAGCATATGCATGTGTATGACTGTGTTCATGTGCCTATACCTGTGAATGTGCATGCTTGTGTGTGTGTGTGTCTCTGTGTGCACACATGTGGTGGTCAAAGGACAACTTCAAATCCTTCTCCATTTGTTTGAGACAGGGTTTCTCATTGACCTGATTGTTGCTGAGCAGGCTAGGTTAGCTGGGTAGAGAGCTTCTAGGTATTTTCCTGTGTCCATCTCTGGGAGTACAGACCTATCTCATAGGGCTTAGCATTTCTATTTTGCTTTGGAGACTTTAACTACTGAGCCATATCCCAGCCCATAGCTTATAGTTTTATAGGAAAAATTAATGTGTAATCAAAATAGTTGTGTAGTTATAGAGATGCACTTAGGGAAAGGAATCAGTGAGAACTGAGTTATTCAGCTAAAGAAATAGGAAAATCAAGTGTATAAGAACATGATGCTGTGTCCCTGATCTAAACTTTTCTCTCCCCTTTTTCCATGTAGGTTCAGAAGGGATGTGGCGTACAGGCTGAGAGTTCTATGACATAAGGACTCCAGTGAAGTGCCAATCAGTGGGTGCAATGTTTTACACTGAAGGAAGTATCACACACAGCTCAACAGCAGTCATGAGCCACTTGAGCAGTGGCTGGCCATGACACTTCAGAACCAAAGCTTCCATTTTGCTGAAACTAAAACAGTCACTTGTGGCCAGTCTACTGGCCCCCCAAGGACAAGACAATGAGCCACCTCTGAAGAGTGGAAACAGGGAGAGCAGATCAGAAGGGCTGGTGTGGGCACTGTGACTCACTCAGTGCAAAAGCGATCTTGTTACTGGAGGAAAGGCCCCCGGATTAGTCAATGTGCAATTGAGAGGCAGAGGCACACATTTTGCATTTACTAATGCCAACTAGACATAATACAGACAGACTATTCATCTTAGTACTTTTATGGTATTTGCACAAGCGTCTCTTTTCAGGTCCAGACCATTTTCTTTATCTTAGAAGGAAGCCTCAGGCCTGCTAAGAAGTTGCTCCCCTCTGATTCTGGTCTCTGACCCTTAGAAATCACCACTTAGGGTTCATCAAGGGTTTAACTTTCTGGATATGTCTCATGAGCAGACTCGTACCATGTGTGGCTTTTTGCATTTCACATGTCTGTTCCCATCCTCGTTGTTTACGGTAACCAATAGGTGGAAACAGCCCTCTCTCTCAGCTAGACTCGTGCATCCTACACATATGGGAGTATTATACACATGTAAAAATGCTGCTGACAGGTGACCACTCGGATGAGCCACCCAGGTTCTTGGGACAGGGGAAATTTAAATACAGAATTGTGAGCTAGATATAAAATTGTCAGCTTGGTAACAGGAAATGAGAAGGGGCGCCACAGAAGTGTCCCCTTCATGAAGCCGCTGCCAGCCCTGGAAAGAGAGGTTGGGATTTTAAAAAGGATAGAAAACTGAGGGATCCCCACAGAGGCATGGCTTGGACCTGTGCAGGCAGGGTGCTGATTAGCTGAGGCTGAGAGTGTGAGCATTGATTCAGGCTGTTTCTGGACATGATAGAAAAGCTACAGGCAAGCTCCAGTTCCAGACATGGAGAGGAGCTGCTGCTGTGGGTCGGACCAGGCTTTGTGAGGTGACGTCTGGAGACCAGTGACCAGACAGTGACTTGATAGCCACCAATGTGAAGGCAACTCTGCCTCTATCCCTGTGCCCCTCCCTTCTGCTTCCTGCTGGAAAGCAAGCAGATTTCAGCTTATGGAGTCTCTGCCCCAGTGCTGCATAGCAGATCGTAGAGGGGTAGTTTGGAGCTGGGGCACTTGTTAAATAAGTAGCACAGTTCATAACAGACAAAGAACTTTGACTGTGTTTATAGAGGTTGGTGTGCAAGGGGGTGGAGGCCAGATCTGAACTCTATAGCTACGTGGAGTTTGATCTTTCATTCTTTGCTGCAGAAGTTCTGCTTGGCCAAGAGGCATGAAGTAAAATGCACTTCATTCTATTCACATCACTAAGTTTTTCATGTCTTTCTTCAGACTGCAAGGAATTGAGGTTTCCTGAAGGCTTAGAGCAAGAGCAGAACAGCTTTACCCAAGTCTGATCATTCTTCTTCTCTCTGTGTGTGTCTGTACATGCGTGTGCCTGTGCGTGTGCCTGTTCGTGTGTGTATGTGTGTGTACCTGCATGTGGAAACCTGACCAAGGTGAATGGTGGGAATCATCCTTCATGGCTCGTCCACACACACAGAAGCAGAGTCTCTCAATCAAACCCAAAGCTCTTGTTATTACTGTTCTCATTAGCCAGTTTGCTCTGAGGATCTCCTGTCTGTGTTTCCTGGGGCTAGAATTACAAGTAGGCAACCTGACGTTTATGTGGATCTTGGGGATCTGAACTCCAGTTCTCGTGCTTGCCTATGGGGTAAACCCTTGAACCACTGAGCTCTTTCCAGCTTGTGTCTGGCTGCTCTCCGCCTATTTCCCAGGTATCACTTCCCACCTTCATTGAGAAAAGAAAAACAGAACCCACATAATTAATCGTTTAAAAATGTGTAACTTGGTGGCTTAAGAGTGCCTGATAAGAATGTATGTTTACACCCCAGTGCCAGAGGATTTTGATCCCTGAAAACGTTCAGTCTCACAGTAACTTGTCATTCACTGGTCCCCTTCATTCTCCCTCTGACAACTACCAATCTACTTCCTGTTTCCATGGATCTTCAAAGTTTCCTATGAATGGAATCTCATAGTGTGGCCTCTGGTGTCTTCTCTCAGGTAATGTTATGTTTTCATGGCTCATGTGGTGTCATGATCCTTTTTATAGCTGACTGGGTTATATCTTTATAGTTATATCATATCTTGTCCATGTGTCTGTCTGTTGTTCATCTGGTTGCTTCTGCCTTTTGACTCTTGTGAGTTTCACTTAGGCATGAGTTTTTTTTAATGGATATGATTTCCTTGTGTTGAATATACACCTGGATGTGTAATTGTTGGGTCATACTATATATTAGTTTTCTGTTGTTATAACAGAAAACCTAATATTCAATAATTTTTATAGAGACATTTATTTTGATGCTGTTCTTGATTCTGGGACACTCCAGAAATGGGCACCCTCATCTGATGAAGGCCTCATACTGTGTCTGCTCCTGTGGTGCACAGAAGGGTAAATGGGTGTGTGCTCATTTTACAAAGCCCCACCCATTAGATAATTCTTAACAAAGCCACAGTAATCATTACCATTCACTTTTTGGCAAGAAACCCATGTAACTTTTCCTGGGATGACTATAGCTTGTCATATATCAATGTTTTCAATTCTCTTAGGATTATTTTAACTAGGTTAAAAAATATACACAGGACTACATCCCAAGACAGCACCTACAAGACAGCATGAAGGAGTGTTAGCTTACAACATCTATTTCTTTGCTTGGCTGTCCCTGCTTCTGGTGACTCTGCTTTACAGGATGGTTCTTAGTACTGAGACATGTATATGAAGACATTATAGCAGCAGTGGTCAGAACCTTGGTGACAGACCTTCATGTCCATCAATAGTGGGGCTGTTGGAGTGTTTGGGAAACATTTTACTGCAGCTGTGAGAAGCAAGCTGGAGGCATATCTGTTGTCCAGAAGGGCATCCATTGTCTGTTGTTAAGGAAATCTACCCTAAACTTGGAGATAAGGCAAAATGTTTGGCTTTAGCTCCTTCTCTAGCATTGTCTAGTCAGTCTGAGGGTGTCCTGTCTTTCTCCCAACTGTAAAGACCCTTGGCTCCACCAATGCTTACAGTGGATGAAGGCCAAACGTTCTTATGGCCCAGTAAAAAGCTAGAGGCTACCCTGTGGGACTCTAGGAAGAGATTAAATTTATTAGATTTTTTCTGTATGGTAAAGAAGATAACCCAAAGTTATGACTTTATTTCCCTGTAGGGAAGTGACCAACTTTCCATTTAATCTAGTACTAATAAAGTACTCACATTTCACCATTTATATAAATCCAATTCTGAAGAGCTTATAATTGTTAATATCTGTGTGAGACTTTTTATTTTTAGTTATTTGATGGATTTCACATGATTTTTAAATAAGAAAAAGCAAGTTATTGCAAATATGCTTAGTTTGTTCAATCATATAAAAATCCCTCCTTATATGTCTTCATGCTAGCGTGTTTGCATGTGTTGATGCACAAGTGGACAGATACAGAGTGTGAATATTAGTCCTGTTACCTTAGGGGAAAGCCTACTTGGGAAATGTATCTATCTCTACTTTGCTTTCTCTCACACTTAAAAAAAGGTTTATTTTTATTTTATGTATGTAAATGTTTTTATTGGCCTGCATGTACACATGTGTACTGCACGCATGTCTGGTACCTGACAAGGTCAGAAGAGGATGCTGGCTCCCCTGGAACTAGAGTTACAGATGGTGTGAGCCACAGTGTGGGTCTTGGGAACTGACCTCTGGTCCCTTATAAAAGCAGTCAGTGCTCTTAACTCTGATATAACTCTCCAACCTCTATCTCTTTTTATTATATCTATTTCGTCTCTCTTATATAAAACTTATTTTTATATGAGTGCAGATATCCATCTATACATATAGCATGTGTTAATATTGTGCCCTGTTTTGTAAATTATCTCCAAGATCACAATCCTGTAAACCAAGCAGTCTAAAGAGAGCATCAGGGTAATGTCTAAGATCCTCTACTCTCCCTCACGTGCAGATCAAGGAGCCACTTCAGCACATTTACTCCCTAGAGCCCAGGTGGTGCTGCTTAAACCATACTGTAGACCGTGATGGTGGCACCAGGCAGAGACACCACCGGTTTAAATGACTAGATTGCAGGAAGCTTTAACCAAAGTGACTCTTAGCACTTTTGTCTCTTGCTGCCCAGGTAGTAGGGACTCATCATGGAAACACCATGAACTTTGGACAGCAGAGCAGAGCAGAGCTCTCATTGTACACTAGGTGGTGGTAGGGTGATTTATACTCTTTTTGGTAAGGGCACATTAGAGTAGTAGCAAAGTGGGTGGGGCCTGGCCTTGGGTCGTCTCCCTGACTCTTTGTATTACGAATCCTTCAGTATGTAATTTTTTTTTAGCTTTGACCACCTTCCTTTTTGGTCTGGGTTTTTTGAAACAGGGTCTCACTGTGTGGCCCAGAGCTCTCTATAGATCAGGTTAGCCTCGAACTCAGAGCTCTGCCTGCCTCTGCCTCCTGAGTGCTGAGATTAACTGCGTGTGCCATCATGCCTGGTGAAAACCTTTAAACTTAACCTTTGTATGAGGTGCTATGAGATGTGCCTCATACATACTTGGCACAGAGCATGGCCAAGAAGGGCCAGCAGTCTTCTCGCCTCTTAGGGCGAGGTAAAGAGTCTGTAGAAGACCCCCTGTGCCCATTCTGTACACATCTGCTGGGGTGTCGGTTTATTACCAGTCTGTAGCTCAGAAAATCCCACACCATTTTGTATTCAACGACGTGTTTGTAATGTTTGCCACCTGCTTTACTGGTGGGTCATTAGAGATGAGAAAGGCCAGAGGAAGTCTGGGAAGGGGTCTGTCCTGTTGAAGTCAATGAGAACTTCACAAAGACAAGCCCGCTAGGATTAGAAATGCATGTGACTGTAGTTTGAGTGGTTTAAAAAATGTGCAAAGAATCCCTTTTATGGGGTTCTCTGGCAGTTATACTGGAATAGAAAAGAGATATGGAAGTATAAAGTCGTGTTTAGGGGGTAACGTTGGCAAAGTCATGTTTAGTGGGTTATTTCAGTTATTTCTTTTATATAGAATGTCTGGATGATAGATGATTTATTTATTTATTCATTTATTTATTTATTTTTGTAGTGCAGGGAATACCATTATAGATGGCTATAATCCTCTGTTTCTTTTTACCAGCATACCTGAGGTGTTCACATTGTGTCGCTCAACCAAAGGCTGGACAGTGTGAGCAGTAACATGGAACAGCACTAGGGGAACTCAGGTGTTAGGGTCTCATGCAAACTCTGACTCCTTTGATCAACTCTGAGGCATATTTGGACAAACAGGCAATGCTTAGTGAAACAATGGAAATGTTCAGTGAGCCAATCAGATAGACAAATGAGTGATGCTTGAATTCATGAAGGGCTTATTGGTTTTTCTTAAAGGACTTCCAGATGGGTTTGCATTATTTCATGATTTATTGCAACCCATATTATAATATTTATAACTAATACAAAGAATTCTTTGGAGGTTATGTGACATGTGATAAGCTGACGCACGCCAGATGGCGTTAGGTAAGGGCAGACACAGGGAAAGTGAAGGGCCTTTGTCGAACAGGGCTTAGAGCAACTCTCAAGCATCTCATAAAATACCAGATATGTAAACGTAGACAATGTGACTTGCTTCTAAAAAGGAAGCTTTTGTAAGTTTAATCAGACTTCCATCTCATGTGTGATTTTTTTCTTTCAGTTGCAGTTAGGACAGACTACCATATCACAAGCTTTACTACGCAATCAATCTGTAACTCAACTGTGATTGCCATGGGTTCCAAAGATCTCTTCCCTAAGCTACAGCTTTGCTTTGTTCATAGAAAAAAGGGCTCATTTCTTTTTCACAATGTGTCTCTATTCTATATCAACCGAAGAAGCGCTGTAAAGCACATCATATGTAATACACAGGGCTACATACACATATGCGTGTGTACTCAGACAGTCGGCAGTGTGTGTGCAGTAGACTGAGAACACCAAACAGGGAATCTCACCTGAAACGCAGCAAGTAGATTAAGCTTCTCTACAGAATGCACTGGATGCTCTTATGACTAATAATTTCACAAGTGACAGCCAGGAAAAAACTTTAAAAAAGGAACATTTTATTTTGTAAAGCAGCACAGTGACGGAAAACATACATTAGAAGGTCTGTTCTTACTGACAATGCTCTGTGCTCTGCAGGCCTGTAACTCATATTCTGGGCCAGTTTTGGAGAAGTAGCGAATTTTATGTCAGGGGGATTATTTCTAGTGAGAAATGTTATCATTTCAAGCATACTTTTGTGATGGCATTCTCTTTGTGTTGATTATTGGGCTAACAGGAAAGAATGTACTTCGTGGGTACCCATATCGTATCGGGCAAGTGTCCCCTTCCTGTACGTTGTCTATAATGCGCCTTTGTTCTTTGTAGAGCAGTGTTGATATGTGAACAGACAAAGCGGGAGGGCTTTACACAACATTACTATTATATATGTGATAGTTTTACATTACTAATATCAAATTAAGATGTTTCCAGTCTTCAGTCTCAGTTTGCAAAGCAGACTTCCTCCTCTATGTGAACACTGGGCTCTGGCTACAGGCATCTTTCCAGTCTCCTCTCTACAGCCGCCCTGGCTGCGTTTGCTGGAACCTCGCCACTTCTCTGTCAAATAATTTACTACTTTGTTTCCATTTTCAGAGCCATTTTAGGTCTTAGCACTGGTGCATACATTGCAGTAAGAGTGACTGGAACCCGTGAAACTCTTACCTAGGGATTTACACGCTGAGGTGGATTTTGTAGTGAGGTGTTTGCCTAGAGCCTGGGATTCATATCACACAAAGTGATTGCTTTGCTCTGGTGGTGCCTGCTTATAATCCAAGCACTCAGGTGGTTTTGGAGCGTTGATCATGAAGTAGAGCTGGCCTCGTACTTGTTATGTAGCCAAGGCTGTCTTCTGGCTTCCACCTCCCAAGTGCTGGGATTCCAGGCATAAGCAGGCATACCTAGATCATTTTACCTTTATTTCTTTCTTACTTGGAGGACAGAGAGGTGGGGGTGGGCAGATCTTTTGAGGGGTATGGGTCAACTTTTAACTCTTCTCAAGTTCCAACCAATTCATATGGTGACTTCAGATGCCATTTTATCCCATATTGAAGTTTAATATATACACGAATCCTCCCAGGTCTGCCTGTCCTCTGACAAGGCCACACCTCCTAATCCTTTCAAATAGTGCCACTCCCAAGTGACTAAGCATTCAAATCTATGAGCCTACAAGGGTCATTCTTCTTCAAACCTCCACAGTGGGAATCTGCGTTTTAGGTGGTTGGCGAGGTTCTTGGCACAGGTAGGAGGAGGACAGTCTGGTCCTTGGGTGTTTTACACTAAGGGGCATGTCAGCAGACATGTTCTTTCCTTTGCAGCCTCTAACTCACCACACCTACTGACATTTATAGCTTCTGCTGTTTTTGCTTTGGTCACAGCTTGTTGGTCATGCAATTGATACTCTGTCTGAGGAAGGTGTGGCTTTGATTTGATTCTCCTGAGCTGCACAGCTATTTCTTTGGCTATAAGAAGGTAGTAGATTCCTGTGGGCCCATTTTATGGTTAGATACTCCCACATCTTTCGGGCCTGTGGACTTCAGATGAGTCTCCATGCTTTCTTGGGTTTCACCTTGTAGAGAAGGCCAAGGTCTCCACTCTCAGAATCACTGAAATAGTCCAGTAGGCATTTCCCTTCTGAACTCTCACATCGGATGTGTGAGACTCAGTATGCATGTCATGCAGTGTCCACAGTCCCACATAGGGTGTGTGAGACCTAATACCCATGCCATGCAACATCCACACTGTCATGTAGGCTGTGTGAGGCTCGGCACGCATGTCATGCAACATCTGTGCTGAATTCACTGAGAAATTCTAGTCTTTTGCAATCCGATCTTCAAATCTGTCTGAATGTCAGACACCAAGTGACTTTGTGTACGTCACTTTGAACAAGAATTGGCCCTTTTATCATCTTACATTTTCTTTAATTCCACAGAGTATAAACTTTACGCAGTAAATGTGTCAAGTTTTAGCTTTTAATATTTTCCTGGCTTAGAACCTGACTTTTGCATTCAGTGGTCTTCTGACTTCAGAGATTACCATCTTGACTGTAGCTATCAAGTGTCTGCTTTGGAGCTCAAACTCAAGAAATTGAATTTTTGTTTTCTTTATAGACATTGCTGAAACAGTAAGTCTCGTTTTTTATGGTCTAGTTTTAATGGGAAAGATTGTTAAGGAAAAGAGAATTTCCAAACAAAAGTAAAATAAAAATATAATTCATTTAAAAAGTTCCTTTTATGAATTCCTAAGAGAAAGATTATCCACAAATGGAGACATGTGGATGGCAATACATATGCAAAACACTTTATCACTTTATTTTTAATCAGAGAAAAATGAAACAAACACTATGAAAGTTATCACTTTTTAACCTTTCATAGCAAAAAAAAAAAAAAAAGAAAGAAAGAAAAAATTGAGTCATGCTCATAGTTACTGCCATAGTTAACTTAAGTTATCAACTTGACACACTTGGGAATAGGGAACCTCACCTGAGGGATGGTCTCTATTGGACTGGCCTGTGGCATGTCTGTGAGATACTCTCTTTCCTTTATTTTTTAACATAATATGTTTATTGATTATTTGGGGATTTCACATTGTGCACCCTGATCACTCCTTCTTTCCAGTCCTCCAGGGTTTCCTTCCCCATCCAAGTGGCCTCTACTACCCCCCAAAACAAAACAAAACAAAACAAAACAAAAACAAAAACAAAACAAAACAAAACAAAACAAAAGAACAACAACAAACCAAGTCCAATTTGTGTTGTCCATACAGTCACTGGAGCGTGGTCACACTCCTGGTGGCCAGCCTCTTAGAGAAAACTCAGCCCCAACCCCTATTCCCACCAGTAGCTATCTACTATGGAGAGCTACACTTCAGTATCCTTGTCACAATTTTTTAAGAGTTCTCTTCAATGATTTCCTGTCTGAGTTGTTACTTTTGGGGTTAGGACAGAAGTAGGGGTTATCATAGAAGCATTCTGTGCCCGTCTTTCTCAACTGTGAGCCTATGCAGATGCCCATGGTCTGAGCTACCACCTCAGTGGCCATCGTGGAAAGAAGTCAGGACAGGAACTCAAACAGGTCATGAGCCCAGATGCAGAACCTGATGCAGAGGCCACAGAGGGGTATTGTTTACTGGCTTGCTTCTCATGCTTTGCTCAACCTGTTCTCTTATAGAACTCAGGACCACTAGCCCAGGGGTGGCACCACCCACAGGGGCTAAGTAATCCTTACCTCATCAATCACTGATTGAGAAAATGCTCTACAGGCTTGCCTACTTTTTAATTAATTAATTAATTAAAATCAAATAGTAATTTTTACTTATTCACACAGGGGTTATAAACACAAAAAGGCAGGACGTGGGGAAGGGGATGACACCAGAGCGTGGGTGTTCAGGGGGAGTACAGATATTTTTTAGAACAGGGTATCAGCTGGGTGAAGGTTCGGGGGACAGGTCACTATGATTCTGACTATGATTCCCTTGTCCTTATCTAAGTTGGTATTATCTGCCAAGGCTACCTATTTACAAGGTCTATGACTACTCAGGCTGGTAAATTTCCACAAAAACTGCCTGTTTCCAATAGCTTATAGCCATCTGTTTCAATGTTTTTCCACAGAGACCCAAGACTTGGTGTCAGTATACTTGTATGACAGGCCTATTGCTGATTTTAGGCCTCTGGCTGATTTTAGGCCTTCAGTGTGTAAGCAGGGCTGCCCCTAACATCTCCTCCCTTCTCTAAGTACAGAAGGGCTGTGGTGATTCTAATCTTGCGAAGGTGGGGATAGAGGCCTGACATCCAGTAATTGAAGGGGACCTTGTAATGGCTCTGGTCCCCCTGTTGTTGTCCAGTGAGGCATGAGGGTCATACCCATCCTGATGTCTTTTTCCTGGAGAGGGTATACTTTTGACATCAACCCCTATACAGTCAGGCTTGTCCCTCAGGGAACCCAGAGAAATATTTTTTTTTTTTTTATTGGATGATTTATTTACATTTCCTATGTTGTCCCCTTACCCCATCCCCCACCACCCCCTCGGAACCCCCAATCCCCTCGCCTCTCCTCCTCCTTCTCTGTGGATGTAACCTCTATCTACACCCCCCACTCCCACCTCCCCACCCTCAAAAGTCCCACCCCCTGGGGCATCCAGCCTTCATGAGGTCAAGGTTCAGAGAAATATTTTTAACTTTTATTTATATTCCCTTGCAGTGCTTAGCCTCACAGCCTAAGCAAGAATTCAGATCGCCAGTCAGAGGGGGTTCTGGGTGGCCCCTCTCTGCTTGGTCTAGGGGTGGAAGTCCCATCTTTTAGGTTGGGTGGAGATGGGTTTTGGGAATACCCTGGATAGAGTAACAACCTCATCTTGAGTCTCGTGGTCCTCCATAGCTAACTTATGATAATGTATCTGAGTAGGTTTTGCTACCAAATCATTTATCTTTTGTTTCACAAAGTTAGTCAGCCTATTTAAGGCCCAGGGACCAAAAGAAATAAGCAAAAATAACACATTTAATGGTCCCAAGATGGGAAGAAGTAGGGTTGACAACCTTGGAGAGGCTGAAAACCAATTATTGTACCAGCTCTCATCTTTCTCTCTTTGTCCTTTCTCAGGGCCTTCTCTGAACTTTTTCATGCTCTCTTTAACCATCCCTGTCTTGTCTATGTAAAGGCAATATTCTTCTTTAAGGGCTGTACATAGTCAACAGTTGTACACAGTCTTTTCTATTGTAAAAGAGTGAATCAAATCCAATAAAGTCCATTTGCAATTTTTGGAGATCACTTCAGACAGCGAAACGAGGGATTTCTTCAGATTAGTGATGTCGATCTCTAGCTGTTTGCTGTTCTTGTCAATGGCCCTTTGAAGGTCTGAGTAGTATAAATTCAGAGGCCAGCATCTGGATTAGAACTTCTAACAGCAGACATCACAGGTGATTCATTTTTACCTGGAAAAGAAAAAGAAGGGAATTCTCAGGGAGATTTCTCTTCCCTGGATGTCAATTGTTACTCATCTTATTTATGGTTGGGCCTGGCTTTGTAGGGGTATCTATTTATTTCATTAATGTTTTTAGGCTTGCCTACTTCTTATGGAACCATTTTCTCAGCTGAGATTCTGGCCTCTCAGATGGCCCTAGTTTGTGTCAAGCTGATATAAAGCTATCTGGTAAAATAGGCCCACTATTTTTGGGGTGGTTGTTGGTATTCAGTTCACAGAGTGAAAGATAAATGTCAAATGCTTGCTCATGTTTGTAGGCCCTAGATTTTAGAGTAGTGCATAAAATCACACACACACACACACACACACACACACACACACACACACAATCATGAAAGTATGAGGAGAGTCCTCTGAAGGGATGACGGTGACTAATGAGACTGGGTGGGAGGGGAGAGCATGGTCAGAGATGAGAGGTTGAGGAGAAAACTATGGTCACAGGTGTGCTACCATGAAGATGTTCTGATGAAACCCAGAACTGTGGATAGCCAGATGACCTCAGGTTGTAGTATTCAGTACATTTTCTGGATTTTAGGGTAATATTTTACTTCCATTTTCACAATCCTTTTCTGTTTATAAGGCTTCTAAATGATTTACTTTTATTTATAAAATAAGTTTTTCAACATAGAAAAATAAAAAAAAATTAGTTCAAATAGACTCTTAAAAAGGTATATTTAATGCTTTTTAAAATTATAACTTACAAGAACATAACTTACAAGGCAACTCTTACAAAGGACAACACTGGGCAGAGCTTGAGCATAGGAGTCCTCAGAGCCCGCCTACACAGTGACACACTTCCTCCAACAAGGCCACACCCCCTAGTAGTGCCACTTCCCATGGGCCAAGCATATTCAAACCACCACAGACACGAATAGTCTGTACCAATCCTAGTGATCCAGAGAGGAGAGAAAGGAAAACCCGAAAACATACGCTGTAGTTTCTCTGGGTGACTGGCAGCTTCCTGAGATTTTCTATATTGTTAACATCAGTCAGCTGATAAAAGCAAGTAAGACACGTCTGCTAGGAGATAAGAAAGTCCTGAGTAAAACGGTGGTATTGCGGTTGAAGAGATGACTCTGTCGTCAAGAGCTCTTCTGTGCTTGCAGAGATTCCCAGCTCAGTTCCTAGTGTCCTGTTGGGCTGCTTAACTCCAGTTGCAGAGGCTCTGACACTGTCTTCTGGCCCTGGGAAACACCTACACACATACACACACCTATACTCATACACACACACTTTCTGTCCCTGAAGAACATCTGTGCTCACTCGCGCGCACACACACAGACACACACAGACACACACAGACACACACAGACACACACAGACACACACACACACACACACACACACACACACACACACACCATTAAAAAAAAAACTATCTTGGCATGGGGAAGCTACCTGGAAGAACCTGCCAAGTGGGGCTGCCGCCTGAAGCCATGCTGGTGTCTGTGGGCCATGATGCTACTGGCGGCCATGTCTGGATTCTGCTGCAGCTGGGAGTTGTGTTGATGTCTGTGACCTGTGTTACTGCTGAAGTCCATGCTATGTTCATACTCTGTACTATCTCCTGAAGTCACGTTGTCCATGGGCTGGGGTGCTGCTGGGGACCGTGTTGTTGTCTGTTCTCCTGTACTGTCTCTGGAGACTATGCTGAGGTCTGTGGCTCGTGCTGATGCCAGATAGATGTCCCTAGTCCCTGCTGACACCAGATATTCTGAAGAAGTTCAGGCTCTGCAGTCTGACTGGCTATAAAGGACACAGAAGCTCCTTTTGCAGTGGTATGTATGACTGGAGACTCAAAGTTGATAAAGAGTGACACAGAAGTCTTCTGTGACGACCCCACAAAAAAGTAACAACCTAGACAGGAAGCCACTGACGCGATTTCTAAAAAATTGTGATAAGAATTCTGAAATATAGCTCTCCACAGTAGATGGCTACTGGAAGGGGTGTGGATGAGGGAAGAAGACTCACTTTTCTTTAAGGGACTGGCCATCGAAAGTTTGGTCATGTGCCAGTGAGTATATGGACAGCTCGAATTGGACTCTTTTCTTTCTTTCTTTCTTTTCTTTTTTTTTTTTTTTAAATCGAGGGAAGCCATAAGAGTTGGCTGGTGGACCTGGAAGGACTGGGAAACAAGGGTGATCTGGATGCACGATGAAAAACTTCCAACTAATCAGTAAAAAAAATATTATGTCTAAAATAAGTTATTTTGTGGCTGGGGGTATATAGCTCAAACGTATCACACATGAGGCCTTAAGTTCATTTCCCAGCACAAGATGAACAAGTAAAGAAACAAACAAAACAAAACAAAATCAACAACAAAAAGATCAAAAGAGAGAAAGAAGTCTTCACTGTTTGTTTCCCACAACACAGTGCTGCTGAAGATAGATGCATTTCTATGGCTGCCACCAGGGGTGTGCCAAAGACAGGCAATGCATGTCTGAGTCCCACAGCTTTGAGCTTTCATTTCAGAACATTTTCTCAGACTACCATTATGAAGCTTAAGAAAGTAATTGCACGGCCTTCAGTCAATGTACTGTTGGTCATTGATTTGTACAGCTTTGGAGAAATACCTGTTTAGGCTTTTTGGCAACTTTTAAAATTAGAGGTTTGTTTGTTTGTTTGTTTGTTTTTGTTATTTTTGCTTTTTTCTAGGTTGTGAGTGTTAGTTATGAAATTTGGGAATCAATATTTAATGATGTTTATAGTTTTCAAACATTTTCTTCCAGTTGCGGGGCTGCCCGTTCTTTCCGCTCACCACCTCCTCTGTCATCATAGCCTTTCAGTTGGATATCAAAGTACTAATTCATTTTTTACTGGTTTTGTGTTTGAGAGCACATTTGCAAGAGAAATTATTGCTAAGTCTTTCCATTTGCTTCTCTTTTCTTCTTTAGAGTTTTATAGTTTTGGTCTTGCTCTTAAGTGTTTGTTTTGTTTTGAGACAAGGTCTCATCATGTAACTCTGGCTGGCCTGGAATGTGTCATCTTCCTGCCTCGGCCTCCCCAGTGCCGGGATTGCAGGCACCTACCACCATGTCTGGCTCCTCACTTATGTCATCAGTGTGTTTGGGGTTGATTTTAATGATATAAGACAAGACCCAACTTTATTCTTTTGCTGTGGCTACTTCGTTTCCTAGCACCCTTTGTTGAGAAGTCTACCTCATTTTCATTGTACATTCTAGGCTCCCTTATCATGGATTTGAAGTCAATGTATGATATCTACAGCTTAGTTTCTTCTTCCTCAAAATTTCTTTGGCTATTCTGTTTCTTTTGTGGTTCATATGAATTTTAATATTTTAAATATTTAAATTTTTATTAGAATGTATCTATTTGTGTGTGTGCAGGTACCCATGGAGTTGTGTTTGTATATGTGTGTATATGTATTCATGTAGTGCCCGTGGAGATCTGTGTGTGTGTGTGTGTGTATGAATGTCTATATATGTATATCCAGTACCTATGCAGGTAAATGCTGGCAACTGAATTCCTGTCCTCTGCAAGAATAGTTAGTGTTCTTAACTAGTGAATCATATCTCCACACTTGGATTCTATAATCTCTGGAGGAAAAATTTCATTGAGAAATTGGTGTGGAAAAAATTGCATCCGTGGAATGATTTGGGCAGTGTAGGGATTTTTACAATTAAATATACCATTTTATACCTGTTGGTATGACTGTCAATTAAAAAAGATAAAAAGTGTTGGTGAAGATGTTCAGAGAATAGAATGATTTTATATAGGAATGTAAAATAGTGAGGAATCTATGGAAAGAAACATGGACACTTTTGATTTCATTAATTTATTTATTTACTTTAGATCCCGATCACAGCCCCCCTTCTTACTGGTCCTCCCCTCACACAGCCTCTCTTCCATCCCTCCTCATATTCTCCTCAGAGAAGGGGGAGGCCTTCTTTAGGTGTTTCCTGACCCTGGCACATCAACTTACTGCAGGAAAAGGTATATCCTCTCCCGCTGAGGCCAGACAAGGCAGCCTAGTTATAGAAGGCAGTCAAGAATTAGGGACAGCCCCTGATCCAGTTGTTGGGGTACCCACATGAGGACCAAGCTGCATATCTGCTACATATGTGTGTGGGGTGTCTAGGTCCAGTCCATGCTTGCTCTTTGGTTGGTGGTTTAGTCTCTGGGAGACCCCAAAGGTCCAGGTTAGTTGACTCTATTTGGTTCTCTTGTGGACTCTCTATCCTCTTGGGGTCCCTCAATCCTTCCCCCAACTCTTCCACAAGGCTCCTCTAGCAACATCCAATGTTTGGGTGTGGGTTTCTGCATCTGTTTCCATTGGCTGCTGGGTGGAGCCTCTCAGTGGACAGTTATACTAGACTCCTCCTGTCTGCAAGCCTAACAGAGTATCAGTAATAGTATTGGGGATTGGTGCTTGCCCACGGGATGGGTCTCAAGTTGGGCTAGTCATTGGCTGGCCATTTCCTCCATCTCTTATCCATCTTTGTCCCTGTACATCTTGTAGGCAGGACATACTTTGGGTTTTGTGGATGGGTTAGTGTCCTTATCTCTCCACTGGGAGTCCTGCCTGGCTAGAGGAGGTAGCCACACCAGGCTCCATATCTGCCACTGCTAGGAGTTTCAGCTAGAGTCACCTCCCTAGATTCCCTGGATCCTCCCCCATTCTGGTTCTCTGGCACGACATGGACACTTTTCACTTACTTACTTATTTATTTTAATTTTTTATTTACTTAATGTGTGAGTGCTCTGTTGCATGTATATGTGCAAGCCACCATGTGGTTGCTAGGAACTGAACTCAGGACTTCTGGATGAACAATCAATGCTCTGAACAGCTGAGCCATCTCACCAGCCCCCAAACTGGACTTTGTCTTTATATCTTTTAAAAAATAGAAACAGAGTATCTCTTTTTTAAAATTTAATTTAAATGGACACTTTTTAAAAACATTAAAACTAGAAATTTCATATGATCTTCCAATTCCACTATAGAACAAACATCCAAAAGAGTGAATAGGATGATATGGGAAAGGTTTCTGCATTCCCACGTCTATGAAAGCCTGGTTCACAATGTGGCAGATAGGAGACATTCCATGCCTTTGACAAATGAGTGGGTAAGCAAAATATAGTCATGGGCTCATATATTTGAATGCTTAGTCCAGAGCTGGTGGACTGTTGGGAAGGATTGGGAGGGGTGGCCTTATTGGGGTAGGTGTGGCCTTTTGGGGGAGGTGTGTCTCTGTGGGTGGGCTTTGAGGTTTCAAAAGTCCATGCCAGGCCCAGTGTTTCTTTTTCTGTTGCCTGTGAATCAGGATGTAGAACTCTCAGGTACTTCTCCAACAGCCTGACTGTCTATGTGCAATTGTGCTTCCCGCCATGGTGATAATGGGCTAACCTCCTGAAACTGTAAGCCCCCAATTAAACGCTGTCTTATAAAAGCTATTGTCTAATTTTCTCAAAGATCTCCATTGCCAGACTTAGGTCATATATATCTAATTATTTAATATGTATGGGTGCTGTGCCTGCACATAGACCTGTGCACCATGTGCATTCCTAGTATCCATGGAGGCCAGAAGAGGGCATCAGATCCCTTGGGACTGGAGTTACAGACATTTGTGAGCCACTGTGCGGGTGCTGAGAATCAATCCTAGGTCTTCTGAAAGAGCAACCAGTGTTATTAACTGCTGAGCCATCTCTCCAGTTCTGATTATATTATATTTATTTCACTTATATCAGATGCACAAATAGAATATTCTAGAACTACCTGATCCAACAAATATTATTGATTAATTGAGCATGATGGTTCCATTGTGTTCATAACTCTGTCTTTTTATCCCATGTTAGCATTCATGCTTCTTAACTAATAAATCCTATGCTAATTTTATTCTTAGTGCCTTAAGATGATACCCACATATATCACAATATCTACACATGGCAGTTTGTGATATTTTTCTCTGAATTCTTTTGTGAAAACTTAAAAGTAAAAAAAATTGACTGAAGAATAAAACCAAAAATAATTTATAAAATATTTTTTTGGGGTAGCTGTGATGTTTAACTTTGACTGTTAGCTTGATTAGATTTTAGTGTCTGAGAGATAAGTAAAGTACACTTCAGGGCTGCTTGTGTTAGTGTTTCCAAAGAAGACTGGTTGGGTGTGTACAGGGATAGTGCCCTCTTACCCCAAATATAGCAACAACATTCTATAGGCTTGGGGTTCACATGGAATAAAAAGAGTAAGCTAAAGCCAGCTAGTGTAGCATCGTCTCTCTGCCTGTCTTCGCCTTCATTCTGTGAGCTGCCCTGCTTTCCTTAGAAACCATGAGCCAAATAGATCAGTGACAAAGTCTAACTAACACAAGGATAATACTTTTACAAATGCACAGCGGGGTAGGAAAGAAAGTTGAGTTTTAATTTTCCCAAAATGTATTGTGCTGCTCTTATAAGTTAGTGCTTCTTTTGAATATTTAACGATATTTTGCTTGGAACTGTGGAACTGTAAAGGTCCTAAAATTGTATTACTTCTTAGTAAGTCTGCTTTTTAGCATTTTAAAAAATCAAGATGGTCTCTAGTTTAGTGTTATCAGAGAAATTTACAAGTAGTCAAAAAGTTCAGGTGGTTTGAATGAGAATGGCTCCCGAAGCTCGTATAGTTGAATGCTCGGTGGAACTGTTTGGGAAGGATTGGAAGATATGGCCTTGTTGGAGAAGGTATGCCATGGGGCAGGCTTTGAGCTTTCGGAAACCCACCCTATTCTCAGTTAACTCTCTCTTCCTTGTGCTTGTAGATCAGATGTGAGCTCTCAGCTATTGCTCTAGCACCACAACTGCCTACCTGCCTGCCTGCCTGCCTGCCTGCGACATGCTCCCTGCAGTGATGCTTATGGATTCTACTACTCTCAGGAACCATGAGCCCTGAGTTAAATGCTTTCTTTTATAAGTTGCCATGGTCATGGTGTCTTATCATAGCAATAAAGAAGCAATCAATACAGAAGTGTCTGGATTTATCTTTATGAAAAGGAAGGAACCAAGAAAAAATATTTTGAGAGTAAGTGAAAGGCTGGCCTGAACCAAAGACAGCAATGCCCTCCTTATTTAAGATTAGGAACACTGAGCCATGGAGTTGGGGTGTGGTTAAGGCCAATGCTGAATTATTATTTGAATCTTGAAAGTGTAAGAAATGACAGCTCAGTTGTATGAAGTCAAGAGACTGTTATCTAACTGGCTCTGAAGGACGCTGTCAGCTGGTCTGTGGCAGAATACCTGATGTGATCAACAAAATGAAGGGCGGGGTCGGCTCAATCCACAGTGTCGAAGGCTTTGACTTGAAACCTTGGCCTTGCTGATTTGAGCCAATGGGTATGCAGAATCTCATGGCAGAGGGCATCTATAGTCCTTATGGCTCAGAGAGAAATCAAGGGGCTGCAGCCCCAACATCCCCTTCAAGGGGATGTCTTAACTTCCTCCAACTAGATCCCACCTCTCAAGTGTTCTACTGTATCAGGAACTCTGATAAGGCAAATAAAATTGGAGTTGATTTAATTCAGTATGTCCTTAGCTTAATCTGTTCTTTCTTCAGCTTCCTTGACCCATCTGTGTGTTCATGTACAGACCAGAGGTCAAACCCAGGTGTTTTTCAGATACTGCCCTCCTTGTTGTTTGAGACAGTCTCTTTTGCTGAGTCTGGAGGTTGATGATTTGGTTATGCTGGCTGTGCAGCCATCCCTCAGGATCCTGCTGTCTCTGTGCCTCCAACGTTGAGATGTCAGGTATATGCCACTTCACCCAGCTTAGGACATGAGTGCTATGGATGCACCTCAGGTCCCCATTTTTGTGTAGCAACCACTTGACCAATAGAGCTATCACTCAGAGGGCGCCCTCCCCCCTCGCCCCACAACACACATACACTCCTGTTCTTCATGATGAAGTAAAAGTTTTTGGCAATCTGTTTAGCAGCCAACAGCTGCAGATTAAGGAGCAGGCTCAAACTGGGTAAGTATTCCTCTTTAAGGGCACCAGAAATGAATAAACAGAAATTGTTTCAAACTGACTGGGAAACAGAGAGAGTTTAGTTTTTGCTGATTCTCTGCTAATTTTTTGACACCAGTTACATCTTTAAAATCTTGTCACTCCAGCCCACCTGGCCTCAGATTTAGAATTGTCATTATCCTTCAGAGGGAGCCAAGGAAACCCCCATACCCAGTCTCTGTCTCTGTCTCTGTCTCTGTCTCTCTCTCTCTCTCCTTCTATTTCTGTAATAACAGAAATCTCCCTATCTTAAAATAGACTGAAAAGAAAGTTGTCAAGCTGCAAACCATTAAATGTTACCCCCAGGATCGCTAAGAAACCTCAGCAGGACAGAGGAGAAGGTCCTGGGATTTGAAGAAGTTCCTGCAGAGAAGAAAGACGGAGCAAAATCAAGGCAGGGAAACAGAGACCAGTGACTGGGGAAGGAGGAGACACTCTTTTCTTTTAATTGGAGAAGGACTATATGAAAGCCATGGTTCTACATTCCAGCAGTCCCCTGGGCCCAGGGCTGTCTTCATTTTAAATATATTTCTTTCTTCTGTGAACAAACATTCCTAGAAAAAAGCTGTGTCTGCAAATGCTAATTGATGAAAACTTCACTAATGTGGAGGGGTTGGAATAGTGCAAGTCCGAAGCCTAACTATAATTTATTGTGGGTGAGCTTTGACCTACTAAATAGTCATTTCATATCCCAGTCTTGTCTTGGATTTAACATCCTATTACAATAGATAAAGATGGACTTAACATCCTGATAGACAGATAAAAACCTGGGTGTATTAACCTAACAGAAACCCTAGTTTTCTGCCAACCAAAGGGCTAAGAGAGTTGTCACACAACATCTAAGGTCTAACCCAGAGTTGTTCATCCTGCTAAGGCTTGATGTTCCTAGCAATGTATTTGAATGCTGTCTTGATTCATGGCTTTCTTGTTCCAGTTACTGTGAAAGTGTCTACAGTCTCCGACCTCATGGGAGCACTGTAATCAGGGAGCTCTAAGTCACTGTTCCCAGGGTACGATCTCTCATACTTTGCCTCAGAATAAACCACATCTTTTATTTCTTTGAAGTAAGAGCTGTTTCCTTAGTTGATATTTCTGTTCCACACTTTACCCCACCCAAGTCTCACTTTTATGTCACAGTGACTATAGAACCTTGGAGTGTTTGTGTTTCAAGGTTGTGGAAAGTTCATGAGAAAGTTCATGGAGCAGCAACTCAAACACCTGGTACTTCAGTGTGGACATCATTAGTTTTATGTCTTAGAGTCAGGGCCCTCCCAAAGGCTGCCTTTGCAGGACAGGCCTCACCTCTAGGACCTGCTTAGAGGGCATATTCTCATGCTTCCATAGTTTTTCTTTTCTTTTTCCTCCTCTGACCACTCCTCTTCCTTTGATTTAATCTATTATTTTTAATCAATTGGAAGGTGGAGGAAACTGAATTATGCCACCCCAAATAAATTCTTCTTTGACATAAAAATGTTTTTGAGTCAAAGATAATTAAGAAACACCAGGTGAAGGGCTGGAGGGATTGCTCAGTGGAAAAGAGCACTGGCTGCTCTTGCACAGGATCTGTGTTTGATTCTCAGCACCTCTTTGGTGGCTCGCAAGTGTCTGTAACTCCAGGACCATGGTGTTTCGTGCCCTCTTCTGGCCTCTGCAGGCACTAGATGCGTGTAGTGCACTGACAGCCAGATCATTATTATTTTTTTAATTTTAATTTTTAAATTTATTTTTATTTATTTTTAAATCAAATTGTACTTTTTACTTATTCACACAGGGGTTATAAACACAAAAAGGCAGGACGTGGGGAAGGTGATGACACCAGAGTATGGGTGTTCAGGGGGAGTACAGATATTTTTCAGAACAGGGTATTGGCTGGGTGAGGGTTCAGGGGACAGGTCACTATGACTCTGCCTATGATTCACTTGTCCTTATCTAAGTTGGTATTATCTGCCAAGGCTACCTATTTACAAGGTCTATGACTACTCAGGCTGGTAAATTTCCACAAAAACTGCCTGTTTCCAATAGCTTATAGCCATCTGTTTCAATGTTTTTCCACAGAGACCCAAGACTTGGTGTCAGTATACTTGTATGACAGGCCTATTGTTGATTTTAGGCCTCTGGCTGATTTTAGGCCTTCAGTGTATAAGCAGGGCTGCCCCTGACATCTCCTCCCTTCTCTAAGTACAGAAGGGCTGTGGCGATTCTAATCTTGTGAAGATGGGGATAGAGGCCTGACCTCCAGTAATTGAAGGGGACCTTGTAATGGCTCTGGTCCCCCTGTCATTGTCCAGTGAGGCATGAGAGCCATACCTATCCCGATGTCTTTTTCCTGGAGAGGGTATACTTTTGACATCAACCCCTATACAGTTAGGCTTGTCCCTCAGGGAACCCAGAGAAATATTTTTAACTTTTATTTATATTCCCTTGCAGTGCTTAGCCTCGCAGCAAGAATTCAGAACACCAGTCAGAGGGAATTCTGGATGGCCCCTCTCTGCTTGGTCTAGGGGCAGAAGTCCCCTCTTTTAGGTTGGGTGGAGATGGGTTTTGGGAATACCCTGGATAGAGTAACAACCTCATCTTGAGTCTTGTGATCCTCCATAGCTAACTTATGATAATGTATCTGAGTAGGTTTTGCTACCAAATCATTTATCTGTTGTTTCACAAAGTTAGTCAGCCTATTTAAGGCCCAGGGACCAAAAGAAATAAGCAAAAATAACCCAATTAATTGTCCCAAGTTGGGAGGAAGTAGGGTTGACAGCCATGGAGAGGCTGAAAACCAATTCTTGTACCAGCACTCGTCTTTCTCTTTCTCTCTCTGTCTTTTCTCAGGGCCTTCTCTGACCTTTTTTTCATGCTTTCTTTAACCATCCCTGTCTTGTCTATGTAAAGGCAACATTCTTCTTTAAGGGCTGTACATAGTCAAGAGCTGTACACAGTCTTTTCTATTGTAAAGGAGTAAATCAAGTCCAATAAAGTCCATTTGCAATTTTTGGAGGTCTCTTCAGATAGTGAAACAAGGGATTTCTTCAGATTAGTGATGTCAATCTCTAGCTGTTTGACGTCCTTGTCAATGGCCCATTGAAGGTCTGAGTAGTATAAGTTCGGAGGCCAGCATCTGGATTAGAACTTCTAACAGCAGACATCACGGATGTTTCATTTTTACCTGGAAAGGAAAAAGAAGAGAATTCTCAGGGAGATTTCTCTTCCCTGGATGTCAATTGTTATTCATCTTATTTATGGTTGGGCCTGGCTTTGTAGGGGTATCTATTTATTTCATTAATCTTTTTGGTTGCCAGTTAGCTGTGCCTTCTGTAGTATCAAACAGGCATATCAATCCTTGGCCCCATAAGAGAACTGGGTCCAGGCCATTCCCTTTAAGGGTAAGAGGGTCCTTCCACATAGCTGTGGCATAGTTTTTATTGGTCTTGATGATGCCAGAGGCAATAGCAGCAGATTTGCCTGAGCTTTCAGTTTTAGAGTGTTAAAAGTGAACAAGGCATGATGGAGGGTATTTTAGGGGACTCCTTCTGGGAGGTACCATACCCCCTCTTTTGTTTTTACAGCCAATTTTTCAGAGTTATTGTAAAATCAGGGTAGAAGCACCAGCAGATGCTCCTTCCACACTCAGAGAGTCATGAAGACCCTATTTACAGAAATATAAATCTATATTAATAATCTCTTTTATCAAAGGACTGTTATAGAACAACCAACAACTAATCAGACTAAATAGTATATTGCTTAATAATAGCTTTTTGTGGGATTACTCCTCTTTTGTCAATTAATTGTTGAGGGAAATTAGGATGTACATCTCTCTTGAGAATATTAAACAGAGATTTAAATTCTTTTGTGGAGAGCTTAAAATAAGATCTTAGCCAATTAGCATCTCCTAGAAACTTTTGAAAATAATTTGAAATAAGTAAACTCTCTCTTTTTTTTTCCAGACCCATTATCTGTTTTTATTTTTATTGGCTATTTTATATATTTACCTTTCAATGTTATCTCCTCTCCCATTCTTCCCAAACCCTCTTATCCCATACCCCCTGCTCCTATTTTTATGAGGGTATGCTCCAGACATCCTCCCAGTCCCATCTCCCTGCTCTCAAATTCCCCAACACTAGGGAATCCAAACTTTCGGGGACCATGGCCCTCCACTTCCTCTGATGTCTGACAAGGCCACCCTCGGTTACCTATATAGGTGGAGACATGAGTCCCTCCCTTTGTGCTCTCAGGCTAGAGATTTAGACTTTGGGAGCCCTGGTTGAATCTTTCAATACTCCTTCTAAAAAGGACCAAAGCACCCACACTTTGGTCTTCCTTCTACTTGAGTTTCATGTGGTCTATGTGTTGTGTCTTAGGCATTATGAGCTTTGGGGATAATATCCACTTATCGGTGAGTGCATACTATGTGTGTTCTTTTGAGATTGGGTCACCTCACTCAGGATGATATTTTCCAGCTCCATCCATTTGCCTAAGAATTTCATGAACTTATTGTTTTTAATAGCTGAGTAGTACTCCATTGTGTAAATGTACCACATTTTCTGCATCCATTCTTCTGTTGAAGGACATCTGAGTTCTTTCCAACTTCTGGCTATTATAAATAAGGTCAGCCAGATTCTTCCAAACCTCTCTCTCTCTCTCTCTCTCTCTCTCTCTCTCTCTCTCTCTCTCTCTCTCTCTGTGTGTGTGTGTGTGTGTGTGTGTGTGTGTGAATGCAAGCATGCAAACTGGTAGCTGTGGAGGCTGTAAGTGGTTATTAAAACCCTTGAAGCTGGAGTTACAGGCAGCCGTGAGATGCCCAATTTGGGTGCTAGGAATGAACTTGAATCCTCTAGAGGAGTAGCTAGTGTTCTTCACAAATGAACCACCTCTCCAGGCCCTCAAATGAGCTTTAAAATGGCTTTTAAGGTTCTATGGTTTATCGCTGAGGAACACATAAGCTTTTGGTACTGGTTTTATGTCTGCTGGGTTCACTAATGGAGCCCTCCACAGAGTCCATCTCTACCATTTCCTGCATAGCGACAAGCACACTATTTAAAAACCATATGAAGAAGAAATACTTATAGCCCCAGCACCCAGGAAGCTAAGGCAGGGGCATGGTAAGTTTGAGGTCAGCCTGATCTCCATGAACAATAACAACAACAACAACAACAACAAAACTAAAAAAAGCTAACATGTCTCGGGAAGCAACAAAGTACAACTCCCTTGTCAATATGTGCAGTGTTAGGAGTAGAGGTTTTCCATTGTCCCTTCACCTGAACCGCTGTGCATGCAGGCGCATAGGAAAGACTGGGAAATGCGCATGCGCATCAGCAATGCAGTAGCGGGAACTCTGGCTGGGCTCTGTGGCTGAAACAACAGCTGGTGGGGATCCTTGTTTCCTCATACAAGAGTATACGATACTTAGCATTTCTAATGGAATTCTAGTTTTTATTTTAATGAGTATTTTTGTATCTCAGGTTGGCTATCTATCGATCGCAAATAAGTGTGTGTTTTGTTATACTCCTAAGAAATGTGCTACTTCAGACTGGATTTTATTTTATTTTATTTATTTATTTTATTTTTCGAGACAGGGTTTCTCTGTGTAGCCTTGGCTGTCCTGGAACTCACTCTGCAGACCAGGCTAGCCTCGAACTCTCGAACTCAGAAATCCACCTGCCTCTGCCTCCCAAGTGCTGGGATTAAAGGCTTGAGCCACCACCGCCCGGCTCAGACTGGATTTTAGTAATATATTAGCACTACAAAGCATAAAACACCCCCCAAAAACCAAAGGGGGAAAAAAACTCCAAAACCAAACCAAAGAAAACAAACAAACAAACAACACAACACAGAACAAAACAAAATCAAACCAAACTAAACCAAACCAACCAAACCTGTTTAGTTTGGGTTTTATTGATGTGAAAAGCCACAGTGACCAAGGCAACTCTTATAAAGGACAGCATTTAATTGGGGCTGGTTTATAGTTTCAGTGATTTAATCTACTATCATCATGGTAGGAAGCACGGCAGCATCCAGGCAGGCATGGTGCAGCAGGGGCCAAGCATTCTATATTTTGATCCACAGGGAGAGGAAGGAGACTGTCTTCCCCAGACAGCTAGGAGGAGAGTCTCTTGCACACTGGGCAGAGCTTGAGCATAGGCTCTCAAAGCCCATCTCCACAGAAACACACTTCCTCCAATAAAGCCACAGACTTCCCATGGAGCATATTGAAATGACCACAGCCCCAAGAAACAACAACAAAAAAAGAAACACAAACTAACAAACAAACGAACGAACGAACAAACAAACAAACGAACAAACAAAAAACAGGATGGTACTCAGAGTGCTAAAGTTCTTTAAAAAAATCCAAAAGATAGGGTCATTACACTAAAGGCAAAACAAAATATTTAAATTTAAACTAGAAATAAAACGTGCTTAAATTATAGAAGGCTTGGGATTTAGTTTTCTTGGCAACAAAAGCAGCTGAAATTTGACAGTTTCTCTTTGATTGGTATTTTTGGGGGGGGGTAAGAAATAGACTCGAGATCTATTTTTCTTTTTTCCTTAGAGATTTTTATCAATTTTTTGTTTGTTTGTATTATCCTACAGGGTTGGGAGATTTGGTACATTTGTTTATGATTCTTCCCTGAATGGACATAAATTCCTTCCCTTAGAAATTGCCCTCTCAGGGACTCCAGAGAGATCACCTCTTCTGGCCTCTGCGCATGTCTGAGGGCTCTCACTCACTCAGGAGGGTTCATCTCTTCTGGCTTCTGCGCATGTCTGTGTGGTCTCAGTATGAAGGCTGTGCACGTTCCAGCCCCGCAGCGCAGTCCCATACTCCTCAGCACTGGAAAATGCTTTCCAGTTTCTTCCTGCGCTGTCTGGAATGTTCTTTCCCAGCCATTAAACCTCCTGCTCATCTTTCAAAACCCTGTTTATGAATCTATTATTTGGAAGCCGCCATTCCCTTTAGATCCTATTTAGCCGCCAATACCCCGACCCATAATCTGAGACCAGGCTTCACATAACTTCTGCCCTCATGTCTTTGTACAATGCACACACTCATGATAGCACATTTATTATCCTATATTGTGGCCAATATAACTTCACTTGGCATTCTGGGACAAAGGGTGACCTTTCCAACGTCTGTAAGCCATACCCCTGCATCTCCAAACAAGCCGTCTCAATAAGAAGTTGTATGAAGTAACAGAGTATAGTATTTAACGAGGGCTTACCACCATATTTTATCAATTCAGTAATATAAGCACTTCTCCGCATACATTTCTAAAACCAGGCTGCATTTTGAACTGGATGGAGTCTTAGGTCTAGTGAAATATGTGCCCTCTATTCTATTACTTTTAAAATCTTTAGCAATATTTTAGCAATCTAATAGATGGGTTTTCTAGTTTATGGATGAGGAAATAGAGGTGTGGAGAGATTAAATGGCTGGTTCAGATTTGCAGAAGAGGAAGAATGCAAGCTTAGGTGTGTTTGCTCCATCATCCTTGTTCTGAACCACTGTGTTTGGGAAAATTAGTAAGAATGGAGATAAACATATTTTGTGCGACAGCCACGGTCATAGGTACTTTGTATTCTGTTTTTTCATTTTATTTCCTTCAAATATGAGGCAAAGCTTACACTTTGTACATTACAGACAAGAATGTTAGACTGCTTGTCTAAAGTCCCATAGTGGAGGGCCAGCATTTCTGCTTCCTGCTTCTTGCTCTGCAGAGAAGCACAGCAGCCTCAAGCTCCAGTTCCTATACCTTGTCCTGAGTGATGGACTGTAACTCTCAAACAGAGTCCAAACAATCCTTCCTCTCTTAAGTTGCTTGTTGGAAGAAATTTTCACTCACCACTAGACAGAGGCACACTTATCACGGGCTGCATTTACCCAGATCCACACTTAGACAGAGGAGAAAGCAGGGTCAGAAGACATGAAAATATAGTTTGGTGAATAAAATAGTGGATATCCAGTTAAAGCTGCAGACAGAATGTGCAGTTTGGTGAGGAAGGGAGCCAGAACTTGGCTAACACTGTTAGGAGGGCAAGTGCAGGAAAAGTGATTGACATTGTTAAAGGGACTAGTGATATCAAGGAGAATCTTAGGCTTAGCTCTGAGAGTTGGAAAGATGCCTTGAAGGAAAGACTCCAACCCTACTGAGTCTCAGAGTGCAAACAGTGCAAACTCACTTGAAAAATTTTCATTTGAAAAGTGGCTGTCTCAGTTCTACTGTTGTGAAGAGACACCATGATCAAGGCAACTCTTACAGAAGAAAGCTTAATTTAACTGGGGGCTTGGTTACATTTTCAGAGGCTTAGTCCATGATCTTCATGGCTGCACTGGCATGATGCTGGAGCAGTAGCTGAGAGATTGACATCCTGATCCACTGGCAGCAGGCAGAGAGAGACACATAGTGGGCTTGGCATAGATTTTTGAAATCTCATAGACCACTCTCAGTGACGCCTCCTCTGATGAAGCCGCCACACATACTTCAACAAGGCTACACATCCTAATCCTTCATGGACATTCTGCCAACTGATGACTGACCATTCAAATATGTGAGCCTGTGGAGCATGTTCTTATTCATCCAGCACAGTGGCTGCATAAAGCGAACCTTGAGGGCTTCACACTCAGTGATCAGCCACCTGGAAGAGTATATTTCCTGGTTCAGAGTTGAAAGCACACAGAGGCCACTGAAGCTGTGGTCTCGGGAGACTGCCATATCTTAACCTGGAGGCAGAATTTGGTGTTCTCTACATGGTGCATGTTTTGCCAGCATCAAAAAAGTTAGGAGTCATGAAAGTTTACCCAAAGTTTCCAGAAAGCTTCAGAGACTAGACAATACATATTAGGGTTAGAGTACCTCATGACATGAAGTCCTTGGTGTAGGAGACAAAATAAGCTTTAATTTCTTATTTAAAGATATTTATTTACAATTTTAACTATCTCTGTGCATTTCTGTGTTTGGGGATGTGCATGTAAATGGACAGGCCAACAGAGGCCAGAAGAGGGCCTCAGATCTCCTGGAGCTGGAGTTACGGTAGATGTCAGTCACCATGTGGGGGCTGGCAACCTAATTCATGGTCTCTGCTAGAGCAGCAAGTGCTCTTAGCTGCTGAGCCACCTTTCTAGATCTGGCATTAACTTTCTGTCTGATGATCTAAGAGTAACCTAGAATCTTAGGTTTTGATAAAGGTAAATACCAGTGATCACTCTACTTTAATCTTGTGTGTGAAGTAGTCTTAGGTATGTTTGGCCTGTCAAACAAAGACCAGTAGGTAAAGTAACAAACAGAGGTCAACAGGTCAAGTAATGAAGAGAGGTCAACAGAATTAATCATCTTCAGTCTTTGTTGTTTATGGTGGTTCTGAGTAAAAATGGCCCCCAAATGCTCACAGTGAGCAACATTATCAGAGGTGTGGCCTTGTTGGAGGAAGTGTGTCACTGGGGGTGGGCTTTGAGGTTTCAGAAGCTCAAGCCAGGCCAAGTGGCTCACTCTCTCTTTCTGCTGCCTGCTGATTCAGATGTAGATTTCTCAGCTACCTCTCCAACACCACATCTGTCTGTATGCCACCATGCTTCCCACCATTATGATAACTAAATCTCCAACTGTTTAAGCCAGTTCCAATGAAATGGCTTCCATTGTAAGAGTTGCAACGGAGGCTGTAGAGATGGTGTAGCAGTTAAGAGCACTCTTGTACCCACATGGCAGCTTACAACTGTCTGTTACTGTAGTTTCAGGGGAACTGGCAGAAAAAAAAAGAGTTGCCATGGACATAGTGTCATCTTATTCAATAAAACCCTAAGATACTCTAAGTTCTAGCAAGATGCATAGAACTGTTAAAATAGGCTCCAGTTAGCTAGTTCCATAGCTGTGTGTGTTAAAGGACGTAATTTGGCATCATTAACAATGCTTGAATGATATTCCACTTTTAAAGCTATTTGTCTTGTGGTCCTGTGAGTTTCCTCCCATAGACAATGATTTCATGTGTGATTGTCCTGAAATTTGTTGATGATTTCACTATATGCCATGCCTAACATTTATACTTATTTGTTCTTTTATTTTTTACTCCCTTTTAAAGAAAAGACTTTTCTTTCTTTTTTTTTTTTTTTTTACATAAGAGTCAAGTTCACTGTAGCCTCTGAATTGAAATACAGTCTTTAGGAATGTTTTCAAAGAGTGCAGCATGTTAATATGAAAATGCTTTCATTCTCCACCTGAGTGAATTATGATACATAGTTATGATACATAACTAAGTTGGTGAATTTGCTTATAGCATTTATAGTAACTGACCAAGCCCACTATGTCATTCAACAGGGTCTTGAGGGAGGGAGTGAGGATTAAAGAAAGAAAAGACAATTAGACAACATTATTACATGACTCCAGCAAGCACTGAAGCAAATTTATTTTTTTCCAAACTGCTTTTACATCATTCTAGGTACACACAAAGAGTAGGATCAGTTCTAAGGCATAAACAAAGTAGTCAAGGAACATACAAGGCATAAACAAAGATTCCATGATCACTGTATTCAGGGACTTATCAAGATGATGAAGATGCAAGGAACACATTCTTCAGCTGTATTTTTCTTGAGCCTACTTCCTTGTCCTAGCTCATTGTAAATTTTCTTGCCAAAGTCCAAGAGCTCTCCACAAGTAACAGTGCTCTGGAATGTGTTCTCCAAAGTATTAACCTCAGAGGTTGAGTTATCTAAAGCTGAGATGTATACTCAACAACTGTAGGAAGCTAAATAATGCTCCATCACTCGTAGGCTTAAACATTAGTGTATTGTGTGCTAGATATGCTAAGTCCACCTATAAAACAATGCCACTAAATTTTATTTAATTCAGTGATCTTTGAGCTTAGTTGAATATGGGGCCCTTTATGGCGAGCCTGATGGTATCTCATGGGTTACTCAGCCCACTTTGCATTATCCTGTCATTGGCAGAGACTGCAATTCTCCCTCATTATCAGCCATTCTCCAGTCTTCACCCTTCCCTCTCTCCTTCTGTCACTCCCTCCCTCCTGTCCTCTTTCCCTCTCTTACTCCAGCCCTCCATCTATCCCTTCCTTGCTCATTCCTTTTCCCTACATTTTTGAATGTGGGTATGTTTTTCACTATCCCCAGCTGGCTCCCAAAGGAATGAGTCCGAGACTATAAGATTTATTTCTTTAGATTTATAACATAGTACTGGGTAGTCATTGATCTATTCTAATCTCCTAAACTAATCTGGCTACCTTCCAGCCCAAATTCCCAAGAAACTTGCATTTTAATATTGGTCTGACTGTATGTGCTTCAGGTATGTTCTCCCATGATATCTCTGGGATCCTTTCTTCATGGTGAATCCTTGCTCCTCTCTGTCTCTCTGTCTCTGTCTCTCTGTCTCTCTGTCTCTCTCTCTCTCTCTCTCTCTCTCTCTCTCTCTCTCTCTCTCCTGGCTGGTGGAAGTTCAGCCCTATTTTCTCAATCAGCTGATCAGCAATCAGCTTTTATTGACAAGAGAACAAATGGGAAGAAATGTTTACTTAAACTTGAAAATAGAGATATTTAGAATAAGCATCACAATGCTACATTAGATTTGCAACAAGACATGAGGCAGAGATATCAGCACTTGAATTATACAAGGATAATCTTTACAGAGTGCATAAAAACATTATGCTTACATCCCTCTCTCCCTCCAACCTTTCTTTTCTTCCTTCCTTTGTTTCTTCATTCCTTTTTATTTTAGACAGTGTCAAAATCTGCTGACAGATTTAGGCTGGTCAGAAACTTGCTACATAGCTCCAACTGACCTTGAATAAGGGTCCTTCTGCCTGTCATTATTAGCAGAAATCACCATGCTTGGCTCTAATTTTGTTTTTTTTTTTTGTTTGTTTTTGTTTTTTTTTGATGTGCTGGGGATCCCATCCGGGGCATTGTGCATGCTATGCAAGTGTTCTAACAGAATCTACACTCCCAGCCATCATTTCGTTTTTGCTAAGGGAAACTCTGGAATTTACCTAGGCACAGGGTTATCTGGCCTGTCACTATACTCTTTCCAACAATTATGTGCCCAAGGTGACTGAGACCTTAGTGCTGCTTCTGATTTAGTCCCAGCTGTGTATAGGGGCACATAGAATATAAAGATCAGAGGAATCTGCTTCTTCAGTGGTGACATGTAGCATATACATGTACATGCTATGCATGTGCCTCTGAATTGTTTCATGGAAGGAAAATACAATTTCATCTTGTTTGAATCACTGCTTTTTGATGTCTTTGTTGCAGCAAATAGTTTAATATCACCCATCTTTGCCACAGAAATCTCTATATTAGCATACATTTCCTCATTTCTTAGTGAATAGTCTTGATAATTTTTAGGATTTATTTTATGTGTATAAATGTTTGCCTTTAGGTATGTTTGTGCACCATATGCACACCTAGTACCTATGGGGGTCAGAAGAAGGTGTCAGATGCCCTGGAGCTGTAGTTATGGATGGTTATGAGTTACCAAGTGGGTTCTGGGAATTGAACTTGGGTCCTTTGCAAGCGCAACAAGTGCTCTTAACTCTTGAGCCATCTCTCTAGCCCCTTTGATAAATGATTTCAATGAGTGACATATTCCAAGTGCTTTAGAGGAAACTAAGAATTTAGGTCGGAAAGCATTGAGAACAAAGAGGAGGTGGAGACTCATGGAAACAGAGAGGACACTAGAATCATTAAACATTTGTTTAGATCTAGGTTAAAGGACAGACTCTCTTTTCTAAACTGTTTATGTGCTTCTTGTGTGTGCTGTACCCACAGGGACCAGAAGGGAACTGCGGATTCTCTGGAGCTAGAGTTACAGGCAATTGTGAGTTGCGCTATGTGTGTCCTGGGAACCAATCTGGGGCCTTCTGTAGGATTAGCAAATGCTCTTAATGGCCTAGCATCTTTCCAGCTCCTAAAAGCCAGACTTCCTAAAGAGAGAGATGAAGTTTTAAATGGCTCATGTTATGTATAGTATCATTAATTCTTCTAAGCATGTTTATATAGAAACGTCTCAAGCTACTGAAATGAATGATTCATATTAGCTTGAAAAGAAAACCTTTGGGGTTTTCTGTGTCTGCTCAGGATTTTAACTTGCCATTATTTAAAGACTTATTCAAGACTCACAATAGCAGACAGGCTGGCAACAATGTCAAATCCTAGCCCCAGTCAAACATAATAAGAAAGCAAATTGTGTTTTCCCCGGAAAAGAAAACCACAGCATATTTTCCTCCTGGAATAATTTGATTTCCTTTCGCTGTAGAAAAGACCAGAGAAAATGGCTGCTGTTTTCTACCCTAGACTTCTGTAAGCTCAGAAATGTCTGTGATTTCACTTCCCATAGTGACTTTCTTCATTAAGGCTCTGCTTTCCATTTCAGACCCCATGATTACTCCATGTGCTGCAAGATCTTAATGGAACCAGGCACGCTTGGCTTGGCTCTGCTCCGGGGCCATGGCATCCAGCCTGCCTCTGTGATGAATTCGTCTAGTGCTTTAGCCTCGAAAACTCCAACCTCTGAGGAACAGTCAATTTGGTCATTGACATTTATGAAGGACACCTGTGTAATGTCTGACCACAGCTCAAATCTCCGAATCTCCAAATTTATCAAGGTCCTTGTGTCCAGTTGGAAGCCCAGCAAACAGAGAGGAGCTGCCTGCTAATTAGAAATAGAGACCGGAGGGCGTTACCTTTTTCGTTGCAACATCCGTCAAGTGGTGTTTGAAAGAATTTACTTTACTTCATGGACCACCAGAAGCAGATCAAGTTTCAGATTCCTGTGGCTGGTGTGAGAGTCAAGATAAATCTTTTTAGAAGAGCATAGGGAAGTTCTTAAAAGGAAAAGAAAGAAAACAAAAGAGTGAAACCTGTGGCTTCCTACATTTTCTTGTTTTGTGCTGTATTTTCTAGAAATGGAAAGAGAACAGATTCTGAGAGTTACAATTTTAAATAGAATGAAAAGAAAAAAAATAAAGAAGTCTTGACACTTTTCCTGTGTTTAGACTCTTAAGAGCTAATTTTGACTGGTTATCTATCCTTGATTTGGGGATTATAATTCAGCTCATTGTAGGGAATCTCTTCTCTAGAACATTCTTACTCAGCTACCAGCAAAGTCCAAAGGCATTGTGGGTATATACTATTGTTTGAGGGATGTACACTTTCTGTTGCTAACAAAACACAATAGTCCTGTTCTGAACATTATATTATCTTTTAAAAGATTTGTTTTTATTTTATGTATGTGGGTGTTAGCTGCTATGTATATGTGTGTCTGGTAAAGAGGGAGGCTGGGAGTTGGCATTGGGTGTCCTAGAACTGAAGTTATAGATGGTCGTAAGCCTTGATGTGGGTGCTAGGAACCTAGAGTCCTCTGTACGAGCAGCCAGTGCTCAAATCACAGAGCCATTTCTACTGTCCTGTATTAGACCATCTTTTAAGATGCAGTTTAAAAAAATCTTATATATATATGTGTATATGTATATGTATATGTATGCTATAAAATGCAAAATAGCAGCAATAAATGATATAAATTGAGACTTTATTGTATGAGAGAAGATAACAGCACAGACTCCATGAAACACTGAAGACAGGGTACACCTGCTCCTGCCCAGTCTGCTCACCTCTCCTTTTCCACACTCTATAAACAGTGAGTTACTGTCTCAGCACACAGTTCTGGAATGAGCTCACAACCTACTTCAGACTGTGGGGTTTACAGGAGCACGTTCATGTTTGTACAGCTTCAGGAAAAGCTATATTTTTCTTCCTGTCTATGATGGTTTGTGTATGCTTGGCCCAGGGAGTGGCACTATTTGGAGGTGTGGTCTCGTTGGAGTAGGTGTGTCACTGTGAGTGTGGGCTTTAAGACCCTCATCCTAGCTGCCTGAAGTCAGTCTTCCACAGCAGCCTTCAGATGAAGATGTAGAACTCTCAGCTCCTCCTGTATCATGTCTGCCTGGATGCTGCCACGCTCCCACCTTGATGATAATGGACTGAACCTGTAAGCCAGCTGCAATTAAATGTTCTTATAAAACTTGCCTTGGTCATGGTGTCTGTTCACAGCAATAAAATCCTAACTAAGACACTGTCCCTATCAGGACAACTTCAAGTAGTTTCAAACCACTAACAAGTTAGCTGCTTCAAATCCATTTTAAAACAAAATAGAATCTGTCCACTAAATACAACATGAGGCAGAGCCTCTGACCCCTCAGCCTTCTGGGCTCAAGACAGTGGCACAGGTAGTTCCTTGACTCAGGTAGAGCCGGGAAAGGAGAGCAGCAGAGGCAGAGCCAAAACTCTGGAGCCCAGAGAAGTGACCTTTGTAGTCAGTTAGGGGTCAGGACACAGCAAGTATTCCCACTGGTGGCCTAAGGCCAGTGGGAGGCTGATGTGGCAGTCAGTGCTGTTCCAGTAACGTGGATTGATGTGCAGAGAGCACAGCATACCGCAGAGCAAGGCAAGGCAGCACAGCACAGGACAACACAGCGCAGGACAGGGCAGGACAGGGCAGGACAGGGCAGGACAGGGCAGGACAGTGCAGCACAGCGCAGCACAGCACAGCACAGCACAGCACAGAGCAGCGCAGGGCAGCGCAGCACAGCCTAATAGCTTAATGGCTGTGAGGGTTTATTTGGTTAAGATACTTGGAATTGCTCTTCAGATCAGGGTTGTTATTTCTTTGTGATGCCAGCGGAGACCTTTCAGTCCTTATGTACCTGGAGATTTGAGTAAAAACTAAAGCAAGGGAAATCTCTTATCTCAAGCAACAGCATGGCCAGGGCGCCAAGGAAAGCTCTGGTTCCAGCAGCAGAGACGTGGGCAGAAGAGGGTTCTTTTTTTATACCTCTGTGAGGCTGCAGGAGGTCTCACATTACAACCCTGAAGTGCCAGGCTCTCTGGTTCCCAGGCGGGAGGCAGGGAAGGGTGGTGTGTGTGTATGTGTGCGCGCGCCCGCGGGTGTGTGCCTGTGTGTGGGGGGAGGGTGGAGGGGACAGGGTGTGTGGCTAACATACCTGCTTCTATGTAAATTCTTTTTCCAGGTGAAAGACTCTGGCCCACACAGTGCCTCAGTAGCGTGCTGGTGAGTATCTGTGGAAGAGAGAGCTACTGCAAAGTGTGGGGGACCGAGCAGCAGCTGGGTTATAACATTACATTCGCGTACATTGTCCACGATAAACCATACTTGGTCATATGTTTTTAAAGAATAAAAAGCATAATAGACCCACTCCTATGGCATCAACAGAACACGGTGTTAGGTCAGTGCTATCAGATGCGCCAGCTTCAGAAGTCACGCAGTTCGTTCACCTCCTGCGACCTTGCAGTCATGCACACTTTAAGCGTATGATCAAGGTACATCCCCCTCTGGGAATGTGTCAGAGCCTGCTGCCTGTCCTTACTATAGCCTGCTGCTCTCAGAGCTGTGACGTTGAGGCATCAAGGACAGTCATACGTTCTGTGGTTGACCCTGCCCCTTAGAAACAAACCGCACGATGTGGGAGTTATTTCCTCAGCTGGGTAGGCAGTGAGGTCTGCTTTAGAAGCCGTGTTCTTACACAGGTCTCTTGGGAAAACAGTGTATTTTTCTCCCCTCCTCCTTTTTTTTTTTTACTCTTGTTAGGGCTCACACAAGCCTCTAAGATAATCAGGAGAGCCATATTGGCTCTCTCCCACCGTGTGCTTTGAAAAGTCCATTTTCCTGCCCCTACCTCACCCGTCATCTCTCCGAGGAAGATTGTCTTATATAGAGACCTCTGTCACTACCTCATCAGACAAGCCCAGACTCATGCAAAGGCAACAGATTATGCTCAAACCGACCCCCCACCCCTGTACATGCTTAATGAGAGTTTTTTCCGGAGTACCGTGAAACATAGGTCTCTGGAGGAAATGCCTCCGTTAACATGGTGTGTGAATGCATGCTTCACGTGTAATCCAAGTAAGTCCCTACATCCCATATGGCCCAGTCCTAGAAAAGCACCATGTTAAAGAGACACAGCCTAGCAACCAAAAGGAATTAAATAGGAATTCCTGTCTTGGGCCTCCAAAATACGCTGAGAATAACATAAGCTTGTGGCTTCTAGCTGCATCTAGAAGCTTTCTTCTTCTGCCTGGCTTTCTTCTTAGCTCTGGGGTGCCTGTTTATTCAACACCCTGCGGTCCTCTCCAGATTGCTTCTGTTTTGTAGGTCCTCACAAATGTCCTCTCCCTCTCCTGCGTGTTGTCCCAAGTCCTGCTTTTTCCCAAAGCGCTTTCACTTTTTCTTCTTTCTCATTTCACCTTTCTTGTCTGTCTCTCTTTCAAAAACGCAGCAATTTCTGGCAAAACTGAGCTCATCACAGCAGACTGAACGGCAGGGAAGCTGAGCCGGGGAAGTCGAGCCCGTCTCTGGTGGGTAAAAAGTGTGGGGCTAAATTAGTAACTTCGATCCCATTGCACACTCACCTAAGGTTGGTGCCTTACCTGTTATATATGGCAGGCACCGTGGAAACAGGACAGAAATGAAAGCCACTATCCCCAGGTTTTTGATACTTAAGCCCAAGAGGGTTCGGGTGTGTAAGAAGGGGCAGGTAGATGTTAGGCTGTAGGAATGCTGAAGACATGGTCCTGGAAAGAGTGCAGCTTGTCATACTGCATACTTAAAGTTGAAGGAATTTGAGAAAGCATGTGAAGAAGAAGTTTCTCTGACTTCTCCCCATTGAGGGAGGGACTGAGATCATTGTGGTCACAGGAATGTCAAACACACAAGCGTCTTCCTTCAAGGGAAGGAAAACATAGCCTGTCATCCACCCAGAAGCGGGTTAATAGCCTGGTGACCTTCACACTATCTGTGTGGCTAAGACCACACTGGCTCCTCCCCCAGTCCCTATCATGAGCTTGTCAATCTATAGAACCTATTTTTATGACATATGTCACATACACTTAACAAAACTACGTAGTCGTTTAAGTTTTATTGGGCCCAGGGGACTGAGTTAATTATCACCAGGAGAATTTTCATCCAATTGTGCTGTGCTTAAATATGCATAAAATAAAGTACTTGGGGGTCAGACTTTGAAGTTTGGACCAATGCGGGCTAGTCAGTCATGTTGAACCAAACTTTACTTTTTTTGTTTGTTTGTTTCCTGCAGATGGTCACTCTGATGACCATGAAGGTAACAGAAACCTACACACCCAACCCCTTTTGCCTAAAATAGATCATAAAGTCTTCATATCAAATGTTAGATTTTTAGGGAGAGTGAGAGACAGGTGCCAAGGCTTGTGTTTTTCAGGCAAGAGGGTATCATGAAGTTAGGGATGGGGCTGAAGAACTCCAGTTCCTACTAGACAAAGTAAGGCATCCAGTTTGAAAGATCTCTGAGGAAGGAGAAGTCCTGCTTGTGAGGGTTAGTATATGTGACAGAGGCAGGACTGTGTATGGGTGAGTGATCTAAGCTAAGAGTGACAGTGTTCACTCTTTCCCTGGCTGGAACAATAAGGCTCTGTTCATGTGTGACTTCTGCAGTGTGACCTCTCAGCAGCTGGAGAAGAGTTCTTACCTTGCTTTCAAGGGTCAGGGGGGTGCGGTAAGAAGAGACATTTAAATATATCCTTATTTTATTTTTTTTGAGATCTTACTTATTTTATGTGTGGCATTTTGCCTGCATGTATGTTTATGCACCACATATGTGCATTGCCCACAGAGGCCAGAAAAGAAGATCAGATACTCAGGAACTGGAGTTACAGATGGTTGTGAATCACCATATAGGTGCGGGGACTGGAACCTGGGTCCCTGGGAAGAGCAGCCCGTGCTCCTTATCACTGAGCCATCTCTCCATGCTTACTATGTTCTTATTTCAGTCTGGTAACAGGATGACAGTGAGGGAGGAAAGTGTGCAAGAACAAATTCTAATGAAACGTATGTGTGACAATGCCGCCTTGACTCACTTGGTACGGCAGTCTAAACAATGAACTAAAACACAGAAAAAAGAGGGCCTGGAGCAGTGTGGCCTGTTCTCACCGAGGAGCTGAGTTCAGTTCTCAGTACCCACTTGGTGCCTCATGATTCTGGATAACTCCAGCTACAGGGGATCTGAAATCCTCTAATGGCTTTAGCTGGCACTGTACTCACGTACCCTCTCCCCCCCAGAGCACACTGCTAAATAATAATACAACACTAAAAGGAAATAAACGTTCCTCTTTCTCCACGTTCTCACCTGCGTTGACTGTCACTGTCTTCTTGATGATAACCATTCTGACTTGCCCGTAGTTTTTTTTTTTTTTTTTGTGCTCATTTTGTATTTTCCTTCAGAGAAGGAGAAAGCCACTGATGAGGAGTATAAAAGTTATAAGGAATAATTTGCAAAACAAAATCACATAGGAATAATACAATACATAGAAAAATGAGTCATTTTACAAGACTGCTATGACAAAATACCACAGGTGAGGTGACATAAAAGAACAGACATGTATTGACTCACAGGTCAACAAATTAGAAGTCTAAACCCAGTGTGCTTATAGGGTTGTACTTGCAGCTTAGAGTCCTTCCCAGCTACTGTGGGTAGCTGGCCATCTCTAGTGCCACTCACATCCAAATAGCTCCAGTCTCTGTTCTTTTTATCACACGGATTCAAATGTCATTCTTCTAAGGACGGTATCCATATGGGGTTGCCACGCCAGTAGAATCTTAACTAGCTAAGTCTATTAGCTATTTTTGTCTAAAATGCCTACATTTCCAAATAAGGTTATATTCTGAGACACAATGCAACCCTCAACAGCATTTTTAGTCATTGCTAGTAATGATGTGAGCCGTAGAGCCATACACTACGATCTGAAAAGGAAAACCTGTGCTGAGGGGTTGAGGAGACGTAGATGAAAATTCATGTGGGATGGTTCCAGAGTGCTCACAATAAAACAAACAAGCAGACAGCAGCAGCAGCAGCACTCCTGGGAAATACAGAAAAAAAAACCAAAACATAAAACAACAAAAACGGGAGAAAGGTGAGGGGGCTCTAGCAGGGAAATGAGGAGTAGGAGTTCTGCAAACCAAACTGAATCAAACCGAACCGAACTGAACCAAACCAAACCAGGAAGAGATCATTGCAAAAGGAAGTGAGGTAAGGAGCTCATTCAGTGACGATCTTTCAGGTACTTAAAACCACAAATAGAACTGTGTACCCAGCAGTCACGGTTATGACCCGAGATAGGACTTACATCCAATCTGCACTAAATGAAATCACTCTAACGTGAGAATAGTCTGAGCATTCTAAACACCTGATATGCCAATTCCACTACTTCTCATACATTTATTAGGTCAGGTACGTAGATAAAAGTTACTTTACTTTAATCTATTATTTGGTTGCCCAGTGCCACAACTCTTTAAGGAAAGACATTGTCCGTAGTTCTTAAAGCAATTTTAATGTGCATTTTCTTGATAACTAAGGAATTTGAACTCATATATTTATTGACCGCTCGTTGTCCTTCTCTGAGAGCTGTTGTTTTGTCAGTGAGCTCACCCATTGGCCTGATGGTGACTTGCTGATATAATGCTTATTTTTACAGTTCTTTTATGCCCTAGATGTTAGTCCACCGTGGGGAAGATTTCCTTTCTATTTGGTAGGCTGTCTCTGCATGCTGCTGATCATCTTCCCTACTGCCTGGAAGCCTTTTCATGTAACACTGCTTGTCAATTCTTGGGGGTTTGTCCTGTGCCATTTGGGGCCTTCTTAGAAAACCTTTGCCTACGCCTGTATTTTGTAAGTGTTCTGGCCTGGCAGTTTCCAAGTTCCCCACCTTACGTTGAGGCCTTAGAACTGTTTTGTGCAGGGTACAGGGTGAGAGAAATGGATCTAGTTTCATTCTTCAACATGCATTTGAACAGCATCACATATAAAAGAGGCTTTCTTTCCTCCAATGAATATATTTGACAACTTTGTCAAAAATTAGGTGGCTGGAGGCACGTGGGCTTATTTCTGGTCCTCTGTTCTATTCCATGCATCCACATATCTGCTGTGTGACACTCAGGCTGTCACCATGGCTCTGTAGTATAACTTGAGATCAGGTAACTGTGAAACTTCTGGCATTGTTTTTTTCTGCCTAGGATGGCTTTGGCCATCCAGTTATTTCTTTTAATTCCATATGAATTTTAGGATTTCCCCCCTAGGTCTGTGAAGAATGTCATTGGGATTTTGTTGGGGATTGTATTCAATATATATAGCCATTTTTTATAGTATTAATTCTTCCAATCCATAAATATGGAGATCTATCTTATAGCACCATCTCTTCTCAAGTTCTTTCATTAATTAATGTCTTAAAGTTTTTATTGTAGCATCTTTCAATTTCCTTCTTGGTTATATTTACTTTTAGGTTGTTCCCCCCCCCAAAAGCTATTATGAATGTGATTACCCACAATCCCTGGGGCTTCCTTCTTGGCAAGGTCATTATTGGCATATAGGAAAGCTATTGAATTTTATGTATTGATTTTTTATTTTACTACTTGGCTGAAACTGCTTCTCAGGCCTAAGACTTTTCTGATACAACCTGTAGAGCTGTTAAGTATAAGCTCGTGTCATCTGTAAGCAGGGATATTTGGCTTCTTCCTTTTGTGTTCCTATCCCTTTCATGTCTATCTCTATTGCTCTAAGAGTTCTTTGAGGAAGAGAAGAGAGAGTGGTCTACCCTTATCTCATTCCACATTTTAGAGAAAACACTCAGTTTTTCCTTATTCAATATAACGTTTGCTATAGGTTTGCAGTACATAGACATAAACTGACTAGCTCTTTTTTCAGAGATTTTATGATAAAGATACGTTGAACTGTATCAAGGTCCTTTTATTCACTGATTGAAATGATCTTATAATTTCTGTCCTTGAGCCTATTCATGTGCTAAACTACATGTTTCAATTTATGTGTGTCAAACCAATCTTGCATCTGTGGAATGAAGCCAGATTGGTCATTGGACACCTTCTTAATGCATACTTGAATTTGGTTTTTCAGAATAATATTGAGACTATTTACATCTATGTCAATCTGAGAAATAGGGGTTCCCACCTCCTCTGCATCCTTCTTTGTGTTTTGATCCAGTTTTGGTACCTGTGTAATTCTGGCTTCATAGCATGAGTTTGGGAGTATTCAGTCCCATCCCATTTTATAAAATAGGTTTAGGGGCATTGGTGTTAGCTCTCCTTATTGGTAGAATTTCACAATGAATGCGCTGGGACCAAGTCTTTTCTTCGTTGTGAGATGTTTATAAAATCTCTGCCTCAATCTCATTCACCAACTATTTGAGTTTTCTGTGTCATCTTGATGTAACTTGTTAGGTCATGTATGTCTAGAAATGTTTATCTATTTGTTGTAGATTGTCCTGCTTTCAAATTATGATTTTCAAGGTATCTCCAATGGTTCCTTGTATTTTACTGGAAGATGCATCAACCTCAACTTTTTTGTTCTTACTTTTACTAATTTGGGTCTTCTCCTTTCTTTGGTTAGTTTATCTAAAGATTTGTCAATTTTGTTTATTATTTCAAAGAACCAACTCTTCGATCAAGTCTATGTATTAATCTCTTTCTCCATTTCATTAATCTCTTCCTTAGTTGCCAATATTTCTCACTGTTACTGATTTCAAGCTTGGATTTCTCTTGTTTTTTTTTTTTTTCTAAGACTCTGAGTACATTATTTATTTGAATCTTCTAATTTTTATTTTTGTTCTCTTGAAAACATTTTAATAATTGTTTATACAATATATTTAGATTACATTTTCACTACCCAAACACTTCCCAGATTCTCATCACCTCCCTTTATGTTTCTATCTCTCTCAAAACAAACAAATCAACCAAAATCAAAACAAACAAAAGAAAAATAATGACAAAAGAAAAAGAAGACAAAAAGTCTACAAAAATCTTGTTCCTTCTCATTTTTAAATGCAAGCTCACATAGTTATAACTTTATCTCTTCCAACTTCTTGGACTGTATCCCAAAGGTTCTGGTAAGCTGGGTTTTAATTTTCATTTGATTATAGAAATTTAAATATTTTCTTTCTGATTCTTTCAATGACTCTTTGGTTATTCAAGAGAGTATTGTTCCATTAGGAAGAATCCTTCCTACTTGGAGTGTTGGGACTAAATCAACAATCATGGAATTCATTTCAACAAACACAGATCTAAAAGTTACTGTTTCTGTGGGCACCCTTCTTCTGGATGAATGTTCATAGTAAACAAATGCTTCTAAAATGTTCCTTTATCAAAGATACTTCCATTGATTCTTTTAAGTCTAGAATCTTTGCTTTTGAGGTACGAGCTATGTTGTGCATTGGCAGCTTAATATCTCCAAATCTTAATGTGCAGGAGGACAATTGGAAATTTTTCGAGGAAAGAATGGATTATGTATCCTTTTCACAATGCTGTTTCTTGCAACTAGATTTTATAAAGTTGGTAAGTAGCCAACTTGAGGTTGCATTCCTTTTGGCAAGGAACTAGCTTCACATGTCCTGGATTCTTTATTAAGAGCAGATCTGCATTCTCAGGAACAACTGAAAAAACAAGCTGAAGACAGGCTCAAATTTTCTTATAGAAATTGGAAAATTGGCCTTCTTGCCTAAATTATGATCCATTACAATAGTTGGCTTTTTTAAAAAAGCACCTTTGTTTTTAATTTTTAAAGAAAAACAATGCTTCATTTTCTAGATCTGTTCATCACTATTTTTTTTTTTTAATTTAAAGGCAGTGGAGGTAGAGAGGGGCCATTAGACAGCTCAGTAGTTAAAGACACTTGCAGCTAAGGCGAACAACCCTTGTTCAATGCCCAGGACCCACATAGGGGTAGTAGTGAACCAACTGCTTCATGCTGTCTTCCGACCTCCACAGGTGTACTATGATATGCATGTTTGTATGGGTGCAAGCACACACACATGCACACACACACACACACACACACACACACACACGCTAGCTAGTTAGATAGGTAGATAGATAGAAATGGAATTAAAAAGCTTGCCTAGATGTCTATCTTGATGTCTGGCTCAGAGAAACTTCAGAAGTTCCAATATCTTAGAATCTTGTCAATATTTGATTGGCACTGAGAATGGCAATTGGTATGTTTGAGGAGCATGATGCTGTACACGGTGCAGATGTAGTTACATAAATCGTCATCTTAGTTATTTTCCTGATCGTGGTGACAAAATATTGGCCAAAAGCCACTTACAGGGCGGAGGCTTCATTCTGGCTCACAGTTTGAGGGCATAGCAGCAAGAGCATGAGGCGGTGCTCACATTCTGCAGTCAGGAAGCAGAGAGAGAAATGCCAGAGCTCAGCGCACATCCTCCTCCACCAGTCTGTGAACATGGCTCACGGAATGATGTCACCCATAAGTTGGGTGCACCTTCCCATCTCAAGTAACTCAGTCTAGAAAACCCCTCCCAGCTATGCCCAAAGGCTTGTCTCTTTGGTGATTCTTAATCCCGTCAAGTTGAAAGTCCATATTAGCCATCACATTACTAAAGAGAGCCTTTAAAAGTGAGGACGATTTTTGGAGGTCTCTTCAGACAGCGAAACGAGGGATCTCTTCAGATTAGTGATGTCAATCTCTAGCTGTTTGAGGTTCTTGTCAATGGCCCTTCGAAGGTCTGAGTAGTATAAGTTCGGAGGCCAGCATCTGGATTAGAACTTCTAACAGCAGACATCATGGGTGATTCATTCTTATCTGGAAAGGAAGAAGAAGGGAATTCTCAGGGAGATTTCTCTTCCCTGGATATAAATTGCTATTCATTTTATTTATGGTTGGGCCTGGCTTTGCGGGGGTATCTATTTATTTCATTAATCTTTTTGGTAGCCAATTAGCTGTGCCTTCTGTGATATCAAACAGGCATATCAACCCTCAGCCACATAAGGGAACTGGGTCTGGGCCATTCCCTTTAAGGGTAACAGGGTCCTTCCCCATGTATGTGGCATAGTTTTTATTGGTCTCAGTGATGCCAGAGGCAGTCAGCAGCAGATTTGCCATGAGCTTTCAGTTTTAGAGAGTTAAAGGTGAACAAGGCATGATGGAGAGTATTTCAAGGGGACTCCTTCTGGGGGTGGTACTGTTCCCCCTCTTTTGTTTTTAAAGCCAATTTTTCAGGGTTCTTGTAAAATCAGGGCAGAAGCACCAACAGTCACTCCTTCCACACTAAGAGAGTCATGCGGACATTATTTTAAGAAATAGAAATCTATATTAACAGGGGGGCCAGAGCCATTGCAAGGTCCCCTTCAATTACTGAAGGTCAGGCCTCTATCCCCGCCTTCGCAAGATTAGATTTGCCACAGCCCTTCTATACTTAGAGAAGGGAGGAGATGTCAGGGGCAGCCCTGCTTACACACTGGAGGCCTAAAATCAGCCATAGACCTAAAATCAGCAATAGGCCTGTCATACATGTATACTAATACCAAGTCTTGGGTCTCTGTGAATAAACACTGAAACAGATGGCTATAAGCTGTTGTAAACAGGCAGTTTTTGTGACAATTTACCAGCCTGAGTAGTCATAGACCTTGTAAATAGGTAGCCTTGGCAGAAAATACCAACTTAGATAAGGACAAGTGAATCATAGGCAGAGCCATAGTGAACCCTCACCCAGCCGATACCCTGTTCTGAAAAATATCTGTATTCTCCCTGAATACCCATGCTCCAGTGTCATCCCCTTCCCCACGTCCTGCCTTTTTGTGTTTATAACCCCTGTGTGAATGAGTATAAATTACAATTTGAAAAAAAATAA